>NC_046633.1:25152202-25752202 GCF_900324485.2 Mastacembelus armatus
ATCACATGATAACAATCATCACCATGACAAACCCTGTTCATTGAGAAGGGCTTCAGACAAACCAAGTAAGTGGACATAATAATGATTATTTTTCAAACAATTTCCAAGGTAAAAATAGTGCATGCCTTTGACTTTTGTTAGAGAAAGGCCACTTTAGCCCCCGTTCTAAGAAACGCTGCAGGACTAGGTACTAGAAGAAGTTAGAAAATTGATGGATGAGCATATTATGACATTTACAATATGCTGTTGACTCACAATCAACAAGTACTGCCATTGCTATATTGTACCTATAGAGCAGAGGCTGTGGAAACATGACAGTTGCATAAAAGAAGTTAAGTTGATTGTATTGATGTGAATCGATGCCTTTGGAGGATTACACTTGTAGTAACTCCAGTAGGTAGTATATGCTCCACACATTCTCAATACCTGCCAAATCGGATATTGTGCAGCACACTGTCACACAGACACACTCGATGACCTTCAGTGTGTTATCACTTTCCATCCCAGCGTGTGTGATATAGATAACGAGGTCAGTACAAGGAGGACATTCACCCTGGATCAGATCTTAAGGAGACAGATTGACTCAGACCATAACATACACTGGTGGAAACCTCCTAAGTGATGTACATTAAAGTGCCACTTTGTCTGTGTGTGTGCGTGTGTGTGTGTGTACATGTACATGTGCACGTGTTCACAAAACATGTCTGCACAAATTTACCAAATGGAAGCAAAGTCTTATTGTTCTGTCACCTGTGTGAGGCCAGCACATCAGACATTACCTCTCATTACTTCATGGGGACAGTTTGACTGTCAGAGCACATTATTCAGTGCAGGCTAAGGGACGAGACTCATTGATGTTTGCTGTCACATCCTGTTAGAGTCCAGGCATAAAGATAATGAAGATCATACATGCAGAGGGAGAAGATCAGTGATGGCCCACCAATAGGACACTGAGTGCCACTACAGGTCATCTGAACAGATCCAGGAAATACGGGGACATGGAGGAGAGAGATGGATAAAAATGGAGACAAGAATGAAAACAGAGAATAATTAGAATAATATAGATTTCATATTCATGATAGATGTTGCTTCTTAATCTTGATCAGTTCCTTTCAGTTTGGTTCACAAAGCTAGGTCAAAAACAATCGCCTACAGATTTAACAGCAGTGAAACTGCATTCAGGAGTGCATACATTGTGCGACTGTCACTAAAGTCTTCTAAGTAAAAAGAATCCATGTCAGTGTCAGAGCTAAACAACTGTGATAAATTAAACACTGTGAAACCAGGAACTGATCTGCAGTTCATGCCCCTGGTTTAGATGTTGAGAGTGGATTTATCAAAGAACTGGTGCATTAAAATGTGAAAATTAAAAATCAAATAGCCCCATTCACAGCAGACACACTGACTTTGGAATGCAGCTACCACTGCTAATTTATATTTTCTTAGAAAGGGAATCGTTTGACATGCTGGGAAATACATGTTCTGGCAAATGAGTGACTGAGATTGCCAGGTTTGATAGCACTGCCTCTCTACAGAGATCTGTTGTATATTTAAACCTTTACTATTCATATGTAAACTTGTGCTGCAGCTGGAGACAGTGCAGCAAGGTTTCAGAAACTGTAAAAAATAGTTCATAATTTTGTTGTGTTTAAACAAAGCAGGTATATTAATAAAATGTACATATAAATAATACAACTAAGGCACTTCGGCAGATTTAACTCTTGTACAGAGCCATGTTAGCTGTTCCCCCTGCTTCCAGTCTTTATGCTAAACTAAGCTAACTGTCTCCTGACTCTTACAGACATGTCAGTAATATTGAACTATTTCTTCCATAAACAAAATAAATGACATGAAGACACTTAACCCTATTTTACTTTCCCTCTTTTGTTTTCAGGTTTACTATGTTTAATAGAGTTTCTGTTTGCTGCTAACCAGCATCATAGCAAGTGACAGCCCATACACTGTGCTTTGCTTTCTCTCACTAAGGCTCATTTAGACTAAAAGTCATTAACAGCTGTCTGAGGCAACAACACAGTTATCTGCACCAACATCCATAGACAAAACACTTACATAAGCATTGGGAAAATATATACCCACTGATCTCACACAGACACAAACTAAAATCAGGCCATTGGTGCAGATCAAACAAATTTCTGTGGACATGTCCTCCCCCTTTAGCAGTCCCCCCAGGGATGTGGAAGTGAGGGAGACTCATTTTAGGGCAGAAGCGCTCATCACATGACCACACACACTTCCTCCCCGAGGAGTGTCGAGTCCCAGCAGGCAGTCGTCCCCCCTCTCCCTTTCCACAACAAGGAAGGGTTAGCTTTGCAATCCTTAATGAGAATAATCCTCAGCGGTCAAAATAATGCAACATGACATTTGTTGCACTTACATGAGACCTGAACTGTTGTTGGCATCAACTCCCCATCCAAAAAAATTGTCCTCACATTTTGCAGTCACACTTACATCTTCAGGCACCAAAAGGCAAACCCATCCAAGTGCACAGGACACAGGAATACAAACACCAACCCATTGGTAGAGTAACCTTAGAACACGCATCTCTCTTTCCTTAAGGTGAGATGGAGGAGTTGGAGGCCCTGTGGCTGACGGGCATCTGCCACAATGAGAAAAACGAGGTGATGAGCAGTCAGCTGGACGTGGACAACATGGCGGGAGTCTTCTACATGCTCGGGGCCGCCATGGTTCTGTCATTCATCACCTTCATCTGTGAACATTTGTTCTACTGGCAGCTGCGCTTCTGCTTCATGGGCGTGTGCTCCGGAAAACCCGGGGTCACCTTCTCCATTAGCAGAGTGAGTGTGCTTTTGTTTTATTTTAGGGCTGACCTTTGTCATCTGACAGAATAATCACAGGAGGGGTTGTTGGAAAACCACTGGCTGTGGTTGAGGAATATCGAGTCAGTCAGAGCGACGCGATGACTCACCTGACTTACCTGTGGCTTTTTTTAGCCTAGAAAGTTGTTTAACAACAACATATAAGTCAAGAGCATCTGTTCTGTCCTATAAAAAATCCAGTGTCTTAACCCTAATCCAATTTACTTTCTCACATCCCTGCACCCAGCTACAATAAGTTCTGTATAAGGTGGGCATAATTGTTTTTAGGTTACAAAAGTCGCTGGATGCCGTAGCAGAGTGAGACAGTTTGAGATGTTTCAGACCACTGTGGTTGTTTTACACATAATGAGTTATAAAGTAGAGTTTAGGTCTTACTTATTTTTGGTTATATAGTAGAATGGTAACAAATTGTCAAAGAGTGACTTAAATGTGTTGGGCTAAAGAATGCATGTTTACTCAGTGATAAGGGTACAATTAACATAAAAGGCTGCAGGCTTCTATTGGGGTTTTAGTGTTTTAGATGCCGGTAATTAACTGCCAACATTGTTTTAGTGTCGTTAGATGCCTGAAGATAGATGACACCTGACAAAACCTTTGGAGTCTTTCA
Source organism: Mastacembelus armatus (assembly GCF_900324485.2). Lineage (NCBI taxonomy): Eukaryota > Metazoa > Chordata > Actinopteri > Synbranchiformes > Mastacembelidae > Mastacembelus > Mastacembelus armatus. Next base: position 25,155,668 of record NC_046633.1, read on the forward strand.
AAGATGAGTCCACCCCTTTCCTCAGCTATATAATCCTGAATTTTAGGGAAGAAGACAGAGAATGCTCTAGATGCCTTCTCTCCATGCTGCATGTATTAAGTTGAGATGATTCATCACAGTTGTGTTTGTTCTTGAGAATTAGCAACTCTCACAACCTAAAAGAAATTTCCATGACACCATCCAAAGGCACCTTGATGAAATTTTACCTTCTGTTCAGGCCCAACTTTGTCACTAGCCTTGCAGACTTTGTAGGGGTAAAGGGTTATATATATTAGCTTTTTTTGCTTGTAGGTCATTGGTGCGTTTATTGACAGCAAAGTGGATGAATTGGTTTATATGCAAGGCTGAAGCCCCAGTGCCTGATAGTGTTAACAAAACCCCAAATTTTGACTGTTTATCAACTTAATGTTGATGTAATAAAAACTTTGCTGCAGATTTTCAGCCTGTGACCTGAAGCTGTGTTGGTGGATGCTGTAGAGCTCATCTCTGCTGAGACGGGTCACTTAAGGTTTTTCAGTGTTACTGAGTCAGGCTGTTTGGATCCATAAAAAAAGCTACTTCAGGTGCTTGCATAATGTTATGCTTTAGGAAATGGGTTGTTGCACACAGATTTTTTATTATTTCCATGAGAAAAGGACACCAGTGTTTGTGTGTTTGGTATTAAGGTTTCTAATTGTAATGTCATTAGGAAAATATAGCTTGGTCTTACTCAGACTAGTCTGAAAGGGCTTGAGAACATTTTTTGCAGTATCCCTCTGTTGCTGTAGCTTCTGAAACTGTAATATTTGTATGCAAAAATAAGTTCTAGTTTTTACATGGCAGCTTTATGATTCCCATAACAATAGTCAAGTTGCAAAAAATACTGAGGAAAATCACAAGAAAATCCCAGTTCATCTACAGGAAATATCGCTCAGAGCATATAAAATGCCAGAAGGTTGGACAAGTGATAAGCCCCTAAAGGGTTTCCAAGATACAGAGGAAGGAGAAAGAGATCAGTTAGCGAGAGTCATGATAAAGAATAAAACCAGTAGCAAGACAAAAGCAGAGCAGAAAAGAATAGACACAGGGGTGTCCCAGTAATCTCTGTTCTATTACCTTTCACAGGGGCCGCAGTAGCTATAGAGGTTGAGCGATAAAGACAGACAATCCCATTGGAGCAGCTGCTGCTCACCTGAGCACCCGGAAACGGAGATAAAACAGACACAAAGAGAGGACAGAGGCATAAAAGACAGAAAGGTTCTGATTCAGATTCAAGACTGTGGCTCAGTGACAGGGAAAGTGACTTAGAGACAGACAGAAACTGTTTCTGACAAGTTGACACCTTTGAGAAATGTTGGCCTGCATCCTGACAAGTGGGTGGTGTGTCATCGACCTTTCGGTTTTGGCTGTCGTCTCGACCACAGATTCTCTGTCTCCCAATTTAAACATGCTTGTTGACTTCATTCACAAAGCCTTCCCCCACGACCGAGTCCTGCTTTTATAGACCACACCAGAAACTTCAAATGACTTTTTTTGTCTTAGCTGATTATTTTCTTGACATATTTTATGCAAAGAAAACACTTGTGATGGAGCAAGCCAGTGGCACCAATGTCAACTTAATTTAAATGATATTGATTAACCCTACTGATTCTTGGTCAAACCAGAAGCGTATTGCAACCCTTGTGTTATCAATTAAGGTGTTGATCTGCTCATTTCTCCCTCTGATCTGTCTCTGAGGTCGAGAGCGGATCAGCAGCTGTGAGAGTCTGTGCTGTTGCCCTAAGAAAAATCATCTATGAGCTGCTATTACTGTTTAATAGTGTGTAAACAACATGGCAGTCAGAGAGAACATGCCAATGTGGTACCAGTCCAATTCGGCCTGGCTCTGTTTGACTCTCTCTTTCTGTTTTTGTAGGGTTGTCGTGTTTGACTCCAGCTCTCATTAACATTACATTAACATTAATCCCCTCTGGTCCTTGACTCTTTGCTGCTGCCAAATATTTTACTTATTTTACCACTTTCACTCTTCTTCCTTCTTCCTCCAATGGCCTGTCTCACCCTCTTTCTCTCTCTCCTTCCTCTTTCTTTTAATTTTCACGCTACAGGGTATCTACAGCTGCATCCATGGGGTACAAATTGAGGAAAACAAGTCAACCACAGATTCACCTTCGGCCACAATGAAGAAGAACATGAACAACACCCACTCCAACATCCTGCGATTGCTCCGCACTGCCAAGGACATGACGGCTGTCCCAGGCATTAATGGCTCTCCGCACGCTGCCCTGGAGTACAGCCACAGCAGTCGTGAGTCGGCTATCTATGACATCCAGGAGCACCGGCGCAGTCTGGGGGGTCACCCCGTAGACTGCAAGTCAGCGCCGCCCTACCTGCCAGAGGACAACATGTTCAGTGACTACATCAGCGAAGTGGAGAGGACTTTTGGCAACTTGCCCCTGAAGGACAACAACCTGTACCAGGACCATTACGGGCACCACCACCCGGCTCTGGGTATGTCCGGCCCCCCTCCTAATAGGCCGCGTAGCTTAGGCAGCGCTAGCTCGTTGGAGGGGGGCATGTTCGATTGTGACAGTTTAGGGGGAGGGGTAGCGCCCATCTTCACCACCCAGCCCCGCCCCTCCATGACTCACAGGAATACCAGTAAATTTGACCTGATCGCTGGCCACACCCCTGCGGATTCCAACCAGGGTGGGTTCAAGGGAAGCAATGTGTATGGCAGGTTTTCTTTCAAAGGAGGCGCATCCAGCACGGGGCTCATCGGGGGTCACGACAGGTACTGTGGTGGGGGTGGGGGTGGTTCAGGGGGTGACGATGGGAACATTCGCTCTGATGTCTCAGACATCTCCACGCACACTGTCACCTATGGAAACCTGGAGGGCAACACCAAGCGGCGTAAGCAGTACAGGGACAGCCTGAAAAAGAGGCCGGCTTCAGCCAAGTGCAGACGGGAGCAGGACGAGATAGAACTGAGTGGCTTCAGGAGGAGACCCCACCACCACACCGTCCACCACCACTTCCCCCACCGGCCCCTGGCACACCGCACGGTCTCACCTCCCCTGGAGCGGAAGAGAGGAGGAGGAGGGGGTAATTCTTCACCTTATTTATTCCGCAAAGACAAAGAGAATCTGCGGGATTTCTATGCGGAACAGTTCCACTCCAAGGAGGGCAAGGCCATGTGGGAGCAAGAGGGTGGAAGTGGAGGAAGCGGTGTGGGCAGTGGTAGTGGTGGTGGTATCTGTAAAAGCTTAGTACCTGTGGAAGACTTCCTCAAAGGTAAAGGCAAGAAGCCAGAGGGTAAAGGTGGGTTGGGTTCAGTGTCAGCAGGGCAGCAGGCCCACACCTGCTGGGAGAAAGGGGTATCTGGGCTAGGAGGGGGAGGCATAGCAGGGGGTGACTGGGAGTGTCGCAACTGCCACAGTGTGTGTCACCACAGTGGGGGTGTAGGAGGAGGCATCACGTGCCCAGCTAGCGGAGTTGGGGGGAGCAGCAGTCGCCCCAGCTCCGCTACCTGCAAACGCTGTGACTCCTGTAAGATCCAGCCAAGCAACCTTTACAACATCAGTGAGGACAATAACATGGTGTTCACTGCAGGGAAGAGTAGTGCAGTGCCCAACCAAACACAAACTCAGGCACAGCGCAGGAAGTTAGGGCCAGGTGGGAGGGTGTTACGCAGGCAACACTCATACGACACATTTGTGGACCTGCAGAGGGAGGGTGCAGGCCGCATGGGAGGGGTGTGTGGTGGCATTGGGGGGCAGTTCCCTCAGCCCCGAAGTGTGAGCTTGAAAGACAAAGATCGCTTCATGGAGGGCCCCAGCCCTTATGCTCACATGTTTGAGAGGTATGCAGATGAAAGAGAGTCTCCAGTGTTTGAAGGAATAGGCGGAGATAGGGTGAAAGGAGGCTCCTCTTTCAGCTTGTTCCGTGGAGGGGAAGGTGGGTTGCATCGGCGGTCAGTGGGGGAGAGAGACCTGAGGGACAGAGATAGAGCTATGATGGGAGGTGGGGGCTGTGGTGGTGGTGGTAGCAGAGGGGCCGGGACTTACTCCTTGTCTAAATCTCTCTACCCAGATAAGGTGAACCAGAACCCCTTCATCCCAACCTTCGGCGACGACCAGTGTCTATTACACGGTGCCAAACCGTACTACATCAAAAAGCCACAGACGCAGCAACAGCAGCAGCAGCAGCAGCAACTTCTCAACAACAGCCGAGGAGGTGGGGACTTCCGCAGCTCCATCGGAGCGACTTCCTATTTGCCAGCGTCTGCCACATCTGGGGTGATGTCCAATGTGGCCTCCAGGTTTCCTAAAGAGCTGTGCCTGGGCGGGATGGGAGGGCCCATGGGAAACCACCACGGGGCCAACAAGTTGCTGCCTGGGGGCAGGGACACGTTAGGTTTGGGGCAGGGACAGAGACCCTTCAACGGTGCCAGCAATGGACACGTTTATGAAAAGCTGTCCAGCATTGAGTCAGACGTTTGAGGGTGAAGATTGAGGAAGAAAGAGAGAGAGAAGATAGAAGTGGGTGAAGAAATGAGGAGGGTGGAGAGAAACACAGAAGAACAAAAACAGAAACACAGGCTGATGACCTCTCTGTGTGAAGAGAACAAGGAGACGTGATATTGTGTGCCGCGCTCCCTCCACTAAATTAAAAGAATTTGGACAATGCACAGAGGCCACTGCAGGCTAAGCTGTGGTCAAATCCGATGGGAGACGGGTTTTTAATGATAAGAGAGGATTCTTGTGCTGCTTCGACACTCAGCGATCGGTCAAGGGGGAGGGAAGGAGAGGGTCGGGGTGGGGAATGAAACAACATCTCCAGTCTCTGCTCTCTTCACATGCTCATTGTCTTTCCCTCCTTCCTGCAGTTCCTTAACACCAAAATAAACATTTTGTTCAGCAACGGAAATACAATCATGAATGAGAAATCAACGCTTCTGTTGAACTAACAGGGTAATCTAATAATACTTGTAATAATAATGTTAATATTATTGAATATTATTCCAGTGTTTGATGATGATCAGTTTGGATTGTTTTTAAATTTTATTTATTGAAATAGTTCATGTTATTTGTAAGATGTTAATTCTTTCTTAGCTTTCCCATTTTACAGGAAACCTGTACCAGTTGTCAGTACAGATCTTTTTGGGGTTCCTGTAATTTGGACTCTTCTTTGCTATTAATTCTTCATGTTTGAGTTTTTTTTTACTTCTTTTTGAGTGCTGTGACGTGTATGTGAAAGGCATGACTTGCTGAGTACATCCTATGTACTTTAAATTTGCAACAAAGGATTTTTTCCAGCTGCAGAAGAAACATCATCATACTGATTTGCCGTTTCCTCTAATTTTTTTCTGCTTGACGGTATCAAATGGGTTTCACATTTCGAGCTGGATGTGCCTTAAAGAATTAATACCAATTTTCTAAACACTAAAACTCCTATGTTGGTAGACAGATCCACCTGAAAACAATTAGTTCAGTGATATGATTTAAAACACATCTGAAAATGGCAGATTTGAACACAACAGATATTTAAAACATGTTATGTTACAAAGTGAAACATAAATTGCTGCAGTAGAGGAAACCTAAATTCCCACATTGTCCCAACAGTAATAAATACCAGTAGCAGGATTACAAGGGTTAAAACCACAGTGCCATGTTAAATAAACATTCCTGTTCCCCTGAGAAGTCAGGTATGACAGAGCTGTGCTGCTGAAGTGAAGAAATATGCTTTAGACATAAAATATAAAAGCTCCTTCATGTACTATTAATCAAATTACAGGTTTCATTTTACTATCACTGCTGACCTAGTCAGAACAGATGAGCCCATTAAATACATGTATATCACATTTAATGTCCACTCTTGTCGTGTTTCATTTGGTCAGTCTCAAATGGCCACAACACTTTTGCTGTTCAGGACAGGGACATAATAAGCTCTCAGAGTGAGCCCTTTGAAGCCTGGTATGTTAATTATTTCATGATTACAGCTATAAGCCCCGCCTGCTCTGTTAGATGGGAGAAGTTCAAGTGTTACTTTATTTTATTCCAGTGGTTTAGACATGGTTTTTAAACTTTTTGTGTCCAAAGCACAGCAAAGGGCAGGCCAAAACCTCAAGGCTCACAGCAGGCTCATAATTTCAGCCATTCTTTATAGGATGTCCAACCATTTATTTATTTGTCTCAAAGCATTTCTGCTTTTGAAATGGGCACCACAGTAAGAAAATTCATCACATTCATACTCATTTTACAGCTACTGAATAGTATCCCCCTGCCAATGTAAAGGAATAGTCTGACATTTTGGGAAATAAGCTTATTCGTTTTATTGCCAAAAGCTAGACAAGAAGATCGATACCAGACTTGGTGTATAGGCCTGTTTATTGTAAAGGAGGCTACTGCCAGCAGCCAAACAGCCTGGCTCTGTCCAAATGTGACAAAATCTAACTACCAGCATCTCTAAAGCTCACTAATCACTGTATTATATCTTTTTTGTTCAATCTGTGCAAAAACAGAAGTGTAAAAACATGTTGTTTCAAAGGGATTATGTGCAGGTTTTCCTGTGGAGCTACCGGGCAACCAATCAGAACTAGTCAGCAAACCATACATTTTTGCACATTTGGGAAGCTTTAGGGGCAGATTTTGTTACCTCTGGTCAGAGTTGGACTGGCTGATTCCCTGTGTTTTTAGTCTTTGTGCTGAGCTAATCTAAACTGCTGCCAGATGGAGCTTTATATTTGTCATACAAATGTAAAAGGTGCGTCAGCCTTCTCAATTTATTGTCTTAATTCTGGTTAATATAAGCACCTCCACCATGTTGCTCAAACTTTTTTATCAAACATAAACATTAAAAAAGTTAGTTCAGTGTGCATAGTAACCTTGATTTCTCCCTCCACTGGACCATAATGTGGTTCACATGCTGAGATTGTGATGAAAGAAACAATTTGCCCTCAAGTCCAAGGTCCTGGGTGGGTTGTGTCAACTGCAGACATTGTGTGGAGAACCAGAATAAAGACAAAGGCAGCTGAAAGTTAACAGCATCCTAAAAGCAGATGTTGTAAAAGCAAGGCCTTTGTTACTGATGGACTCTAGCAGTTACAGTATCTTGATCCAAAGGCTGCTCCCAAATCGACAACCTCAGACACACAGGTCATCTCTACTCTAACACACGGTAAAGACAGAAAATAAGTGTGTCTGTTTCATTTACAGCCCTCACTTCCAGTGAAATGTTACACCTTGCTTTTTAGGACAACTATTCTCCATGTCTTGTTATCTATAACCACTTGTATTTGACATTGAATCATCTTGCCAAACCAAATTTTGATATCTAAGCACAACCTGACTGAATGGATCTGATATTTAGTTTTTTGTACATTCCAGTCAAAACTTCAGAAGACTTTTCTTCTCTTGGTTGACAAGTCAGTATGTATGATACTAGGAGGTCTCTAGTGTTTTAAGGACTTGCATGTATACTCTTTTGTTTTCTTTATTTCGGATTTAATCTTAAATTTCAGCCCAAACATTGGGCGTTATTGAACATTATTTGGAGTTTTATCAATTTCATTGTAGTACTGTAGGTGTGTGTGTGTGTGTGTGTGTGTGTGTGTGTGTGTGTGTGTGTGTGTGTGCGTGTGCGTGTGTGTGTGTGTGTGCTTGTTTGTGCAAGAGAAGACACCTATCTAACAGTCTAAATTTGGTTATACTCTTATAAGTATGGCTAAATTAATGAAATGTTTTTAACTAGGATAGAAACCATTTTTATTGTTAGTGTTATACAGAGATCAATTTTCTTGATAGTTCGTGTAAATGCTTTCTAACAAGGTTAACACATCCATTGTCACTGACAAAGCCTTTTTGCATTTCAACTACTTTCTCTATTTTTGTCTAAATATTTCATTATTTCTGTTATTGTATGTGCCTGAATACATACGCTTAATTACCTCTGTGTGTGCTCATATGGAAGAGAGACAGTGTGTGTAAGAGATAACTGTTTATTCTACATGTATTATAAAAACTCTGTAAAAACTTTACCTCACACTCATGGACTTTTGATAAAAACTGTACAAAATGACTGAGAATAGCTCTATTTGGGATAAATCTTTGATTCGTAGGGTCCCCTTGCAAAATTGCTTTTGTAATGCCTTCAGGCCAGGATATGTGCAATCATCTATTATTACAGAGAGCGTGCACATTTAATAGGTCAAGGTTTGTTGATGTGTTTTTATTTCCTTTTCGCTTTGGTCAGAAACCAACCACAACAGTTGTTTTTCTCAAAGATAAAAACACCATCATTAATCAGTACCCAAAAGCACAATAGATTATCTATTGCATTTTTACAGAGGTAGTCTCTCTTTTCCTCTTTGGCTGAATCTTCTGTTTTTGTGTTTTGCCACAGAAGATCGAACTCCATCTCTGAGCTGTACAGGTTGTGAAAAATGTACATATGACAAAAATCTAGTTCACCCTTGCATTTTTTGTATGAAGAGAAATTACTTGTGTGAAGAGAGTATTTCAAATTTGATTGAATATTTAGTAATATTGAAAATGAGATTAAACACAGTCAGTGTGAAAATAAGTGCTGAGAAATATTATTCTTCTGTCCCTTTGGAATAAAAGTGTTAAGTATTAATAAAAAATAAGAAATCTCACACTGCTTGTCTTGTTCTGTTACTTTTTATTTATTCATTTATTTATTTTGGTGACAATCAGTAACAAGTTGTCTTTCATGTTTGTCGTTTTTATATTTGCATGGGCGCATGTTGTAATGCAGCTTAACTTTATATCCCAAAGGTCATGAGTGGATCAGAGATTATGGATTGCATCATTTGTATTGTTTGTTGTTCTTTGGCTCTACACAACCAAGACTCTCGTCATGTGAGACTGATGTTGGGTAAGTTTATTTGTAGAACAAAGAGAAAAAATAAAGAAGCATAAGAATAAAAAGGTGGATTAAAGATATATTGAGAGAAAGTAGAAGGGATGTGAACCTGAACCAAGCAGCAGAGATCAAAGCCCCTCCAAACCCTCACTCCTCAGACTGTCTTTACTCTGAAAGCCTTGTCCAGCAACAGGGGTTATTTAAGGAAACCAGCAGGCTGGAAAATATACAGCTGCCTTGTGTATAGATTTGGCGGGAGAATTTTAACATCTGCAGTCTTGGAGGCTGATGCAAGCACAAGGTGAGGCGGTGGAAATAATCTTTTAATCAGTTTTATCTCCTGCTTCTTTAAAAAACCCACTGTCTATGCTATAACCATCCACCCTGCTTGTTCTCTTCCAACACCAACCCAACAACCTCAGGATGCATCACAACACATGTAACTACTTCTTGACAATTAACCGTTACCTAGCAACTGGCTCTTTTTCCAGAGGTGGGAAGGGCAGAGGCTTGAGGAGGGGGGAGAAGGAGAGACAGAGAGATTTATACAGTATTCCCACAGCATCCTAACTGGGTTGGACGCAACAGTGCATCGAAAATACCACACTGAAATGGAAAGCACAGCCTGAACTTAACACCCACACACAGCAGGGCAGGGAAACAGAGGAGAGGATAAGGGGCGGAGGTTGATGTACAGATTATAGTATGGAGGAAAAAAGGAGGGGATGAAACCCATGCAGGAGAATCACAGGGAAACATAAGAGGAGGAAAGTGGTGAATGTGCAGCTGCAGGATGAAAAAGAGGAAGTGAGGAAGACAAAAAGAGGAGTATGAACATGCTACGCTGCAGTGGATAACAAGTGCAGTTGTGGAGTAGGAGAGAAACTGGTTGCTGTAGAAACACTTGGCAAAGTTTTAATGAAGGCACAAAGTTCGCTGTCTCTGCCCACAACATCCACACACACACACACACATGATCACCATATGCAAACAAACAGTATAATTATGTTAGCAGATAATAGGCACCCCCTGCTGGGCACATGAGAACCATTCCTGACTTCAGCTGAGCAAAAACAAAAGATCAAGCCTGTGTGAATCAGTGTAGTCACACCTGACTGCAGCAGCAGGCAAACTGGAACCCTGTGGCATATTTCATTTTCCTCTCGGCTTTTTAAGTCACTGCAGTTTAAAGGGTAGCTTCCATTTTTCAAAATCTATCTTAAAACAATAGTGACGGTATCTATACTGAGAGGAGTATTGGTCCATGTTTACAATTAGGGGGACCTCAGGGGTGTTATCTCCCCCAGAACCAACAAAAGTTCAAGTCTGTGAGGTCCTAAATAATCAATAAGCATAACCCTTTATGTTATATTAGGTCTGATCATGAAATAAACTTCATATAAAGGTAAGGGGCTAGGGAATACATCATTATAAAACATAAAACGTTAAAATTTGACACCCATCTTTCTTCTCTTTTGTTCTACACAATTCCTCCAGGACACAGGGGGCACTGTTTTATGGCCCACTACACGTTAAGCGAATCACTTTTGTCTTGCAGGCGTGTCGTGTTGTGTGTGTTGTGTGGTTCGTCTGCAGACTGGCGGCAGACTAGCTGTGGTTTGGCACACCTGGGAACCGGCTAGACTTTGAACGGTTCACTGGCTGCTGCATTCCGGTGCTGGTCGGGTACCTTTCTGTTTTGACCGGTGTTTGTTGCTATTTCCTGACTTAGCGCTCGTTGGCCTACCGGTTAGCTTAGCTAGCTAGTTAGCTTAGCTAACATGGCCTCTCCCTCTCTCTCTCTTTCTTGCTCGGTGTGCCACATGTTTAGTTATTCCTCTGCCTCCTTTAGTGATAATGATACCTGTAATAAGTGTAAGGTTCTGTTAGCCTTGGAGGCGAGGATCACTGATTTGGAAGCGCGGCTCCTCACCTTCGAACAAAAGCCAGCTAGCCTAGCCCCGTTAGCTGGTGTGGAGCCACCGAGCTCAGGGTGTGTTAGCGGTCCAAGGGCAGCTCCGGAGCAGCCCGGAGAATTAGCCTGGGCGACGGTCCGACGGAAACGTACTCCTAAGCAGAAGCCCACGGCTCATCACCTGCCTGTTCACGTTTCTAATAGATTTTCCCCGCTCAGCGACACACCCGCTGAGAAACCGACTCTGATAATTGGCGATTCCATAGTCAGGAACGTGAAGCTAGAGACACCAGCGACCATAGTCAAATGTTTCCTGGGGCCAGAGCGACATCGAGTCAAATCTGAAGCTGCTGGCTAAGGCTAATCGTAAATATGGGAAAATTGTTATTCAAGTCGGCAGCAACCTACTGACCTACTTTATCTTACTGAAACCTGGTTACAGCAGGATGAATATGTCAGTCTGAATGAATCAACCCCCCTCAGTCATAAAAATGATCATGTTCCTCGAAGCACAGGTCGAGGTGGAGGAGTAGCTGCAATCTTCCACTCAAACTTATTATTAAACTTTCATCCTCAGAACAGTTATAACTCATTTGAGAGCCTCACTCTCAGTCTCTCACATACAAACTGGAAAACACAAAAACCAGTTCTACTTGTCATTTTGTACCGTCCACCTGTCCCTTACTCAGAGTTTTTAACTGAATTCCCTGACTTCCTGTCTGATTTAGTGCTTAGATCAGATAAAGTCATTATAGTGGGAGATTTTAACATTCATGTAGATGTTGAAAATAACAGCCTCAGCATTGCATGTAATTCTATATTAGATTCAATTGGTTTCATTCAAAACGTTAATAAACCCACCCACTGTTTCAATCACACCCTTGATCTTGTTCTGACCTATGGCATCGAAATTGAACATCTAATAGCTTTTCCCCCAAATCCTGTTTTGTCAGATCATTCTTTAATAACTTTCGAATTTAAAATGATGGATCATGCAGCGTCTGGAAGAAAATTCCACTACAGCAGATGTTTATCCGACAACGCTGTTAATAAATTTAAGAAAATGATTCCATCTTTATTTGCATCTATGCCAAGTATAAACATAATGGAGGGCAGCTGCCTTAATCCTACTCCCTACCAAATTGATCATGTTGTTGACAGCGCTGTAACCTCACTGCGTGAAATGCTTGATTCTGTAGCCCCTCTGAAAAAGAAGTTAGTGATTCAGAGAAGACTAGCCCCATGGTATAATTTACATGTTCGTACCTTAAAGCAGGCATCACGAAGGCTGGAAAGGAAGTGGCGTTCCACAAACTTAGAGGAAATTTTTCTAGCCTGGAAAAACAGTCTACTAACATATAAAAAAGCTCTCCGTAAAGCCAGAACTGCATACTATTCATCACTAATAGAGGAAAATAAGAACAATCCCAGGTTTCTTTTCAGCACTGTAGCCAGGCTGACAAAAAGTCACAGCTCCGTTGAGCCCAGTGTTCCCTTAGCTCTCAGCAGTGATGAATTTATGAGTTTCTTTACAAATAAAATCACAACTATTAGAGATAAAATTCAGCAGATGCTTCCTATACCTGCAATAAATGAATCTTTTACTACAGTAGCTCTTGAATCATCTGTAGGACCTCAGTTATGTTTAGACTGCTTCTCTCCTATAGATCTCTCTGAATTTACATCAGTAGTTGCTTCATCGAAATCATCAACGTGTCTCTTGGACCCCATCCCGACTAGACTGCTTAAAGGCACCCTGCCATTAATGAACTCATCTTTATTGGACTTGGTAAATTTATCTCTAGTATCAGGCTACGTACCACAGGCCTTTAAGACTGCAGTAATCAAACCTTTACTCAAAAAGCCTAGTCTTGATCCAGGTGTCTTGGCTAATTATAGACCAATATCCAACCTGCCATTTATTTCTAAAATCCTAGAAAAAGCTGTTGCTAAGCAGCTATCAGACCACTTACACAGGAATGAACTATTTGAAGATTTCCAATCAGGATTTAGAGCACATCATAGTACAGAAACAGCACTGTTGAAAGTTACCAACGATCTTCTCTTAGCCTCAGATAATGGACTTGTTTCGATACTTGTCCTCCTAGACCTTAGTGCAGCATTCGACACCATTGACCACAACATCTTATTACAGAGACTGGAGCATGTGATTGGTATCAGAGGAACAGCGTTAAAGTGGTTCCAATCCTATTTATCGGACAGATTCCAGTTTGTTCATGTCCATGATGAACCTTCCACACGAACAAAAGTTAGTTATGGAGTTCCACAAGGTTCTGTGCTAGGACCGATTCTGTTCACCCTGTACATGCTTCCTTTAGGATATATCATTAGGAAGCACTCTATTAATTACCACTGCTATGCGGATGACACTCAGTTATATCTATCTATTAAACCTGTTAACACAAACCAGTTAACCAGACTTCAAGCCTGTCTAACTGACATAAAGGCCTGGATGACCAGTAACTTTTTACTTTTAAACTCGGAGAAAACAGAAGTCATTATATTTGGGCCTAAAAATCTCAGAAATAACTTTTCTAAAATTATAGCTACTCTAGATGGCATAGCCCTGGCCTCCAGCACTACTGTAAAAAACCTTGGAGTTATTTTTGACCAGGACATGTCCTTTAACTCACACATAAAACAAATTTCTAGAACTGCATTCTTTCACCTGCGCAACATTTCCAAAATTAGGAACATCCTGTCTCAAAATGATGCAGAAAAACTAGTCCATGCGTTTGTTTCCTCAAGGCTAGATTACTGTAACTCATTACTATCTGGATGTCCTAATATCTTAATAAAAAGCCTCCAATTAATCCAGAATGCCGCAGCCAGAGTCCTGACAGGAACTAGCAAGAGAGATCATATTTCTCCTATATTGGCTTCTCTTCATTGGCTCCCTGTAAAATATAGAATAGAATTTAAAATCCTTCTTCTCACATACAAATCTCTTCATAAGTGCAGGCCTACTTGTGGTTCCCAGAGTTCTCAAAGGCAGAATGGGAGGCAGAGCCTTTAGCTATCAAGCTCCTCTCCTGTGGAACCAGCTCTCAGACTGGGTTCAGGAGGCAGACACTCTCTGTACTTTTAAGGCTAGACTTAAAACCTTCCTCTTTGACAAAGCATATAGTTAGGGCTGGCTTCAGGCAACCCTGAACCATCCCTTAGTTAGTTATGCTGCTATAGGCCTAGACTGCCCGAGGACCATCGGTGCACTGAGCTCCCCTACCCTAACCCCCCCCCTTCTCTCCCACCTCATGTATATTCCACCATTGAATGTCACTAACCTTGTGCTCTCTCTCTCCCCTAGTTTGTGCTCTCTCCCTCCCTCTCTCTCTCTCTCTCTCTGTACCTTCTGCAGGTGTCCCTGGTCCTGGAGCTGTTTATCGCTGATGTGCAGTTACTGGCCCCACCAACTTGCAGTGTCTATTTGTTGTTTATTGTTGCTGTTCTTTTCTCTCTGCTCTATCCACTCACCCCAACCGGTCGAGGCAGATGGCCGCCCAAACTGAGCCCGGTTCTGCTGGAGGTTTTTTTTTCTTCCGTTAAAGGGAGTTTTTTCCTCTCCACTGTCGCCAAGTGCTTGCTCATAAGGGAATTGTTGGGTTTTTAGTTTTAGTTTTTGTAAAGTGCCTTGAGATGATTTGTATTGTGATTTGGCGCTATACAAATAAAATTGAATTGAATTGAATTGTACCTTTAATAGGCATCCCTTTAACCTCCCTGTGAGCCCTCAGGGAGAATAAAACAAGTTGTTTCAGATTCAGCAGCTATGATCTGCAGATTAATATCATGACAAACAGTATGAGGGCATCTGTTCATGGACATCACTTTTAGTGAATAGACGTATAACATCAGACAAATGTTCTATTAGAAACATGAGGAAACAGTAGAACTTGATATTAATAATATAAAAGAACAAGAGTCCATTAATTCTGTTACACATTCCAGGACATTAGGTGGCGCGATGCACCTTTAGGTTGGTTTGTAGTGTGCCATATAATAATAGAAGAAAAAGAAGTATAAGCTTGGTTTGGTTTATTTTGAACATTACAATGGAGGGGAATACCAATAAAGCTTACAGAATGGATTTACAACAAAGAACAATGATGATCCTTGTGAATTCACCAACACTCAGACAGTAACATCAGCACTGACTGGTGTTGCTAAAGTGTTGCTGGTAGAACAATTCAACTTGAAGCCAAAGCTGAGGACTCATTTCCAGGCCATCCTGTCAACAGGCTGCTTTGGGCTCTCTTGTCTTCTTGAAGGTAGGAATTATTTCTCATTGTGTTAAAATGTGTTATTTATTTTTTAAGCCCTCTTACAAACAGCCGTACTATACCTTGGTTTGTGTGCTGCTGATTTAAAGTCCTGTAATCAGTCGTCATTTGGTCTGATGGGTGTTTTGCTGCCTGGTATTGTATTGTGGCCCTGTCAGTAATTATTGTGTGTCTTTGGTGCCAAAATAATTTGTTGTTAGATGGTTTGTGGCAGTGTGGAGCCTGTGTGAACTGGACACAGTGTGCCATGCATTTAAAGGCAGCTGTCTGTGAGTCTGTATGCCATGTGCTTGTTGTGTGTAGTTAAAATTCTGTGTTTGTTTAATATTTAGTCCTGTAGTTTGAAAATCCTGTGCTTTGATCCAACATTAGCACATTTGTCTCATACTAAAAACATTTCAGCTTTGAAATTTGCTCCATTCGATTAGCAGAAGCTTCATATTAACTTTAGATAATTTTGGGAGATATTTTCTGAAATGCTTTTAATGAATTCCTGGAGATACACAGTGTTAAAATGAAGGAGAGGGTGTGTTTTCGTCTATGTCTTTCGTCATGACTTTAAACTCAATCATTAAGACCTGGACAATGGATAATCAAAATAGTTTAATAAAGGATCATCTGTTGCCTATTACATCATTTATGCTCTCACAGAATAAGCAGTGTCATATTATTTTACAAAAAATGAAATCTATACAGTTCATACATGGATTTTGTTCATTCTATAATATTTGCAAAGCTTCTTAGTAGCCTATCTCAAACTTTCTCCCTCTTCACCTCCCTCTTCCTCCCTCGGTCCATCCCTCTATCTTTCACTCTGTATCAACTTCACTCCCCCGCTCTTAAGGACTCTCACCCGTCTCCTCCTCACCACCCGGCTCCCTTTGGCCGGGCTGGCCTTCATCATGGTCCTCGGGGTATAGCGGGCCAGGCTTGGCACCTCTCCTCTCAGGCTCTGTGATGCCAGAGCGAGGGCGCCTCCCCCCTCCTCCCCCTCCCCCTGCTCCCGGTAGCCGTGGTGACGGAGGAAAGGTTCCATCGTTGCTAGGCGATGAGAGAGCTCAGTGATGCGCCGATGCAGCAGGGAGACTTCTCTGAACAGGTCGTTCACAGACTCAGACAGAGGGTACACCCTGCAGGACAAACAGAGGACGCTCAGCTTCTGGGATCAGGCCATATTTTCTGCTGCATGTCAAGTAAAAACACTAGTGGGAATAAATGGGGAGCATCGTTTTCATTCGTTATCACACTGAACAAACAGCAGTGATGAAGCACAAAGGTCTGAACTTCAACTTATCCAGCCAAATAAGAATCATGTTATTGTTTCCAACAAGTGCTAGTCCTGTCTGTTACAGCAGAAAAGTAGTCTAGTCTAGCATTAGAAATGAACAGGTATAATCCAAATATATATACAGAAATTAAATAACAATATCAGATTCAAACTGACATACTGGTCTTAATATAGGAAGTAATGTTAAAGCATTACTGTGTTTTCTGATGCAACTGAAAGTTTTCTTTTTAAACTGGGGAGCATGATACATTAGATTACATTAGTGTGTTAGTGATGCAGTGTAAACCCCTGTAAGGAAGTGTTTAATTTTCTGAGCTGAGCTTGACTTGTGACCATGATCACAGCTTTATATCACAGATGCAGAAATTTGGATTTGTTTTAGAGCTGTATAAGGACATCATGTTTAAGTTGACTGAAAATTATAAAAGAAATGTTTGGACATTTTGGGAAATTATTATTTAATTATTTGTTCTCTTGCTTAGAGTTATATGAAAAGATCAATATCACTGTGTTTGTTAAATATGAAGCTATGGAACAACATAGTTAGCGTAGCTTAGCACAAAACCTGTAAACAACGTGAAAGAGACAGTCTTGGAGTCCCTGCATTGGGCCAACAAATAGTCCAGCACATATCCACTTTAAAAAACTGTGTGTTATTTTCACACTGCAGCGTCTAATAATAAGTGAGCTTTGACATGTCTTTCCTCTTTATTTTACCAACTCTTAATTTAAATGATTGATTTTGGGCATGACCACTGGACAAAATTCTTCTGCTGATGAAGATTATGATATGTGATATGATCGAAAGCTTCTAAACTAAATGGACCTTGTGATGAAATTGTCTCATGTATGAGCTTCTGCTTTTCTGTGCAATCTCACCACCTCAGATAAAGGGCTGTCTAGAAGCTGAAATCTCTATAGTGAAGCTTTTATGATGGTGGTGGTTGAAAGATACCAAATCCCTTTACTTTTTTCCAGACTCAGCCTTAAATAACCCTTAAATCTGTGCACTCTGTTTTGTGACAGTAGATTGTAAATGCCTCCTCGTGTCATTAAAACTGCACCAGTCTTTTTCACGTTCAGTTATGAGGATCCCTGACCTCATGTTACCTTACACAGAAATTATCCAGTGAGTCAGACACTCTGAGATTGAGTGTCTGAGTGGAATCAAAATTAGGAGAGGAAAAAGCTCAATTAGTGTATTTTTAATTAAAATCTCAGAAAACATATCAAGGACTAAGAACTCTGTAGTATCTTCAGCTCTGGATGTAAAAAATGAATGTTTGGGTAACAAATAATTCACTTACTAAGTTGCTCACACTGAAACTGTATCAGGGGGAATCTGTTCTAATAGAGCCACAGTACAAGATGAGAGAAGAAGACAGTAAAAACGTGAAGGAAATGAATAAAATTTGGGCCACAAGAGACCAAAAAGTGACACTTAGAGCTAATGGCTGAGGTAGAAATGGTCATGATAAAAGCATTAACTGGAACCGTTACGTGGCATAATAAACCAAAAGAAGGATGTTCAGAAAACATATCAGGGGTGAAAGTTACCTGGAGTAGTCAGGCAGCAGTGTGCTTGGCTGTGAGTGCAGCAAAGTCTTGATCTCATTAAAGATACGTTTTCCCCAGGTGTCTAAAACCCTGGTCACACTGCGCACTGAGGCCACATTCACACTGTCGGCTGAAAAGGAACATCAAAAGAAGCATGTTTGTTCTGATCATTTTAAATCAGTACGTCTGCAGAGTTCCTTAAACAGGAGCATTTCATGCAGCTCACCAGTAATAAGTCACAGCTTCAGACATTTTCTCAGTGATTTACAGGACCCGTATCTCTAAAGCTTTTGGGATCAAATGGAGGTTCATGATTTACCTCCCTCTCTATAGTTCCAGAATCCATGATCCAGTTCATTCTCCTCGCTGGCCGCATGGGCCCCAGTTACCATGCCAACCACCACCAGCACCATTAATGGAGCAGAAGCGGCCATGATGAGCAGACAGACACCCCCCTAAAAAAGAAGAGGGAAGAGGAGGAAAAACTAATCCTGACATGTCCTCTGTTGAAAATAAACAGATTCTGTTTGACAGATTTTTTTATTTTAATGCAGAGGAGATGAACAAAGGGCAGAAACAGCGTGAGATGGAAATAAGAGACGTGATGAAACACAGACCTTGTGTGCTCAGACCAGAGAAATTACAGCTTCCAACCATTTTAGTGCTCAGCAGCTTCCAGATGTGCACACACATCTGTGTCCAGTGGTGGAAAGTAACATACAGCAAGTACGTTTATTCAAGTGCTGTAATAAAGTACATTTGGAGGTACTTTACTTGAGTAGTTTGATTTTCTGGTACTCCACTACTTTTCAGGTAGTACAGTACAGGTATTGTCTTGTACAATACAGTATTGTACTACCTGTATTGTGCTACCTGTACCACTATCGGTCGTAGGGCATTATCGTTTTGATAATGAGTAATATGATAATATTGGATCCAGATAAATTGTCTTCACACTATGGGAACATTAGGGAGGATGAAGATTACAATAAAAATTTGAATGCAAGATCTAAATCAAAGTATTTGGTGTGTATCTGGTGTCTTTTTACTACTTTTAGGATCTGAATTATTTGTATGTTTTTAATTAATCTGACTGCACTATGAAAACACATTACCACCAGACTAACTTGAAATATCTAATTACTTTACCTTACTTTTTTATTTATGTCCTGTTTTGTGTTTTGGACCCGTGTATGTTTGTTATGAGAAGAGAATGTCTTCAGTCCAATCTGACAAAATAAAGGAAGTTTTAAAATCTGTTGTTTTACTCTAATCCCTTGACCTCTGCTCTGAGAAGAGAAAAACAAGAGAGGAGCTAAAGGCAGGCGACAAAGAAAACAAGATAAGAAAAGACAGTTGGATTTTATTTATTAAAAACTGTGTGTATCACACTGCACAGTGATAAGCCAATGACTCATTGTTGAGGTATTATAAGTGTTTTCAGGAGATATGAATTTGAAGGTTGATCAAAAGTGCAGCGAACATTTGCCAAACAATAACCTGATATAGCTTGTTTCACATCTGGCAAAACATATCAACAGCAGTGAACCATCCAGCCACACAGCAGTGTCCCTTCACTATGATGATTACCATTTGTGCTTGTGTTGCGTAATCGAATAATCTCATAACTTTGCAAACTAACAGTACGCTGGTAGAAATGTCACAGTCTGGAAATGCTTTTGGAAAAAGTTAGCAAATGAGCCCATACTCACAAGCTGAAGTGACGATGATGAAAATGCAGCTTCAAATCTCAGCAGGGAGTTGTTCTCCGACGTAGTTCGAACACCAGATGCTTCTGCTTCTCCTCTGTCTCCACTGTCACTGCTCTGGACTTCTGCTTTAATTTCTTCCTCCCTCTCTCTTCTGTTTTTGATGCTCTCTCCACCCTCGACCTGCAGCTGTAATATAATTAGAAGGCAAGTAGAGCTGGTCCGGCACTGAGCCTCTTTTCAGAAACTCTTCATCTGGGGAAAATTGTAGTAGTTTCACCCCGGCACACACCCAACCTCCACTCTCTCTCAACCTCCATCGCACACACAGTTTGTACTTCTATCTTTGTGAGGACACTCACTGACATGATGTATTCCCTAGCCCCTTACCAAAACCTTATCCATCACAGCTAAATGCCCAACCCCTGACCCTAACCTAAGCCTAACTCTAACCTTCACCCACACACCAGCTCCAATCCTCAGCAGTGCTTTGAAAGGAAGGACAGGACTGGCCAAACTGCCCTCACTTTCCCAAAATGTCCTCACTTCCATGGTATAATGATCCTCTAGGTAAAAGCAGGGTGAGTTTTCTTTAAAAAGTCAGAAACAAGATGCACATACTGAAATCCACAAGGAGAGTGTGTTGACTAGAAACAAGCATCAGTGTATAAAACATGATTCAGCTACACTTCAGTATGTAAAGAAGCTCCAGCTCCATTAACTACAGCACTAAAATGCTGCTTAGACCAGTAATAATAATGTACAGCAAATATCTCTAACATGGGTTGTGTTTTATAGCTGTAAAACAAATATACTTTGTATAAATGTTTCATGAAAGGGAACTTTTTAGTTCCTCAAAAGTTGCAAACTACTTTATTAGAAGTTGGTTACTTTGAGGTTTGAAGGAAAATTAGACATTTAATTTACTATGTGTTAAAGAAAACATATTTTGTCTTTATTTAGAGACAAAAAACACTGTGATCCCAGTTAATCTAGTTAAAAAGGACAGTGATTAATTTTAAAGCAAAGTGCACATCACTGTTGACTTGTATCTTTCAGTCCCCATGAATGAGGGTGGAGAAGAAGCGTAGGCGATATCTAAAATGGAATGAATTATTATTTTATTGACTGGCATCCAGATGTTATTCCAGCTCACTCTGTCTGTTTTCATGCTGCAGCTGAGGTGAGATCAGAGTTGGCCTCCAACACAACCAGAGAAAAAATGGTGAATGCGAGGCACAAAGAAGGAAGGAGGCGTAAAGACAAACTCAGTTAAGTAATAATGAGCGCTGCACTTCAAAATCTGCACGCCTCTGCTGGCAGCCTCGCAGAGCAATTCAACAGAGAGTTACTGCGGTGAAGAAGTCACACTACCTTCCACAGCTGCTTCACGTTAACAACAGGCAATTTGTCACCTTCAGCTGAATTCCTCTGATGTGTGTGTGTGTGTGTATGTGTGTAACATACACACACACACACACACACACACACACACACATTTGTTTTCATCTCTCGTGGGGACTTATTTCCTAGAGACTCACCTTAGCCGTACACACTACCTGCCTAACCCTGACCTCATTCCATCCTGAAACTAAGTCATCAAGCTAAAACGTAATTTGATGAGGGCCTGGTCCCCACAGTGTGAGTAATGTCAGGCACACACACCCCTTCCTCTATCTCTTTAGAACCAACGTCTCGCTCCTCTGCCTCTTTTCTCCAACACTGTCTCACTGTGGAGGAAAACCAACATTGCACTTCACTTCACAAACAAGCTGACGTAATGTGTAACGCAACCAGAAATAGTCCAACTTAAGACACACACACACACACACACAAAAAAAAAAACACACCATATTTTGGGCCTGTGTGTGTACATTTGTTTTGCTGCTTGTGGGTTTATCCCTCTGCTGTGCAGTGTTTCCAGGTTCTAATCTTAAATAGCTCTTATCACAAAAAGTAAGTGCACTTTTCATTTGTGCTCTGGCCCATTAGTTTTCCCACCAACTCAGTCTACAGAAAAACAGATATCTTACATTTTGGGGAAGTGACTTTACCAGAAACAGGAAACAGTTCAGTTTATCTACGATGACAAATTGAGAAACACAGACAAGATACTTTGAACAAATCCACTAACAAAGACTCTATGAACAACCACATTACACCATGGAACATCAGCTGTTTTTGCCTCTTTTTTTCAAGTTGACTTGGATATTTGTAGTTTTCTTCCCTTCTGTATGCTCTGGTACGGTCAGGCCACGTAAGTCATTTAAACCATTTTCTTACAGACAGATTTAGCTGACAGACCTGTGAACTTGTATGTGTGCTTAACAATCACAAAAATAGAAACACTGATGTAATTCTTGGATTGTTTGCAGCCAAACACGTCCAAGTGGTTTAGTCTTGCGATTAACTGATTAATCATTTATTGTATTGCTCAGATATTAACCTCTACGTTGTGTGTGTTCATAGAAATATCCCTGGAAAACACAGTGTTTGTGGCCATCAGAGGTGAAGATCTCAGTATTAAATGTGACCTCAGAAAACCAGCAAACCAAAGTGCAGACGTGATGATATGCTCCAGTCCTTCCCATAAACAGATATACAGATATAATATTCCCTCCACGATTGGCATTGCAGACAGCAATTATAAACTGATACTGGGGCTGAAAAACCTGACCAGTTCAGGACAATATTATTGTGAATATCAAACAGCCAAGGCATACTGGTTTCTTCGAGTGAGAGGTAAGGAGAAAAACCTCACTAGACTTAATGTAGTGGTGGGACAGGAGGATTAAGGTGTCGCTAGAGTTGAAACTAAGCAGTTTGCATGTTGTGAGAAGCTGCAGGGAAAAAAGGACCATCTTTTCTCAAAGCATTCATTAACTCTATAAACAGAACTAATGGTGTTAGAAAATCAAAGTAGAGCCTGAAAGGTAAGTTTAAAAGGTGTTTGCTGTCTCACTGACACACACAATTAGAATGTGGGTTAAAGGAAGTTACACAGATGGTTAGACGAGGCCCCTCCAGTTCCAGTGTCCAATAGATGTGGGTGAAGAAGGACAAGGAAGAAGCATTTTGGTCAAAGCATAGTGACACTTTTTTTCTTTCTTACCCCTAATTGTTGTGTGACCCCTGGTTTTATCTTGGATTCCCATGGGGGAGCCCACTGACCCTGAGACTAGGAAACAATGCCAGAACACATTGGTGGACTAATCCTGAGGTTAATTTTACATTTGGAAACAAACATAAACAGTCGACTAAGTTTTTTTTTATCGAATGAATAATTTGCTTCGCAGATGAGGAATTTATCAGTCCAGCTCTGCTGTCTGGTTATGATGCATTCCTGGCATGGACTGAAAGTGAACACTGTGTGTGTGTTCCAGATGATGGCTATCACGAACCCAAAATGTGGGATTACACAGAAGTCATCATAGTGGCTGTTTTCACTGGTGTGCTGCTGGTTTTCAGTGTGGTTGGATCAGTGTACGTCTTCAGAGGGCACTGGGTAAGATGTATCCTGCTCATGGTTTGGCAAAAGTTAAGAAACAGCATGTTGCAATGAAATGTGGTGTTACAAGAGATGTGATGCTGACAGTTGATGTAGGTGATTTTCTGAAGCTTTAAATGGAGTTGAGTTCCATCTCTATTGTTTAAATTAGAGTTCAGAAGTAAATTATTATCAATAATTGAGTAATCGCTGTTTGTAATTTAACATTCAACCACTGATTGGACAAAATAAGCATTTGGATGATGCTACCACAGGATTTAGAAACATTTTTCACTGTTGTCTGACATTTTATAGTAAAACAAAAATAATCACTGAGGAATTATTATTGTTTGAATAATCAATAATCTGTCATAACTCTAAATACTCCATTCTAAGCCAAATAAAAACAGCATTTAGTCCAAGGTATTTGAAGTCTGTTTTCCAGTGTTGCCAGCTGATTCTCTCCCAACCAGCTTCTTTTAAAGTGAACTCAGCTAGAGACAGATTTCTACGTTTACCTTGCTCAAGCAGCAAACACAAACCCAAATTAAATCTTCACTTGTAAGTAAGAAACTAGCAACTAAACAACTGAAGACTTTTCTGTCTCATTTAAGCCTCATGACAGCACTGAGCCTGCTCTCACTGAGGCCCTGAATCGTATGTGTCCACACACTGGTTCAGGATGAATTTCAGACTCTCTTTGGATCTCAGTGCTGCCTTAAATACGCGACAGGAAACTGGATTGGACTCTTAAACAGACTTCTCTCACTCCAAAACAATGACCTCCCTTATCAGGCAACACACACTCACTGTTACCTTTATCAGCCTGTTAGTGATTCCTGTTGTCATAGCTGAAACAGCCTATGCTATCATCCAGACAAACTATTGGTGCAAAGAATTAAATTCAAGAATTTAATAATAACTAAAGAGGTGGCTGTTTAGATGGGCATAACAGAAAAAAATCTTTATTTGTCTTGTTTTATTCAGTTAATCTTACTACTCTTTATGTTACTGTTTTTTCTTTTAATGTATTAAATTGTCATTTCTAATAACAGCAAATCACCAAATGTGACAAAAGTGACAGACAACAAAAGCAGAACAAAGAAAGGAAGGAGAGAGAGATTGAGAAAGAAGACAACGCAGATGTAACACCAGCTCCATCTACGTCTTTCTATGCTGTAAGCACTGCTCTAATTATGAGTATATACACATGTGCATTTAACTTAATTTCATTAAATAGTACCATGTTATTTTTTTCTTCCCCTCCCTCATCCCTGTGTATATAAGTTCAGATTTGTGTTTCTTGGAAACTGATATGAGACATTTTCTCAGAGTCTAGAGCCTCGGCCCAGGTCCATTTATGATGTACTGGACCACTCAGCTGCCAACACAGAGCCAGACCAACAGAAAGCTAAACCTAAGAAAAAGGAACCCTCAAAAACGGTCTGTGTGAACTTTGGGTACCTTTTCACATTTTCTGTTGTCAGTGGAAAACAATGAAACATTCAGTTTGTGACCAATGTTCTGCTTCCTCCACAGAACATACAAACCTCTCAACACCAGGATAAAGGCATATTTGAGTCTGTCTATGAGAATTTCTGAATCTTCAATAATTATTTCAGCAGATTGTGTCCTTTTTCTATCAGTGTCTGAGAGCATTAAAAAAGTATTTAGATTCTTTAAAAGTAACAAAATGCTAAAATGGTAATAAGTAAAAGTACTCAAATCATAAACGTACTACCATGCAGGCAAAATTTCTTCTTTTAGTGTTGCATTACTATGTGTTATAGTTTGTAGTCTTATTATGGGGTGCATTACCATGTAAGCAGAATTTTATTTTTTGTAGCTTGTTGCAGTGGAGCTAATTATACCTGTTTTGTTTAGTCCTGGTAGATTCAATTCACTGTATTACAGGTTTTAACCTCTGCATTTGTACCTAGAGTACCTCGAGTCAAATACATGTACTAGAGTAGGCTAAGCTGTACTGTATATACTAAAATAATAAAAAAAGATCAGTACTTCCTATCACACTGAGGTATGGTGTGTGAAGTATGTATTTAGTTATTTTTTACTGTCTGTTGCAAAAAGATAGATAGATAGATAGATAGATAGATAGATAGATAGATAGATAGAGATAGATACTTTATTCATCCCCCATGGGGGAAATTCTGATTGTCCAGCAGCTCTTCGCTATATATAATTTAACAGTTAATGTTAAAAAGTCTAATGGCTGTGGGGACCAAGAATCCCCTCAACCTCTCAGTTCTGTATCACCAAAACAGGAGAAATAAGCGCATTTGTCCCTGATAATCTGATCGTTTCATTTTTGACTTCAAAACAGGATTTCTGCATATGGGCATTTCCTTCTCTCGCAGCTCCACCCTTTGCCAAACGACAGCCGATGAAATTGTGAGATTGAGACTCTACTAGCCAATGACAACGCGCTTGTTAGCTGAACTTCCTGGTTGCTTCCTGTAGTTTTATACTAACGATGGCTGCGGAAGGTGATTTTCTGGCGAGATACCGTGCAGTTTCGAACAAACTGAAAAAGTAAGGCCACGGTTTACATTATTCCAAATAGAAAGAGACTGAAAATGAGGATTAGCATAACGGTACCTTGCGTTAATGCTGTATGAATTGTACAGCTGGTGCTAATACGCTAACATTAAGCTAACCGTTAACCTAATGTTCACGTTATTAAACTTAACGCCAGTTTTGTCTTTGTTTTAGTGTGTTAGTGCAGTTATTGATGCAAACACCTTTACCATTTGTTTTAATTATTTAACTGGGTGACGTTTATGAATCAGGCGAGGGGACGATATGACGTGACAGGTGTAATTTAGCTATGAAGCTAGCGATGCTACACTAACTAACCTCTGTCACTGAGGTTTACACACTTGACAGGCTTGTGTTTGTCACAGGCGTTTTCTTCGGAAGCCAAATGTAGCAGAGGCAAGTGAGCAGTTTGGTAAGTTTGTCTAACTTTACTTTAAAGCGTTAACATCACAGTGAGTTAATCACACAAGGGACTTTTAGGGGACTGTGACATTTGTACAGGACCTGATGTCCAGTGCTCTTTGTCCTGTCAACCACATAACAATCTTAACATCCACTTGGATCACTCTATGATCTAATAAGGTATCGATTGATCCATATTGGTTTCATGATGTTATTCTAATTGGGTATTGGGTTGATATGGACAGTGCAGTCAGATAAAGTCATTTTGACCTCACTTTATCAGCTGAACCTGTTTGTTTGCTTTGAGAAATAAAACATATGTCCATCTATGGAAGAACAGATTTCCAATGTAAATATACTTTCTTGTGTTGTTGTATAGTCAATATAATATGTAATTTGATCATAGAAGATATGGGACTTATGTTTTATGTAAACAGAACTTCGGTCGAGGCAGATGGCCGCCCAAACTGAGCCCGGTTCTGCTGGAGGTTTTTTTCTTCCGTTAAAGGGAGTTTTTCCTCTCCACTGTCGCCAAGTGCTTGCTCATAAGGGAATTGTTGGGTTTTTAGTTTTAGTTTTTGTAAAGTGCCTTGAGATGATTTGTATTGTGATTTGGCACTATACAAATAAAATTGAATTGAATTGAATTGAGAACTTTCATTTAATGAAGATTAAATGCAATGCTTTGTAATCTGATTGTAATCACCACTATCAAATTCAATGTTACCTACTTCTTATTCTACTTTGCTTTTACTTGTGTGGCTAGAAATGCACTTTAGTTAATAACAAATGACTAATTATTATTTCTTAGGGTTGCAGAGACAAAATTTAGATGTGTTTAAGTGCCCCTAAAAATGGTTTAAAATGCACATTCAGCCTCAGTTTTTCCCCATGTTAATAGAGAATGTGTGCCCCCTGTCCTTTCAGGTCAGTTAGCCAGGGAGCTGAAGCAGCAGGACTGCCTGCAGTATGCTGCCTTCTGTAACCTGGCCATGGCTCGGTGAGAGGACACTATCCACTCAACACAAACTGCATGCTCACACACTGTTTGGCCGCTGTTGAGCAAATTATGTGTTTTGTTGAGTTTTGAAGTGAAAATAAGTTTTAGAAATTAGTAATTGTGGCATTTGCAAAGGTTAGGCACCTGCTAAATTAAGGGGGTGGTGAACTGTCCTGCTAGAGATGTCATTATACTGACAGCTGACAGCTTTAGCAGGACATGTGGGTGAAATTTCCTACATCAAGAACAGCTCTCAGTCTCAGCTAGCTACAAAATGTATGTGCAAACTGTGATACCTGCCCAAGGAAGGGGAGGGCACCAAATACCAACTTTGTTGGGTGCACCAACTTTTATACAGACAGTAATTAACATTTTTTAAGCTTCATGGTTTGGGCTTGGAACCCTAATCTAAACTAAAGGAAATATTCAACTAATAACATACTGTGATATTTTGTGCAATACCATAAATTTGTGGCAACAGTTTGGGAATGGCCCTTTTATCCATTTCAAAATATTCAAAAGGCGCTAAAGATTTTCCAAGAACTTGACCACAACCCCATCTAAGTTATTTCTGATTACCTCATCAAGTTGACAAGTAATATGTTTGTTACTGTTACACTTAGATTTGAACAATTTGACTCAGTTTTATAAAAAATTAACCCCATTATGTATTTATTCACCACCCACCTCCACCATATCAAGTTGGGAAATCTTACTGCAAGGTTTTTGACTCAAAGAGCATTGGTGGGTCTCAGCAATGTCATGTTAAAGATTTAATAATCGGATTATTTCATAATAATACAGTTCATTGAGTGATGACTGTCCCTCTCCTTAAACCACCATACGGTGACAAAGGTGTTACTAACTGGCTCAGAGAGCCTGTAGTAGTCATACTAATCACATGTTTGCTGGTGATTTGTTAAGTGGTGCATCTGTTGCTGTTACACATCCTGAATGTCTTGACCGCAGGTGTGAGCAGACTCTCTTTAACGCTCCTGGAGAGGCCCTGGCATTAACCGATGCCGCCCGCCTCTTTCTCTCCTCTGAGAAGGAGAACAGGGCCCTGCAGGCCCCGGGCTTTGATGAGCACCTTCAGGCCGCACTCAACTGCTACAGTTTTGCCGTCAAGGTACATCATGGTTGTATGACCTTTTTAGTGTTTAAAGCAACACTTGGGCTCTATAATAAATGGAAAATGAAAGCAGTTGTATATTTAATGCCAGTTCTGAAGTTTTTTGTACTCTGTACACAATTACAGGTGTACATTGAAATGAACCAGCCTTTGATGGCAGCCAGTCTGTGTCTAGAACTTGGCAATGCACTCAAGGTGACACTTCATGCTGTTCCATAAGATTATGTTTGGTTTGAAGTTCATATATTTCACATGGCTTTTTAATCCTGTGGCTTCAACAGGAGATGAACAGACCAGGAGAGGCTATTGTTCATTTTCAAAGGGCTGCAGAGCTGCAGATGCAGATGCCGATTGAAGCGCTGCTGTCACTGGGAGAAATGGCCACATGTAAAATCTTGACTCGTGAGTTCAGTTTGTCTGTTCACATCTGATTATGTAGCAGGCACATTTTTTTGTGCATATACTCTATGATTTTACTTACTTTTTGGTAATTTGAGCTTGGATGTCTGTCATGTTTTGCAGGGGATTATGATGGTGCTTTGTCAGTGTTCACAGAGATGCAGCTGATGTGCCAAGAAAGGGGACTGCAGCTACCTGGCACCAGCACCCCTGTTGGTGAGGCGCAGCATTTATCAACAGGCTAAACCTGTTTGAATATCTGTGGATAGCATGTTAAATGGATCTCAGTGACATGTTTTTTACAACTGGAGGCAACATCTATAGACATGAACATATTGCATGGTCAGTGTTTCACTTTGTGATTTATTTGATTACACTGCCTGGGAAACTGTTTTCTAATGTCCTCATTTCTCATGTCTTTATTCAACTAAAATTCTCTAAGGTGCATTTCTGGACATTGTTGCAAAATGTGAGATTTCCAGAGTCTTCCTGCTGATGCTGCTTGAGGTAAGCACAGAGATTTTTATATATATGAGCTCATATATAAACACAAGTGATTGTAAGAAAACAATTTACATCAAAATCTGTTCTTCACTTATGAAAGTGAAGTTGTACTTTGCAGTTGTAGGTATAGATAGTTTTGGTGAGTTTTGATAAACATTGTTTTATTTAGATTTGTTTTTACCTTCATGTAATCCCATTGAGGTGATCAACTTAGTTTTCAAGAGACATGACCAAAATGACAGCAGCAACGATAATGTATCCTGCTAAAGACCTGCCATTACTTTGGACATTAACTGGACAAAGGGTGAAGTGGCAGAAATTGAAATCTGAAGAAAAACCCCATCAATGCACAAGAAAAAAAAATTCTCCTGGCATATATGATATTGTGTAATAATACTGATTAGTTATTTTTAGTTGTAGAGCGACATTTATTCATTGCTTACCATGCAAACAAAAAAAAGGTTGCTGGTACAGAAGCAGTTATTAGTCTAACCTTTTCCTTTTCCTGTGCAGCCTCCACCTCAAAAGTTGTTACCAGAACATGCACAGACCCTGGAGAGATATGCATGGGAGTCCTTTGACCCTCACAGCCAAGGTAAACGCAGCTCAGTATAACTATTTTAAAGCAAAAACATGCAGGGCGATATCACTCAGAACGTCTTAAAAATACAACACACAACAACAGGGTTGTGAGTTCTCCCTGTGCCTGCTTAAGTTTCCTCTGGGTACTCTGATTTCCTCCCCACAGCCCAAAGATGCAGATTAAGGTAACCGGTGACTCTTAATAGTCAGTGAATGGGTGCCTGTCTCTGCATCAGGCAGGTGACCTGTACAGAATATACACAGCCCCATGTTCAGTGGGATTGGCTCCAGTCACTGAGCAATCCTAAGGTAGAGCTAATGCACTGAAATTAAACTGATGATAATTCCTGTAAGTGACTTTCAGTATTGTAAACCCTGGTTATTGTTTTGTCTCTCAGTGACCTTCCTGCCTGAGAACGTTTTCCTACTCCTGCAGTCTGTAGTGGTGAGTTTCAGCATCCACATACTTCTGCAGTCCACAGGATTTCCTCCCTCATACAGAAAAAAGTGATGGTTTTCATGGCCTTCACATGAGTTGTTGAGTCTTCTTTTGCCAGTAGAGTTACTTTTTGACTTGTATCTTTTAAATGTGAGCCAATCAATATTCACAGATCTTGACTGATGTTTATCCTTGGCTTAAATACCTTAATAAAAAGATTCTGTAAAGCAACTTGTTTTTGGTGAGGATGCTCTAACCAAGTTGTAAGAGATACTCTAACAAGACTTGCCAAGGTCATTTGAATCTGCAACTAAGGCTTTATTTGTGCAGTGTAACAACCAATCTGTTCTGCAGATGGCGTGTCAGGAGAAAGACACAGAGTCCCTAAAGTCTCTACAGACTGAGCTATGGTGAGAATTTAAAAATGTTCATTTCCATAATATGATGACGAATCAGCAGCATTTTTATTTCTTTTCTGTCCTAATTGTCCATGTTGATAAAGAGTTTGTATATTTGTTTTTTTCCCCTCTCAGGCCATTTCTGACTGCTGAGCAGAACCACCTTGTCCACCTGGTGGTTCAGGAGCGTATCACGCCGTCTGGCCAAGGCATTTAGTTTGAGTTTCTAACTCACTTCCTCTGGGAACCATACTTTTATATAATGGAACATTCCTGTTCTGGCTTGGTCTGTTTTAAGGCCTGAAGACTTGTTTTCACAACTTCAGTGTTGTATCTTACACTCAGAAAATTGCATGCAATACAAAACTCTTAACTCTACTAAAATACTAAACTCTTACACTTATTAGGCAAAGTCATGAAGATTTAGAAATACATGAAAACCCTGAAGCATCTGCTGGTGCTGCAGACTTTCCTCTATTAGCTCGATGTGAAGATTTATCTAGATGCTAATTTAAGATGAAATTTAAAATGATTTTGCTCTTACTCAAGTGAAGGCTACAAAGCTGGACCAAATCATAGCTATTTATTATGTAACGGTAGCTGTCTTAGATTTTATTGTACTTCCAGCAGTGTAATAGATTAAATAGGAAACTCTGTGTTACTTGTTTTATTAATAAATGTTGTGGCTTAAATTCCAATATAATTACAAACAAAAGCTTGTGTTTCATAGTTCTGTAATATGATGAAATGAAACACCACTGTCCTCCCATCCCTGTTCTTATGTTCACTCGTATGAATTCCATGTACTTTTCTTTTGATAGCAGCCGACTATAGACACTAAGTCACACACACAACTAAAAACACTCTACAAAATATTACAAAAATATAATGGTTAAAATATACATAGAAGTAAAAAGATATAATATGCTTCAGTTGTAAAATAACAATACATGATTAAAACTACTTGTACTGTAAATTAAGGCTTGTCTTTCCTGATTGTTCAAGTACTGTAACAGGAATGTTGTAGTTTTGCCAACATGCCGTACCTTCTCAGATACAGTATTTTATTCACTCTCTGACTCTGGAAACCCACAGTAGTAGTTGTCAGCCTCACAACACGAGTCTAAAAAATAAACACTTTAATCTCACAGAATCTCTACCAACTACTACACCTTAATTGGACTGGTTATTGTGTTGTCTGTCTTGGCCAAAAAGCGAGCGAGTGTGTTTATGAAAATGTTGAACTACTACCTCGTAATACTAAAAGGTGTGGACTGTGTTCTTCAAGCCTATATAGAACTACCTTTTAAAGAAAATGAAAAGGATTTGTTAAGTATCATAAGGCCATACGGCTATGAAATAAGTACTTCTAGCTGGGACACCCTCCTAATTTCGACTATCATTTTGTACCCCACACTGCCCTTCCCCTAGATGAAATCTTGCCCTGGACTCACATGAATCAAACAGAAATCTATGAACTCTTGAAAACCTGTTCAAAAAGTTCAGCCCTTCATGTAAAGTTAGCAAGAGTTCTATTTCAATTTATAATATTCAAAATATAAACAAATTACTCCAATTATTAAACAACTCTCCCATTTTTCTAGCTGCAGATGTAGATCAGCTCTTTTTAACAAATGTTGAAGCAAATCCTATTCTTTAAGCCCCCATGTTTCAAAGGAATATGATCCAGCCCTACCCCTATTCCTCATCCTCTCACTCACTCTTCTTCCGCAGAACAAGATAGGTGATCGCTAAGATAAAGGTGAAGGCAAAAGAGATCCATGCCAGAACATAGGAGTGTCCGTACCCTCCGTTTTTCTCATTGGTGTGAATCTTAGCCGTGTAGATGGAGGCTGCGATCATTATGCACAGGCCTGCAGAAGAAAAGAACACTGTCACGTACACCAGGACAAACCAATTAAGAAGTAATTATTTTTCCTAATAGAAGAAACCAATGGTTCCACTACAATGAGTATCACTTTCACCTCGCTAATTTTCTAGTGATTTAAACTCCTTACATGTCAAAAGCCCATTGTCAGCTTCTTACACACTAGTAGTAGAGCCAATGATAAACCATAATTAATCCATTGTATTTAATTGTGTTATGACAAAGATGATACTGCAGTTCATGGATCTCAGTTTAAAACAGCTCGACAATCCAAATGTTGCCTTTTATCATCTCATACTGAGTTTTTTTGCAAACTCTGGGTTCTATCAATTTATTTAACTAAATACAAACAGGTTTCCTTCAGTTAAGGACGGTGTTTAATAGTAAAACAATATAGCTGCTGCAGATGTAGAGAAAGTAATCTTAATGGAATGCCTGTAATTCTTTTTCACTCAGCCATCAGACAAGTCAACTGCTTGAACTCAGCCTGTCCAATATGAGGTCGCTACGCTCAGGGGGAAAAAAAAAAACTAGAAAATCTGACCACATCCTTCCCATTCCTGCATCTTAGCGCAGACTTCTCTAAGTGTCACTTATTCAACTTTTGCTAATAAATCAGGTCCCTGGTTATCCTGTAGATATGTTAACCCATTATGAGCCACAGCCTGGGATCCTCAGGTGGGGTTCTCCTTGCAGTCAGAGCCGAATCTGTTTTCTTTAATCACTTTTCTCAGATAACTTTATATACAGCTCTGTATGCCTGTTTTGGTCTTAATTTAATGCTTTTAAATGTTTGTTTTTTATATTAAATTTGTAATGTAATCTACATGAAGTGAGAATTCATTTCACACTTGTTTTTACTGTCAGGCACTTTGTAACTGTTTAGAAAAGTGCAACAACAATAATATTACATGCTATTGACACTTCAGTGACTGAAAGTGAATAGTGTAACTTGAGCAAAGACAGAAGGTGCTGATAATTATCACAGGATCCTGCCCATGTCACCCACCAATGATTCGCACTAGAGCAGAAACAATCTGTTTATTGACTGGAAAAAACCTACAATTTTGAGTATTGATTGTTAAATTCATTCATGAAGCAAAAGTGACATTTTTTTGGCCTTGACCCAGTCTCTAAATGTTTCATTAGCCTTTGATGTCTGGGAGTTTCAAATGATAACTGACAAGCTAAAGCTTGAGTTTGAGCAGCCATCACATTGATGTGATTGTAACATGAGTAAAGATCCAAAGACACTTAGTTTATTGTCGTGCAGTGATTGAATTTCTCATAGAAACCTGAGATTCATGCAACTTTACCAGCTGACACCAGACAAGTCTAACCAGTTTTTTTGTTCATGGATCATGAACCACACTCAACTCAAGTATCTGCAGTAGTGAGGATTCCTCCTCACCTCTGCAGGGGGAATTCACTTCTAATAAGTGGGAATTTGAGAGGTGGTGTCCTTCAAAATGAAATTAGAAATGTTTAAAAACACTGCCATTTCACAGTGTTAATAAATCAATCATTCCCTCAGCTGTATATTGACTCCAGGTTACTTACAAGAGATTATCTGTAAAATGCCAGTGAAGGTGAACCTCTGGCCTTTGGGCAGGGTGAAGAGCTGTGCCACAAACACAAACATGGCCAAGATGGCAAAGATACAGGCCAGCACTGAGGTGGCCTGTATCGTTTGGAGATATTCATCACCTGCATGAAAACAAAACAGAAACACAGTCGATCAATAATAACAAAGATGAACTGCAATGTTCACTTTGAGGCACAGTTACATTTTATATCTGCAATATAAAGGCACTTATTATTGATACCTTAACTTTATTAGCATAAGCTGTTTTCTGGTCATTGAGGACCATTTCTGATGAGAACTTTATCGTGACAACAGTAATTGATCACCAGTTCTATTGATCAACATGTCCATGGAGTTTACCATCTTGAGAGACTTTCAGGTTGGTGTATTGCCAAACATTAGAGCTCAACTTCCAACTCCCCCACAAGTCAGCAGACAGTGATTTAGTGACCCACCAGGCCTAAAGACATGAAAACAAATATAGATAGAGGTCATGAAAATCAACTGTCAATATTTTGTGAAGTTTTTGCAGATGCACAAACATCTTCTCATCTTTGTCTCCCACATATATACACACACAGTAGTGATCGACCTATTCAGTGTCCCTTTATATAGTTTTAGAAGATATTTTGTGACTGTCTATACTGTGGAGTACTGGTTAGCACTGTTGCCTCACAGCAAGAAGGTTCCTATCAGGGGCCTTTCTGTGTGGAGTTTGCATGTTCTCCCTGTGCTTGCGTGGGTTTTCTCCAGGTACTCTGGTTTCCTCCCACAGTCCAAAAACATGTATGTCAGGTTGATTGGTGACTCTAAATTGTCCATAGGAGTGAGTGTGAGTGTGTGAGGTTGTTTGTCTCTATGTGGCCCTGTGATGGACTGGGGACCTGTCCAGGGTGGACCCCTGCCTTTCACCCAAAGAGAGCTGGGATAGGCTCCAGCTGATCCCTGTTATTCTAATAATGGATGGGTGGATGTTGTGTCTATACATTTCAGCATTTTGACTCCTGGGTTTTAGTGACACACACACACTGGGCTCAGCTTCCATAGAGAAATACATCTCGGCGTGTTTACACTAAAAAAAAGAGCTTGTGATCTTCAAGAAAATCATCACTAGGAAAAGACTGTTGTCCTTTTACATATTGTACATATGCAACAGTAACAGGCCCAGGCAGTGTCATTCATAAACACACAGAAAACCGACTCAGTTCTCTCTGAGCTCAGGCCTTTGGAGCCTCAATGAGAAAAAGAATAACATCCACTTACATTATCGATGGTGGCCACCAACAGCACGATGATGGTGGTAATGTGCAGAACAACGATTCCTGCCAGCATCAACATTGCGGCCTTCTGGAAACTGATAACAGAGGAAAAGGCAGAAAGATGCACATTATTTATTTTCCAAGACTCGTGCACGAGGAAGCATCAGTTCACACACGCACATCTGTCCCAGATAAACTGTCCCCAGCAAAAGGAAAACAAGCAAGTCTGAAATCAACGCAGGAGACATTTCTGAATAACGCGCAGCTGCTGTCAATCACATTATTTAGGTTCCTGCTCTTTAATAGAAGGTTTCAGCCAAACTGTGCCCGAGTTAAACAGCAGCAAACAATTTTCCATGGCCGTAGACACTTTCCGTCAACAAGAGAGGCGCATTTGTTTAGACGGTGTTAGGGCTTTCCGCAATGGGTGCCGCTCCGTTACACACACACACACACACACGGGTCTGGGACTAGTCAAGAACTTTGAAAAGAGCGCGAGAATACGACCACATAAAAAAACACACTTCAAACTTACCCAAATAAAATCAGCAGCGACTGTTCAACTCTGCAAAGTTTGGAATCCGTATTTTGCGCCGACAGTCACAACCGTAAATTCTTCAGAGCGGCTTGTAATAGCTAAGTAAGCTTAAGTTCGCTTAACTGGACCCCAAAGAACCAAAAACCCAATGACTCAAGAATACTAGTGTTTGACTGAGTATGGTCCATGACACTGAACTGTACTAAATGTAAACAACATGGATAAATGTTACCTGAAAGCGCTTCGACGCACGGTCCGGGAGTTATTTGGGAATGTGAAACGCTGAAGACCCACCCAGCTTCGAAGTCAAATCGCACACACACCATCCTGTTTTCTTTCCCCAGTCCCTCGCCAAGCCACACCCATACAGTTTAAAATGTTTTCCCTCAATGAAGTGTCCAGATGAACCAAAAGGCTGCAGATTCGCGCGTAAAGGGGAGTTTTAGCACAATAAGCTGCTCATGTTTTTCCTCCACAGGCTCCGAACTGGTTTCTTTTAGTTCAGCATCTCACTCAGGCGCTTCTGCTTCACAGCAAACTGGTCCCATCATCTGGAGCTGTATGTGTTTTCACGTGGTTGATATGATTAAGACGCTGGGTTGCATTTTGGACATGAATAAATATGTAAAGTGGTGAAGCTGTAGTTGTGTTTTCAGATCCCTGTCCCTGACCTCCTGCTTCATTACGCGCATTAAATGGTTTCTCCATGACAGGCCGTGTGCTCAGGCCTCATCTCTTGTGTTTAAGTGTTGGGTGTCCACTACAGCTTATAAACCTTTAATGTGTTTAGAATCGAAAAAAGAAACTAGTAAATAGCTCTCCCCGGGCGCCGCAGCGATGGCTGCCCACTGCTCCACTTCGGTTGTGACTGCGGTGTGTGTGCACTTTGGGATGGGTTAAATGCAGAGCACAAATTCCGAGTATCGATGGCTACACAAGTCACTTGACTTTAAAAAAATTGTACTGTGAGTACAGATTAAATGCATTTATATACTTTCCATCAATAGGCGACTGTGGTAACGTTTGGAAAACATTAAAAAGTCTTGTATCCTGCAAAAGATGAAATATTTTTTCATTCGACTGTTAAAAACAAGTCTGAGCATCTGTATTTAATTTTCTGGACACCCAGACGCTCGGCTCAGGATTGACATCATAGTCACACTAACTAGTTACTAATTACTCCTTTAGAGTGAATGAGTTTGTCAGATGAAAGTCAGGACTACAACCATTATATCTGATCCCTCAGTCAGTGAGAGTGGGCACTGACCAGTGCTGGTTCCCTTGTTTGCCACTTCAGTCAGTGCAGTTTTCTATTCCTGTCACAACATCCAGTGTGCAGTTCGTGTCCCTGGGAAAAGCTGTTCCACAGAGGTAGCTGCTGCTGACAGGACCTCATTAAAAATATGAACTCTCTTTAGATAAATGGTTCAAATTATTAGGCCCGAGCAAGGGCCAAAGGTCCCAGCGCAGGGACTATTGTTATCGCTCAACGTGCAAGGGATGACTTCGCAGGGGGGCGCCTTCAGGCATCGTCTAGTGTCTACCCGCACCCCACCATGACGTTACTGGGCGTTAGACCTTTCCGAAAATGTATAATATGTGGGTGTCGGGTGGGCGTGGGCCCGGAAATTGTTAGGATTATTATTATTATTTTTTTTATTATTATTCACGTTCCGAAACTCCTTCAAATTTGACCCCCTGAACAAGTGTGAAAACTCACCAAAATTTGCATGCTACTCAGAATCGCGTGAAAATTTGATATTTTAAAGGTTTCATAAACGACCTGAAAAGAATGGCTCTTCAGCGCCTCGACAAAAGTCAAAATACATTGC
This sequence comes from Mastacembelus armatus, assembly GCF_900324485.2. NCBI lineage: Eukaryota > Metazoa > Chordata > Actinopteri > Synbranchiformes > Mastacembelidae > Mastacembelus > Mastacembelus armatus. Next base: position 25,193,301 of record NC_046633.1, read on the forward strand.
GCCAATGGGAGTCCCGCTGACATTTTTGTCATCGCACAGTCACCAGCTTTGACAAGTGTCTTCTTCATGTCAGGCCAAGCAAAAAAGCTTATCATGTCGAGGTCATATGACCAACAGGAAGTCCACCAGCTGGGAGTTTATCTTGAGGTCATTGAGTTGGCTGTTTTTGCTCACCTCGAACTTGAGCGAACTCCTCCTTGGGCTTTTCATCAAATGAGTTCATTTTTGGTCAGCATAACCTAGACCCATGCAAAAGTTGTCCAAATTTTGTAAATAAGTTTTACGCTTTTCCTTTGGCGGGCAACGCAAGTTGACGCAGGGTTTTGGCACCTTCGAGGTTTCGCAGATTGCGCATTGTCGGATTTGAATCCGGAACAAAATCACTGTAGGCGCTATAGCGCCCCCTGTATAACAATTTGAAAATTTGCAAAATTTTGAATTTTTAGTTTGTCAGAAATGGACCAAATTTTGCACACAAATCCTTTAGGGCATTCTGAGCAAAAAAGCCAATGAGAGCCATGCTCTATTTTCCATGCTGTTGCCTTGGAGATGACAGACACCCACCATTCATTTCCTATGGGAGTTTTATACTTAAAGATGCAAATGCTGTAGCAATATCTGCAGCTGCTGTGTTGTCAAATTTTAATCACTTACAAGACCCGCAGGCCTGAACCCACGTGAGCGATCAAAGTCCCAATAGGCGCAGTGGCGCCCCCTTTGTAAGGGCTTTCAAGTTTGAATGGAGAGCCACATTTTAGTTTGTCAAAACTGTACCAAGACTGTACATTTGCAGACAAATCCTTTACAGCATCCCAATCAAAAAAAGCCAATGAGAGCCATGCTCTATTTTACACGCTGTTGCCGTGGTTATAGCAGACAGCCTCCATTGTTTTTCAATGAAAGTTTTAAACTTAAAGGTGCAATAGCTGAATAAATGCCTGCTGCTGCTGCCGTCCTGCATTTCTGTGTCTGTATGTGCCTGTATCACTGTGGCCGCAGAGATGTGCCCTCTGCAGCAGTTAACAAAATCCCACACCTCACCTTTCCGGGTGCAAACTCTCCTCTCACTTAAAAGGCTCCCACTGAGGTGACTGGATCCACAGCTTGACCTTGGCATTGAATAAATCTTGTGTTTTCTGAGAGACATTACTTTTTTCACTGTGATGTTGTGAAAAATGTGAGCTTATGATCTGTACTGTGGCCTCTGGAGTGATTTACAAAATCCCCCACCTCAGCTTTGGTAGTCCTGTCAAATGCAAATTTAGGACAATAAATGTGTAGGAATCTTGTTCTGCATGTGTCTACGGGTGTGTTCAATGATTTGTGTGGCTGAATATGTTTGTTAATGTCTTAATATGTGTGTCAGTGTGTTTTTGTGTCTCAGTAAATGTGTGTTTACAACTGGTGCACTGTCAGTGAGTGTTTGTGGAAAACTGTATCAAGCCAAGCTGGGGTCCTGTTTTAGGAGTGCCAAAACCATCTATAATAATGAAGGAAGAAAGCATGAGCTGGCTTTTACTCTGCTGATCAAACAGACTTGACTTGAGTGTTGTTTGGGAGCACATTCTCAGTTCTGCCATCAGGTGGCAGTAAAGCTCTATTTTCCACGCTGTTTCTGTGGCAATGACTGATATCCAGCATTGTTTTTCAAAGGGAGTTTTAAACTTAAAGGTGCAAACTTAGAGGTGGGCTACGGCCGCGGGTCGCCGGGGGAGGCGGTGCGCTCGAGGCGAGGGCCGCTTATCGCCGCTTGTCGCCGCTTGCGGCTATATTTAGGCCCGAGCAAGGACCGAGGTCCCAGCGCAGGGACTATTATAATCGCTCCACGGGCAAAGGACGAATAAGCGGGGAGGGCGGTTTCAGGCATCGTCTAGTGTCTACCCGCACCCCACCATGACGTTACTGGGCGTTAGACCTTTCAGAAAATGTATATATTTTGATTGGCTGCAGAAGTTATCCAAATTCTTTGAATAAGTGTTACGGTTTTCCTTTGGCGGGCGCGGCAATTTGGCCTAGGTTTTTGGCTCGCCGCCGTTTCTTCAACTTGTAATAACTCTCACACGCATTGTCGGATTGGAATCGGACCAACTGATGAATTGTAGTCCCTGCCGCCCTGGACCCATCTGATTAAACTAAATCGAAATAGGCCGTATAGCGCCCCCTATGTACTTGCACTTACTTTGTCAGAACTGTATCAAATTTGGCACAGACCTCCGTGGGGCTCCAGGAGAGGACATGGTCTACTGGGGGGGGGGGGGGGGGGGGGGGGGTGGCGCCCCCTACGTACTTGCACTTACTTTGTCAGAGTGCGGTCTCCTCGAGGGAGGGGATTTGGGGGGGGGGCGCCGTTTTTTGGGGGACGGTCGATTGAGATGGCGGGGGCGCTTGGGGAGGCGTTTCATTCGGGGAGGCCGTTCGCTGGGGGAGGCGGTTCGTTCGTGAACGCGGTTCGCTCGCGGGGGCGGTGCGCCGGGGGAGGCGGTCCGCTCGAGGCGAGGGCCGATCATCGCCGCTTGCGGCTATATTTTGATTCCTAACTGCTTTTGTCTTTTCTCTTTAAGGATTACCCAACAAAATCAACACAGCCCACATCTTCTCACAGCAAATCAGGATCAGAATCAGGATCCATCAAAGCAGAAACCTCCTCGCTTCATGAACTGGGAAAATACCAAATGAGAATGAACACGGACACATGTGGTCCAGTGAAGTACGGATGGTGGCTTCAGACAACTGGGCCAACACTGGCACTAACAGACTGTGGTGCCAGTAACTATAGACCTGCACTAATTATTCCACCTCTGCTTTGTTCTGTTCGAGATCAACCAGTTACCAGAGTGTTTGGAGGGAGTTCATCACGTCTCGTTCAGCTTTACCACGTGTGTACTTGGAGCTGTTTAATTGGTCCATGCACTTAATTGGTCGCCCTTATGTCCAGGTGACACCTGTGTAGGTATCAACGATGTTTTGCGATCAGAAAATCAACGTAGTTTTGGTTTTATATTTTTTATTCACGTTTCGGGGCTGTAAATCGGTGAGTTTAGGGCAGTGGAAACATGGTTTTACTTCTTACCAAGTTCACGAGTCAACAGCGTCCAATAGGGATGAGATTGAACAAGACAACAGCGTCCAGCAGGGGAAAAGGCACTGGACCGAACAGGGTCTCCAGGCAAATCTGCCCACGTCCAACCAGAAACCTAGGCCTGGATCCGCTGCCGTTTCCGGGGAGCCACAGCCATACTTCGGCGTGCCGACCCACAACTTTGGCCTGAACAGCTTGTCTTGGTCTGTTGGTAATGTGAGCAGGGCCCCGAAGGCTTCAGGCTCCGGTTATGGATACCAAGCAGATTTGGCAGGTGAAAACTGCTTAAAGGGAAATTTCACCTGTTCTAACATCATAGTCTGTTTACAGGTGTTGGGAAGTGCAAAAATTGAAGTGAAAAAAAAAAAACTATGTTGTCAAAGGTGCATACGAGTCTAAAATAATATAATTTTCCTTTTTCCGTTGTTCAACTGCAGCTTTGTGTTTCAGGTTTTCACGGAGTCCAGGGGACAGTTTCAGACCCGATGTCTGAGTTCAGGCCTCGACCCTCTGAGTGGCAGGGAATGAGGCCTGTGGTGCAATGTTACGCTCATGCCATGACCTTCTCTGCTTCTGGGCAAGGACTTGGACGCCTGCTGGTGGACAGAGGTGCTTTACTATCATTTATGAAGGTGGTGCTGCTTCATAGAAATGAAAGGCCTTGTCTTTACACAATGCACATTTTCAGAGATTTGACGTGTATGAGCTTGTTTTGTCACAGTTTGTGCTGAAGGATGTGATTACACCAGATCATTTTAAAGTTTAAATGCAACTATAGGTGTTATTGTGGAAACATTTCATGACCATCCATCAATCTTCTATACCCCCTTATTCCTAACCAGAGTCACAGGATCTGCTGGAGCCTATCCCAGCTCTCTTTGTGTGAAAGGCAGGGAAACACCCTGGACAGGTCACCAGTCCATCACAGGGCCACATAGAGACAAACAACCTCACACACTCACACTCACTCCTATGGGCAATTTAGAGTCACCAATCAACCTGACATACATGTTTTTGGACTGTGGGAGGAAACCAGAGTACCTGGAGAAAACCCACACAAGCACAGGGAGAACATGCAAACTCCACACAGGAAGGCCCCTGATGGGTTTCAAACCAGGAACCTTCTTGCTGTGAGGCAACGGTGCTAACCAGTACTCCACAGTGCTGCCCCCATTTAATGAACATATGTTTTTTTTTTTGTTTTTTTTTATCTGAACTAATTGATCATTTATGGTATGAAAAGGGAAAGAATCATGGGAAATCACAATTTGCTGGAGTGTGAAATAAAACTGCCCAAATGCTTCAATTGTTCATTTTAATAGTTAACTTTCTGTGGATTGAATAATAATTTAACCACCTGAGTGTTTTGGCACTAAAACCATTTTCACTCTACAGGGGAGGACTCTCCCATCTCCCTGTACCAGTTACCGCCATACTGTGGGTTCTCTGCCAGGATGTCATGGAGCGAGTTTGAGCTGCTGGTGCCATATAATGCATGTTACGTTATGCAGGAGGTAAGAGCAGCATCTGCTTTTCCACCCACAGTTGTTCTTGTGTTCCTTATCGCCCCTTTCCCCCCCATCAGAATGACAGCTATGTGCTGCCCCTGCTGTGGTGGGGCAGACCAGTGAAGCTTATCTGCCCAGTGCAGATCTCCACTGCTGCCCCTCTGTCCCCCTTTATCCCGACTGTCCTCTGCTCTCCCTACGGCATGGCCGTGCAGACTCGTGCACGGGAAGAGGATGTGCTGCTGATGGGGGTCGTAGGTAAGGAAGGACTTTTATGGAGGTTTAATAAAAAGTTGTTCTATAGTACTATACAGCTTAGTAGAATTATATGAATCTTTTAATTTGACATTTTACATTGAAATCCATGTTTATTTAAATTGTAGCTACTGTATATATAGGGACATTTTCTTGTGTAAGGGGAGTTTACATCCTGCAGTATTTGCTTATTGCCGCTTACTTGGAGCTGTTATTGTTAAAATCAGTGTATTTAAATGTGACTGCTTTTAAATGTGACTGCTTTATGGTAAAAACAAAGAAATTGAAAAGCACAGTGTCTTTCCACCAGAGTTATTCCTGGTAGTATGACTTGTCTAATAAAATTATCTTTTTTTTCCAGATCCACAATTTTCTAATACATCTTTTTATTTTTTTTTTTATTTTTTTTTTTTTAATATAAATCTCATTAGTATAGGCAACAAAACCAAACAAGCAGAGATATTATTAGGTGTGTGTATATTTGTATATATAATGACATTTATTTAACTAATAGTTCAGTTGTATTGTTTGTTTTATTTAAATGGTGCTGTTCAGTCAGAGACCTGACATTTAATGCACTCTAAACACTTTCCCTGTAGTTAGTACAAGTACAAGAAGCTACTGACTTGTAGAATAAAGTTTTATTTCCATATGAGGGTCTAAATGCTGTTTAAAGCATAGCATCTTCATGTTGCTTGGAACAGTTCTGGTGGACATGTATGGATCCTTTTAGGCCCAGTCAGAAGACAGAACCTCAGTTAGCTCTGAATCTGATCTTACATTGAGACTGACCACAAAGTCTTGTGACGATTCGGCTTTACAGTGAAAGGAAGATGGAGGCCATTTGTTTCTGAAGAGTGTGCATATCACATCGCCTCCCAGCCTGACGAGCTCACCTTCTTCATCCCCTACAGTGCTGCTTGTACCATTATTGGAGTGAGTCGTTTCATTTTAATGTGTGATGACAGCAGCCTGCTGACCTGTGCCAGTTATGTCTATGATTCTTTCTTTTTTTTAGGACCGTGTGTATCTCCATTTTGTAATAGATGATGAGGAATACCTCCTCTCCTGCTCAGTCCCTCCTCAGTTTCCCTTTGTCCCCTCTCCTCCTACATCACCTCCTGGGGAGCCTCAGTCTCCCACCATCCCAAATGCTGTTAGTCCTGCACACACCAGACCTCCTCAGTTTCCAGATTACCTATACCCTGGATTCCACAACTCCCAGCTTCCCCAGGTCTACCCTCCTGGTCCACAACCCCCCCACCCTCCCCAGCCCATTTCTGGCAGTCCTCCTGGTGTCCAGCCCCCACAGCAGCAGCTTCCTGTGCCAATACAAGCTTCACCTTCCCCAGCTCTTAGCCCAGCATGGGTTATTGATTCCCATCATGTTTCAAACTTATCTCCCGGGCCTTCTCAATATCCCTCTAGTTTGTATTTCCCCTATTTTAGGGAGCCATTTTATGCAGTGGGTCAGCCGCTCCACCCATCATACTACCACCTGCCTTCCATCCCTTTGCCCCATTATCCAGACACACAGTTACCAGTGACCACTGTAAAGCCTTTAACCACCATGTCGACCACAGCACCTACTCCCCAGATGCACAGTCTTCAGTGTCTAATAGAGAGGCTGGTTGTCTTCCTGCCTTTTGCTCACCCTGACTCCATCCAGGTCCAAGGTCAGTGTTTGTGCACTTTATTTTAATATTTGTGTAAAACATACAGGACTAATTATATTATTGAGTGCAGTTTTATCTTATTCCTATACAATATATTGTTGATTGTGTCCATTCATACTCGTATTAATTTGTCTGATCAGAATTGCACATATCAAAGATCTAACCTCGTCTCTTGCAGACCAAACAAACACATGGCTGTTCCTCTCCAGTGTGTCTCCGCTGTGTGGGTACATGCTACAATTTGCTCAGAGCGCTGGGCTGATCCTTCATTCTCCTCTGCCTGCCTGCCACAGCCTCTCACGGGTGAGATCCTTCATAATGATTTGTCATTCCCTGCAAATGTTTCATCTCTACATTGTAGTTTGACTTTCACCCATGTCTATAACGTTTTTAAGGCATAAGGTTATTTGTTGCACATGTTCAAATTCATTTTTTTCTTAATTGAAGTGTCATAAAAATACAGTAAAATATTTAATGCAGTCCGATTTAATACAAAATTATTTTGGATTGCTAACACTAGTTCTTTGTACCACTTTTACACACCAGTCCTGCTTATATATGAAATAAAGTCAGCAAGTCATATTTATAATTGATCCCATATGGGCTATATAGCATTTGCTGTGTATGCTCTGTACTGGGTGGAGCTTTTTTATGATCTGGTCAACCCAGAAGGGAAGAACACACAGTTTAAGGCACAACTGTCTGTTTTTAAATACATGGGCTGGAAATGTGTGGTTATTCATATGGACTTTATTGATCTCACTCCTTAGACTCCCACGGCCATTTCCTTAACTCTGCGGTTCTGGGACCTGTCTATGGGACAGTACAGGACTGTGGACCTGCAATGCCCATATGAAAGTACCTCTGAAATTCCTGCACCACATAATCCATTGATTTCCCCTAGTCCACCCAGCACCACAAAGGAGATCAGCCTACTTGTTGTCCCGAAGCTTGAGGTCTCCTGCTCCTCCCATCAGATGAGTGTGGGGCTCCCCTCAGGTCCCATCTCTCGAATTGTTGTTCAAGGTGTGTGTGTTCATGCTAATGTATGGCACAGGTACATCTGGTTGCCATCAGCTCCCCATGAGTTGAAACTGAATTCAAGGGTGGCTGCTGCTCTAGTTTGCAGTTGAATGGGGTCAGGGAAACTGTTTTTTTGACTGAGCATCACTGAGGTTTTGTGCCTCACCAGGCTGAGAGCTGTAATTGTGCCATTTAGTCTCTACAAAATAAACTTGCTATATGTTCCTGTATGCATTGTATTCTTCAGACATCAGAGGGAACCAGATGAGCCTCCAGGATGCCCCAAAGCACTGTGGGTATTCAGCAAGTGAAGGCAAAGATGGTAAAATCCGTCTGAGTCTGGAGTTACACTCACGCTGCCACATGAGTGTGAAGGCGAGTATTGACTCAGATTTCACACTGAGAACATGACCTTTTGTATAATTGACCATTTGCTGTACCTATTAATTATTGTATAAATATTTTTCACTAAAAGGGTCAGATGTACATCATCAGTGTCGTCTATGAGACAGTAAATGGAAGAAGGCAGGCTCAGCTTTCCTGTCCAGTTGTCATCCCACAGTCTGAAAGAGGTAGATAGATTTTATGTTTATACCTCTGAAAAGCTATTCAATTTGTCAAAGGGCTTTTTCTCTCTGGACTTTGACTTATTTTAACTGTGCAGCTGACATTTGTCATGCTGTCCCTCAGAGTGCAACCTTCCCAGTGAACAGCATCTCCCCTGTGGACCCAGCTCTCTGTCCAAGCCACAGTGTGTCTCCGTGGGCTGCTGCTTCAGCGAGCACCCCCCTGCCTGCTACTACCCCATGGATGGTGAGCTGCAGCTGGTGTTCCCACTGGCTTCTTCACGCCACTTAGCTGAGTAGAGATGAGCTGTTTTTGGTACAGAAATGCACTATAGTTGCTAGATGTGTGAAGAGGCATATTTAGGACAGCACAGCAGGACTCAAGCTGTGACGGACACTGAATGTGAAAAGGGTATAAGATACCTTGGGTCTAATTATCAATTGCCTCATGAGATTTGTGACCTTTTGTTCATCTGACCTTTACATGACTGTGTATCTGTATCCGTTTGTGTCCTCCTCCAGAGTGCACTATTGACCACCACTTTGTCTTCTCTGTGCCTGCCTCCCTCACGGAGCCCCCCCTCATCCCTGCCCTGCTTGTGGCTAATGGCAACTCCACCTGCAAACCTGAGAAAGTGACTCCTGACTACGCCTTGTTCAAGATCCCCTTGGATGGCTGCGGGACGCGCAGAGTGGTGAGCTTTAATGAATCAACACATTTTCTAGAATATTTCAACAAAGTGTTGATTTGAAGGACAAGTCTGATAATATTCAGCTTTTTATTTTTTAAATGTCCCATTTAAGATTTGTACAGTAGACAATAGGTGAGATTTGAGTGAAAGATCCTGGTAGGAAAATGAAAATAATACTATATAAAAAGTCACTGTTGGCTTTAACCTTTTCAGTGTATACCCTGATAATTAATAGCCTTAGCACATTTGATGGATCATTTAGTATTTGCTAGTGTTCATATACTAAACTGTGTGCCTGGTTCTGTCTTGACAGACAGTGGAGGAAGCGGTGATATACATGGTGGAGGTCATCAACAGAGTTCAGCCAATCAGCCTCAACTATGGCACCATCACTAGAGATTTTCCCATCAGGTCAGCAGGTTGCTGTTGATGATCAGAGTAACCATGTACTTTAGAGAATATTAGATTTTGACAAGACACAAAACCAGTGACATCATTCACACTTTTTGTGTGTTTTCAAGTAAAATTAGGGAGATAAACCTACAAAAAATATCTTTTGGACACATTGGTAATAAGTTATGAAAACAATATGAATGTATCATTACTTTTTACAGTTATATGGCAAACTTTCCAGTAAACATTTGCTTATTTGCACACCCTGGAGTTATGAAGCAAACATTTTCCATAGTTTGGAGCCACCTGACAAATGTAAGTCCAATATTCACAGTATTTTAGCTCTGTTTTTAGCCTCTACCCACTCCTGAGGGAAGTCCCTGCTCATTGCTATGGTCATTACTATGACCATCAGCAAGTCGCTGACTATGACCGTCTGCTTTTTGGGGCGTTGGACTTTTTTATATTAAAAAAATATAGAATTGATACAGCAGCTGTCTAAGACCTGTACCTATTGCTTTGCTGTCAGTTCTTTCTTTAACTACCATACATGCACAGATTAGGACCATGTTTCCTGTCTGGTTCTCAGGTTGTTGGTGGAGTGCCAGTTTTTACCAGGACCTGTCATGACTGTGGGCTACCTGGTGAAAACTCCCACCCTTGGACCTGGCATTGAGACCCAGGGGGTGTTTGGAGTCCAGCTCAGGATTGCTAAAGGTGAATGGTGTTTCTTTGGATCCTAATAGCTTCTTCACACTGACAGTGTGCCTGAGAACATGTATTCTAGTCAAGATAAATGGAAACAGTGCTGAGCTGTTATTTACTTACCTAAGTGCTGAGGATCTGTCCTGATCAGCTGTAGGAGGATTTCTGCCTACTTTGAAGTGGCTGACGTTTTGTTGTTATAATCTCTGGTTATTCAAATATGATATCAGACGAAGAGTACAGCAGCTACTACCCTCAGTATCACCAGCCCCTGCAGATGCTGCTGGGGAAACCCCTCTACTTGGAAGTGCGGCTGGTTAACGCCCCAGATCCCAGTTTGGTGCTGCTGGTGCACTTTTGTGTGGCCTACCCTCGCTCTGGACAGGCTGTGTGGGTGCTGCTTTATAACGGGTATGCTGAATCATCTCCTGTATCAACAGAACATCAACCAGAAAAAGGCTTAACCAAAGTGAAGTACATGTTAAATAACTATTTTGTTGCTAATCTAGTGCTGCTGCTTCCTAGATGTCCCAACCCTCTGGATCCAGCCATGCATCAGGCTGTACTGTCTGATCCACCCTCTCCTCAGCGTCAGACCCGCCGCTTTACCATCAGTACCTTCCAGTTCCTTACCGATGGTGAGGTCAGGGATGTGGAAGAAGAGGTAGGAACAGTGACCCTTGAGTTCTTTAAATAATAGTGTACTATATAAATAAATTGGATTAGGAGAATATTCTAACTTCACATATTGCTGTATGCCTTTTTGATATGATAAACAGCAATACTTTAGTGTAAACACTAGAAACAGTAAAGTGACTGTCTGTTCCTCTTACACAAAGCCAGGCTAGTTGTTTCTGTTTCCAGTCTTTATGATAACGTATTAGGCTTCACATTTTATGGACAGACATGAGTATTATCAATCTTCTCATCTAAAGAAATCAAGTGTTTCCCATGTCTAACTGTTGCTGTAAACATGCAGCTGAGGGCCTGTGAATTTGGCCCCTGTGTTTTGTGAAAGTATGACTGTTCACCCAGTGCACATTTGCAGGGTAAAGTCATTGTTTTTATTCAGCAAAGGCAGATAGTGGAAAGTGAACCCATTTAGAGCCGTGTCACTATTCATTACAAAGACGTGGAGAGTAAACAGTAATGGTACAGTGCACACACTGGAGACTGGACACCACATCAAATTTTAATTTCACCTCCATTTCAGATCTACTTCATGTGTTCGACTGAAATCTGCTCACCACATGATGGACTTTGTGTCGAGGGATGCTTCGGCCGATGATGGTGAGGGAAAATTAACTCACCCTCATGAACTCTGGGCGATCACATGAAAACACGAGTGTGTGAAGAATGAGCTTCTTTACAACAGTCCTCACTGAAAACAGCTTGAGAGCCAAGATTGTGTGCAGTTTGATAGGACAGCAGGACGATGATTTAGTAATGAGAGTTTTGAATTATTTATTAGGACTGATCCATTTTCTGTTTTCCAGTTATGACATGGGAGATATTTGGAGTTGGTAGATATGAGGTAAGCAGTATTGCAGCACTGTAACTGTTAAAATGCACTTGATACATTTCCGCTCTGACATTTCTTGTCTGTTCTCCTCATTTTCAGGCAACGACTTGTTTAACCACCAATAAAAGCTCTCAAAGCACACTGAGGATCAGTTTCTTTTGTTCCCAGACTTTCAGCCTCTAGTTTTACAGCAGGAAGTGGTGCTCCATCAAAAAGCAGGAGGCAGCAATTGTTTACATCAACACTTGTCCCTGGTGGACTGAGAATCGGTCCGACTTTCCTTGTCCCCCCTCAGGCAGACCAGAGTGGATTAACATCAGTGAAAGTCTGTGTTTGAGGTAGATGACAAGAGGTTTTCCATATAGCTCGACATTGGACGATGGGGATGGCACCAGGGTGTAACACAGTAGTGCGTATTAGCTTTTTCCCCCAGAAACCACTTCCTACACAGGGTGGTGACTTTTTGGACTTTGACCTACTTTGCCTGGTTGCATCTTTAACCTTGGTGTATTTTTATCAGCTGGAGTGTTGGCAAAACACATCTATGAGAAGTGGTGTGTAGGCAAATACAAACAATCCTATAAAAAGCTGTTCACAGGAGGCTGTAGAGAAGATCACTTTCTCCGACAAGAAGCTGTTTGCCAGGAGGCATATCTTTGTGTAATAGAGCGGAGATATGAGGACCGTGTATACAGTGAATTGTTTTCACACTTTCCTGTGCCAAATTAAACAAAGATTCCAAACATGAATTTCAGCTTTAAATATGCTGGTAGGTGGGCATGTCATTGTTTTTGGAAAGAGCTGGCCGCTTCAAGCTGTTTTCTCTAAGCATCATATCCTGCTTCATATTGGAAAAAATGAGTGTTTTTGATTGTCTCTTGGCAAGGCAGCGTAGTCTAGAAAATGAATTTGTTTTAAAGTAAATTATTTCTACTTGGATCATTTATTCATAGCAGTAAGATGTTTTAAATGCAGTAGCAGAGAAATGACCAGACCACATATTAGCACTGCAGTGTTTAGGTTGTAGATGGGGAGCCAGTCAGTTGCAGCCTTTCACATCAGGAGTACAGGGGAAAAACTATATTTTGCTTATATGGTAACACGCTACAGCAAATTACCTTTGAGGTATTTCCTCTTATGGTAGCCTTTGACCACTGGGTGTCATCCAAGCAATAAAAATGCCAGAGGAACATAAGGCCCTCCATGCTGCATGACTCACAGCTGGGCTGGTGTGGAGACCTTGGCCTGTGTGTGGGGTTGTGTAATGCGTTAGGAATGAAATCTTCTGGAGCTGGACTCACCCTGTAATATTATGCCTTGACATGTGAACAACACAGAGGTCAAACAGAATAAACAGAAACTGCAACGAGATCAGTATAAATATCAGAAGAAACAGTTAATTCAAAGGTTTGTGTGTTTATAGTATGAGCAGGTCAACACACCCACACACAAACACCTCCCCTGTATGGAGGCACTGCGGCACACTGCGTGTATTTGAAGGCTGCATGGCTGCTCGGCGTTCAAAGGGGAAGGACTACACCAAGAGAGGAGGAGGAGGAGGGAGTACGGTTTCCCTTCTGTAACATGCTACCAGGACACACCGGGAAAAGACAATAACAGGCAGGAAAAGAAGCAGCGTAGCGCTTCGTTCGTTCGCTCGTGTTTTTGTTTCTGTGTTTTCTTTTCCTGCGGAGTAACATGGGGGGCAGAGAGAGCTCCTGACGAGGACTGGCTGTGGTTCGGGTCTGTGGCTAATAAGGCAGCGAAGAAAAGGCAACGGGAGGACATGTTGAGGGGTTTGGTCTTGAGCTGGATGAAACAGGCGCAGAAATAAAAAGGACATTTGGCCGAAAGCTGCAGGGGCTGTTGTTTACTCAGCAGGATTGTTATGGTATAAAACACCGCAGGCCTCTCAGCAGCCCCGCCGTCAGTAAATACACGGTCAGTAAACAGGGGCCATATAAGCGGAATTAACCCGAGAGACCCGTTTCTATTCTGGGGGACATTTGTGACCGGACCGCTGTTCAACGGAACAAGTGCTGTTTCTGGGCCCGTTTGTGTTTAAAGTGTTGACGCAGGAGGCAAAGCAGCTCATCATCAGCTCCTCAGGGGCCCATACAAAGGCCCGTGCTCGGTGCAGGAAGGCAGCCGCGCAGGGAGAGCCACCGCCGCCTGGCTTTACGCTCAGACCGCCTGTTTTTGCTCCGGAGCGGAGACAAAAGAAGCTTTCTAAATGTTAATGTCGACCGACGTTGCATCCATCATGCTGCCTGTGTCCCGGGGTCTCATGGACCGGGATAGAGAGCTGGACATGGCCGGGGTGCACACCAACCCGGTCGGTGCTCCCGCAGCTGTGCGGGGCATGAAGCGCGGAGACCCGGAGCCCGACGCGCAGGCGGCGGCGGCTCTGGTGGACTCGGCCGGGGCGGAGTGCAAGCGGCCCCGGATCGACGGCTCCGGAGGACTCGGCGAGGTTGGTCAGGTGAGGATGGTACTGTCCAAATCCCACAATGTAGGCACGACTTAACGGGCTTGTCACCGGACCGGTGTAAGGATCGATGGATGTGAGATGCCACCATCTGATTTTGTTTTTAATATTCAAGCACACAATTATATTTCAGTTTTATCCATCCTGCATTTGCACCAACAGGCCTAGTCCTGCACTGTGGGAAATACCAGCACATGTCACAGCTGAAAATACTGCATGCTTTTAATTAACGTTGTACATGGGGTTCGAGAAGTCCAGTGTGAAAGTGTGTCGTCCTGCCATGGCGCAGCTCAAACATTAGCCCCAGGTCTAAATAGGGAACTGCAGTGTGGTGTTACCTCCATCCATTACAGCTCACATTAGTGCTCAGACATCCTGTTGCCTGAAAACTCAAAGAGCATCATCTGTTTTATAAATACCTGTAAAGCCAAGAGTCCCAGCAGAGGGTAGGGAATGTAAACAAACTCGACCTTTTCTTATGCAAAGAGGCCTATGTCAGCCTGAGAACCAGATCTGGTTCAGAATGGAAACTGGTGTAGGGGGAGGGAGGGCAGAAGGTGCTATTTGAAGTAATGAAAGACCTCCAGTTTTATTGGAGGGCAATCAGTGCTAACCTAATCAATCTAATTACCTTGATTCTCAGACCATCCTGACCACCATTAGTACTGTGGTGTTTGGAATAATAATAATAATAATAATCTGCATTCAGCCTTTCTCTAAACTCAAACTAAATAGATCAGTTTGCTATCTGCCCCTCGCTCATCAAAAACAGTAAAGTAGTTCTCAGTAGAGCACCACAGGAGGATGTTATGGCATATTGTGCAGACTACAGCACTCATTTCTCAGATAGAAAGCTGTTTCTGCACAATGATAGCTCCAGTAATGAAGCTGAAGTGATCTGTTTGCTGCTGTTTGGAAAACTAAATGGCTGGTTTCACATCACTTCACTGTCCATGAGTGCTGACAGACAGGCTTTGGAGTGTAATGCACTTAAAACAGATGCGTGTTTGTGTGCGAGGAGAACTGCAGATCAATAGCTTCAGCCCCTGAAATGTATTGAACATGAGCTGGCTGGACAGTCCGGAAATGAGTAGGAGAGATCTACTCCCTCCCTCGGTTGGTGCAGGAGCGGATTTGCCCTATCACTGGCAGTAAAGAGGCTTTGTTTCCAGCTAATGGGATCACAGCTCTTACTGGAGGGGGCATTATACCCACATTGATCTCTGAGATCTTTATCTAAGACAGAACACACACTCGCACACACACACACACATTGGTATGAATAATAATCATTTATTTCCTTACAGTCTGGACTATTTACTGTAAAATACAGTTCATGGTTTTCTTTGTTTTATATTATTCTAGACATCTTGCACAATAAAAAATGGCCGTTAACCTTTTTCATTATTTTCTTAAATGTTTTGGGAAAAAATAATACAAAATACTATACTATACTAGTTGCAGTTTAAGGTTGACCTTTTACAGGATTTCACACTGTTTTCCACTGTGGTTTATGTCTCAGACACCATAACAATCTCCCTCCATGTGTGTGGGTATAAAATATGGCGACATATATATATATATATATATATATATATTTTCCTAACCTGGTGCCACTATTAATATTCTAGAAGCGAACTGGGTTGAATGATGTTGATTTTCCTATTTTTTTTTAATCTGGCCACTTGGTTTTCCAAGAAATTACTATAAAATTACACATTTATGAAAAGCTAATCTTTAGACGAAAGTAAAAGATGGAAAATCTTACATCAAACCTTGGCTCTCATTAAACACAATGTGTCCTTTCCGCCATCCTTTCCCTTTTTGTTTTTTTTTGTTTTTTTTTCCAACAAACCATTTACTGCCCAGATCACAGTAAGAGTCAAACTCCGACCTGTAGCTGAGCTCAACGCATTGGGGTGTGGTTGTGGTAAAGAACAATCCATTTGCACCACAGCAGCCTAATAACAGGATCTTTCCCATTTGGCCATTTTGATGCTGCTGTTTTTCTCATTAGCTGTAAGGTATGATGTCATCACAGTGCAGGGGTGGAAATATTCTGTCAAGTCAAATCTGGAAAGTTTGAGCGGAGCAGCAGTCATTGCGTGAATCAGGCCTGCATGCAGTACATGACTGAATGCTAATGCTAATAAAGCCGGTGGAAGCACAAGCTGAGATCACTCAACAGAATAAATGTTCACTGCTGCTTGTGGAAATCAGCTGCTGACCTGACACTATGTTTATTCAATAGTATAGATTTTAAATATGTATTGAACTCTCTGCTGACACAGCCAGAGAGCTCCCAATGCAAACAACAACACATTATGGGTCTATTTGGCATTCCACTGTAGCACCGGGGAAGTCCCGCATTTTTCAGGAGAGTGATAAAAACACCCCATTTCCAGCCCCAGTCAGAGTTTTGGAAATGTTGAGAGGAGGTTGTCTGCTCCAATATCCATCCAGTGTGCTGCTGAGTGGCCCGTGTTTTGTTGTCACTCTGCATAGGAACCGGGGCTCTCTAAGCTAATAAGGTCTTGCCTGCGGTGACAGTGCTGAGGACAAATGATTTGACTAGGACATTAATGTAGGTGGATTACCGCTCTGCACTTTCATCTCTGACCTGCCACTGAAATAGAATGAAAACGTCAGCAAGAATAATTTACTCTTATTGTGAGTCGAGAATATTTATTTAGTTCTAGGGACTTTTTTTTTACTATGATTAATGGCCTGTTGACTGAGTCATATTTGAGGGAGGCTGGTAGGAAGAAGACAATGACTGGCAGATTTAAGGTCCTTTCAGATATTTTCAACTCCAGTTAAGTGTTTGGCTGCTCTGACTGACTGTTTCTGGTGTTGATGGTTTATATTTATATTTATTTAGCCCCGTGGTTTTATTCTCAGCATTTATTTGTATATGGGAAAAAACTATTTTTTTTTAGTTGCGCAAACTAATATTCTGTTTGAATGTCAATCAATTTACTATATAATTCCTTTATCAATACGCATAATCAGTATTCAGCCTATACTGTATAATGCAGCCTGATAAGAATAGTAATTTTCATTAAAGTTAATGCCGAAATGATAACTAATCACAGGGAAGTTATTCAGCAGATGCTTAAAATTAATAAAATAGAAGAAATTAATAAAATAAAAATTAGGTGTTATGGACTACATGGTTATCGTTTCTCAAATGTGAAGATGTGCTTCCTTTTCTTTGTGTCACAGGATCCGATGAAACACTGAGCAGATTGATTGTTTTGCTTTGAAATTGTTAGTGGAGAAACATTTGGAAAAATGCATTTTGAAGGCGTCACCCTGGGCTCTGGGAAGTTGCTGTGAATGTTTTTACCCATTTTGTGACATTTCAAGAAAATAATCACATACATAAGTTGCATAATTATCAATACTGAAAATCGTCATTACTTTATTGTTCAGCTGTTTAATGAGTCCCTGCTACAATGTCATAAATGAATACCAGCCAGGATTTTCTACCAAATGTGTTCGTCCCAGAAGTCCAGCATCAGCCTCTCGCTTCAGTGGAACGATGTTGCAGTGCAATAATTATGTGGCTGGGCAATTACACTGAGCAGTAAATAATTACAAGAAAATGTGCTGTGATCAGATTAATTGGTGAATAACAATTACAGTTTAATCAGTGTAGTGGCCAGTTTGATGACCATATGTTGCATGATGATTATTGTTAAGCCACTGTCAGGCCTGAAATAGCATGTATGGGTTTAGTGTGGAAAGTTGGGGGGATGTGAGGTTTATTGAGGGAAAATAAACTTCAGATTGCCTGGCTGACTGTTTGGAGGCTTAGCACATAAGTGCTCTGTGGATGAAATGGATTCACATCCTCTTGAGTGCCTGTAGCGCCCTGCTTTGCAGTTAGGTAGGATGACTCTCAGAGCGGTGAAATGTACTTCCTCTTCTCCTCTTCCTCAGAAGAGCAGCAGTCCCAAGGTGTAATAGGAATAGATGCAAAGCTTGTGACCAAATTAGACAGCACACATACAAAACAATCACACACGCACCACCAGACACCTACCACTATCTCTAGTTTTGGGATTCATGAGTACAAGGGATCACTGTCGCAGCGTGAAAAGATGGTGTTAAGGAGAAAATTGGAGGTAACTGAGCATCTCACTTTTCAGGTTTCATCATTACGGGGACTTTCTTGTTCCTAACATGCTCGTCCCGCCCTCCCCCTTCCTTCCTACCTAGCCATCTGTTGACTTCAACATATTTTGCTGCTTCCTCCTGGTCTCTCACCTGGTCTTCCCCTGCCGTGTCTTCTTCTCTTTTATCCACCCCATCCCCCCGAAACGCCTCCTCACCCTGATGTACTATCACAGCATTAAGTATGAGAAATCTTTGTGTTTCTCAGTGCGAGTGCCTGTGGTATCGAGAGAGAGGCACACTCATCCTGAGCAGCCCTCCCTCTCTCATTCCTCCTGGTTTCTGAAGGAAATTAAGCACATGACTCCACTCGTATGAGTCATTGTCTTTGCTCCCTCCATTTTATTTTTTCGCTGTCCAATTCCCAGCTCTGGTTCCTCCTTCAGTTTCTTGTGCATATGAATTCCAGATGTTCCCAGGTGTGTCCCCCCCCCCCATTTTGACGACTCTATTTTTGTCTGCAGTTTTTTAGTTTTTTTGATCTTCTTCTGCTTGATACCTCCAGCATGCTGTGTTTAGAGTTTAGCCTTGCTGTAAAATTGGGTTTATACTTTATTCATGTTATTCAAGCCTCTGAGAGGCAATTCATTATTTAGAGCCACCTCCCAAAGCTGGTTCACTAAGTACATTTTTGGCTCTGAGATAGACTAACACAAGCTGTATGTTTCAATCACGAAGACACTTACTTCTGCCCCATCCATGACCAATCTCTTGCATTTGGAAACATTGTGTAGTTTTATTGAAATGGACCCATGGGGTCTAGAGTTAGATGGCTACAGTATTAATCAGGCGAACTCAAGCTGTGAAGCGCACAGAGCAAAGTGTTCCTCCTGGGGAAGGAGCAGAAGAGGGACATTGGTTCCAGATGAAAGGGAAATCAGAGGAAGGACAGGGAGAGGGAGGGCGGAGCTGAGTTGTTTTCTAATCTGGTGACATGAAGCCAGAGACAGGCAAATCTGTTTTCCCCCTTCAGCGCATGTTGTAATTGCTGTGAAAATGTTCCTTTTTAATGGATTACATTAGCATAAAAGCCAAAACAAAGTGTTATGAATACGAATAAAGTGAATTACATATTATTATAGGAGCAGGGACATGATTTCTGTTTAATATTCAAATCCAAACATAATCTTTTTATTTCCTTGTGTCTTGTTTAACTGTAATTACTCACTAGATGTTTGATGTATCATCTCTGCTTTACACAGTCTGAAAACTGACATGAACATGTTGGAGATTGCATCAGGGCTCATGATACCATTTCACACCGATGGGCTTCGTGGTGACACTCATCCTCTCTGCCGTCTTTCATCTCATGCTCGCATGATCTCACTCGCCCTCCGTTATCACATCTTTACAAGCAGACAAAAGATCCACTGGGTGGAAAACTCTGGAGGTAGCAGGAGTGTGTCACCAGTGGAGTTTATTTGATTGGGAGTCGATCACACCACAGTAAAGGAGTAAAGATTGGGTGAATAAAGGGAGCCACAATCCTGAGTAATAAGAATAATCTTTAGGATCATTTTAGGTAACTGACCATGTAGCATGTAAAAAATCTGCTCTCTTCTCTTTCAGAACAACGACCCTTTGACCCTCAGTTACCATGGCTACCCATCTCACAGTCAGGTAAGAAGCGAATTTCATCCCATACACATGTAAAAATTCATATTTAAGAATACACTATGATCTCATTCTCTTGTTTCTGTCCAATCTGGATATGTTGTTCACATAACGTTTTTATGGCTCAGTGACGCTCTCTAAACCACAAGGTGGGGGTGTAGATTGTAATTTTTCAGTGTGCAGAAGAAGACATGCCTCCACACCCTTTACTCTTTCAGTCAAACCCTCCCACTACTTTTCTTTCTAGGCAGTGTTGGTAATCAGCTTTGTTAAGCAGGGAAATATTCTTCGCTTTTATTCCCACAAACAACAAATACAAAACAACAAATACACGTTCAGATACCAGCTGTATTATAATGTATGTTATTTGAGTGTGCGTGTGTGTGTGTGTGTGTGTGTGTGTGCGTGCGCGCGCGAGGGTGCCATCTGTTTGCTGTTGTATTAGCCTGCTGATTGTGTTATTAAACTGTTCGGTTTATGTAGTTAATCCTTAGATCATCCTTCGTTCATCCACTCATTCTCCCCTGCTCTGCCCATAATCCCGTAGTCCCGGCACTGCGTAATGCCCAGCAACCTCTGGCTGTTTATCTGCACGTTTATCTGCTTTAAGCCGCAACTTGTGTGCTTTTTTTCCCCCTTCAGTGTGAGAGATTTCTTTCCTGGCTGGCTTTTGTGTTGTTTGGAGGATATTGCGGAAGCCTGGAAGCCAATTAGCCAGTTTTCGTTTTGCTGTGAGATGGTACAACCATGAACCATTTTCTTGTCTCACGATAATTTGCGAAGAGTAGTTATAAAACGTTACCTTGTGTGAACAACTCTGGTGTTGGGGTTGAAAGGATTTAGGGAAGGACTAATGTACGTCAGGGCCTCCGACAAGGATAAAAAGACAGAGGAAGAAAACAATAGCGGGCAGCAGGGGCTCCCACAACACTGAGGTGCTAAACTGTCAACAGCAGAGTGAGAAGGATGTGATCAAAAGCTCCTGAAGAAAGAGCCTGGAGAGCTGCAGAAGCCTGATGTGTGTGACAAGACAGATATGGAATATGAAACTTTTCTGGCCTTTTCTATCTGCTGAAGTCATTTTTGCAGGCTTAACGGTGATCGATGTTAAGACTTGTTCTACCCTGGAAGCCTAGTTAAAAATTGTAAGCATGGTCCTCCATGCTCACAATTGTGAGGAAAAGTGTAGAGTTAATAGTAACACGTTGCACGTACTCATTCGAAAACAAAAAAGTGCACCTTTGGGGATTATTTATAACCTTAATATGACAGTATTCAGACTTGAGCCCTGTTTGAAGTGTTATAAAATTGCTACTAGGTCCAACCCTGTTGGATCACAGTCGTGACTTGGGTGCTTATTCAGATATGAGGCGAGGATTTAAAATTGTTAGCACATTTATGTAACAAGGTGCGTGTCTGAAAGGGGCTAGAGAGAGATAAAAAGAAAGTCTTCACTTCCTCTCCCAGTGGTGCCAGCAGCCCCAGTTAACTCACCTACATGGAGAAAGAGAACAGAAAAAGAGAGAGAGGAGGCAGGGACTGCGACATGAGAGGGAAGCAGAGGGGAGGGGAAAGTTTGCAGGTGTGACAGAGGCAGGGAGGGGGGAGGCGCCAGGCTTTCTGTGTGAGAGAGGAGGAGGACTCCAGAAGAAACAGAGGAGATGAGCAGGCAAGGGCACAGCAGCAAAACACAAGGCTGGGGGTAGAGGAAAAGCAAGGAGCGAGTGGGAGAGGGAAAGAAAAGAGTGAGTGGGAGACGAGAGAGAGAGAGAGGGGGAAAGAAAAGAAAGTGAGCGAGCGAGAGTGACAGGGACAGAGGCCAGCGGAGGAGGAGGACGAGCCAGGGAGGAGGAATGGGGGGGATTGGCAGGACAGACAGAGCGAGCGGGGGCAGAGAGAGGGAGATTTTGAATCTGTGAGACAGACGAGAGAGAGAGAGAAAGAGAGAGAGAGAGAACGACAGTTTGAGTTGTTGCACAGAATACGATGATGGGACTGTACTATCCTTCCGTATTGTCGGTGAGTGTTTATCTTGATATCTTTTCATACTCTCCTCGGTGTACACGCCTGCTGTACACCGAGCTCAGGCTGCACCATGCGTGAAGCGGCGTCAGTGCAGACAGCGCTGTCATTGAGCATGAAATGTTAATTAACTACTAACAGATGAGGACTCTACTTGACCCCTTTACTACAGTGGTCCAGTCAGGGCATTTCAGACCTTCATTAGGACCTGGTGGACAGCTTTTGTGAGGGAGAAAAACAGTGTAGTGTAGTAGGCGTAGATGACAGCAAGATACAGGCTGGGATTATGATTTGCTATGGTAAAATGCATGAGTGGTGGTGTATTATTGTACGCTGCTGTTGTGGCATCTGTTCTCCTGCCCAGAGCTAGAAGCGCACACATTAGGAGTATGAACATTAGGAGTTGTTACTGCCACAAACTGCACTGCCATGTATTATTTATGCTCAAAGAAATCGACATTAACACACAATATAACATGTTAGTCTATACGACTGCATGAACAGGCTTAGTATGCAGCTTCTGCAATAATGACAGGAGAGAGGTTTTAGAGGCTAAAGAGTGAAGACAGCGCAGAAACAGAGTGGAGAGGTAAGTAAAAAAGTCATTCCTCTTTATGGTCCCTGCAGCTGTCTCTGTACATCTCACAGGCCTGTGAGTGAAAGGGACAGGTGTCCACAGAACAGTTGTCTCTATCTTTCTTTTTTCTTGCTCTTGCTCTTTCTTTCTCTTCCCCCCTTCTGTAGGTCTTCTATTCAGCTAACACCTCCTCACTGTAATTTCTGTGTCACAGATTTCTCAAATGCACAGAAGCTCCAGCACACAGCAGGCTGCAAAGTTGGTGCATGAAGTGTCACGTTCATATCATTATATTTCATTTGGTGTGAATCAGGATGAGCGTTTCTTCACGTTTGTATGTGTGTGCTCGTGCGTGCTTCTCTTTCAGCCGTACCTTGAATTCCTGCTCTCTTTACTGTTTGACCTCTTTTCTCCCTCCTCTTGCTCTCCCTGGAGCCCTGGCAGCTGTTATCTCAATGTTTTCCTTTAAGAGCCTTTGGAAGAGAGGGGGATGGGAGGGAGGGAGAGAGAGAGGGAGAGAGAGAGAAAAAAATGGGAGCAGGAGAACAGAAAATTGATTTTTAAAGTTATGGGACATCCCCACTCAGTTACCAGGGAAGCCTGTGGATGAGGAAACTGAATTTAAGTGGAAATGAAGTCAACACTGAGAAGTCACAGTGCTATCAACAGGAGAGAGCTAATTTAAGACAGTTTCATACTGTAGAGCTGACTTTGCAGTTACATGTACGTGTTCAAGTGCTTGGAGTTGTCTCCTGACAGGTGTAATTTATTAGCTCTTTTATAGTGTTAGGTTCTGCAGATTTTTTTGTTCTGTGCTGAAGGAGTGAACTGCAATTGCACATTAGACTCTGAAGACAGAAATATTTTCTCAAGCCCCACCTAAGTGTGTGTGCCCTGAGGCACGGGAGAAACGCCTACCTGCTGCAAAGCTACGCACACTGCCACGCTTGCATAAACTGTAAGCAGGGCTTTGCCCCCACGAACCTCCTCCACTGCCCAAATCTTGTTATTGATTCTTTGCAGGGTTAACAGTGATGGTCGTTAAATGATCCCAATGAGTAGTGTTGCCGTGGCAACTTGCATGCGTTATTCATTTTGTTCAGATTGCTAGATGGTTCGAGGAGCGAGGACGACATTGATGGGAAACCCATGTGAGGTAAATATCTTTTGCACTGTGCTTCTAAAAGATAGTTATGAAACTGCTCAAACCTAAAACTGTCATAATGGCTTCAGGCGCTCTTTGCATCTTTAATGACTTTAAAAGCACTCGCTGTGAGGCATCTGCATGGTTTTAAGAACCTGCCTTTGAAATAGATAGGGGTTACCCTCGCTGACTCTTTGGATGTTGCGGTTGACAGTGACAACACCATCCTGCAGCTGGCTTGTGTACACCTTTTAAACACGCTGGACAAGCAGATGAGTGATGTATTATTATGTATTATCCAGAGCCCTACCTGAGCGCTAAACAAGACTAACTCGTTTCATGGTCATACCTAATATATTGGAAGAGGTGTGTCGATGTGGGGTAAATATGTAAGTTCTGCAGGTTTGTGTGTTCACCTGCATATGTGTTTGTCAGCAGTAACAAACAGGTTTTAAAGAGAAATCGATTTGGGCAAACAATGTCATCATCCCTTTGTTTTGGAGGGTTTATCTTTCATAAACAGCTGCAGCGAAGCGACCGGACCATAGACACAGGCAGTGAGGAGATGACGGGGAGAGTCAGCGTGTGTCTCTGTGTGTGTCTCTGTGTGTGTCTCTGTGTGTCTCTGTGTGTCTCTGTGTGTCTCTGTGTGTCTCTGTGTGTCTCTGTGTGTCTCTGTGTGTGTCTCTGTGTGTCTCTGTGTGTCTCTGTGTGTCTCTGTGTGTCTCTGTGTGTCTCTGTGTGTGTCTGTGTGTGTCTGTGTGTGTCTGTGTGTGTGTGTGTTCCTGAATATATGTATGTGAAAGGGAATCTCCCAGAAATGGCATGCAGCCAAGGGAAATCATACATGAAACCCTACAAGGAAAAGGATGGGGGTGTATTGGGAGGGGTTTGTTTGACAAGCAGACATCTTACCCTATAAGGTGATGCTTCAGAGTGTGGGAGGAGGAGCCTGAGCACCACCGATATCCTGTTGCTATGAAGCAAATGGGCTTGATTGACACGTGTGGGGGCGGGACGAATTCAAGAGTCCCGTCTGGATTTTATGAAGCGTAAAGGAGCGCAGCACACAGTAGAAAGAAAGAGTGGGAGGAAAGGGAGAACAGCAGCAAGAGGAGCAGAGAAGAAGAAGAGCAAGAGGGGGAGGAGGAAGAGTGATGGAGGAGGAGGAGGGGTTGACATGGGATGGAATAATTTAACAACAGGGTGTCTCCTGGCTCATCGGTATGCCACAGACACTTTGTAAACGTTTCTCCAGCTGTTTGCAGCTTGGATAACAACAGCCCTGAGTCAAAAGCCAAGATCTGAGCTGAACACAACTTCCCCAGTTAATACAATTATTAAGCCAAAATGTGAGCTGCTGCTAACAGCATGACTCACATTTTCCATCAAGTTTGTTGAATTAGGCTGTAGACTAATGGCTCGAGGCCCAAGGAAGAAAAATCCTGAAATGTCATTATTCCTGTGAAATGACCCAATGCTGCTCTAGATAGCTCTTAGCCTCTCCTCTCCTTCCTCCCTCCTCGTCTCTTCCTGTAGTGTAGTGAGACTGCTGCAGACGGGCACATTTTATAACATGCCTCCTCAGACACACTTGCTGCTGCTAACTGACCCAAAAATAAGCCAGCTACAGCTAACGCTCTGAGTCACTGGCTTTGCTTAGCCAACGCATACAATTACAAAACCCTTAACGCCTGACGCCCTAACGCCAGGAGAGCATGCACACGAAAACATGCACATGTGCACTAACAGACGTACACAAACCTGAGTGCTGACACAAATGCACAGTATACAGTTTGCTTGTCTACAGGGCAGCACTTCTCTTCAAATTGCTCAAGAACCCCCTGTCCCTTTATCCTCTTTTTATCCTGCTATCTGCGTGCATTTATTCTGATGTGAATCACAAAGGGCATGTGGAGTCAGCAAAAGGCCCCTAACTTGTAAGCAGAAAAAAACACTACATGCAGACACACTACTTTTGCAGATACTGGGCTGTCGCTGCAGTGAATCAGGTAGAGAGAGGGCTGCTGAGATGTAGCTAAAATGGATCTTCCCTGAAAATGCCATTCGTCAAACACAAATACAAGGTTGTTTTTGGCTTGTGTTCCCACTTCTATTTCGGGCTGGCAGAAGGAGCAGCAGCAGCCGGGGTTGTCCATTCTCCTGCTGGGCTGTAGTCTGTTTCTGTTCATGGGCAGCAACAATGAGGAGGATGTTATGATTGACAGATAACCAGTGCTATAGACTGAGGAAATGATATCTAGTGTTGTAACCAAGATATCAAGTCTCAAGTGTGCTTCATTAAAATCAGAGTTGTTCTATCGGAGTTGCATCTAAGTCCAAGACTGACTCATTTGTAGTCAAGTGAGTTGTCATGAGTCATCAATGTTGGGACTCAAGGATGACAACAGTGGAGTCGTGTTGAACATTTTTACGCAGAGTAGGAGGGTAGTTTTCCCAACATATTTGATAAAAGGTAGAATTTCATTAAATGGCTGGTAGTCAGCAATATTCTCTGCACCATCCACCGTGGCAAGGGCATCCCTGAATAAAGTTTCCTGGAATTTATTTCCTTCCTTCATTGTTATATATTGTTTCAGTTCACGGCCAGTAGGTCACATAATATACATAATAGCTTGAGGTTTTAGACAGGACTGAAGCTGCCAGTATATTCCCTCAGGGCAGCTTGTTGGACAGTCAAACAGCTTTGAAAACGTACCTACCCCATGCCTTTCTGATGTCTTTTGGTCACTTTTCACGTGAAGAGCCTTCACGTTATGTATTATCCAGAGCCCTACCTAAACAAGACTAACTCGTTTCATGGTCATACCTAATATATTAGGCTTTTTGCCGTGAAGATGTCTTCCAGGACAGACTGTTTAGATATTAGCCTTGTTATCCCCATATTGAAACAATGCCACGTCTCCCCTCTCTCTGTGGTGTCCAGTTATTAGGATTTATTTAATGGAGTCCGCTTTTGTGGTGTCCGCTTCTCACTCCTCCTCCCTGTACAGCTATAAATCACTTTTGATTTCCAACCAGGTCGGAGAAAGCTTAAAAAGAAAAAAGTTAAGGAAAAAACATAACTAAACTAAAGTTATCTGCACACAGATCACCATTGCCATCCAGAAATAGGGACTTTTGCCATGACTACAACGTTTTATTTTCATTAATGTCTTGGAGCTGTTTGAAACTGTGCCTACAAGTACACAGACTAACACCCACTGTCGCTGCAAAATCTATAGTCCCCTTTCATTTTTCATCGTTTTGTCACTTGACCCCTGCTGAGTGATCAACTCCAATATCTCTATTCCTGTTTGTCAATCATCCAGGTAACCTCTGACTTTGTGTCCCAGTATAAGTTGCTCCACTCCACACTACAGTTAATCTAGGATCGGCTGATGCAACGGGAAGTCATCCACTGTACCATTTAGTACATTACGTATTTTGTCTCCTGCATCTAAAAGCCCAAACTGACTAATTTCTCAGTTTCTGCTCTACTCTCCTGGATGGAGCAAATCTAATGACTTCAGAATGTCTCATCAGATGATTGCAGCTCATGTTCACATTATTTCCATCAGTGATGTAACAGAGTGGATCTTTTCCTTTTAACCACAAAGGTATACACAAGTTTCTGATCTAGTTTTGAGGTTTTGTTAAATTAAATTTTGTAACTGCTGTTACAGGTTAAAGGAAAGTTGGACTAATACATGTGCAGCTAAGAAACACATCAAATGAATATTTATCCAACACAGTTTACTCTGTATGCTGTGAAATGGAACTACTTTAAACTGACAACTGAGGTTCTCAGTTGAACTAGATGTATATTTTTGTACATATTGGTATTATATAATCAAAACCCTCACAAGTGGTAATGACGACGACCAGTCTGTGCAAATAATGAGCAAACAGTTCCTGATCACTAAGGTACAAGAAGATTGTGTTCCTGCATGAAACTGAGGCAGCACAGGAAATGCAAGGATGTGAAAGATGTTATCATTTAGCAAAGTCTTAATTTGGATGCTTGTGGACAAGATTGGAAGAGGTTCATACAGCTGCAGGGCTTAGATAAGCGGACACAGCTGCAATCGGAAAATGTGAATGCAGTTAAACTTGGACACTGTGGTCAGTAATCTGGTGGCTGTATTGCTCGAGTGCCAGGCTCTGACGATGCAGAACGTGCTCTTATTCTGGCAGAGGTGGAGTCTCTTCACCTGGCAGGAGCTGTTCAGGGATGTAGGTATGAAATGAGGACATGTGCAGTGAAGAATATAGCAGCACAGTTTGAGATCAGTGTTAAAATTAATGACAAACATGCTTTTATTGTGTGTTTTCAGGGAGAGGAGGGAGGCAGATAACAGCCGTAACAAAAGATTGAGTTGAGCGTGTTTGTCTTAAAGTTCGTGATTCTCATGTTAGCACAGAAAGAGGAATAGCTGCAAGGTGCAATAGTTTCTAATCGCAGAGGAAGTTTTCCTTTAATATACAATATGATATAGGTGTATACAAATTAAGAACAATGCTTAAAGACAGTTGTTAATGTAGTGTTTTTCACAAATTGTGGCATTTATTAAAAAATAAATCATTAATTATCTATCACGTATAAAAATATCTTTTATTACTACTACTCTTAGATACTGTGTATTTTTTAGTACAATGAAGGTGAAATCGGTTTTCATAGTGTTTGGACATGAAATTAAAAAATTAATTAATTTGTATTATATTATCTGCCTAATACATTTATTATGCCTTATTTATATTGGGGAAGGAAGGATCGCTGCATAAATTCAGGTTTTAATAAAATTATTAAATACACATGACTCATTTTATTTGGTTTGTTGATGCCTCTAGTCTTATGCAGGCTCAATAATTTTGACTGGCAAGGGGTGACATTTGCATTACATTTCACAAAAATAGTTTGGCAGCTGTGAAAAATAAAACATAAAGTATTTAATTTTATTATTACGTGTTTCCAGTTTTAAAATCAACTTACAAAATGTTTCCACCTGAAGACATAGATTTAATGCTAAAAGTAAACAAATAATTCAGTGGATGTTTATTGTTCTCATCCCCCAGGGCAAAAAATGCATTTGTGCAAATCCACCTGTTCTCCCTTTTAAAGAGCACAATTCTCTAACACATATTATAGAAAGTAGAGCTGTATTTATTTTTGTGTTAATAAAAGGACAGAGGTTCCTTTCACTGTGTACTCGCAACTCCGCTCTATCTGCTCTCATTTCACAATATTGATGTGCTCCATGTCGAATGCTTGCGTCCTCTGGTTTGTCGAGGGGCTTGGCTCCCGTGTCACAGGTGTGACGCTGACAAAGGTCAAAAGCTTGGAGACAGATGGCATACACACGCATGCATGCACGCACGCACACCCTCCCACACACATTTAGCACTCCCAAAGGGACAGAGATCTATTGTGCATCTCAGATGGGCCTCAGTGCAGCCTGTCACGCACACACACACACACACACACACACACACACACACACACACACACACACACTCTGTAGCCAGGCAGATGTCTATTACACATGGAGTCTTTTTAGGGGTGATATCAATTGTGGTTGTGGTTTGCAAAAATGCTGCAGAACATTACTGATGCATTTATAACTGTTACTGCCTTGTTCTCTGGTTATTGTTTTTACTACTAATAAAAACAAAGAAAATCTTTATTTATATACTGTAATTAACCTTATTACTGTCACTACCAAATATAAAATGATAAATAAATCATCAATAGTGAAAAGGGTAATGTTTTCCAATAGGAGGAGAACGAGCCTTAACAATAAAAAAACCAAGTGAACTGAGGTTAAACTGATGGATGGAAACAAAAGTATTTCATTGTGGTGAGCTTTGTATTTTCATCATCTATATCTGTTTTTACAGCAGATTGTCTTTGATCATATAAAATTTGTTTTCATGTAACAGACTTTATTCTTCATTTACTTTGCTGTTCATTTATTTTAGGCTCACAGTTGTGGTTTTGTGTGAAATGCTATATATCTGCATGGATTGCTGCTACACTTGGTCCAAACGCTCATAAGATAAGAAAACCACCTCAGGATGAACTATGAGAAATGTAGTGGTCCTTCAGTTTTAGCATAGTGTCGTCACCAGGTCTCATTTGTTCAGTACTTTTGGTTGTTCTCAAATAGCTTCTTCAGCTACAGTGAATAAATCCTAAAGATCTGATAGTGATGGTTGGTTTAGCTTTTACAGTTACAGAGCAGAGGCAGGCCATTCCTCCTCTATCATTCATCACCTTTTATCATCCATCCCTGTTGTCTCCCTCTGCTCTCTCTTACCATTTAGGGTATCATACCCCACTGCCAACAGCAAGGTGTGTGTGTGTGTGTGTGTGTGTGTGTGTTTTCTGGAGGTGATAATGTGCGTGAAATACTTGGGCGGGTTTGCTCACCAACAGTTGGTCTTTGTGTGAGTGTGTAGGTGTGTGGGTGTTTGCGTGTCAGAGGTGGTTTGTGTGCAGAGGCGTTCGTGAGTGTATGTGCAGGCGTCAGACACTCACCATTACACAACACTCTGAGCATGGAGGCATCTGACCCTCAATAATAGATGTGGCTGCAGTGAATATTTAATGGGTGGAGGGCACAGACACGTGCACACATTAATACACACAAGCGCACACACACATTGGAAAATGGAAATATAATATCCATGCCTGTGTGACTTTTAGACTGAAGCTTTTACGAGAGAGGTCTCTGTGTGGTTGGGTGATGCTCTCAGTAAAAGAGACTGTGGAATTTCGCCGGCTGTCTACTTTACTTTTCAATCCCTTCTCTCTTGCATCCAACAGGGCTCTCAGGATAGTGCTGGTGGTCAGGAGGGACTCGTGCCCCCACCTTTCTCCGCATTTCCTCCACCTCCACCGCCACCCCCCCAGAACGGCCTGGCCCTGGATTACGGAGGCAGCCTGTACGCAGCGGGGGCCGTCCAGGGCCCCGTGGAAACTGGTGGAGCGCCGAACAGCGCTGCCAATGCCATCAATAGCCTCAGTGCCCAAGTGAGTGCCAGCCTCTTCCTGTGTATGCAGCCCACTGCAGGTTTTAGGATGGAAGAGTGTGGATGAATATGACATTGGTTCTGTTGATAGCAATTAATAGCGCTTAGAATAATAGTAAGGGTGGACCAAGCTGATGTTTTCACATAATACTAGTGCTGATGCCAAGAATCCCAAATTTAAAATTTATAAATGTCTCTGTGCAGAACAAAAACAGATCTCTCAGTAACATGAAACTGTAACTACACATTGATGTGTATCAGAGCAACTTAACATGTTACAGCTTCAGTGTCTCTCCCTTCTCAAGGTGCAGGCAGAGTGTGAGTGTGACAGAATAATGGATATGAATGAGGCGGACAGACAAAATGACACTGAAAAACTGCGGTCTTACAAGTAGAACAAATATTATTATTTCTCCTGCCAATAATGGTACTTTCAATTGTGTGCTCACAATCTTTCTATGAGCCAGTCTACACTGTCCACACTGCGAGTGGCTGACTTTAGTGAGTTTGATAGAGTTTTGAGTGTAAAGAACGAAGTAAAAGACAGAATTAGTGGATTTTCTTCTGGAAAAAGGAAAATAACTTTGGTTGTAATCAAAACTACAGACCTGGATGAGGTTTTGCTATTGGTGTTATAAAGTGACTTTACATGTCATTTAAGAAAAACAAATTCTCACACCTGATGTGCTGAAGCCAGTGATTGCTTGGTGTATTTTTGATAACTATCAGAGTATCTAGTACTAAATTCAAAGTTGATGATACAATTTTCTTTTGATCAGCAAATAAGGACTGTGGCACCAATAAAATAAAAAATGATACAAACAAAGTTGACCAGTCCTCCTGTGGGCAGAATTTTATTGTTTGGGTCACTCTTAAAGAGAAAAAAACTTGTTTTGGTTCCATCTACTAAAACTTTGTTTCGTGATATTGTAGAAACAAGTAATTTGATTATGTCATCTTCTATGGAATTGAGCTTTTAAATGATTTTCTGACATTTGCACACATCATATTCTTTCACATCACTCCCAGCAGTCAGATGGGTCCTCCCAGATCGATGGACAGTCAGGGGTTGGCTCAGGAGGAGGAGGTGGTGGGGGGAGCGCTGGGGATGATTCAGATGCCAAGGGGACCCCCAAACGCCTCCACGTGTCCAACATCCCCTTCCGCTTCCGAGACCCTGACCTACGGCAGATGTTTGGGGTATGCAGACTAGAATAATTTCCCCTTTTCACAATGCATCAACATCAAAAACAACCCAGAAATGTAGCTTTGGATTAAAATGCAGTTAGTAAAAATAATGACTCAGTGATGTCAACACACTGACCTTAGATTATTTTTTACTGTTCGTATCCCCTTCTTCTCGAGAAATGTTTAAAACAAAAATACATTTCCATCGTGTCTGTCTGTGCTAAAAGAAATCATCTGTCATACTTACAGAGCATCCAGAATTATCAGTTTGTGGGCAGCTTGTTTAAAGTTAGGTGTAAAAAAAACAAAAATCTGGCTCTTTTGTAGGAGGAAAGTCTCTGAGATGTGACACATAGAAAAGAGCAGAGGCAAAGAAGATATTGAAGAAAAAGGGCTGCCAGAGCTGGCTCAGTGCCGCTTCATAATGACTGAACAGTGCTGACACCCTGTGGCAAGATTTAGGACATGACTTACATTTTTACAGTCTGTTCATTTTCTCCTTTTGTGTTTCAGCAATTTGGCAAAATCCTTGATGTCGAGATTATTTTCAATGAGAGGGGCTCCAAGGTATGACACGTGCACCAATATGTAATTTTTAAAATTAGATAATCAATGAGAAGAAAAAAGCTTCAACCTTCTCTCACTCATTTTCTCTTTCCGTTTCCTTCTGTTCTGCTTGCAGGGCTTTGGTTTTGTAACGTTTGAGTCAAGTGCAGATGCCGAGAGGGCCCGAGAGAAGCTTCATGGTACGCTGGTGGAAGGACGTAAAATCGAGGTAACTCACCACCCTCTTCTTGAAACAGTAACCATTTTCTCCTCTGTTTTCCTTTCATGTGCAACAATGACAATTCGTTTTTTCCAGTGGTTTCTGCCCCAGAGAAGGTTTCCAGATGGCTGTATGTTTTCACCTCTAACCCCTCTGGCTTCACTATAGCATGGTGCAGTGGTGTTGCGCGCACAGACATCTGTTTTGACGGCACTTCCTGTTGATGTTGCTGTTATGTGTTCTTGTTGTGGGCTGTCCATTGCACCTTGATCTTAAAGCTGTGTGATTTGCAACGCATGCTGGGTGGAGTGGCTCCTCAACAGGCATGACTGGCGAAATGTCACTATGACACAGTTGCTGACAAAATCTGCTTCCGTCACGGCATGTAGGATTTTTTGTTTTCATGCACCTTTTCCATCACTGTCATAACTTCTTCCATGATCATGATGAGTGGCTGTTTTTAGTTTATGGTTGTGTTTATGACTGGAAGGGCAGTTAATAGCATCTCAGTTATTTCCCTCTAAAAAGTGCTTGCTGGTGTCTGCAAAGGCTACTTGTATGTTGCATGGATGGAACATGAGGTTAGAAACTGTCTTGGAGACATTCACTCTTTCATTTTATTCTCCGAGGGTGTCTTTTGGTGGCAGGTTTTTATGCTTGACGTGTTAAGAGACAGATGCATGATGGGGGCATTTATTGGAGACGGTTTCAGAGAATGAGACTGCTGTGAAACGTGTGGTGTCACTTCAAAAACTGTTTAATTTCAGATGTGCAAGATGGACGGTTTAAAAACAAATGTTTACATGCACACTTACATCCACCCCTCCTGAAAGAAACACCAGATTTCATGGAAGTGCACTTTGTTATGACATCTTTTTTTTTTTTTTTTTTGTGTGTCAGCATGAGCTACGATTTCCATTGCAAATGGCCTTGAAGATCAAATAAACCATGCTTTTGCCATTTGCTCTGGCTCTTGATTTTGAAACACGCTTGAATTCTTGTTTTTACGTGCTTCTAAAGCTCTTCTGCATGGTTTTTTGAATGTCCTGCACTCTTCTCTCGTCTTTGTGTGTGTGGGTGTGCAGAATTAAAAAAATGGAGGGTGGAGAGAGAATGAACAAGTGAAGAGATTGCAAAATACAGCTGCTGTTTTTATAGATATTGGTTCTTCTCCATCCCTCTCCACTCCTTTTCACCAGGCCAGTCTGTCTGTCTCTCCCAGTTTGTGTGTCCCCATATGCATCTGCATTTCTACTGTCCATCCCTCCCTCCATATCTCTGTCCATGTCCCTGTCCTGTGATGTAGTCTGGTATTATAAACTCTGGAGAATGGGTTTAAGTTTGAGCTTTGAGTGATTATTTTGCCAGTTACTTCAGTACAATGGGCAATAATAATGGGTAGTTTCCCTCCAAAAATACATTTAAATTTCTGACATTTTCTGTTTCCATTTTTTTTGCTCCTTTCTAAACCTTTATGATCTGTGTTTGTAGTGAGTGTCAACTAGCAGAGGCTAGATTGTTGTGAAATGGCTGATACTTCCAGGTGACTGTTGACACGTGACCTGTGACATCACTTCCTCTCTACCACAGGCTGGGGG
Organism: Mastacembelus armatus; assembly: GCF_900324485.2. Lineage (NCBI taxonomy): Eukaryota > Metazoa > Chordata > Actinopteri > Synbranchiformes > Mastacembelidae > Mastacembelus > Mastacembelus armatus. Next base: position 25,227,328 of record NC_046633.1, read on the forward strand.
TTGCTTTTCATTACCTTGTTTTTTTGTTTTTTTTTTGTTTTTTTGGTTTTGTTTTTGTTTTTTGGTTCATCATTTCTTTCTTACATATATTTTCTCTATTTCCCTGATGATTTTTGTATGTTGTTGTTGTTGTCAGTCTCCACGGTAACTGCTCGCGTGTCCTCACGCCGTTTCCCTGGCAATGGTAAGTTGTGTACACATGGCATCATCTTTGAATGACCCCTCCCCCCACCCCATCCGTCCAAATGAAATAAAATGCACCCAACACTCAAATGAAGGACTCCTTTACTGAGGGAGCTTGATTGATTTTTTTGATTGACAGAACGCGATTGGCTAATCCTGTGATTGGGGAGGTGGTGAATGAATTACAATTACGAGATTAGCCATTGACCGCATGGCATTATGAGGGCCACTTGTATAACTGAATGTACTGCATCTATCTGCAAGTGCAACGACTATGACTACCACTTCTTATGCATTCATTCAAATCACCTCTCTAACTGCATTCAGCATTTAATTCCAAAGCTGTATCCTGCATGGTTTACTCTTTTTCGTCATCTGTATGACGTCATGTAGTACTATGTCATCTCTCTGTGTCATGTGTCAGCCAATAGCTGCATTTTTGCACCTTAGTGGGACAGCATGCTGAAGCATGATCGCTATGTTAGCTTTACTGGAGAGAGGATCAAAGTTGTCTGTATATCATGGTGTGCTGTAGTACCTGATTATCACTTTCTGTGTCACTTTATAGACTGCAGACAGTTGTAGAGGTATGGTTGTTTAGTGTTAACATCCAAATTAAAGATATGCAGCTGAGTAGTGTGTGCCCCACAGACACTGCAGGCATATTCTACTTCAAAGTAAAAACACCTTGTAATATCTACACTTTGGGCTTTTAAGAAAGAAAAAAAAAGCTGCCATCAAATCATTTTAGTCCCCAGCAAAGCAAACTGAGCCACCGATTAAGTAAGGGCAGCTTGTTATTGTGATGTTTGTGTGAGAAGTGTCTTTGTTTTACTTTTCAATAATTTTGGTTCAGGGTGGTGTGTGTTGATGATTGTGTGCTTTGAGGTCTTTCTGGTGTGCGACACTGATCTGGAATGCCTGGCAGTGTTTCACAACCATGGTTTGATTTGATTTATTTTGTTTATTTTGTGGAGGAATGATATTTGCATCCCCCATTCTCTCTGTCATTTATCTAGACTGTACTCTCTCTGTTTTTGTTCTTGCTCCACTCATCATTTCTCCATTGTTGCTCATGCACAGTTCCAGTATAGCCCAATGTCAGATGTATTCTGTATGTGTATAAACCGCATCCTGTTGTTTCTGTTTATTCATCAAAAGAATTGCACATTTGGATGGATTGTTCACTCTCTCTGTCTCTTTCTTCTCCACATCATGTCTATGTTTTTTGTCTTTTCATGTGGACTGGCTCCTCTTCCTGCATCCTTCCACATATCTGTCTTTTCTCTATCGTTCTCTCTCCTTCCCCTTCCTCCTTTTTCTGTATGAAGTGTATTTGACTGGGAGGGCTGCCAACCTTTTTTGATTGGTCTCTTGCTGCATCTGATGCTTGCTGATTGGCTAGTTTTGCTCACCTCTGGTGATGTAATGCGCTCTTGATTGGCTACGTGTAATTTGTGTATGAACTCTTCGATTGATGTTTTTGCATTGTGTTCAACTGATGAATCTGCTGCTTAATTCACCTTCTTTTTCCCTTCTTTTTTTTTAAAAGGTAGCAATATAATGGTCTCGGATTTCTTTTTGAATGCCTTTGTTCTGAAATATTTTGTTGTTTTATTTGTTATGTGTGCCAATGGTTGTATTGTTTGTGTGCAAATCTGCCTGACGACTCACCAGGATCCTTGTTTTCAATGTCTACCTACTTCAAAAGAAGCGCATGCATCAAATATCATCACTACTCATCAACAGAATTAACCTCTGTCATAAGTAAACTCTGTTTAAAGTTGAATGACACCTCACACTTACAGTACAAGATTAATATAAAAGCTCATATAGCCATTATGTGTCAGGGACTACATTCAGTTTTAAAAAGTATAAATTACAGATTTTATTATCATTGGACTCTGTATCGTTTAATCGTTCCATACAACTTGTGTGTCTGTTAAACTGAAGTGAATTATCGTCTGACCACTGTTTCTGGTGTCCAGGTCAATAATGCCACAGCCAGAGTGATGACGAACAAGAAGATGACCACACCATACTCTAATGGAGAGGGCCTCGCAGCTCTACCATATGGTATTGCATTTTCTACAACTCTGGCTTTATTCAAATAGTTTTCATACTGTCAGAATACATGAATAATGTTTCAAATCAATATCACCATTTTAACTGGATTGATAGTAATATCAAAATACATCCAGTTTAAGCAGAAATACTGTTATTAATGCAATAAATTTAATTCCGCTGTTTTATTATCATACAAATTATAATTTGCACAATGGATTTTTAAATCATTGATATTCAATTCAATTCAATTTTATTTGTATTGCGCCAAATCACAATACAAATCATCTTATGGCACTTTACAAAAACAAAAAACCAGACAAATCTCTTATGAGCAAGTACTTTAACGAAAGAAAAAAACTCCAGCAGAACCCGGCTCAGTTTGGGTGGCCATCTGCCTCGACCGGTTGGGGTGAATGGATAGAGCAGAGAGAAAAGAACAGCATCAATAAACAACAAATAGACACTTCAGGTTGGTGGGACCAGTAACTGCACATCAGTGATATACAGCTCCAGGACCAGTGACACCTGCAGAAAGTACAGAGAGAACAGAGAGAGAGGGAGAGAGCACAAACTAGGGGAGAGAGAGCACAAGGTTAGTGACATTCAATGGTGGAATATACTGTGAGAGAATCAGAATCAGAATGAGCTTTATTGCCAAGTGAGTGTGCACACACACACACACACAAGGAATTTGTTTAGGTACGGGGGGGTACTCCAGTGCAAACAGACATAAATACAAATGCTACAACGGGTCAAACAGTAAACATAAATGCTACAGAAATGCTACAAAAAATTAAAAGAAAAATGCACAGATAACCTGAAAAAACAAGATGAAAGGGGAACTAATTGATGTGCAAAGAGCAAAAAGGTGCCAGTGTCATAGTGCAGGCGGTGGAAGGGAATGGTGGAGAAATACGAGTTTAAGAGTTGGATGGCCTGAGGGAAGAAGCTTCCTTTGTGCCGGGCTGTCTTGATGTTTGGAGCTCTGAAGCGCCGGCCAGAGGGTAAGAGCTGGAAGAGGTGGTGGCTCGGGTGCGTGGCGTCCATAGTGATTTTCTGAGCTCTTTTTCTCACTCTGGAGGTGAACAGGACTTGGAGGGTGGGTAGGGTAACACCGATGATCTTCTCAGCAGTCCGAACTGTCCTCTGAAGTCTTCGGATGTCTGATTTAGAGGCGGAACTAAACTAGACAGTGATGGAGGAGCACAGGATAGACTCGATGACCACTGAGTAGAACTGGGTCAGCAGCGTCTGTGGAAGGTTGAACTTCTTCAGCTGGCGCAGGAAGTACAACCTCTGCTGGGCCTTCTTCGTGATGGAGTCGATGTGAATGACTCCACTAGTGCCACAGTGCTGTTCATAATGGTGAGGGGGGTGGGTGGGGGCATTTCTCCTGAAGTCCACAACCATCTCCACTGTTTTGAGTGTGTTTAGCTCCAAGTTGTTGTGACTGCACCAGCAAGCCAGCTGCTCCACCTCCTGTCTGTATGCAGACTCTTCACCGTCCTGGATGAGACCAATGACAGTGGTGTCATTTGCAAACTTCAGGAGTTTTACAGAGGAGTCACAGGAGGTGCAGTCGTTTGTGTAGAAGGAGAAGAGCAGTGGGGAGAGAACACACCCCTGGGGGGCGCCGGTGCTGGTGATGCGGGAGCCAGAAGTAAATTTCCCCATCCTCACTAGCTGTTGCCTATCCGTCAGGAAGCTTGTAATCCACTGACAGGTAGAGTCAGGAACGGAGAGCTGGGAGAGTTTATTCTGGAGGAGTGATGGGATGATGGTGTTGAATGCTGAGCTGAAGTCCACAAACAGAATCCTTGCATAAGTCCCTGGTTTGTCCAGATGTTGCAGGATGTAGTGCAGCCCCATATTGACTGCATCATCCACGGACCGATTGGATCGGTAGGCAAACTGCAGGGGGTCCAGGAAGGGTCCAGTGACGTTCTTCAGGTGGGCCAACACCAGTCTTTCAAAGGACTTCATGACCACAGATGTCAGAGCCACTGGTCTGTAGTCATTGAGTCCCGTGATTTTTGGCTTCTTGGGGATGGGAATGATGGTGGAGCGTTTGAAGTATGCAGGGATTTCACACAGCTCCAGTGATCTGTTGAAGATCAGAGAGAAGATGGGAGCCAGCTGGTCAGCACAAGTTCTGAGGCATGTCGGTGAAACCCCATCTGGTCCTGGTGCTTTCCTTTGCTTCTGCTTCCTGAAGAGCCGACACACATCGTCCACACTGGTCTGAAGTATCGGAGCGGGGGAGAGGGGGTTGATGATTGGAGGTGTTTAATGGTTGCTCTGGAGGACAATCAGAGCGGGTGGGGGGTGATTCAAATCTGCAATAGAACTCATTCAGATCGTTCACCAGCGTTTGATTGCCTATTGAGGAGGGGGATGGAGTCCTATAGTTGGTTATTGTCCTCAGGCCTCTCCACACTGAAGCAGAGTCGTTAGCTGTAAACTGGTTTTCCAGCTTTTTGGAGTAGCTCCTCTTAGCTGCTCTGATCTCCTTATTCAGTGTGTTCCTGGCCTGATTATACAAGACCCGATCACCACTTCTGTAGGCATCTCCTTTGGCTTTACGAAGCTGTCTGAGTTTTCCAGAGAACCACGGCTTGTGGTTGTATGTTAAGAAGGTCCGGGTGGGAATGCACATGTCCTCACAGAAACTGATGTAAGATGTAACAGAGTCAATGAGTTCATCCAGGTTTGTGGCAGCAGCTTCAAAAACACTCCAGTCAGTGCATTCAAAGCAGGCTTGTAGCTCCTGCTCTGTTTCCCTGGTCCATCTCTTGATAGTTCTCACTACAGGCTTAGCAGATTTGAGCTTTTGCCTGTATGTTGGTATGAGGTGGACCAGACAGTGGTCAGAGAGTCCTAAAGCTGCTCTGGGGACAGCGTGATATGCATCCTTTATTGTTGTGTAGTAATGGTCCAGAGTATTCCCCTCTCTGGTGGGGCACTTGATGTGCTGCTTGAATTTGGGCAGTTCGTGGCTCAAGTGTGCTTTATTAAAGTCTCAGAGGATGATAAAAACAGAGTCCGGGTGCTGCTGCTCCGTGTTTGCGATCTCCTCAGCCAGCAGATGCAGCGCGTCGCGCACGCGCGCTTGAGGGGGAATGTAAACACTGACCAGAACGCACGAGGAAAACTCCCGTGGCGAGTAGAAGGGTTTACAGTTAATGAAAAGTGCTTCCAGGTCAGGACAGCAGATCTTCTTCAACACTGTTACATTTGTACACCACCTCTCATTGATGTAAAAGCATGTCCCACCACCGCGTGATTTCCCCATTGCATCTGAGTTGCTGATCAGCTGGAATCCGGGCAGATGGAGCGCGCTGTCCGGTATGGCTCCATTAAGCCAAGTCTCTGAGAAGCGCAGCCGCTCCGCCAACTAAAACGCTCCACAAAACGTCAGAGTGTGCAAAAATCGGAGGAAAAATATCCTGGGAGTGCTGCCGAATGCTTAGCAGTTCAGCCCGAGTGAAACTTAATAAGTTACAGAAACAAAGTGCAGGACAAACTAACAAAAATAACAAAACTGGAGAGCTCCAGACCAAGGCAGCTGTCCGCGGCGCCATCTTAAAAAGGAAAGGCACCATCTTAAAAAGGAAAGCGGGGAGAGGGGAGAAGAAGAGGGGAGTGTTAGGGTTAGGGTAGGGGACCTCAGTGCACCGATGGTCCTCAGGCAGTCGAGGCCTATAGCAGCATAACTAAGGGATGGTTCAGGGTTACCTGAAGCCAGCCCTAACTATACGCTTTGTTAAAGAGGAAGGTTTTAAGTCCAGCCTTAAAAGTACAGAGAGTGTCTGCCTCCTGAACCCAGGCTAGGAGCTGAAGGCTCTGCCTCCCATTCTGCATTTGGAAACTCTGGGAACCACAAGTAGACCTGCACTCTGAGAGCGAAGTGCTCTATTGGGATAATATGGTACTATGAGGTCTTTAAGGTATGAAAGCGCTTGATCATGAAGGGATTTGTATGTGAGAAGAAGGATTTTAAATTCTATTCTGTATTTTATAGGGAGCCAATGTAGAGAAGCTAATATAGGAGAAATATGATCTCTATTGCTAGTTCCTGTCAGGACTCTGGCTGCAGCATTCTGGATTAACTGGAGGATTTTTATGGAGATACTGGGACATCCAGATAGTAATGAGTTACAGTAATCTAGCCTTGAGGTAACAAATGCATGGACTAGTTTTTTTGCGTCATTTTGAGACAGGATGTTCCTAATTTTGGCAATGTTGTGCAGGTGAAAGAAGGCAGTTCTAGAGATTTGTTTTATGTGGGAGTTAAAGGACATGTCCTGGTCAAAAATAACTCTAGGTTTTTCACAGTAGTGCTGGAGGCCAGGGCTATGCCATCTAAAGTAGCTATAATTTTAGAAAAGCTATTTCTGAGGTTTTTAGGCCCAAATACAATAATAAAATTTCTCTGAATTTAAAAGTAGAAAGTTACTGGTCATCCAGGTCTTTATGTCAGTTAGACATGCTTGAAGTCTGCTTAATTGGTTTGTGTTAACAGGTTTAATAGATAGATACAACTGAGTGTCATCTGCATAGCAGTGGTAATTAAGAGAGTGCTTCCTAATGACATAGTCTAAAGGAAACATGTACAGGGTGAACAGAATCGGTCCTAGCACAGAGCCTTGTGGAACTCCATAACTAACTTTTGTTCATGTGGAAGGTTCATCATGGACATGAACAAACTGGAATCTGTCCGCTAAGTAGGATTGGAACCATTTTAACTCTGTTCCTCTGATACCAGTCACATGCTCCAGTCTCTGTAATAAGATGTTGTGGTCAATAGTGTCGAATGCATCACTAAGGTCTAGGAGGACAAGTATAGAAACAAGTCCATTATCTGAGGCTAAGAGTCTGATAGCTGCTTAGCAACAGCTTTTTCAAGGATTTTAGAAATAAATGGTAGGTTGGATATTAGTCTATAATTAGCCAAGACTCCTGGATCAAGACTAGGCTTTTTGAGTAAGGCTTTGATTACTGCAGTCTTAAAGGCTAAGTCTAATAAATATGAGTTAATCATCTGTCTTTAAGCAGTCTAGTCGGGATGGGGTCTAAGAGACACGTTGATGATTTAGATGAAGCAACTACTGATGTAAATTCAGAGAGATCTATGGGAGAGAAGCAGTCTAAACATAAATGAGGTCTTCCAAATGATTCAAGAGTTACTGTAGTAGAAGATTCATTTATTGCAGATATAGGAAGCATCTGGTGAATTTTATCTCTAATAGTTGTGATTTTATTTGTAAAGAAACTCATAAATTCATCACTGCTGAGAGCTAAGGGAACACTGGGCTCAACAGAGCTGTGACTTTTTGTCAGCCTGGCTACAGTGCTGAAAAGAAACCTGGGATTGTTCTTATTTTCCTATATTAGAGATGAATAGTATGCAGTACTGGCTTTACAGAGAGCTTTTTTATATGTTAGTTGACTGTTTTTCCAGGCTAGAAAATTTTCCTCTTAATTTGTGGAACGCCACTTCATTTCCAGCCTTCGTGATGCCTGCTTTAAGGTACGAATATGTAAATTATACCATGGGGCTAGTCTTCTCTGATTCGCTAACTTCTTTTTCAGAGGGGCCACAGTATCAAGCGTTTCAAGCCGTGAGGCTACAGCACTGTCAACAACATGATCAATTTGGTAGGGAGTGGGATTGAAGCAGCTGCCCTACACTGTGTTGGCACATGGCATAGATGTAAATAAAGATGGAATCATTTTCTTAAATTTATTAACAGCGTTGTCAAATAAACATCTGCTATAGTGGAATTTTCTTCCAAACGCTGCATGATCCATCGTCTTAAATTCAAAAGTTATTAAAGAATGATCTGACAAAATAGGATTTTGGGGGAAAACTATTAAATGTTCAATTTCGATGCCATAGGTCAGAACCAGATCAAGGGTGTGATTGAAACAGTGGGTGGGTTTATTAACATTTTGAATGAAACCAATTGAATCTAATATAGAATTAAATGCAATGCTGAGGCTGTTATTTTCAACATCTACATGAATGTTAAAATCTTCCACTATAATGACTTTATCTGAACTAAGCACTAAATTTCCAGGCAGGAAGTCTGGAAATTCAGTTAAAAACTCTGAGTAAGGGACAGGTGGACGGTACACAATGACAAGTAGAACTGGTTTTTGTGTTTTCCAGTTTGATGTGAGAGACTAAAAGTGAGGCAATCTTTTTTTGATATGACAATGGTCATGAGGATTTAATTTAGCTAAATATAATAACACATGTAGATATACACATAGAGAATGGACTCACTGATGTGAGATGTAGTCATGAAACTATATATCCTCCCTTTACAATAAACAATGAAATAAGTGGCAGAGGTCACTTTGAACAAATGTCCAGGTGCTTCAAAGTTTTTGTTTTTGTTTTTTTGTGACTACAGCTGGATGGAAGTTGAGTCCAATGGTCGGAGCAATGTACAGTCCTGAACTCTATACAGGTATTATCTTTATCCTTAATAGGACCGATGTAGGTGAGATGTGTAAAGAAAATATTTGACTCAGAAGGTGTTGCTCTACTTCTATCCTTTCTTTTTCTCTCAGTGCCGGGGTTTCCATACCCAGCCGCAGCAGCAGCAGCAGCCGCTGCCTCCACCGCTGCAACCTTTCGAGGTGCTCATCTCCGGGGTCGTGCCCGGCCGGTCTACAGCACAGTCAGAGCAGCTGTGCCACAACCTGCCATCCCTACATACCCTGGGTATACGCACATAAATATAAGCAAAAGCTAACTATACCACTGTGGATGATGAAATGTAGACATACTGTAATGTTATATATACTCCTCTTAATTGCATGTTTTTACTTAAAAATATAATAATCGTGCATGCTGAGTGAATTATAATTTTTATGAAGGTAAACTCATTGATAATGTGTTCAGCTGAAATACCATTTCCTTGTACCTAAAAAGTCAATGATATGATCCTTAAATACACTGAAATTAAACTGAAACAGTTTTCTGCAGCTCAAATTAAAGTAGTGTCACTCTAAAGTCTATTTAGTATACAAAGAGGTGGTATTTTTGATTTGCATGTTGCACGGTGTGTAATAATCTCACCCTTCTTTCTCTTCTCTCTTTCACAATCTGTTTGGCACCGTTTTCTCACCTTTCTCCCTCACTTGCCACTCGTTTGTTGTTTTCTGCAATGCCCACATGGTGGCGCATCACACCATTTTTTTTTTGACCTTCCACCACCGCTCCTCTGTACTCTCTCCTTTTTTTTCTTTCCTTTCTCATCTCACTCTCAGCGTGATGGCCTATCAAGATGGTTTTTACGGTGCAGCTGATCTCTATGTAAGTATACCTCTCTCTCTCCTCTACTGCCTCACTGCTCAACTACATTTTCCCCCTCTTGCCTGTGGGTTTTCAAGTGTGAAACGCCATGGACCAAACCCATAGAGCTGTCTACTTTTGGGTGTTTTATCACAGAGAAACATTTCAGTTTCGTCATACCACACTGTAATTTATCAGATTTTTATAAATTACAATGTGCATAATGTACAATTTCATGCAGTATGCCTCAGCCATCTAATACATACAAACAGCCTAATAACACACACACTTTAACTAGGCCCATGCTTTCATTCATGAGTAGACTCCTCTAGGGTTTGTCTCTGCGCATTTGTGAGATAGTTTGTACCAATGTGATTTTGTGTGTGTGTGTGTGTGTGTGTGTGTGTGTGTGTGTGTGTGTGTGTGTGTGTGTGTGTGTGTGTGTGTGTGTGTGTGTGTGTGTGTGTGTGTGCGCGCGTGCATGACCAGGTTGACAATAGCTGTTTCTGTTCTCTCTGTAGACTAGTGTTTCAGGACATTAGTGGCAGATTGCCCCAGGTAGGGTTTACACACTTTGTGTGAGAGCCAGTGTGCATCCTCCTCGTCTCCAATGACTGCGTGCTGCTAGACATTATTGACCATCTGAGAGTGAAATGCCCTTTCTGTCTTCTTCTACTAACTCACTGGATTCTGACATGGGTGGAGTTGCGGAAGGGGGAGAAAAGATTGAAGATTAAATTTGAATTCATAAAGAATATACAACATAATATGCTTTTTCATAAAATCGACAGGAGAAAAGGAAGTACAGTTTAAGGAAAATTAGGTACAGCGTTGATGTAGCAGTGGGTGTCATCCATTAACCATAATCCAGCTGACATTGTTCCAACATCCAGCTGACTATAAACATTTTATGCACAAAAGACAAACATTTTGTCTTGTTTTAGCATCATCTGCAGGTGACAAGATATTAACACCCCACAGCAAAATGTATGAGTTTTAACAGATTTCATTTTGTTCTTATATATATATGTTACTATATTTAAAAAAAAAAAAAGGTTTTCCCCAGAAAGATTAAAAAATATAATTGAGGGAAAAACACACGATATCATCATGCTAACCAGGGCATATCATCATATTTTCTAATTTTTTTTCATGAATTTCCCTTAAGGTGCTAACCATAAACTTTACATATCATGCATAGTAACAAGACTTTATTGTGTAACAAAGCTGTATTGTCATGCCTAAAATACTAATAGCCCAATGAAGTAAATAAGACATATAATGATCCTATAACCAGAGACGTATCCAGTAGTAAGAGGGATGTAAGACACAAATATTTACCTGAAAACATCAAATTCAGACCCCTTCCCAGAATCTCCCTATCTGTTTCACCTGTGGCATGCTAACTGAATCAATGTCAGCATGCAGACATACTTACAAGGCTGAGTCTTCCCCCAGTCCCCCCTACTTCCTCCCACTTCTTCTTTTTCTAAAAGCATCCATCTTCATGTCAGTCTGTTCACTGTTATGTAGTTTATCACCTAGTTTTGGCCATTTACCTTTATCCTCCTATATTCCTTATATCATTCTCTCCATCTCTTTCATCCATTCTGACATTTTTCCTCACCTGCTTTCTACATCACCTTCCCTTTCTCTATCTCTCTTCACGTTCCTTTCGTTCACTTCTCCATCACCTTCTTGCCTCTCCTTTCCTTCCGCTCCCCTACCATCCTTCCCCTCGCCCACCTCCCCAGTCCAGCCTTCTCCCGTAGCAGCAACTGTGTGGTCCTGAATGCGGGGACTTGGTCATGACTGATTCTTTAGGGTAGAATGCAGCGGAGTGTGTTTGTTTATTTTTTAATAGGGATGTTTGGCCTAATACACTGTATGTTCTGAGTTTGGGAAAGCATGCTGTGTCTGTCAGTGATTGATCGCTGGCTATGTGAGAGTATGTGTGAGCGTGTGCACCCTTTTTTTTTTTAAATTTAACTGGCTTACTGTCTTCTTACACCTGTAGTTTTTTTGTGTCTGTTCATCAGCTTTCCATCCAAACATAATGACACAATCATCCTGCCACCCTTTCCCCTTTCTTTAACTGGGTGTTTTTGGTTGGGGAACTGAGGTGGGTCACAGTTATGGGTATGAACTCTCTCTCCCTTCATGTCCAACACAAAGGGAGAAAAATAACAGTGAAACAACATTTAAAGATCATTTTTTCCAGGTTAGACATGGAGGGAGAGACATATAGAGCCTGAGCTACATTGTTGTGAATGCTGTACTGCACCAGATTAGCCAGTTTTGCTGACTGTCTGCTTGTTAATCTTTCGCTCTCTTCTCATCAGTTTTTCTCACAGTGTAACCCTAACTAGTCTGTTAGTCTGCAGACGACATACAGGCAACTTTAAACAAGAATTTACTCTCCTTTCTCTCCTTCTCCACCTCTCCCTCCGTTGTACCCTTCTCGTGCATCACACACTCTGCCCTCTTCCCTTTCCTCCTCATCACCTTCTCGCAGGGTGGCTACGCAGCGTATCGTTATGCCCAGCCGGCTGCAGTAGCGACTCCTGCAGCAGCGGCAGCTGCAGCGGCAGCTTACAGTGACAGGTGAGTGCGCTGTTCAGCAGAAATTACACCCTCCTCCCCCAGGCCAGCATCCAGAAAGCTAAATGAAATGTTAAGATACGTTGGCTGTTTGCTCGCAACCTGCTTCATCATTAAAAATTCACAGAAGGAAAAGATAAAATAAGATACATTTTTTTTAATCCCCAAAGGGAAATTCAGTGACTTAAAGTAAATTACATTCGTCTACAGGACAAGAGGTTGTGGGGTGTAATTAAGGAGGAAGTAAAACTTGTTGGGTGATGGGTGACACTCAAATAAATCAACCTTATTTTCTCCTGAGTTACTCTGCGTTGTGTTGTTTTCCCATTATCTGCTACCTCATGTCTGACCCATGTGCTGTTTTCTAACAGCTACGGACGAGTTTACACAGCAGACCCCTACCACGCTGCTCTCGCCCCAGCTGCGTATGGTGTTGGAGCTATGGTGAGTTTAATACTTTCTAATACCTAAAGGTTTAGGCTATTCTATATTTTTCTTTTTTTCAACAAATTTGGTAAATATTTCAGAGCAGTCAGATCATTTGTCCATCTTTCAATACTTTACAACTTCCCTGTCAGTGGCACCCAGCCACAAGCCCATTACATCCTATAGAAAATTACATATATGTTCAGGAGATATGGTTTTAATTTCCTAATACAACTGGGTATTGTCGTTTTGAGTAAATTAATTTGTGCTGTCATAGTTGAAATTTTGTACAGCATACACCATACAGCATGTACCACAATAAGGTAATATCATTTGACATTATATAGGAGCCTTACATTTATGTATGTTAAATGAACTTACACTGTGTATCTGGGGCCAGGTACTAACGAAGGATTATGTCACCCAGTCAAACAGTGTGACCTCTGTATTTCAAATAGGATAGAATAGAATAGCACAAATAATAAGTAGTAATAGTTTTAGAAGTACTAGTAATATGTTGTAGTTTTGTTTTTTTTATGGGAATATTGCCAGACTTGAATGAATAATACCATATTTACATACAGTGAAAGATTCACAAAACGTTTTTCTTTCGTTATTTCACAGGCAACGCTGTACAGGGGAGGATACAGTAGATTTGCCCCTTATTAAGGACACTGCATTACCCAGGAGCTCCTCTCTTCCATTAAATTACTCTGAAAGAGCTCCCTCTGTTGTTGTGGAGGTGATCTGCACCCAGATATAAAGAGTGGAGTCCACCACCACAAGATATTTCAGATCCCACCCCAGAGCAGTCCTACGTTTTCTTATATACGCTACTACAGAAATAGAGGAATGCTGTATTACAGACTGACAGATGGCCTTTGCATTAAAAAAAAAAAGAAAAAATAAAGACTTAAAATGGCCACTTTCCCTATTGCACGGCTGTATTATAGTCCACCCCTTCTTATTCCCTCGGCATTCTGCAGCACAAGACTCGGGACAGAGCCCAGATGTTCTTCCAAAGGCTGTATGTGGATAACTGACATTTGAACAGCTGTCAACCATTTATGAGAAAGAGCTGAGTGCTGTGTGTTGTCAGAGCAGTAGGAAGCAGGAAGGTGCATCGAAAGAGCACCTACAGACCTTCTGAATCAGAACGACGAGTCACTAAAACGATAAAACACCCAGTGATGGATTCAATAATTCCTCCTTAAACTTGGTGGATAGCAGCAAGAGAGGATTTGCATCCTTCTTTTGCTTGGGTAGAGGGAGACTGAACACTGCAGCTTGGAGAGATGATGTGACGATTTATAACATTACAGAAATAACGTCTGAAAGCTGAAGGAGGGAGGGTTATTAGACTTCCTGTTCCTTACCTCAAGTTTTCTTAGTATGTGGAAATGGTAAACCTTTAAACTTAAAATTCTTATGATATGCAAAGAAGTTAGTTTAGGAAAAAAAAAAAACCAAATTATTATTATTGTAATTATTCGCATTATTCTTATTAAACCATTATTTTGCTTTATTCCACTACCCAGCAGCCCCTGCTGCTATGGGACATGTAGATTCAACAGTGAAACATCTCGTTAAAATCATAAACTCAGCATCTGTATTAGAAATTTTCTACATTTGACGATATGACACAACGATAGTTGCACATTGTCCTGCTCATGCACAGGATTTCACTATGCTCCCTGTGCCACCATCACTAAACACTACAGAACGTGCAACACTACTCTGAAAGCATTTTCTCCTTTAGCTGATTTTAGCTTTAGATCCACAATCCTGAGGTTCAAGTGTTTGATACCTTAATGTAGATATTTATTATTTGGATTTCCCCTTCATGCTCCATTGTTTATAGAGCAAAGTCCAACACTGAATGAGTCTTCCTGAAATATACTTTAGTTGGTAAGTGTAGTCAAGATGCTGCCAGTAGCAATTCCTGATCAAGGGGGAGATTCTGTCAGTGAGTTAATAAAAGATATTTAAATGCAACTATTGTGCATATTTCTATATTGTTGTATTCTATATTTCCAAAACGTGGCTTATTTTGGCTTTTGTTTTTGTTCCAAAGATTTGTAGAAAGCACATTTTTCTGCCGTGTGCGTGTGTGTGCATGTGTGTGTCTGTGTCTATATGTGTCTATATATATATATATATATATATATATATATATATCATAACCATCGATAATCCTATTGCTGTCTTCATTTACTTTCTTTCATCTTCAGTTTTTTTATATCTGTAAGTGTTGGCCTGTCTCCAGTAAGGTGCAAGTTAAATTTTAAGTATTTTTATTTTTATTTTTTTTAGTTTTTGTTTTTTTGTTAGTGTTTTTAGAATAAAGTTCTTTGAGCCAAGAGCATACCAGAGTAGTGACAAACAAAAGGTATGTACTAGTATGCACTACCAGCCTTTTGTCCTTTGAGTTCAATATTCATTAAGTCCTGGCTGGGGTTTAATAGGATTCACAAGCATGACATTTATTATATTTGAAAATATACAGGAACAGCAGGATTTTGTCTTTATGTGTCCGTATTTAGCAGTGACTGAGACATTTAAAATGAATGAATGCCTGTAGCACTTTGGATAAAACCGTCTGTGTTCCCTTCTTTTTCATTTATTTTAATAGATTTGTTTTATGCAGACTCCTTACATTTCAGTGCTGAAATCTCTCAGCTTGACCAGGTTTTTGAGGATATCCAGTAAAATGTCTGAAAGTGTTACCTGCCCAGGTAAATATTCCAACATGATGAGAAACAGAATGTAAATGTGGGAAACAATTGGAGTCATGTGTAAAATGGAGCATTTTTTGACCCATTTCAAATCTAGGATTGGTTCCCCTTCTCACACCTAGAAGAACATGCAAGTCAATAAGATATATTTTTTTGTATTTCATGTGCTGCTGTTGGATTTTCTCGACATTTATCATTTTTAATATCTTAATATTAATATAGACTGTGCTCTGGATAAAATATGGAAAAAAGAAAACCTAGCCAAAGATGCTAACAGTCTCTAGCATGTTCCGGTTCCCAACTTGAGAAGTTTTACACAAAATATATGGAGATGGACTTTTGGAGCCCCTGAAGGCATGGACAAACCAGCATGAGCGAGTCTTGTGAAGTTAAAAAAAAAAAAAAAAAAAAAAAAAAAAGTTTTGCATGAATCTTGTGTCTTTCATATTTGACTCCTGAGCAGCAGAGCCCAGTTGCATTGTTCTTTACCACTAGACTTCATGGAGAATGACAGGCAGCTAGCTGCGAGTTAACACAAAGAGCACAGTGCTGTTGGTCCGAAAGGCCCACTGACAAACAAAGTGGCTGCTGCTGCACAACAGATCATGAGACAGCTTGATCTTCCTGTCATGTTTTCATTTGAATGCCACTGTATTATAGTAGATCCGTGGCCGTGGCTCTGGTTTCTCAATGACCAGTTCCCTCCTTCTGTTGTGGCTATATCCCCCTTTGCCATTATGTTTTTTTGTCATTGAATGTCCATATAAAATGTTTTATATAAAATGTTTTGTTGTGATCAAGCTTTCATGTTGTTTTCTTTACTTGTATTTTATATATTCAGTAAAATGAGTGAGCATGACTTTGTTTCTCCCATTATTTTACACATCATGAGTGATGATGGTAGATGTTGCTTTAAACCTGCAGCTTATTGTGTTATTATTGGAGCAATGATATCATTGTTTCTGGTCACCTAATGTTAAGTTCGGTATTCACTCCCTTTTTAGCTTCGCTTTGGTCTCCTCCACCTCCTGATCGAAATATCTGGTTCTTTCTCATCAGTCTCATTTAGACTTTAACCTTAATTTTACTGGTTATAAAGAGCTTGCAGCAGAGCAGCACACAGGTCAATGTCTCTGGTTTGTTTCTTCTCCTGCTGCCCCAATCCCCAAACTCATCCATAGGTTTCTGTCCTCTTTTGACACCTTATCCTCCAACTGGCATCTCTGGTCTGTTGCATAAGGAGGGAGCTCAGACATCCACACTAATGTGTCATGGCGTGTCAAGACTTTTGCAGCATTATATAATGACAATGAACCATGTTAGATTTGCTGAACAGGTTTTAGGGCCTGATTCTTTGTTGAGTATGACTGTTCTTGTCAGCAGGGGTAAATATTTAAAAGAACAGCACAATAATTGTACATAAATATAATACGTACTGTTTGCTGTGCTGTAAAACAGTGACAGTAAGTTTGGTTCCAAGCTGAACAGTTGTCCCCAAATGTCTTAAATTTGGTGTCAACCCTGGTTGCTGCAACAAAATCACGGAGTGTATCTAACCTATCATCCATAGGAAGGCAGGTGTACACCCTGGACAGGTCACCAGTCCATCACAGGGCCACATATAGACACACACTCCCATGGGTAATTTAGAGTTACCAATCAACCTGGCATACATGTTTTTGGACTGTGTGAGGAAACCAGAGTACTTGGAGTAAATCCACACAAGCATGGGGAGAACATAAACTCCACACAGAAAGGCTGCGTTGCAAACCCACAACCTCCTTGCTGTGAGGCAACAGTGCTAACCACTCACCCACCATGCTACCCTCATCACCATTGGTTTTTTACTAATGTAATAATTGCTGAGTTAAATTAGAGATGCTGTCTCAGTCTTGTCCCTGTCTAACTTCAGGTGAGGGATTAATAGCTGAATGGTGAATAAGCTTTCTGTTTTTGTGACTGATCTCCTGAGTGGAGCTCAGGATACCTCTGCTGTTGCGTCACATGCTCCAGATTGTCAAGTAGGCCACGTCAGTATACGTTTGTTTACAAATAAGATAACAGTATGTCTCAGTATTAAGGCTATTATAATTCCTGCTGCTTTTTTAAAGGCAACTCAGATCGTGTGAATCATCTGACTGTCATAAGATTGCTGATCATCGAAGCCAATAATTTAACAGGGATGTTTGTGACAATAAGGGCAGAGTCAGGGTTACTTTAAACTGCTGTGTGAGTTCATGTAATTTCTGGAAGCTGCTCTCGCAGCAGTAAACACTGTGTGAAATGTCAAAAATATTCCATACCATTAAATGTGTGGTGAAGCTGCATAGTAAAAAATAGACACTTGGATGCAATTCAAGTAATTTTTGCTGATTTTCATGCCACCAAGTTGATGTATTTCTACAAATTTTCAACTTACTCACTTTTTTTCCTTTCACACATTTTTTCTCTTAGGGTCTGTTACCCTAAGTAAGTTGTGAGAGATTAACTGTTTTGACAGAGGCTTGTAAATAACTGCCAAAAATTTGTTTAGTGCTGGTAGAGGCCTGAAGATAGAGGACACCTGAACAAACATGTAGGGTCTTTTCCAATATGAGTGCACCCCTTTTGACAAAGATATATAAGCCTGATGCTGTAACACAAAATCAGAGAATTCTGCAAAGACTTCTCTCTCTCCGTGATTAAACCTGAAATGATTCATCACACTTGTGGTTGTTTCTGAGAATTAGCAACTCTCATACTTAAAGAAATTTCCACGATGATATTCAGAGTGATCCATTAGCAGAAAGTGAATACACTATTCATAAATATATTGTCATTAATGTGGAATCACCAGGAAATACCAACCATTGCATTTAATTAGAATAAGACTTTTAAATCCACATAGGCAGCAGGTCTCCTTTCCATAAGCTGGCTACCTCATTGCACCTTTATCCATCCATCCATCCATCCATCCATTTTCTATACCCGCTTTTTCCTGAAAGCCAGGGTCACAGGGATCTGCTGGAGCCTATCCCAGCTCTCTCTCGGGTGAAAGGCAGGGGTACACCCTGGACAGGTGAACCAGTCCGTCACAGGGTCACATAGAGACACACAAAGACAAACAACCTCACACACTCACACTCACTTCTACGGGCAATTTTAGATTCACCAATCAACCTAACATGCATGGTTTTGGACTGTGGGAGGAAACCGGAGTATCCGGTATCCTCACGCAAGCACGGAGAGAACATGCAAACTCCACACAGAAAGGCCAGGTTGTGAACCCACGACCTTCTTGCTGTGACACCTTTATCCAGTAAATCAAAATCTTTCTGTGACAAAACCAGAATAAAGAGTTATTTGTAGTACAATAAGGTAGGTGAAGATTATTCTAGGCTTTAATGCTAATTACTGTGACTCACTGCTGCAAATATACTTTAACTCACTGCAGTTCAGAAGCTGACAGACAGACATGTCTAACTTCAAATACACCTTGTATTCATATCTCATTATCCTTTAACTGATCTATTTGTGTCTGAGTTGGTACATAAGGAGATGGAACAGAGTTGGCACATGAAAAAACAGACTGAAGCTCTGAGGGGATTAGTACCATGAAGGGCTTTAAAAAGGGGGACGCTGGGCAGAGAGAGGAATCCCTGAACTGAGATGAACTCATCAGGCATCTTCTGGAAAACAGTGTGAGACCTCAACAAAAGGTAAGTTTAAACTTATTCTTTACTGTTTTTGTCACAGTAGAGAGAGAATAATGATTTTAACGGGTTTTCTGGAGTATTATGTGGCTGAAATGAGAATTGGGATTATTACAGAGAGCTCTTCATTTGTGCTGGCCTTTATTTTGATGCTGCTCAATGGCTAGGGTCTATTTTTTTTGTAATATTCTCAGCATAATGTCGTTTGATGCATCCAGAGGAACTAGAGGAACTATGAACACTAGCTATATGTTTTTTTTTTTCAGGGCTTATTGCATTTGTACCTCAGTGACTGGTCAGATTGTTTACAAGCAGATAAATTTAGAGAGAAACAGGTTCACAGCAGGTTCATTGTAAATAAAAGATTTTTAAAACAAGAAAATTCAATTTCTCTATTTAGGACGTTAGGAAACAAAAGAAAAGAAACAAAACAAGTTAGTAGTAGTATTTAACATAAGTAAAACTAGGTAGTATTAGCAGCCAAATATACTTGAAGTACCAAAAGTAAAAGCACATTTCATTCTAATGTATATTACATTATTGGGTTGTAATTATTGATTCCTTGTTTTGTTCATCATTTTCATGTGGCAGCTGGTAAAGTTTGAGCTAATGTTAACTAACATGTTGCCTTATCTGAATCACAGGCTGCTGAGTATCTTATGAATTTCTACAGATTTCTATTATATTTCTAATTATTCTGTGTTTTGTTTTAATCAACTGATTCTAAAAAGTAGTAACTAAAGTTATCAAAACATATATTGTGGTTTAAAAGCACAATATATTGTCTCTGTTCAGGATAAATACTTCTAAATTGTATTTACATAGAAATGTAATAAGAAATGAATAAGTAAAAACATGAATAGATCTAAAGGAACGTTTATATGTTGTTCTTCTGTCGTTTTTCTTTTTTTAGTAAGTACATCAAAATGGTAGACGTCCCTATTGCAGCTGCTGTTGAGAAGAAAGGACCACCCAAATTTAAGCAGAGGGCCATTCGCACTTTCAAGAGCAAGGCCCCTATACTAGGACAGAAGGGGTGAGACAAATTTACACACAAACACACGTACCTGAGTCTTTTTCTCTACCTGCGTTGGCTATTTCACTATTCAATTATCAACCGTCTCTGTGATTTTAGCACAAAAATTGTTCTCTAAAACCTATTTCTCGGTCTGTAGATTTGGAGACGACATCCTGGCATGGAGGGACTTGGCACTGATTTCTCAGTGATTTGGCCGTGGGAAGCCTTTGGGGACATGGAGCTTAGTGACCTGGCAAAATATGGAATTCTTTAGCCCTCTTTACCTTTTGTTTCTCGTATTGCCACTGTAGTCCCTTTAAGTTAAGCAGCTGAGAATCTACTGCATGTCCCCATGTGCTCTATAAGAACACAGCATTCGATGAAGTCGTGATTCTCCAGGACTGTTCTGTTCTACATATATTTTCACCTCTTTTCCTCAAAGCTGCTGATTTGCCACACACAGATGTGTATTTTGCAAATAAATCAAATTTTATTTTTATGAGAAAGTATATAACTAGTAGAAAGTATGTAACTATTTTGTCAGTAGTGAGGAGTAATTCCATAACCACAATAAATGTTAGTATTTCCATAGAATATATGTGTTTGTGTCTTTAACAACATATGTTTCAGTAAAAACTAGAAACTAAAAAACAGCCACATCCATGTATTCTATCTTTCACTGTTCTTATGTGCCTTTTCCAGCCAATGCACATAATTTAATTTCCCCATTTACTAATTCTGGTGGGGCCAACACGTTTTCAGTTTGTGAATTATTATTCAGTCAGATCGTAAAAATAAATGTCTTTAAGGACGAGGGAAAATAGCAGGCACTGAAAATAGATGAGGCTTTCGCTGTCATGGCAACCAAACCTGCAGCCTGCTCTGTGCAGGCAGGTTTGACAGAGAAGATGATTGGGTTTAATGTCAACATAAACACTACTTCACGCTGAACGCAAGTTAATATTACACTGCTAGTCATTACAGAAACCTTGTTTTTTTTTTTTTGTTTTGTTTTAAAGAAATAAAATTATAAGCTTATTATAGCCTTTGTATGTTAAAGCTTACAGCATTAGTATTTAAAAGATTTAAGATTTAAAAGTACAATATTTGCCCCTGAGTATGGAAGTAGAGGTCTAAAATTGTCATGAACTTGGTCGTGGTCAGGAGCAAACTTCAACCAAAAACACAGGAGTGAAGGGAAAGGGGCTTTATTGAACAAAAAACAAGGTTAAACAAGAACTAACACACAAGGCAGGAGTACACTAGGACATGAAACCTGAACATGAAGACAAGACAGGGACTCAAGGGCAACAAGGCATGAGGGTCTGGGTCACACACTCAGGGAGACGCACCAGACCAAACAAGAAAACATGAACATGAAAGTCAGGGAAAACAAGGCATGAGGGTCTGGGTCACACACAAGGAGGACTCACAGACCTAGGGGGAAACATGGACATGAAAATATGGAAATATGGATTTTCAGGGAAAATCAGGGAAGAAAAGGCATGAACAAAGGAAACTAACATGCACATGGAAACAAGACAAAAACCTGAACACAAGAGGAACTAGATAAACATGCAAGATATGGTGAGGACACACACACACACAAGAAAACCAAAACAACTTAACCTTGGGAAAACAAAAGGACAAACCGTGATCAAAAGGGTCCAAAAACCAAGGAAACAAGCAGGGTAGAACGTGGCAACAGAAGTCAGGCAGAAGTCAAGGCGTGGGACGTAGGTAGCAGACGAGGTAAGACAACAGACATGGTACAACAGTCGACGTGAGACAACAGACATGGTACAACAGTCGACGTGAGACAACAGACATGGTACAACAGTCGACGTGAGACAACAGACATGGTACAACAGTCGACGTGAGACAACAGACATGGTACAACAGACAACCTGGCAAAGGGCAGTAACTGAAACAAGGTACTTAAAGTGAGGGAGAAAACAAGGCACAGGTGAAAACAATGAACTAATTGGGTCAAAAGGTCAAGGGAACAGAAAACAACCAAAACAAAATCCTGCCATGATCCTTCAAAATAAAACGACAAGAAGTGCAAAATGTGGATCATGACAGTACCCCCCCCTTAAAAGGCCGGCTCCTGGCTCCGGCTCTGGCTCGGGCTGCTGAGGAGGCTCTGGCTCCGGCTCCGGCTCGGGCTGCTGAGGAGGCTCTGGCTCCGGCTAGGGCTGCTGAGGAGGCTCTGGCTCCGGCTCCGGCTCGGGCTGCTGAGGAGGCTCTGGCTCCGGCTGCTGAAAAGGCTCAGGTGACTCTGGGGGCTGTCGTCCGGATAGCCCCGGGGATTCCGGGGACTCCGGAGACTCTGGTCTTGATGGCCCCGGGGACTCCGGGGACTCATAAAACATGGGTCCGGGCGGTCCCGGGGGCTCCAACCCTGGGGACTTTGGTGGCAAAGGTCCGGACGGCCCCGGGGACTCCGGGGACTCCGGTGGCATAGGTCCGGGCGGTTCCAGGGGCTCCTGCCCCAGGGACTCCGGTGGCTGGTGGCTGTAGTCTAGATGGCCCCGGGGGTTCCGGGGACTCCGGTGGCATAGGTCTGGATGGCCCCGGGGGTTCCGGGGGCTCATGAAGCAAAGGTCCGGGCGGTCCCTGGGGTTCCAGCCCTGGGGACTTCGGTGGCAAAGGTCCGGACGGCTCCGGGGATTCCGGGGACTCCGGTGGCATAGGTCTGGATGGCCCCGGGGGTTCCGGGGGCTCATGAAGCAAAGGTCCGGGCGGTCCCTGGGGTTCCAGCCCTGGGGACTTCGGTGGCAAAGGTCCGAACGGCTCCGGGGATTCCGGGGACTCCGGTGGCTGTAATCCAGGAACCTCAGCGGGGACGTCAACGTCGGCACACTGAGGCACGAGGACATGGACTGGAGCCTCAGCGGGGACGTCGTCGTCGGCGCACTGAGGTTCCAGTTGAAGCAGTGGGTCGGGTTGCTGTGCAGACTGTGGTCGAGACTCTGGAGACATGGACAGTGACAACTGAACTAAAAATTGAGGAAAAACATGATTTAAAGGCAGGGACAATTCTTGGCACTTCCGGATTAAGTTCGTAATAGTGGACATGGTCGAAAGAAAACTGTTCCTGTAATCACCGGGGGGAGCTAACTGTGCTCCTCGTGAGAGGAGCTCGCAGGCAGAGAGGACTTGGGTGTAGTTGTCCGGGATTTGTATGGCCCAGGCAAGGATCCGGGACAGTTGTGACCGCCAGTAGTCGGCCAGGCGGTCGGCGGCGTTGGTTACCTGGACCTCAGGGGTGCCAGGCAAGGCCACTGGCTGGCTGTCTGGAGGAGAGGGGGCCGTTTGCAGAGGGGCTAAGGGCAGGACTGGTTCAGACTCTGCATTAGCCCGGCGTCGGTTCCGCTTCTTCTTAGGGACCGCAGGTGGTGAATCGGCCTGCCTAAGAGCTGGAGATGGTAATGCCGGGGATTGCGGCACAGGAGCTGGCACAGGAGACTGTGGGGAAGCCGGGGCATGACACGAGGAGCATGGCGGGCCAAAAAAAAGACTGGCAGCGAGGGGCCCCATCCGTAGATAGGGCGTGGCTGAGGCTAGTCTGCGGCGTCGGGAAGGCATGATGAGTGGTTGGGCTAGGCAATGCTAATGTCTAAGGTGAGTGAAAAATGAAGTTTGGTCCTTCTTCTGGCCAGGTTGTTTTATGCTTATAGGTAAAAACCAACATACCATTGCAAATAAAAGGTGCTAAAGCTGCTTTAAGACTGCCATGTAATACAGTTAAGTATTTCTTGTGTTAATTGTGTTACAGCCTGCCAGGTCACCGTAAAATAAGATTATCAGTGTTGGCTGGCCAGGGCAGTGCAGCTCTTTGTGTGACAGATGCAATCAATCAAAATCTAAAATGTGTGTAAAAATAGTTCAAAGGTCAGTAAAACCTCAGAAATAATTAGTTACTTTTCTATGTATCTCCAAATACTAAAGTCTAAACATTTAATGTCACTAAGAGTCTGCATGATGATAAATTGGTGGGAGTTGTATCCATCCATTTTCTATACTCGCTTATTCCTTAACCAGGGTCACAGGGCTCTGCTGGAGCCTATCCCAGTTCTCTTTGGGTGGAAGGCAGGGGTACACCCTGGACAGGTCACCAGTCCATCACAGGGCCACACATATAGACACACAAACTCCTATGGGCAATTTAGAGTCACCAATCAACCAAACATGCATGTTTTTGGACTGTGGGAGGAAACCAGAGTACCTGGAGAAAACCCACACAAGCACAGGGAGAACATGCAAACTCCACACAGAAAGGCCAGGTTGCGAACCCAGGACCTCCTTGCTGTGAGGTAACAGTGCTAACCACTCATCCACCATGCTGCCGGAGTTGTATCCCTCATGTGGAAATAGAGCCCAGTTATTCACTGGTCATACAGGCCTCCTCAGTGACTATTGGAGCCTGCCTGTCCCCTGTCCTACAGTGACACGTAATCCAATGTCCCCACATCTCAGTTTATCAAGAACATCTGGCTGGTTCCCATGAAACCTCCAATCACATCCCATGAAAGCTGCGGCAGCCACAGTCAGCTGTCCTTGGCGACTGTCAGAGACAGAGCACACCTGATACCACGCTGTAGAAATAAGTTAGAACATTTTCTGGCTTTCTCTTGGTTTTTCCTTTTGTTTACCTGCATCTCTGTCAGTCGAATCAGTTGAAGCATGCTGATCGCTCTGTTTCATGCTGTCCTGGTGTCTTCTGCCATTGCTGCAGAGAAAGGTAAGTTGAGTCTGATCACATTTGGCTCTAAGCTCTGATCCGATCTGACTTACAGTCTCACAGACCTGCAAGCACGGCTGTAGATGGTTAACTGTGTTGAGACAATGACTGGAACTGTAAGATGTGAACTGCATTGGATTGTGTGTCTGGTGTGGCTTGTGTCTTTGTCAGATGGTGCTCTGCCCAGGCTGAATGACACCAGCGCTGCTCAGGCCTTCATCAACTCTGCTGAAGTGGTGGTCATCGGGTTCCTGGAGGTCAGACAAGAAAATTGCATAGAGAGGCAGAAAGTCTCAACCTTAGGCTCAAATAGGTTTTCAGTCATCTTCTAAACAAGCCCACAGGAGCTGTTTTATGGCTTAGTTTAATATGATAACATGCATGTGGCAAACCAGACATGATCAGACCAATTAGCTGGGACTGAGATTGTGAGAACTCCAAAAACACAGCATCTGTTTGCACGCTGGTCTTGGTGATGCTGTTCTCACAAATAGATTTCGAAGAAGGATATTTTTCCTGTGGCCACACCTTTGGCAGGACAGAGGATGGCTGGTTGTCCCAAAGCGGCGAGCCTGTTGGCCAGACATTGTGTGCGGGGGAAGATGGACGGCCACTTGACAGGAAACACACACATATCTGAAACCTTGTGGGATTGGCTCCATTGACCTGCTCGTAAACAAGTGCAATAGCAGGGAGAAGGTTCATGGGAAGAGAAGGGAGAGAGACAGCACATAGTTGAAGCGTGATGCTGAAGGGAAAAAGAGATCAAACTATTGGTGCTGTGACTCACTGTGAATGAACACATATTACAGGCTGCAAAATAATAAAATGGCTAGCCAGAGCTCATGCAATACTGTTTCAGAAATAGACCTGATTCATGATTCATGATTCCTTTGAGTCAGCTTCATCTCTCTTCCCGGTTCACAGTATTCCCTTTTTTCCAACATTTTCTCTTTTAAAATAATTATTTTCTTATTTATGTAAGTGTTCATTCTATAATAATGAGTTCAGTTGCAAGAGCCCTGTCCCCCCTGACTTCATTTATTTTAATTCCCCAAGATTAAGTGGTCAGGGTGGTGGTGCTGTGGTCTTTAAAAACCACTTGAAATGCTCCCTTCTCACACTAAAGCAGGTAAATAGCTTTGAAGCTCTTTCGTTTCTCATTCACTGCTCTGTCCCTGTATGCTGTACTGTTATCTACCACCCACCGAAAGTAAACAATTTTTTTATTGGAGTTCTCTGACTATGTTGCTGACATTGTTGCTAGATATAAGGTAATTATTGCTGGAGACTTTAGCTTTCATATAGATAACGTTACAAATACGTTAGCAAATGAGTTTATCAGTCTAATTGAATCCTTCAGTCTGGTTCAAAACGTAAAAGGCCCCATTCATAACCTGGGTCACACACTTGCCTTAATATTCACTTTAGGATTGATTCTAAACTCCATTGAGTTGAAGGATTCCATCTCTGACCATAAATGTGTTTTATTTATTTGTCTTCATCCAATCACCGTACGCCAAAAATCCACCGTCAAACGTCATCTCAACGACCAGTCAGCATCTAAATTCAAGAGAACCTACACTGTTAATGCAAGATGAGTCTTGCGCATCACATATCGTCAGCTGTTTCAATATTTGTGCCTCAGCTCTAGATGCAGCTGCTCCTCTAAAGACTGCCAAAGTGTTTCGTAAGGCCACCAGCGGGCAGCCTTGGTTAGATGTTAGTATTCGTAGAATTACAGCTGAGTGTAGGAAAGCAGAGCGTAGATGGAAGAAAACTGGGCTTCAGGTGCATTATGAAAGACTCATTACTCCACTATAATATTATGGTAAAGAATGCTAGAACTAAATATTTCTCAGATCTGATCACTACTCATCGCCACAACCCGAGGTTTCTATTTCAGACTGTTGATCGATTGGTTAACTCCTATTACCCATAACTCCTCACCAATCAAAGTTTCCCATTCCCCCAGAGATAGCACTTTAAACCGGTTTTCTCCCATGTCCTTATCGGAATCGTTTCAGGTATGAAACCTTCAAGCCCAGTGGACATTATCCCAATCAGGTTCTTAATTTCTATTATTGATTTGCTTGCTCCCTCTCTTCTTAAGAATTTTTAATACTTCTCTGTCCACTGGATATGTCCCGGATTATTTTAAAATGGCATGCGTGCAACCGCTCTTGAAAAAAACGGGACTTGATCCCTCTCGCCTTAAAAATTACAGACCAATTTCCAAATTGCCCTTCATATCTAAGATTTTAGAAAAATATGTGCCTATTCTCCTACTCCATGCTACAGCTAGCTAGCTGTAACATCTTTGATGAATTTCAATCTGTTAAGGTCTGGTGGTGTTGGTGGTGAAGGAAGAGCGGTAGGACCCACGTGCGGAACACAACAGGCTTTTATTTCCACTGGATCGTCCAGGGTTTAGGCAAACACAAATACTCTCCGCCATTCGGCGGACAGGTAGACAAGACGGAAACGAGAAACAAGGACTGTGGTAGGCATCACATTTACACGCTATACATGCCATAATGCTCCGGCAGGGAACAAAGGGACACAGGAGATATATATACACAGAACTAAAGACTAATTAACACAGGTGAACGAAATATGACTAATGAGCAAACGAAACACAAAGCTACCTGGGATTAATACAAACAGAACCGGAACACAGGAAACTGACCAAAATAAAAGACAAACAGGAAACAGAAACCTCTGGGCCTAACACAATCTGGCTTTCGCAAACATCACAGCACTGAGACCGCTCTTTCAAAAGTGACATTCTGCTGGCGTCCGATGCTAGTATGTGCTCCGTTCTTGTTCTTCTAGATCTCAGTGCTGCTTTTGATACAGTTGATCACCATATTTGGTTTGAGCGACTGAAGCACTGGGAGGGAATAACAGGTTCTGCACTGGAATGGTTCTCTTCTTACCTGTCCAATAGATCGTTTTGTGTCTTCATTAACAATTACAAGTCTTTTTTCTCTCCAGTAGAATACGGAGTCCCACAAGGTTCAGTGCTGGGACCAATCGTATTTTCCTTGTATATGCTCCCTCTCGGACATATTATTCGTAAATATGGTGTTTCCTTCCATTGTTATGCTGATGACACTCTTTATGACTCAAATATGACACTCTTTAAGGTCTTAGACCATGGAAGGTTGAATTCCTTACATGAGTGTCTCACTGAGATAAAAAGCTAAAACCTTAGAAATAACTTTTTCTAAAAGTATATCTACTTTAGATGGCATAGCCCTGGCCTCCAGCACTACTGTGAAAAACCTAGAGTTATTTTTGACCAGGACATGTCCTTTAATTCACACATAAAACTCATCTCAAGAACTGCCTTCTTTCACTTGCGCAACATTGCCAAAATTAGGAACATCCTGTCTCAAAATGACGCAAAAAAATAGACCATGCATTTGTTGTTACCTCAAGGCTAGATTACTGTAACTTATTACTATCTGGATGTCCCAGTATCTCCATAAAAAGCCTCCAGTTAATCCAGAATACTGTAGCCAGAGTCCTGACAGGAACTAGCAAGAAAGATCATATTTCTCCTATATTAGCTTCTCTTCAGTGGCTCCCTGTAAAATACAGAATGGAATTTAAAATCCTTCTTCTCACATTCAAATCCCTTCATGATCAAGCTCCTTCATACCTTAAAGACCTCATAGCACCATATTATCCCAATAGACCACTTCGCTCCCAGAGTGCAGGTCTACTTGTGGTTCCCAGAGTTTCTAAAAGTAAAATGGGGAAATGGGAGGCAGAGCCTTTAGCTATTAAGCTCCTCTCCTGTGGAACCAGTTCTCAGTCTGGGTTCAGGAGGCAGACACTCTCTGTACTTTTAAGGATAGACTTAAAACCTTCCTTTTTGACAAAGCGTATAGATAAGGCTGGCATCAGGTAACCCTGAACACCCTTAGCTTCTATAGGCCTAGACTGCCCGGGGACCATCGTACTGGTCAAGTTGGATGGCTCAAAACTACTTGCAGCTGAATTCTAATAAAACTGATTTTGTTGTTATTGGCTCACAACATATAACCAAACATATTCTGCCTTGTACAGATCCTCTTTCACATAACTCTACATCTGCTGCAAAAAGTCTTGGTGTTTGGTTTGATAATAAACTAAATTTTGAGCACCATGTCACAAAGCTTGTTCAGACATGTTTTTATCACCTCAGAAATATCTCCAAAATACGCTCAATTTTATCATTTAAGGATACGGAGGTGATTTTACATGCTTTTATTTCCTCACACCTTGACTATTGCAACAGTCTGTTCACCTGCCTGTGCCATAAATCGATTAACCGGCTCCAGGTTGTCCAGAACTCAGCTGCAAGACTCTTTAAGTAGAAAACGTAGAATTTACCATATCACTCCAGTTTTAGCTTCCTTGTACTGGCTCCTGGTAAGTTTTAGGGTTGAGTTTAAGATTTTATTAACTTTTAAAGCACTGCATGGCCTTTCTCCAAGTTATATATCCCAGCTGTGAAAGCCGTATGAGCCTGCAGCCTGAGATCCTCTGATAGAGATCTTCTATGTATCCCCGATGCTAGAATGAAAACCAGAGGTGATAAAGCCTTTGCAGTGAGAGCTCCCAAAGACGACCTCATATCCTCCTTAGTGTTTAGGATTTTGTAAGGTAAATTCTTTTAACAAATAGACTCAGAGGGCAAACTTCGGTAAAATTATAAAGAAGTTTTACTTGCAAGGAGTAACAGTCACACAGCACCTTAGTACAGCATGAGGGTCACTGGCTGCTTGCAGCCCAACACATCAGTTTTCATGGTAACACAAAAGGGAGGTGATTTCCCACAGAAAGACATCTGGGCCCTTATCAAATAGTCAAGGTTAGAGCAAACTTCTCACTGAGAGCGAAAGTTATATTTCTACAATACACAATAGACCCTATTCAGAAGTGTTTCAGTTATACTAAAGTAAGGTGGATTAGGTCACAGGAGGGTAAATATTTTAATTTCTCTGACAGATTTTGTTGTTGTTTTATGTCTTTTATTGTGAAGCACTTTGTAACATATGTTTAGAAAAGTGCTCTATAAATGAATTTTATCATTATTATTATTATTATAATAATTCACACAATGTAATGAAAAAGAGAAGAAATGATATTCAGGAAGTTGTTCGATAATGAAAAAAACCTTGATGATAAGATGAGATATAGTTTAAAAATCTCTGTCTTTCACCTTCGTGTCTCAGGGAGAGGACAGTCATGGCTATAAGGTGCTGGTTGCAGCTGCAAAGCGAGTCGACTCAGTCCCTGTGGCCATTTGCACTGTGAAGGAGGTGTGGGCTGACTACAACCTCTCGTCTGACACCATCACCGTCTTCAGAAAGGTATTAGACGCTGCCTTGACTCTGCATGATTGCTAAGAGGTATCTCTTAAATAATAAATGTGATGGTACTCACAGTTTTAAGGGTGATGATGATGATGATGATGATGATGATGATGATGATGATGATAGTGAAAGTGACTTATGTGGCCAAGTATGGTGACCCATACTCAGAATTTGTGCTCTGCATTTAACCCATCCAAAGTGCACACGCACAGCAGTGAACACACACACACACACACCGTGAACACACACCTGGAGCAGTGGGCAACCAGTGGTGCCGGGGAACAGTTGGGGGTCCGGTGTCTTGCTCAAGGGTCTCACCTCAGTCGTGATATTGAAGGTGGACAGGGCACTGGCTATTAACTCCGTGCCACTGACAATTCATGCTGGACCTGAGATTCGAACCTGCAATTTTCAGGTTACACGTCTGACTCCCTATCCATTAGGACTGCCCACTAAAAATCTGGAAAAGCTTCACGAATTTGCGTGAAGCAGGGGCCATGCTAATCTTCTCTGTATCGATTCCAATTTATCACATCTGCTGCCTAAGCAAGCACATGATGATGACATATGTGTTGTTACGTGATCCAGGCAGATAACCATCAGGAGAATCTTCTTGTTGCTGAGGTCAAGAAGTTAGAAACTGATGGTCTTGTAAATTTCATCAGTACCAATGAGGTCCGGTACATCACAGACTACAACCAAGTGGTAAGTCTGTCTGTCTGTCCGTGTCTGTCTGTGTGTTATCCATCTATACCCACTTATTCCTAACCAGGGTCACAGGGATCTGCTAGAGCCTATCTCAGCTCTCTTTGGGTGAAAGGCAGGAGTACACCATGGACCGGTCACCAGTCCATCACAGGGCCACATAGAGACAAACAACCTCACACACTCACACTCACTCCTATGGGCAATTTAGAGTCACCAATCAACCTGACATACATGTTTTTGAACTGTGGGAGGAAACCAGAGTACCTGGAGAATACCCACGCAAAGCACAGGGAGAACATGCAGATTCCACACAGAAAGACCCCTGATGGGTTTCAAACCAGGAACCTTCTTGCTGTGAGGCAACGGTGCTAACCACTAAACCACCGTGCTGCCCCCTATCTGTCTGACTATAGCAGGTATTTAAGGAATAATCTGCTTTTCACTGTTTGATTTCATCTGGTGAAGGTCTCTCTCTCAGTGTGGATGGTACATGTCCCATCTGAGCCCTCATTCTTTTTGTTATTTCCTCTCTTCTCAGACGGCAGTGGGCCTCTTCAATTCAGAGGTTAAGTCACACCTCCTGCTCTTAGCCAACAGGGGGAGTAAAGAATATCCTAAGCTCAAGGAGCGACTGCGAGCTCTGGCACCTGAATTCACAGGCAAGGTGAGATCCATGAACTTGGTTCACTTGCAGAGCAACAGTTTTAAATCTGCTCGTGTTTTACAGGCTGAGCAAATTCACGTAAATGTTCTGTGTCTAACAAACTAGAGGAAAATCAGGGTTATGATGTTCCTGTCTGGAAAAAATCTTTAAAGGCTTTGATTATAGATCCTCAAAAGACCTGATATGTTTTTAAAAAGTCTTAAAAGCCTGCCTACATTAACATTACAGTAGTTATAGTTTTTAGATATTGGGGGACCCTTAAATGGATCCATAAAGGGACAGATTAGGAAACTATGGACCCCTGGACCAGGTCCCTAAACTAAAAGAGGGAAAATATCTACAGATGCTGTTGTATTGAATTTCATATCTGTCTCTTTAGCATATTTCTGCTTGTCTGTGTAGACATTTAAGTGAACTTCACACTAAGGCTCAGGTCTAATGTAACCACAGGGGGGCACAATCCAGTATCTTCATGTGCCCGTCCCAAGTTTGGGTAAATGCAGAGGGTTGTGTCAGGAAGGGCATCCAACGTAAAATTTAAGCCAAATCAAACATGTGAATCACAAATATGACTTCCATATAGGATCGGTCAAGGCTGATGCTGTTGGCTTATAGGGTGCCAGTGGAAATTGGACCACTGTTGGTCGAAGAAGGAGAGGAGGAAGGCGTGTTCGTAGGCAAAGAGAGAAGAGGAAGGGCAGGAGTGTAGGACTTAGAGTAGGGACTTTGAATGTAGGGACTTTGTCAGGGAAAACTAGAGAGTTGGCTGATATGATGGAGAGAAGAAAGGTGGATATCTTGTGTGTTCAGGAGACCAGGTAGAAAGGTAACAAGGCTTATTGATTAGGAGCAGGGTTCAAGCTGTTTTGTCATGGTGTGGATGGAAAGAGGGATGGAGCAGGAATTATCCTGAAGGAGGATTTTTTTAGGAGTGTTCTGGAGGTGAAGAGAGTGTCAGATAGGGTGATGAGTCTGAAGGTGTGATGTTGAATGTTGTCAGTGGTTATGCCCCACAGGTAGGATGTGAGTTAGAAGAGAAGGAGAAATTCTGGAGGGAGATGGATGAGGTGATTCAGGGTATCCCTAGTGGTGAGAGAGTGGTGATTGGGGCAGACTTCAACGGACATGTTGGTGAGGGAAACAGAGGTGACGAGGAAGTGATGGGTAAGTTTGGTATGCAGGACAGGAATGCAGAAGGACAGATGGTGGTAGACTTCGCAAAAAGGATGGAAATGGCTGTAGTGAACACATTTTTCCAGAAAAGGGAGGAGCATAGGGTGACATATAAGAGTGGAGGCAGGAGCAAACAAGTTGATTACATCGGATTGACTCTGGTAGTGAGGAAGATGAAGAGGACAAGGGCAGAGCAGAGGACCAAGTGGTGGAAGTTGAAAAAGGAAGAGTGTCGTGTGGCTTTCAGGGAGGAGCTGAAACAGGCTCTGGGAGGTCAGGAGGTTCTTCCAGATGACTGGACAGCTACAGCTAAAGTGACCAGGGAGACAGGTAGGAGGGTACTTGGTGTGTCATCTGGAAAGAGGAACGCAGATAAGGAGACTTGGTGGTGAAATGAGGAAGTTCAGGAGTGTGTTACGAGGAAAAGGTTAGCTAAGAAGAAGTGGGACACTGAGAGGACAGAAGAGAACAGGTGGGAATACAGGGAGATGCATTAGATTTACACAGGTAGAGGTGGCAAAGACCAAACAAAGGTGTATGAGGATTTGTATGATAGGTTGGACACTAAGGAGGGATAGGTGGATTTGTACAAGTTGGCGAGGCAGAGAGACAGAGACGGGAAGGATGTGCAGCAGATTAGGGTGATTATGGACAGGGATGGAAATGTGTTGACAGGTGCCACAAGTGTGAAGGGAAGATGGAAGGAATACTTTGAAGAGTTGATGAATGAGGAAAATGTTAGAGAGCACAGAGTAGAAGAGGTGACCGTTGTGGAGCAGGAAGTAGCAAAGATCAGTAAGGATGAAGTGAGGAAGGTGTTGAAGAGGATGAAGAGTGGAAAGGCAGTTGGTCCTGATGACATACCTGTGGAGGTATGGAGGTGTTTAGGAGAGGTGGCAGTGGAGTTTTTGACTGGGCTACTTAACAAGTTCTTGGAGAGTGAGAGGATGTCTGAGGAATGGAGGAGAAGTGTACTGGTGCCCATTTTTAAGAACAAGGGAGACGTGCAGAGTTGTGGAAACTACAGAGAAATAAAGCTGAGTCACACAATGAAGTTATGGGAAAGAGTAATGGAGGCTAGGCTGAGGTCAGAAGTGAGCATTTGTGAGCAGCAGTATGGTTTCATGCCAAGAAAAAGTACCAGATGCAATATTTGCTTTGAAAATGCTGATGGAGAAGTACAGAGAAGGCCAGAAGGAGCTGCATTGTCTTTGTAGATTTGGAAAAAGCGTATGACGGTGCCGAGAGAGGAGCTGTTGTGGTTTTGTATGAGGAAGTCTGGAGTGGCAGAGAAGTATGTTCGAGTGGTGCAGGACATGTATGAGAGCTGTAAGACAGTGGCGAGGTGTGCTGCAGGTGTGACAGAGGAGTTCAAGGTGGAGGTGCGACTACACCAAGGATCAGCTTTGAGCCCCTTCTTGTTTGCTGTGGTGATGGACAGGCTGACAGATGAGGTTAGACCAGAATCTCCGTGGACCATGATGTTTGCAGATGACATTATCATCTGTAGTGAGAGCAGGGAGCAGGTGGAGGAAAATCTAGAGAGGTGGAGGTTTGCTCTGGAAAGGAGAGGAATGAAGGTTAGCCGCAGTAAAACAGAGTACATGTGTGTAAATGAGAGGGACTCAAGTAGAACGGTGAGGTTGCAGGGAGTAGAGGTGAAGAAGGCGGAGGATTTTAAGTATCTAGTGTCAACAGACCAGAGCAACGGAGAGTGTGGAAAAGAAGTGAAGAGACGTGTGCAAGCAGGTTGGAACGGGTGGAGGAAAGTGTCAGGTGTGATGTGTGACAAAAGAGTGTCAGCAACAATTCAATTCAATTCAATTCAATTTTATTTGTATAGCGCCAAATCACAATACAAATCATCTCAAGGCACTTTACAAAAACTAAAACTAAAAACCCAACAATTCCCTTATGAGCAAGCACTTGGCGACAGTGGAGAGGAAAAAACTCCCTTTAACGGAAGAAAAAAACCTCCAGCAGAACCGGGCTCAGTTTGGGCGGCCATCTGCCTCGACCGGTTGGGGTGAGTGGATAGAGCAGAGAGAAAAGAACAGCAACAATAAACAACAAATAGACACTGCAAGTTGGTGGGGCCAGTAACTGCACATCAGCGATAAACAGCTCCAGGACCAGGGACACCTGCAGAAGGTACAGAGAGAGAGAGAGAGAGAGAGAGGGAGGGAGAGAGCACAAACTAGGGGAGAGAGAGAGCACAAGGTTAGTAACATTCAATGGTGGAATATACGTGAGGTGGGAGAGAAGGGGGGGGGGGGGTTAGGGTAGGGGAGCTCAGTGCACCGATGGTCCTCGGGCAGTCTAGGCCTATAGCAGCATAACTAACTAAGGGATGGTTCAGGGTTGCCTGAAGCCAGCCCTAACTATATGCTTTGTCAAAGAGGAAGGTTTTAAGTCTAGCCTTAAAAGTACAGAGAGTGTCTGCCTCCTGAACCCAGGCTGAGAGCTGGTTCCACAGGAGAGGAGCTTGATAGCTAAAGGCTCTGCCTCCCATTCTGCTTTTGAGAACTCTGGGAACCACAAGTAGGCCTGCACTCTGAGAGCGAAGTGGTCTATTGGGATAATATGGTACTATGAGGTCTTTAAGGTATGAAGGAGCTTGATTATGAAGGGATTTGTATGTGAGAAGAAGGATTTTAAATTCTATTCTATATTTTACAGGGAGCCAATGAAGAGAAGCCAATATAGGAGAAATATGGCATTCTGGATTAATTGGAGGCTTTTTATTAAGATATTAGGACATCCAGATAGTAATGAGTTACAGTAATCTAGCCTTGAGGAAACAAATGCATGGACTAGTTTTTCTGCATCATTTTGAGACAGGATGTTCCTAATTTTGGAAATGTTGCGCAGGTGAAAGAATGCAGTTCTAGAAATTTGTTTTATGTGTGAGTTAAAGGACATGTCCTGGTCAAAAATAACTCTAGGTTTTTTACAGTAGTGCTGGAGGCCAGGGCTATGCCATCTAGAGTAGCTATAATTTTAGAAAAGTTATTTCTGAGATTTTTAGGCCCAAATATAATGACTTCTGTTTTCTCCGAGTTTAAAAGTAAAAAGTTACTGGTCATCCAAGCCTTTATGTCAGCTAGACAGGCTTGAAGTCTGGTTAACTGGTTTGTGCTAACAGGTTTAATAGATAGATATAACTGAGTGTCATCCGCATAGCAGTGGTAATTAATAGAGTGCTTCCTAATGATATATCCTAAAGGAAGCATGTACAGGGTGAACAGAATCGGTCCTAGCACAGAACCTTGTGGAACTCCATAACTAACTTTTGTTCGTGTGGAAGGTTCATCATGGACATGAACAAACTGGAATCTGTCCGATAAATAGGATTGGAACCACTTTAATGCTGTTCCTCTGATACCAATCACATGCTCCAGTCTCTGTAATAAGATGTTGATGACAATGAAAGGAAAGGTGGACAAGACAGTGGTGAGACCAGCAATGTTGTCTGGTTTAGAGACAGTGGCACTGAGAAAAAGACAGGAGGCAGAGCTGGAGGTAGCAGAGCTGAAGATGTTGAGGTTCTCTTTGGGAGTGACGAGAATGGATAGGATCAGGAATGAGGACATCAGAGGGACATCTCATGTTAGATGTTTTGGAGAAAAAGCCAGGGAAGCCAGATTGAGATGGTTTGGACATGTTCAGAGGAGGGACATTGAATTAATTGGTAAAAGGATGCTGAGGTTAGGGCTGCCAGGAAGGAGGCCTAGAGGAAGACTAAAGAGGAGGTTCTTGGATGTAGTGAAGGAGGACATGAGGATAGTTGGTGTGGGTGTGGAGGACACAGATAGGGTTAAAGGGAGTTAGATGATTCTCTGTGGCGACCCCTGAAGGGAGCAGCCGAAAGGAAAAGAAAGAAAGACACTAAGGCTCAGGTCTATGGTTCCCTTGACCCCTCGGGCCCCTTTACCTGTGCCCCATAGACCTGCTCTGCAATTCCTCTTCAGGCTGCATTGATTAATTAGTTATATTAGCAGGGATTTGTTGTTATGTACAGCTGGAAAGTGCTTACAGAAAGATGTATGTACTAAAGAATGAATCACTTGTTCTTTGGATAAATACTGCAGGAACCCTGTTTATTCACATTCTACCACCAATCAAATTAAATCACTTGATTTTTTTATTGTATTTCTACTAAGTAAGTCTCTCATGCTGAGTCTCTGTTCCAGCTGTTGTTTGTGCTGATTAACGGGGCACTGAAGTCCAATTCTCAATCGCTGGGCTACTTCGGCCTAAAGTCCAAAGACCTCCCACGAGTTGGTATCTACGATGGTGACTTTGACAGGAAGTGGCTGCTACCTGAGGGAGAGATTTCTACTGAACGAGTGCGAGAGTTTTGCCAGTCCTTCCTACGAGGAGAGCTGAAGGTGAGCAGGCCACAAATGTGTCACTGCTGATACTTGAATGTGTGTGTAACCTGGTAGAAAGAACAACTGGGTAAAGTTTAGATATTTCTCCTTGTTATTTTTTTTTTTTTTTATTGTGGCTTGAGTTTTCATTTAAAACCTATAGAACAGCTTTAAATAAATTAAAGATACTGTAATAACAGTCTGGACCAATTGTCAGACATGAGAAAGAAATGAAAATGGCAGCATGGCTGGACCACACCAGTGGAATAGACAGAAACAGAATAAAAACATTTTGCATTATCACTATAAAGTAGTTGTGTCACACACAAGACAGGAAACTAACTTGCGACACAGTCACAGTCTGAAGCCTTGACAGTCAGGAAGAAACATGAGTTAGTGCCAGAACATCACTAACCTGCAGAGCTAAAAACAGAGAAATCAGATGACATTAAAATATTCTATGGGAATAATTGGCACCTGATCTCCAATGGGAGAAAAAGCATTTAGATCATTTTTAAGAAGAGACTGTAAAGTAAAACTGCAGTTATACTTCTTTTTTAACAAATAAAAACGTGTATTAGAAGGTGTACTATGGTAAAAGTACTATGGTGCTCCAAAGTGTTTCTATTCTACTGATGTATTAACATGTAAGGAGCATTTGAACATTGCACCTAGTTAAAGTAGAACTAACATTTTGAGGAGTTCAAGTTATACGTACATAAAAAGTACAGTATTCATTACTGAAATGTTGTGAAGTAGAAATATAGTCTTACATTTAAAGACTACTTTACATTACTTGTACTTAAGAGCTGTAAGAAAAACAACTGTTTGTGATGCATAAGACAATCCTGTGCAAATCAGTGAAAGAATCAAATATATTAAAGAAATATAATTATAAGAGAGTGAATAATTTCTAAAAGATAAGGTAAGACTATGGATGAAGCAGAGACTAAATAAACTAAATAACATCTGGACTTATGCAAACACATAAATTCAAGATTTTCTCAGTTTGTGCTTTCGGCTGAAATAATTTCTCTGCAATAGCATGTAAATATATCGCAGACTGTTACTGTTTCCACTGTACATTGTTTAATATCCGCACACTCATCTTTTCACATTTCTCAGGAGGTGAAGCAGACCGGAGCAGACGCTAAAATAGAACTTTAAGATTGGTAGAACAACTGTGAATGAAGCAATATAGGTCAAATAAAAACTATATATGATAAAGTGATGTGCATTCTTTCTGCGTGAAATGAGTGTGGGTTAGACTGTCTTTCCCTGCAAACGATACTATGTAAAGTGCATGAGTGCGTGTGCATGTCATGTGTCCTCACTAATTTACCCCATGTATGTTATGTTTTGTCTGTTTACACGAGTGTGAGTCCGTCTGCGGTCTGGTTAGCCAACCAGAGTCAGTGGCCAGAAGTCGCAGAACTTTGGCAGAGTTTGTTAGTCTGTCCACTAATGTTATTGTCAAGACCACAACACAGCAACCTCAGAAAGAGTGACAGAGAGCAGACTGGGAGAGACTGACGGAGGCAGTTGAGACACAGTCCTTAGTGGTAGATTCTCAAATGATTCATTATGGATAGAAAAGTGTGTAAATGAAATAAAAAATACCATCTGCAAAGGAAAAACTAACATGAAAACCCTCAAAGAGGAATGTTGGAGACTCACAGGGACAGCAACCATACACATTTGTAAGTAGGTCATCTAATTAAAAATTAACTTTGTTTTGAGGACACATTGAGCTAAATATGGAATAAAAGGATTGTTTTTTAACAATAAAGGCTATAACAGCTTGAAAAAGACCCACAGACTGGGCTGCAGACATCAAAAAGTGAAAAAGTTTGGGCTTGTCCCAGAAAGGTTCTCTGAAGGAAAAAGGGAATTTCAAAGCCCAGAATGGGATCAGCATAATTAGTGGTGTTGTGCTGCCAAGCAGATACATCCGGCAGAATTGGGAAAGCCTGGCAGGTGGATGTTTCTCACATGCCAGATGGAAATATACAGTATAGATCACCTGCCATCGGCCACTACTGAGACAGTCCACAGATGAGACGATGGGGGTTTGAGGGTGACAGACATGACCTTGTGTTTTAGTTTTATACCAAAGGGCAAATTATTATTCATATGCTACTGATGCTTCAGCAAATAATTATCCCCCATCCCAGTAATTAATGAGAAATTCACACCTGCTCTAGAATAAAAATTAGCACTGCCACCAATGGATTTCACAAGATTTGATGCTGCTGTTTTGTAGCTTAGGGCTCTCTAAATTATGAGATATGTGTAGTCTTTATTAAATCTGTTTGGTTTTTGTACTGTGTTTATGTAGCACCATGGAAGAGAAATGTTGTTTTACTATGCACTGTATTCACTGTACATGACTGAAATGACAATCCAATTTTGCAGATT
The DNA here is from genome assembly GCF_900324485.2 of Mastacembelus armatus. Classification (NCBI taxonomy): domain Eukaryota; kingdom Metazoa; phylum Chordata; class Actinopteri; order Synbranchiformes; family Mastacembelidae; genus Mastacembelus; species Mastacembelus armatus. Next base: position 25,266,808 of record NC_046633.1, read on the forward strand.
ACAAACACTAAGTAGTTTCAGTCTAGATGCAGGTGATGAACATCTGTAGATGTAGATGCTTCACAACAACGTATGTTTAATCTGAATGACCTTCGTTACATGCTGTGATTTGCTCTTCTTCCTTTATTTACACAAGGCTGTCAAAGTAAAAGCTTGTTTAAATTTACTTTCTAATCTCTTTTTTCTTGGTGCTGGTGCACAGGACGTGTATGCAGTAGAATGACAAGAACTATACTTTTACATAAAGCTTTCTGATTTGCCTCTGAAATGACTGAGGTCTCTGGTTGTAGCAGCAGTAGTAATACTCATAAGGGATTAAACTTTAGTTATTACTGTTATTCATATGACAGTATATACTGTCTGTTATTCCCAGGTTTTCTCCCTGAGACACGTCCTGAAACAGTTAACAAAAAATACTATGTAGTAGAGTCTATATTTCATTAGATTAAATTAATTGTTTTATGTATTCAGCAAATAATAACTAAAGTATCAGAGGCAGATCTGCAGCCAATAAATAGTAAATACAGTAAATCTGTGTTCTTGTAGTTTTACACTCTTAGCTCAACAGAAATGTATTTTCACATCTAAAGCAAAATATCTATTGGACACTTTTAAGTCCAAGCCTCAGCATCTTGTTTTTCCAAACATGAAATGTCATGTTTTTTTTTAACTTTTCCATTTTTTAATGAATATATTTTCAATTATACTTTATATGCATGTATTCAGGCTGTAACAACAGAGAAAGACAAACAAATGAATTTAAATGCAAAAATGCTAAAACTGAACCAGAGGAAGTTAAGACTTTGCTCCCAGGCAAAATTGTTTTATTACAGACTTTTTCAGACACCATAATTATGTTACACATTACAATTTGTTATATTCAAATGTAGTTACAGCACATTATAGTGCAAGCGTTGTGTAAGCAAAACACTGAAACCTGGAATTGTTGAAAGTTGTCACACGCATATTGAGGTAATGGTTTGAAAAACACTGGATGTACGCCTTCCCTGTAACTGATCATTTGAAGGTTGTTTGTTGCAATGACATGGTGCACACCAGATGAGAAAGGCTGGCAGGGACAAAAGGAAATTTACTGTGACATTACAATGAAAATCCAGTAATCCATGATATTTGCTTTGTGTTGTATTTGTCGTTAACAGTCTACTGGATTGTTTACCACATTTATCAAAACTTAATATATATACGATCTGTTGGTTGTGTTTGAATTTTGTGCTTGACAGTGTTTTCGGTTTGTTGAGAGTTGAGGCCTTTTGTATTAGTTCATCGTCTTTAACGTGTCAACTCAGCTCAAGGTTGTTTCTTAAACTTGTCTGTGTTTCTTATAAAATGTGTTTCTTGTAAAATCATTTTAAATAAATGTTCCCAAAATGATGTGAAAGAAGGCAAGGAAGGCAAGAAGGCAAGAAGTGAAAAAAAATGAAAAGCAAAGACGGAAATTCCTGTGTTGACTCATAGCATTTGGAAAATGTAAACGATGCAGAGGCTTAATTCATGAAAAGACTAAATGTGCTCTCACAATACAGAAATAACCCAAATACACACAGTGGTGAAGAAAGTGAACCATAACACAACAACCACACAACTGTTTAATAAGTTATCAAATCACATAAACACTAATCACTGATTATAATAACTTACCACGTTTTCCTAAGCACTTTATATTTTCCACTGACTGTCCACTTAAACATCAGTACAATGATTTCAGGGCCAACATGCGAAAACAGAAAAGCAACATGCAAAACACAGACTAGATGTTGTATGTCCGGCCTACTCGGGGCCATTGTGGCCATTGTTTTCTTCAGCTATTTCCCCCACGCGCTACAATACATCCACAAAAATGAACACTGGACCATGCACTGAAATTACACAGCACACTGTCCAAGACAAATCCTTGACGGCAGGAATAACCCTCGACTATTAAAAACACAAAGGACACACAGGTCAGTGTGCAGCAGCATTGCATTTCTCTCTACATGACAAATGAGACATATGTGATGTGCTATGTGTATATAAATGTTTGGTTATTTATACAGTAGTTCACTTACAATATGGTTTAGGTCCAGGTTGCAAACTCTAGTTTTTACTCTACAGTTTTTATCAAAAAACCACAGCAGATTCCATATTTAAACTGTATCGCACAAACAGGCAGCTGGATCCAAACCGGATGCATAACGCTGTGCATTCAGCACATGGGGGTTATTTATATTTAGCTGCATATATACGTAGAAATACACCAAGCGAGACTGTGCACTGGGCCACTGGTTGCCATTGGTAAGCCATGGCCATGTCTGGGTCTGGCCAGGAACTGGACCACGATGGGTCTGTAAATAGTGACTGACTGCGGTTCTGGTAGAACTGTGCAACACTCTAATTAAGCTTTGTCACACAGTGAGGCTCAGTGCTGCTTCGTGTAACCCAATTAGTAGCTTGTGGTCACCTCAGGCTATAGTTTGGGGCTTGTGTGGGTGGGAGATCACATCTGGGGCAAGGAGTATAGTAACATAACAGCAATGACAGAACTGGCAACCTTAGGTTTAAGAGGCAACTCTGCAATGGGTCTCCCTGCTTGAAATCCAATGGCATTTTTGGGGTATTTTATAGAAACCAGTAACACCAATGGCTTGAACAGGACTTTGTTGTATTATTTATACTTTGGGGTGAAGAAGGCAAGGAACCTGAAGGGGGTGTACAGAATGGGCAAAACAAGACAAGTATAAAAATGATTAGACGACCTCAGGAAATTAGTGACGGGTAAAAAATGACGTTTATGACAAATATTTTTCACTTCATCCAAAAGCCAGAAAGAGACAAATTATTTTCAGATGTCTGTTCAAATTAAATTGACATTTACCTACACGTCAGGTATAAATTCTGTGAATAGTGCAATGAGACACTGCCTTGAACTGGCTTGAATATCAAGTGAAGGTTTACATACATAAATACATGTTTATATACAGTATCTGCACTGAATGTACAGTCGAATGCCAGGAATGTTTGTGGTCATGTAAGTTTGTGTGCAGTTGAATGACTTCTTGGACTCTGTTCCAGCAGCTGCGTGGGTGTTTATGGGAGCTTTCACGAGAAATGGAAGCAGAAACATTGACATTTGATTCTCCAGCCAATCAGAGAGTTTTTGCTGCTCGGCTTTGGTCTGACAAAGGAGGTGGACTACAGTATATATTGACCTTGAATTTGGGGAAAGAAACAGAGCAAACCTCCAGGGGAAAGCTAAGAAGTGCAAGAAGTCATTTCTCTACAGTGAGAAACAAACTACAAGGCATCATGAAGACTCTGACTCTCCTCTTCATCTGTGCTCTTCTGTCTGTGTGCTGGTCTATGGGAGGTAAGGACAAACACTTCTCATCAGTACTGTACTTCTCAGTATTGCTCTCTGTTATTGGATCAATGTCAGCACCTAGAGTGTGTTAACAGATTGTTACTCTCTGTGATCTTCATCAGCTGTTGAACCAGAGGTTGTCGTGGACCCTGCTGCCGACAGAGCAGCTGCTGCCCCTGCAGCTGATTCCTCTGATTCATCCTCCGCTTCAGACTCTTCCTCCTCTTCCTCGTCTTCCTCCTCTTCCTCCTCTTCCTCGTCTTCCTCCTCTTCTGAGTCTGATTCTTCCTCATCCTCTGCATCTGACTCCAGCTCTTCCTCATCCTCGTCCTCCTCCTCCTCCTCCTCCTCCGAATCCTCCGAGTCTTCTGACTCTTCTGACTCTTCTTCCTCTGAGTCCTCCTCATCCGAGTCCAGCTCCTCTGCTTCCGACTCTTCTCCCTCTTCATCTTCTTCTTCATCATCTTCATCTTCATCAGAAGAGGGTATGCAGTATTTTTTAGATGTTGTTAAAAACTGTAGCTTGTTTGTGTAAAATAATGATGTACAGTGCTGTCAGCAGGTGCAACATATTTTTTAGTATAAGTTCAGTTTTCATTTAGTGTCACTGGATTATCTTTACTATGCAATATGGCAGTTTGACAGAAACTTCAAATAATACAAGTCCAAACAACCTGAACTCAGAAAATGAACAAATTAGTCTCTGACTTTACTTTAAAGTCTAAGGCAGAATTTACTGTCTGTATTTTAAGTTTTGTTCACTCTTTTGTTCTAGAAGTTTTTTAGCTCTCTGGCAATAATGTAAAGTTTATTGATGCAGAATTCAAAATGCAATTACATTTTGTTTCTTTTAAAGTTCAGCATATTTCAAACTCACTTCTTAAGATTCTCTTTTAAAGTGTTAAATTTTACATATGAATGTGAAACAAGAAGGTTCAAGTGAGTTTTCAATGTTTGTGTCCTCAGCTTCTCAAGTGGTGAAGAGAGATCTGGCTGCTGTCCTCATGAGGAGAAGGAGAGCTGCCCCAGCAGGAGACCTCAACCTTCATGCCGCTGGAAAGGTACAGTTATTTTATTATTATTATTATTATTCTAATTCCATAAAACTGCCTCAATACTATACATTGCACACGCTTACCTAATATTTCACTTGACTTCTGGTGCAATTCAACTGGTGAATAATTCTACATATTAGTGCCAATATAAACCGCTTGCTGCAAAGTTCATTTTATGTTTGATTCTGGTGTTAAAGCATAAAATAGAAAACAATTATTTTAAGATATATAAGTTAAGTCTTATTCCTGTTCTCTACCACCCAGCCTGAGAGAGCTGTGTGAGCTGAACATCACCTGTGACGAGATGGCTCTGCAGGCGTTGCCGCTGCTTACACCGCCTACTGTGGACCCTTTCCATTTTAAGTTAGTCTCTTCTTTCATATACATGTGAAATCTTCTTCTCTTTTTATAATGAAACACTGCAACAATCCCCATTAATCCATAAAAGTATAGCTCATCACAACAAATGGGTTTGGCCCATGATACAATGTTAGTTGGAGATTTTCAGGCACAAATCTTTGCACAATTGACCAGCTTCAGTGGTCCTGTATGAAAATAGGGCACATGGAAATACAAGCCTGTGAAGTATGCAGTAGCCCACCAAAGTTTAAATTATTCTTTGCATCTATAGTATAGTTCAGAGAATGGTGCTACAAATGCAAATGTATTGTATGTTGATTTATGTTTTTACAGTGTGCTTTAGTGGTACTTTAACTAGAAGTTCTAGTAAGCAGTGGACGTAGTAATGAATTCTGTAGTGTTAGTAGTAATGTATGGATCGTGGTAGTAATACTGTGTGTAAAAGTGCACATCAGATATCTACAATACCTGTAACCACAAATTGCCTCTGGGTCTTGAAACTAATAAATTATTTGTTTTGTCGAATTCCTGTATTGTCTGTAATATGTTCTGATGGCATTTATATTAATGACAAAGTACCAGGTTGAAATTGATTTGATTTGAAAAACGTGTGAACGTTCTGATCACAGGTCATTTGTAAGTTGACTCAACACCATTCTTTCCTTCTATTTTTGGTCTCTGCCAACTCCTGAGAGAAATATCTGTTTAGTGAAATGCTCCTTTATGTTCAGCACCTAATCTCTTATGGAAGATTACTGATTAGCATTAAAAAAGTCTAAAAAGCAAAGTTCGTCCAGTGTCTTTGCTGTTTGGTGGTGAGCAAGTGGAGTACAATTAGTTTGAATGTTTTATTATTGAAAACAGCTGCCACTGGAAATGAGGCTATGAAAGCAGTGGCCACTAGATGACAGTGTAGGTCAGTTGAGGAAAAGTCAAGACTTAATCTGTTTTTCATTGGAATGAATGAGAACAGGAGTCCATTGCACGTTAATACATAACCATTCCTGGCAGACTGACCTAACCTGGAAATTCAGTGCCAAGACTTGAGGCATGTATGAGTTTACCCTCTGACCAGCTGACACAATGTGATATCAATTGATATCTATTAATAGCTCAAAATACCTTCAGTACAGTGATGGACCAACTATTGCAAACTCATGCTGTACAAATAAACATTGATCAAACCCACAGAACTTAACTTTAAATTCTACTACAAGTTTCCAAAGATACCAAATAACTAACACTGAATTTGGGGGAATGTGTGTAAAGTGGCGCTTAAATGTATTGTCATTTGATGGAAAGCTGAAAAACCATGAAGTGTTGGGTTTGACAGCTTCACCTAAAAAACACAGTAGCTTCAACCAGGAGGAACAAGCTAATACACTGTGAGACTGTGGAAAAAGATTATTTTAACAACATAAAAGGTCCTAAAGGTTAAAAACAAAAAGGGGAATATGTTCCAGCTGAATATATGCAACTGCTTTTATACATTCCTGCTTCTGTTTGTGTTTATGAGTGAATGTCTGAGATAATTTACTTCAGTTTTTGAAAAACACTGGTGGCTGCACTGGACAGATGTGTTTTGAGAGTTTTAGAATATCTGGCATGTTATGATGCCAAATTATAAGTGAGAGTGAGAGTATTGGAACAGATAAGATTACCAGTCTGTAAACCCGAACAACAAGCCTGTGGTTAATCACTGTGACTTGTAAAGTCACATCAGCTGACCCAGCTTATCACATGCTGAGCTGCTGTGTACCTGTGGATAGTTGCACAGTGCTGCTGTTTATCATTAACAGAGTGGAAGAGACCATCCTGTCTTTTTCAGTACACACTGACATAGTCCAAGATCTAGTTGCAACAGCTCTTTTATAGTTTAAACTTAGTGTAGTTACGACATGTGTCATTATGAGATTGACACATGTTGCTAAATTAAAAAGGTTGCAAAAATCAAATGAGTGGTTAAAAGATTAGTCATTACTAAACAAAATTCACCCCTGAGTTTGTAGGTATGTGCTAAAAACATAATGTTGTCACACTTTGTTTCCCGACACACACACACAGAGAGAGGGTAAGAAGTGGTGAGATGCTTTATTTTACAAAGGTGAAACACTGGAACTTTGTTACTAATTTTTTGCTGCTAATTTTCTAAAAGGGTCATTAGGTTAATTGGTCAGTGGCTGTTAGAGATCTCTAAGTCCAGAAGTAAGCGATGGGGTGACCAGAACCAGAACTTGTCATTTCTGCTATTGAACTGTTATGGAATGCCCTACCACCAAATGTCCTTTGCATCACTGATGAATTGAGGTTTTTACAGTTAAAAACTAAAAAATCTGTTTACAGTTGCTATTGACCACAGCTTTGGTATTCATTAAATTTTAATTTTAATACTGCTACACAAATACCAAAATAACATTAGCCCAGTGCCAATATCCACCAGGGTCCTCTCAAGTACAGTACAAGGATGTGTCTGAGTGTGTGTCTATCTACCTTCAAAGGACTATCTGAGGATTAAAACGTGTTTTTAGGGTTTTGGTTAGACTTAGGTTTTGGTTTAGGTTAGGGTTAGGCATTTAGTTGTGAAGGTTGTGTCAATGATGGCACAAATATGTGTGAGAGTATTGATGATGTGAAAACTGTCTTGTGTCTGTTGTGCGCTGAACTTTGGCACAGTTGTGTGCCCTCAATATTGATAAATTGATAATCCAGCTCATTCGTTGCACGTCTCACTGGCATGTGACAGTACAGTGGTCGGCAAAGCAGAGGAAAAGAAGACACAACAATCAAAACTCCACATAAATATGGTGATAAACTACAAACAGCCAAAATACCTGATGCCTGAAAGACATGGTTTAGTGTCATTGATAAAGTTAATTATGTTTAGGGCATGTTTGTTCCTCTGAACAGCACTGAACTCTGCTTCTGTTTTGTTTCAGTTGTTCACTCCCACTGTGCTTTATCAAAATAATCTCAAGACTAAAACACTGAAGGTTATAATTTTTAATTGTTTATTTTTATTGAATTTTAATGCTAGCATTGAGGCAAAACAATATAAAAGTCATCATTACATATAAGTTATCCTGACATACGATGTTTGATGTAGATTCATTTAGTTTGACTACATAGTCCGTGAATACAACCATCCTTCTCAATTATAAAATAACTTTTACACCTTAAAACAATGTGTAAAGTATCTCAATGTCAGTAGAAAACATTCGTCGTAAAAATACAAAAGATGACGTTGTATAAAAACATGTAAATGTGAAAACAAGTATGTAGCTGTCACATCAAACCCGTGCTCTGACAGTTTTGAACAGATCTGATCACAACTCTAAAACTGCATCTTCAGGACTTTTCACATTTTAACAACACTGTAATTGTCCAGCACATGTTGTATGTTGTATACAGTTACTCTTCTTGGCATTGCTTTGCTCTTTTAAAAACTGTTAATTATGAGCATCAATACAAAATTTGATTTATATATACACAATTACAACATTGTTCTGCATAATATAAAATTCAATAATCCTGTTTGATTTTTTAAATGTCTACTAAATGTCTACATGCTCATAATGACGGTGCTAGTATGCTAATGTTAAACAGGTGTAATGTTTACTGTTTACTGTTCATGCTAAATTTTAGCACTAAATAGCACTAAACATGCAGTTGAGCTGAGGTTATTGGAAATATCATTAGCTTTTCAAGTTCAAACTTTTGACCTGATGGGTGATGTCAGTATCAACCACAGGGAGCGTCAGTATCATTAGCAGAACCACAAATGCCTGCACAAAATTTCAGCAGAATCTATCAAATAATTATTGACATATTTTGGTTACTTTTCGAATGTGTATTAATCCGCAGCTAGTCCCCATATTTCTCCCTGCTGCAGGAGGCCAATTACCATGAAGTGGGTTTCCACCAAATGTAGTGTCAGTGTTAATCACATTTTCAGAAAATAAACAAATGAGACTACACACACACACACAACTCTTATAGTTGGGTCATTTTCAGAATTTTTAGTTCTATCTTTATTTCATTTTCTACCTCTTTTTCAGCACTCATTGCAGGGTTATCATACAATTGTGTCTGTGCCTTCCTGCTCTTTTCCACAGGTTCTTCATCTTCGTGATCATCAGCAGTGCCTTGGTAGCATTTGCAACAGTAGCTGCATTTGGCAGTAAGCACACCGATCATTTTATCCCAGGGAGCCAGGGAGTGGGCCCAGAGAGGGAGAAAATCCCAGGATCTCACTACAGCAGGCAGCCACCCCGGCTTTTGTCTCTGCAGCACATTGATCACGACAATGATGATCAACATGACAACTAGAGGTGTGCCTACACCTGCCAGGACCTGCCAACCAGCCAGCGACAGGCCGAAGACAAAGATTGGTAAAAGGAAAAAGCAGCATATGATGTAGAAAACAGCAAACCAGCGGTAGGTGGCAGTGATGTTGCCCAGACTTTTAGCCAGCCGGATAGGGACACGGGTGAATGGGACTGGATACCACAGAATGATGCCAGAGATGTTGAACAGGAAATGCACAAGGGCAATCTGGAGCAAACATGAACAAATTTTATTGGTCATTATCGGTCATTATATTTCTTTTTTTAAATCATAAACTCTAATATGTAAAATTATAAAAGCTAAATGTCTCCTAGAGTTCAACAGAAGAACTGAAGAAAAATATCTACACAAATAGAAACTAGGAATAACAGGCAAACTCATATAAAACCTATGAAAAAGCACCACTGCAGGTTTTATATGAGTTACTGACCTGTAGAGCATTAGCCAGTGTGTCTCCAGGACCAGCAATGGCTGCCAGGATGGCTGTGGTGGTCGTGCCAATATTTGAACCCAGACACAATGGGTATGCTCTCTCTATGCTGATGACCCCAATACCTATTCAAATAAAAGCAAGACTTGTTCAACTATAAATTCTCACACTTACATATTTTACAACCACTTTTTGTCTCTCCTATGCCCTGTGTTACCAGGACAGGTGTGTATTTGTGTATTTCAAGTCTTGCTAATTGTGATTTTTAAAAAAGCAACAAGAAAGTTAAAGAAGATTGTGTGTTGAGTATTATAACCCACTGTGTGTTCACTGGCAGCATTAATCTGTTACTGCAACTAGACCTACCAATTTGGATCAGATCAGCTATTTATCTTTTTTTTAAAGAAAACATTGATTGACCTTACCAACAAGTGGAGTAATAGCAGAGGTGAAAACCGAACTGCTCTGCACTATGAAAGTCATTCCAGCTCCGACTAAAATGGCAATGTAACCAGTGACCCAACCAAATGGAAATGAGAAATCTGCACACACACAAACAAACTTTCATATATCAACAATAACTGCCTTTATATCTGTTTCACAGCGTGCGCCACTGCTCACCAGTGTTGAGGATCTTCTTGATGACTGCAGCCACTTGCCCCTTCAGCATGGAGTTAAGTAGTTTGACAATGAGCACCAGGCAGGAGCAGAGCACCAGCAGAGAGACGGCCAGTAGGATCAGACCCACCGCCAGGTCAGGCAGATTTACATCTACAAAGAGGTGTTTGCCTGACAACATAGAGAAAATACACACAGCATTTCCCCATGACAAAAGGGACCGAATATGGATAAGAGGGTGATAACTTTTTCCAGTCCACCAGGGAAAAGAAAAATTCTGTAACAATCACTTTATATCATCAGTTATGTTCACCAGCATTTAGTTAACTGTCTGGATTAGTGCATCAAATCTGGGGCCTGTAAAACCAAAACAACAAAACAAAGCTCTGTCAAGAAAAGGATGGTGCTACCACAACTACATAATTAAGCTGCTTAGTTAAACACTTTTGCTTTATCATATGAAAAAAGCCATTTAGTTCATATCCTGATAGATATACTCTGGACTAATGTACAGATCAACCTTTTTTAGTTCAGTGTGGCATAAAATAAAGAGTAAATTCTGAAATTGTGTGCTTACATTTCTGGACATTGTATGTTTCAGAAATGTTCTTCATTGTGAAGGTGGAGTTGCCATCGACCCAGCAGTGAGACGGGGAGGTGCAGTTCTCTGGACCAAGTGCTGTAACATTCATTAAAGTCTGAAACATAGCAGCAGTTTTTAGTCTTGATGTTTGTCAGTATTTGGTATGTAGTTGACATGTTCTGGTCTTACTGCATTGGTGAAGGTTTGGCACCATTTCTTGATAAGACTCTTATTTCTGGCCTGAGGATCTCCGATGGCAATCTCACCAATGACAGACTTGTCCAACTAGGTCAAGTACAAAGAACATGCAGAAATGTACAGACATAACAATAAAAAAGAAGGTAAGAATGTTTTAAGCTACAAGGTGCTGCTGTGAAACCCATCACTCATCCATACACATGGTTCACTTCTGTATGCGGTTCTGCTACAGTATTTTCAATGGTCCTGCCTCAGGGACAAACTAAATAGCATGACAGTTGTAAAGTCCATTGCGTTAATGCGGGCACTTCAGTCAGTCATTTCAATCACCAGCTTAAAAAGACTCAACCGTGAAACTAAACAACCAAAGGGGGCAAAGCCAAAACTTTTATTTTTATATTTATATTTATATTTATATACTGTAGTATAAAATATATAAATAAATAAATAGGTTTGATTCAGGGAACAGATGATATCTACTGTCTAGCCAATGACTTGTTAACCAATGCTCTTTACAGTAACATTACTTGATACTGTGGCCCCTCTGAAAAAGAAGTTAGTGAATCAGAGGAGATTAGCTCGATGGTATAATTTACATATTCGTACCTTAAAGCAGGCATCACGAAGGCTGGAAAGGAAGTGGCGTTCCACAAATTTAGAGGAAATTTTTCTAGCCAGCAGTCTACTAACATATAAAAAAGCTCTCCGTAAAGCCAGAACTGCATACTATTCATCACTAATAGAGGAAAATAAGAACAATCCCAGGTTTCTTTTCAGCACTGTAGCCAGGCTGACAAAAAGTCACAGCTCTGTTGAGCCCAGTGTTCCCTTAGCTCTCAGCAGTGATGAATTTATGAGTTTCTTTACAAATAAAATCACAACTATTAGAGATAAAATTCAGCAGATGCTTCCTATACCTGCAATAAATTAATCTTCTACTACAGTAGCTCTTGAATCATCTGTAGGACCTCAGTTATGTTTAGACTGCTTCTCTCCTATAGATCTCTCTGAATTTACATCAGTAGTTGCTTCATCGAAATCATCAACGTGTCTCTTGGACCCCATCCCGACTAGACTGCTTAAAGACACCCTGCCATTAATGAACTCATCTTTATTAGACTTAGTAAATTTATCTCTAGTGTCAGGCTACGTACCACAGGCCTTTAAGACTGCAGTAATCAAACCCTTACTCAAAAAGCCTAGTCTTGATCCAGGAGTCTTGGCTAATTATAGACCAATATCCAACCTACCATTTATTTCTAAAATCCTAGAAAAAGCTGTTGCTAAGCAGCTATCAGACCACTTACACAGGAATGAACTATTTGAAGATTTTCAACCAGGATTTAGAGCACATCATAGTACAGAAACAGCACTGTTAAAAGTCACCAACGATCTTCTCTTAGCCTCAGATAATGGACTTGTTTCTATACTTGTCCTCCTAGACCTTAGTGCTGCATTCAACACTATTGACCACAACATCTTATTACAGAGACTGGAGCATGTGACTGGTATCAGAGGAACAGAGTTAAAATGGTTCCAATCCTATTTAGCGGACAGATTCCAGTTTGTTCATGTCCATGATGAACCTTCCACACAAACAAAAGTTAGTTATGGAATTCCACAAAGGCTCTGTGCTAGGACCGATTCTGTTCACGCTGTACATGTTTCCTTTAGACTATGTCATTAGGAAGCACTCTATTAATTACCACTGCTATGCAGATGACACTCAGTTGTATCTATTAAACCTGTTAACACAAACCAGTTAACCAGACTTCAAGTGTGTCTAACTGACATAAAGGCCTGGATGACCAGTAACTTTCTACTTTTAAATTCAGAGAAATTTTATTACTGTATTTGGGCCTAAAAACCTCAGAAATAACTTTTCTAAAATTATATCTACTTTAGATGGCATAGCCCTGGCCTCCAGCACTACTGTGAAAAACCTTGGAGATATTTTTGACCAGGACATGTCCTTTAACTCCCACATAAAACAAATCTCTAGAACTGCCTTCTTTCACCTGCGCAACATTGCCAAAATTAGGAACATCCTGTCTCAAAATGATGCAGAAAAACTAGTCCATGCATTGGTTACCTCAAGGCTGGATTACTGTAACTCATTACTATCTGGATGTCCCAGTATCTCCATAAAAATCCTCCAGTCAATCCAGAATGCCGCAGCTAGAGTCCTGACAGCAACTAGCAAGAGAGATCATATTTCTCCTATATTAGCTTCTCTTCATTGGCTCCCTGTAAAATACAGAATAGAATTTAAAATCCTTCTCCTCATATACAAATCCCTTCATGATCAAGCTCCTTCACACCTTAAAGACCTCATAGTACCATATTATCCCAATAGAGCACTTCGCTCTCAGAGTGCAGGTGTACTTGTGGTTCCCAGAGTTTCCAAAAGCAGACTGGAAGGCAGAGCCTTTAGTTATCAAGCTCCTCTCCTGTGGAACCAGCTCCCAGCCTGGGTTCAGGAGGCAGACACTCTCTGTACTTTTAAGGCTAGACTTAAAACCTTCCTCTTTGACAAAGCGTATAGTTAGGTCTGGCTTCAGGCAACCCTGAACCATCCCTTAGTTATGCTACTATAGGCCTAGAATGCCCGAGGACCATCGGTGCACTGAGCTCCCCTACCCTAACCCCCCCCTTCCCTTCCCTCCCCTCCCCTCTCTTCCTCTCCTCCCACCCCACATGTACAGTGGGTACGGAAAGTATTCAGACCCCTTTAAATTTTTCACTCTTTGTGTCATTGCAGCCATTTGCCAAAATCAAAAAAGTTCATTTTATTTCTCATTAATGTACACTCAGCACCCCAACTTGACAGAAAAAAACAGAAATGTAGAAATTTTTGCAAATTTATTAAAAAAGAAAAACTGAAATATCACATGGTCATAAGTATTCAGACCCTTGCAGTGACACTCATATTTAACTCACATGCTGTCCATTTCTTCTGATCCTCCTTGAGATGGTTCTTCTCCTTCATTGGAGTCCAGCTGTGTTTAATTAAACTGATTGGACTTGATTAGGAAAGGCACACACCTGTCTATATAAGACCTTACAGCTCACAGTGCATGTCAGAGCAAATGAGAACCATGAGGTCGAAGGAACTGCCCAAGGAGCTCAGAGACAGAATTGTGGCAAGGCACAGATCTGGCCAAGGTTACAAAAGAATTTCTGCAGCACTCAAGGTTCCTAAGAGCACAGTGGCCTCCATAATCCTCAAATGGAAAAAGTTTGGGACGACCAGAACTCTTCCTAGACCTGGCTGTCCAGCCAAACTGAGCAATCGTGGGCGAAGAGCCTTGGTGAGAGAGGTAAAGAAGAACCCAAAGATCACTGTGGCTGAGCTCCAGAAATGCAGTAGGGAGATGGGAGAAAGTTCCACAAAGTCAACTATCACTGCAGCCCTCCACCAGTCGGGGCTTTATGGCAGAAGGGCCCGACGGAACCCTCTCCTCAGTGCAAGACCCATGAAAGCCTGCATAGAGTTTGCCAAAAAACCCATGAAGGACTCCCAGACTATGAGATATAAGATTCTCTGGTCTGATGAGACCAAGATTGAACTTTTTGGCGTTAATTCTAAGCGGTATGTGTGGAGAAAACCAGGCACTGCTCATCACCTGCCCAATACAATCCCTACAGTGAAACATGGTGGTGGGAGCATCATGTTGTGGGGGTGTTTTTCAGCTGCAGGGACAGGACGACTGGTTGCAATTGAAGGAAAGATGAATGTAGCCAAGTACAGACATATCCTGGAAGAAAACCTCTTCCAGAGTGCTCAGGACCTCAGACTGGGCCGAAGGTTCACCTTTCAACAGGACAATGACCCTAAGCACACAGCTAAAATAACAAAGGAGTGGCTTCGGAACAACTCTGTGACCGTTCTTGACTGGCACCGCCAGAGCCCTGACCTAAACCCAATTGAGCATCTCTGGAGAGACCTGAAAATGGCTGTCCACCAACGTTCACCATCCAACCTGACAGAACTGGAGAGGATCTGCAAGGAAGAATGGCAGAGGATCCCCAAATCCAGGTGTGAAAAACTTGTTGCATCATTCCCAAGAAGACTCATGGCTGTACTAGCTCAAAAGGGTGCTTCTACTCAATACTGAGCACAGGGTCTGAATACTTATGACCATGTGATATTTCAGTTTTTCTTTTTTAATAAATTTGCAAAAATTTCTACATTTCTGTTTTTTTCTGTCAAGATGGGGTGCTGAGTGTACATTAATGAGAAATAAAATGAACTTTTTTGATTTTGGCAAATGGCTGCAATGACACAAAGAGTGAAAAATTTAAAGGGGTCTGAATACTTTCCGTACCCACTGTATATTCCACCACTGAATGTCACTAACCTTGTGCTCTCTCTCTCCCCTAGTTTGTGCTCTCTCCCTCTCTCTCTGTTCTCTCTCTCTATCTTCTGCAGGTGTCCCTGGTCCTGGAGCTGTTTATCACTGATGTGCAGTTACTGGCCCCACCAACCCGCAGTGTCTATTTGTTGTTTATTGTTGCTGTTCTTTCCTCTCTCCTCTATCCACTCACCCCAACCGGTCGAGGCAGATGGCCGCCCAAACTGAGCCCGGTTCTGCTGGAGGTTTTTTCTTCCGTTAAAGGGAGTTTTTCCTTTCCACTGTCGCCAAGTGCTTGCTCAAAAGGGATTTGTTGGGTTTTTAGTTTTTGTAAAGTGTCTTGAGATGATTTGTATTGTGATTTGGCACTATACAAATAAAATTGAATTGAATTGAATTGAATTGATAGATAGTAGTGCACCATGTAAGTACCTTTACAAAGCCTCACACAGATCACTACTATAAAACATAAATATCACTGTAATAAGAACAGTCTCATTACATATCAATCTCATAATACCATATATTTGAAAAGTAAAGTTCTTTGAATGACAGAGACTGACATCAAAACCTGGTTCTGCTGGAGGTTTTTAGTGTTAACAAGAGTGTTTCTGTTTGACTGTTGCTGTGCTTGCTCATAAGGGATTTGATGGGTTTTTATGGAAAGTGCCTTGATATGATTGTTATTGTGATTTGACATTATACAACTGAATTGAATTGAACTGAATTGGGGCAGTACGGTGGTGCAGTAGTTAGCAAGTCGCTTCCCACCAATAAGGTTCTACTTGTTCTCCCCAGAGCTGTGTGGGTTTTCTCTGGGTTCTCCAGCTTCCTCCCACAGTCCAGAGACATACAGGTTGAGGATAATTAACTGCTGACTCTAAATTGGCCATAGGTGTGAGTGTCTCTCTCTGTGTGTCAGCCATGTGAAAGATCTGTCTCCATGACCTTCTGCAGGGCGAACAGTATAGATAATAGATAAGATATAGATAATATGGATGTTTTTGGTTATTGAGACCTGAGTTTAGCTTGTGTGCTGGTGATATGTGTAGGTTTTGTCATATCCTGATTTACTGAATGTTGGATGGGAGGCTGTTAGCAAAGGCCTAATTCTGTGTTTGGAGTTCAGGTAGGAAGTAGGGCTTATGGGAGATTGAGTTCATGTGACTGTTGTTAGGCCCCGAGTCTTGTTTCCTGTCTGTCCCTTATTTTGGTCAGTTTCCTGTGTTCTGCCTCTGTTTGTGTTACTCCCAGGTAGCTTTGTGTTTCCGTTGTTGATTAGTTTAGATTACGTTCACCTGTGTCCTTAGTTCTGCCTATATATGTCCCTGGTTTTCCTTTGTTCCCTGCCGGAATATTAGTTACGTTCACTAATGAGAATTGGTAGTGAAAAGAGCCTTTCTGTTTCCCTGTCTGAGTGCCTGCCGAACGGCGGAGATTACTTTGTGTTTGCCTGAGCCCTGGACAATCCAGGGGAATAAACCTGCCTGTTTGTCCCACATTTGGGTCCTCACCTGTTCTTTACTTCACCACCACCGACACCACGATAGCCTAACAACTGTGAAGCTCTCTACATAATGGTGTTGGCATCTGATGTTACAGATAAAATCCAACTGGCAGTCTTGTAAATTTCATCAGTACCAACGTAGTCCAGTACATCACAGACTACAACCAAGTCTGTCTGTCTGTTAGAGAAATTAAAATGTTACCTTCAGGTTTGTTAATCCACTTTACTTTAATGTAAGTCAAAAGCACTGTTGAGTAGGGCCTGTTACCTCTTGTCTCTTCCTAAGGTCAGTCTGTTCTGACCTTCACTTTCTGATAAGACACTTAGTATCGAAACCCAGATGTTTTGCAGTTTCATGGGAAACTGCCTCCTCTTTCTTCTTTTATCACATGACTGTTTGTATCATAGTATTAAAATGATGTGCTGCCCAGCTAAGAGCCAGTGATCCTCATGCTGTACCAAGGTGCTGTGTGACTGTTACTCCTTGTAAGTAAAACTTCTATATAATCTTACCGAAGTTCGTCCTCTGAGTCTATTTGTTAAAGAATTTACCTAACACTGTCTGTGTCTATCTGTGTGTTATCCATCTGTACCCTCTTATTCCTAACCAGGGTCACAGGGATAAGCTGGAGCCTATCCCAGTTCTCTGTGGGTGAAAGGCAGGGGTACAGCCTGAACAGGTCACCAGTCCATCACAGGGCCACATAGAGACCAACAACCTCACACACTCACACTCACTCCTATGGGCAATTTAGAGTCACCAATCAACCAGACATACATGTTTTTGGACTGTGGGAGGAAACCAGAGTACCTTGAGAAAACCCACACAAGCACAGGGAGAACATGCAACTCCACACCGAAAGGTCCCTGCTGGGTTTCAGACCAGGAACCTTCTTGCTGTGAGGCAATGGCACTAACCACTAACCCACTGTGCTGCCCTACAGATAAAATCTTTTAGATATTTGTGCAATTCCCTCTGTTATGTTTACATTGTCTGCTTTTCCCCAGTGTTTCACCAGTGTGTTCTTGGTTCTTGGTCTTTAATGTTCTTATCATTCGTTCAGACTGAAATGATAAAATTGTTTTCTCAAGTGAAAATAACATCATCAGCATCACAGTTTACCTGTATTATTGACTCAGTGATGACATCAGTAATCACGTTTAACAGGTCTGGTGCCTTTCCACTCTGGATTTTAAAGGAGTGGATGATGAGCTTTGTGGTCAGGTACAAATAACCAGTGGCGATCTCCAGAGGCAGCAGCACCAACACAGACAACCAGTTGAAGAAGTCGTGCACTGTGGCCCCTGCAAAAGCCCTGGATGCAAATAGAAAAATGGAAGGTTTTGTTGTAGATTAAATATTGACAGTTTAATGGGACATACTGTTTTTCCCTCTTCTTAGGACTAATAAACCTCCTTAAAAGCCATTTCCACAAAGATTTTTTTTTTACCAGTGTATAAATGTCTAGATTTTTGAGTAAAGAATTTATGGTTCTGTTTCACATCAGGGCAATGTATTTACCTGAATGCTACAGCAATAAAATTTAATTAATCAGGTTCACACAGTAGATTCTGTTGCAGAATATTAATAAGCAGCATTTGCCCAGTTTATCAGCAAGAACTTAATGTTCTTAAGGTTTTTTTCTGGGCTTTCTGAACTGTCAAGGGTAATAACAAGAAGCTATCCATAAAAAACTAAATGATTACCTGCGAAAGGTCCTGCGGTCACCTGCCTGTGTCATTGCAACCAGTGTGTTGGTGACAGAAGTCCCGATGTTTGTGCCCATGATAATAGGAACTGCAAGTCGGACTGTAAGCACTGCCAGAGCACATAGGACATAGGTATTCCTCATCATCAGTCCTTCTCCTCCATGATCATCATTCATGTATACTGCATGTTTGTTTGTGCATGTGTATCTGTGAGACGCCTTGTACTCACATCCAGATGACACCATACTGACAATAATGGAGGAGGACGTGGACGAGCTCTGGACCAGCAAAGTGACCAGAACACCAATGACGAGACCGGCCAGAGGGTTGGACAAAACTGAGTTGTCCTGAAAGATGTCACCTGCTGTTTTACCTGGATGAGGTGAACACAGGAGCATGTACATTTTCAAAACATAGCTCTGTGTTTTTTATCTTCATAGAATAGTGTGCTATGGAGAGTGACTGGACAGAGAGTAAATAAAAGTGGTTCCCAGAGTTTCCAAAAGCAGACTGGGAGGCAGAGCCTTTAGTTATCAAGCTCCTCTCCTGAGGAACCAGCTCCCAGCCTGGGTTCAGGAGGCAGACACTCTCTGTACTTTTAAGGCTAGACTTAAAACCTTCCTCTTTGACAAAGCATATAGGTAGGGTTGGCTTCAGGCAACCCTGAACCATCCCTTAGTTATGCTGCTATAGGCCTAGACTGCCCAAGGACTCTGTACCTTCTGCAGGTGTCCCTGGTCCTGGAGCTGTATATCGCTGATGTGCAGTTACTGGTCCCACCAACCTGCAGTGTCTATTTGTTGTTTATTGTTGCTGTTCTTTTCTCTCTGCTCTATCCACTCACCCCAACCGGTCGAGGCAGATGGCCATCCAAACTGAGCCCGGTTCTGCTGGAGGTTTTTTCTTCCGTTAAAGGGAGTTTTCCTCTCCACTGTCACCAAGTGCTTGCTCATAAGGGAATTGTTGGGTTTTTAGTTTTAGTTTTTGTAAAGTGCCTTGAGATGATTTGTATTGTGATTTGGCGCTATACAAATAAAATAAAATTGAATTGAATTGAATTGAATTGAAAAGTCTAACACTGATCTGTATGAAAAGAGGAAATTATTATTCTAATCAAAACCTGTAACAAAACACCCACAGGATCTTAATGTATTTACCTCCAACCAGCTGGAAAGCTGAGCTGAGAATGTCGAGGGAGCACATGAATATGTAGAGGAAACACAGCAGCAGGACCAGCTTCCCTACTGACACCAGCACTTTCAGCACCTTCCCTCTGGTATCCAGAGCTGGGACAGACATGATAAATGAGTGAGTTTAAACAAAGTGAAAAAGAAAACACATATTTCTTTTACATTAACATTTTTAAAGTATTATCTCCTTTATAGGCATTTTTAAGACCAAACATTGTGACATATCAGCAAGACCCCAGGTGTAATTACTACCAAAAACTTACCATAATATAAACTTGTTGATAACGTCATTATAATAGAAAATGCTGCCATTTCTAAAATCACAAATTTATATTGCATAGTGGCTCAATCACTCTTGTAGTAAACTGCAATGACAGGTAACTTTAAAACTGTTGACTAGACTGAACACAGAGTGTGTCTTATCTCACCTACAGTCTGTAGTTACTATCTGGATGGTGTCAATTGTTATTTATGATATCTATCCTTTCTAAATGATCTGATCGGCGATGCTGATTTGATTTACTGTTCTTTGAATTCGGCAGCATTTACTCATCCAACCACAGCACAGAGGAATTGCCATCTTTAGATGTTACCCTGTTTTTATTGTTTTACAACACTGAAGCACATGTAGACTGACTGTGTATAATCAAGGCTTTCATTTAGTTGTAGTTTACATGTAAATGACTGAATGCTTTCAGACATTCAAACAGAGACAACTTTTAAAGGAGTTCATACTCGCAAAGTTACTCCGGACATGTTTTACTGCATTTACAGATGAGACATTAATATATGTATAGTTATGTGTTGGTAACTTTTGATGATTACCCCTGGAATGAGACACCTTATCTTATCTCCAGCAGGTATTTATTACTCATCATATATATCTAATCAGAACAGACAAGTGTCTTTAAAAATACAAGGATAAGAAAACATTAATACTAATAATCATGTTACACAGTCTTCACCTGACCATGGGACCCCAGTGTCCTGCAGTTCTGGCAGGTCCCATGGGTCTATGTCGTTTGGTTCATCCTCAATCAAAGCCACAGTGGAATGTCTGGGACTTGCTTTGACCTCTGGAACAGACATAAAGCATGATTATATTTACTGTCTTTTTTGTATAGCCATATAGATTTTACATGTAACTGCTATTTAAATACATCAATGGCCTTTGTTGCATTTTACACAGGATGAAAAATACCTTCGCTTTTATTTCCATCTTTCTTGTCAAGGACCTCCTTGTGTTTGTTTTAAGAAGCCATTGGTTCATAAAAGAAAAGAAATTAAACATTATGTTAGAATTTAATTTCAAACTTCCATGTAATTACTGCGGAACAGATTTGTTTCTAAAATTGTATTTGTCAAAATTTAAAGGACACAGCAGATTATTGTAGGAACTGTAAGTAAAGTAAAGTCTTATGATGAGGTGAGTGTTTTAAATAGTAGATTATTTATGTTGCTAAATGTCTCATAAAGTACTGCAATCAAATCAAATATGCCAACCCAGAAAGTAGGAACCCACCAAAATGCTTTAAATTTTTTCATCTCTAATTAGCTGTCGGCCAATTGTGTGTATGAACAATTCTCAAAAATACCTTAAGAGTCAGTTTGAATGTCAGGAGTTCACAAATATCACACATACAGACACACACACACACACACACACACTTTCCCTCACATGTCAGGGTATTGATCTTATTGTCACATGTTTGAGCTGCAGTAAAATTCCATTCACACAACGATATGACCTGGAACAAACACTACCAGCTAAATCAATATTAAAAATATAAGTTACTGTCTAAAGTGATGAAAGTAGCTTACATATTGATGTATTAATATTACATACTATTGTTGTCTGTTATGTATAATTTAATAAATGTTTTAATCCATACTATACTAGAGTATACTGTATACAGTATACTGTATAATTCTTTGTCTACCATTCTTTCATTTACCTTGATGCATTTTTCACTTCAGTTTACAATGTTATACTTGTATCTTGTAAAATGTGCAACTACAAACTCATATATTTATTTTATTGTAAAGATATATTTAATTTTTTTAATTTGACACACATGGGTTTTTGATAATTAAGTAAAAAAAACATTAAATTGATATTCTGAGGTTTTCAGCCGACAGTAGTAAAAACATGTGCAGATGGATAGAAGCCATGCTGATCCTCACCTGTGGTTGATGTAGTGAGTCCATGCTCTCTGTGTGATGAGCTCACCTGGGCTTCTCGTTTAGAAACTGTGCCCTCACACAGTTAGAGTGGTAGTGTAGGGATTCGGGGGGTTTGTGGAGGGCAGCAGGGCAAGTGATGAGCAGCCTTTACACCCTCAGGAACATTTCCGTCTCATAGATAAGCAGAACACACCTTTACTAGTCTGACCAGACACTGCTGTAATCTCTCTGCAAGCTGTGTTGCAATCCAGCTCACATTGTACCTGATAAGGCCTAAGATGGTGGTATCTACCTTCACTCACACCTCTACACCTGCTATTAACCTGTATATCTCAGCGAAATACGTTTCTCGTTTTGCACCTAAGATTCATAACAATTCTATTGTTTGTCCAATTTACAGATGTATCCACTCATTTAAAAGAGAAACTCCTGCACTTAAATTTCTCATGCACAGCCATCAGAGTGATAGCTCCAGCAGGTGGACCCTGGGATTAACAATGTGAGAGCAGTACCAAAGAGGACGGCTGCCTGGCAAAGGTTTATAGCCACTAACAGACAGACCACATGTAGGTTGGTGACTGCAGGAAGTTTGTCATTAGGGCACCATTTGATTTCATGTATGTGAGTTTGTTCTATTTTTGGAGGACAGTGCTAGAAGTCGATTGATTCTCCTATTACACTACCCATTAGTCATCCATCCATCCATCCATCCATCCATCCATCCGTCCATCCATCCATCTTCTTCTGCCTATCCGGGGCTGTCTCGGGGGGGCAGTAGCCTAAACAGGGCTACCCGGACTTCCGTTTCCCCTGACACTTCCTCCAGCTCTTCCTGGAATACCTGCCGTCCCAGCTGGCCTGGCTTTCACGGTTGGCCTCGGAAAGCCCTCCAGCGTGTCCTGGGTCTTCCCTGGGGCCTCCTCCCAGTGGGACATGCCTGGAACACCTCCCCAGGGAGGTGCCCAGGAGGCATCCGGAACAGATACCTGTGCCACCTCAGCTGACTCCTCTCGATGTGGAGGAGCAGCAGCTCTACTCCGAGCTCCTCCCGGGTGACCGAGCTCATCACCCTATCTCTCCTGCGAAGGAAGCTCATTTCAGCTGCTATCCCAGATCTTGTCCTTTCGGTCATGACCCAAAGCTCATGACCATAAGTGACCCATGACCCATTAGTCAATACTTCATAAAATCAATGACCTAAGTTTAGGTCTGTAAAACTGTTGATGATGACTGAGAAGTCAGCCTGGGCCACACTGATGAATTTCCATGAAAGCTGTGATCTGACAGTGTTAGTTGAGGGTACGAGTGTATCTCCCTGTCCCCGTCTCATTGACATACACATAAAACAATTGCACTTTTAGGTTCTTAAATGTTGACTGTTAAATGTAAATGTTCTACCTGCATCTGTGAATACACCAATCCTGCAACAAATTCTGTCCTCACGATGGTTATAATGTATTGATCGTCTTTTTATGAACGAGGATAGTTTGTGCAACACAAACTGAACATTATAACCCTCATGAAGGGTATAATGTTGTAGGACTGTTAGATTAGACTCTGCTTGTCCTAGCTAGATTTTGGAGTTGAGTTTCTTTAATCACTGATTTTTATGAAATATTATAAACTTTACCTCTGTGGCCTTTCTTTGGATATTTAAATCCAAGTTTAGAAGGGAAGTGTCTCTTTGGTGGAACTGCTGAGAACCCATAGACATTTGAGATATAGTGAGACTTGCTGAGCAGACACTGAAAATATAAATATTTCAAAAGTAAAATCTTAATTTGAATAGTAACTGGTAAATACAGCTGTCAGATAATTGTGGTGCAGTAAAAAAGCAGCCTACAGTAGTTCTAAATCAAATTATAAATTAGGATATGCTGAACTAAACTGACTAAAGTAAAGCATCTCAAACTTTATCTTAAGTGCAGCACTTATGTTAATGTACTAATAAAGTAAGTGTATGCTTAAAAACACCTAATGGCATCCGAGTGCTACAAGTGCTCATCCAAGGTGCCCCTCTGTAGACCAGGAGCCCACCTGATTGACCCAAAAGACCCCAAAATGGTGCAGTGACCATCCTGTACTGATGTGACCTTATCTTGTAGTTTTCACTACCTTTAACATCTGCTGTCATGCCATGTTGCCAGTAAAGCTGAATGGATGATAACTGGGTCAACAAAGGGAAAAAACATACATCTATTTTTAGGTTTATCAATAAATATCAACAACCATTGTTTGTGATCCAGTCTCTCTGTCTTTTTTGCTCCCTGGAGCTGCTGTGGAATCACTGATTTACTCCATCTCATATTCTAAGCTCTTAAAATTTTAGTGCTAACACCACAGAATTCTTTAACTTTATGCCACCACTTATTCCTGTAAGAGGTAACAGCTTCATTCTCAAATAAGTTCAACAGCATCTCCTAGGCACGGTACAATGCTATTACAGAACCGTGCAATTCTATTCTCATTCACAGCTTCTTATACTTCATAGACAGATACAGGTACAGGACAGATAACCTAACATATTGTATTGATGATTATCATCAATACCATGTGAGGTGATAAATGAGGAGGAAAATGAAGAAAAAGTAAATACACAAATCAATCTTCTATTAGATTTTTTCTAATCTTTAATTTACTGTGAAACGTGTAAGTTTTACCTTATTGGGCCCTAAACAGGTTACTCCTAACTACAACTGTCAGGAAAATGTAGTGGAGTATAAAGTACAGTATTTCTTGGGGGGGCTGGGGCTCAGCTGAGCAGGATGCCTGTGAGGTGATGGTTGTCTGCGGGGCTGACAGCAAGAAGGGTCCCCTGTTGAGCATCAGCCATCTCCAGGCAGGTCGAAGGCTGACTGGGACAGGAACAGAGCAGGTGAAGATAAAGATAAATATTGTAGTGGATATGTTTTTATTCTTACCATGAACTATTCCAAAAAGCCAGTTATTTCATTGTTATATGGGATGATTTGTTTTTATTTTTTAATCATTGAAGATGTGAATGGAGACTGAATTGTGGTGTCAATCAATCCAACCACTAGAGGACGTAGTTCAATACCTCTACAATAAACCTTGACCTTTCAAAATAAAAGATCCGGTTTACAGCTTTTAAATATTTTGTACTTTTAAATGGGAATGTTTAATTGTTAAATAATAATTTAACCCTATTAATCTCCCTGACTGTTCACTACCAAGCATTAATAATAGCAATACTATAAATAACACTTTTATCACTTCATCTGATTTACAACTGCCACTTTATTTACTTCCGGGTGAGGGCAACGTTAGCTGGCGCCACGACATTGTACCAAACATTAGAGGAGTCAGTCTGCAGAGTGGTTTAAACCTATTTATCCCACATGCTCTGAAAACTTTACATTATCTCGGACATTTTCCTGAACATGTCGTCCACCACGACGGGGTTTCTGGAGGAGCGGCAGCACAGAGGAGCGCAAGTGAGTTGCTAAGGTGTTAGCTCATCATTAGCTCATTAGCTCTGATAAAAGCTTCACATGCTGACAGTTTGAATGTGCTTTAATCTGCAGGCGCCAGTGGGCATGGACTACATCCCCACGGAAGAGGAGAGGAGGGTGTTCAGAGAGTGCAACCAGGAGAGCTTCTGGTTCAGGTGTAAGTCAGTCTTGCACGTTGAGGTCAGACTTGTTTGTGAGGCTGTGAGGAGGAAAGATGTTTGTCTTACAGTCCTGCATTCAGTCTGAGATTAACACGCTTCATTCACAGCGATGCCCTTCTCTGTGGTCAGCATGGCTGTCACCCAGGCCCTGGTTGCCAGAGGTAATACTATCTATTATGGGATGGAATCCAGGGGCGAATGTAGACCCTTTTAGGGGGGCTCAACAACCTCACCACCCCTAAACATTATAATAATAATAATAATAATAATAATAATGTAATGAATCATTAGGCCTTTTATTAACTACTCTTGTTTTCACATGTCCTGCATGTGAAAGCAGTGAAGGAGAAGGAGGTAGGGATGGATGTCATGGTGCAGGTTAAATCCACAAGTTGAAAAGCAAATACAGAATATTGTCAAACTCGTTAGCTGCTGTAACTGATAAAACTGTATTGTTTTAGCTATAGCTTGTTATTCTTCTTTTCCTTTCGGCTGCTCCCTTCAGGGGTCGCCACTGCCTCCATTTAACCCTATCCTCTGTATCCTCCACACCCACACCAACTCTCCTCATGTCCTCCTGCACTACATCCAAGAACCTCCTCTTTGGTCTTCCTCTAGGCCTCCTTCCTGGCAGCTCTAACCTCAGCCTCCTTTTACCAATGTATTCACTGTCCCTCCTCTGAACATGTCCAAACCATCTCAATCTGGCTTCCCTGGCTTTTTCTCCAAAACATCTAACATGATTAAGCCTTGCTACCTTTCTACCTGGTCTCCTGAACACACAAGATATCCACCTTCCTTCTCTCCATCATATCAGCCACCTCTCTAGTTTCCCTGACAAAGTCCCTACATTCAAAGTTCCTACTCTAAGTCCTACACTCCTGCCCTTCCTCTTCTCTCTTTGCCCATGAACATGCCTTCCTTCTTTCCTTCTTCGACGAACAGTAGTCCAATTTCCACTGGCACCTTGTAAGTCAAGAGCACCAGTGGCGGTCGTTGTTAACCCGGGCCGCGACCGATCTGGTATGGAAGTTGTATCTATGATTCGCATGTTTGATTTGGCTTAAATTTTACATCGGATGTCCTGACACAACCCTCTGCATTTACCTGGACTTGAGACCGGCACATGAAGACACTGGATTGTTATTCTTCTTCATTAACGGATAAAGAAAAGTCAGTTGTATGTCATGTTATATTACTTTGCTCCACATGGCAAAGTAACAAACTACTGGTGAGCTGCATACAGTTTTTATGATGGAATTGAAAAATAAGGTCTGTGAAGTTACACAGAAAATTTATTCAGAAACAGAAATACTTCATTAATCCCTTGCAAGGGAATTGTTTTGTTCCTATGCTCTGTACCACACCAAGTAAGTTATGAAAGGACAGAACAAAAGTAAAGTTAATGAAAATACAATATAAAATATGCAATAATACCAAATAAAATAATGGACATTTATGGACATTGAATCCAGGCACAGGCAAACCCTCAATAACTGGAAATCTGTTCTTCCATAGATGGACTTGTGTTGCTTATATCAACCCAATATTCCATTAGAATAATGTTATAAACCAATATGGATCAATTCATACTGCTTATTGATTATAGATTCTGTGATTAAGTTTGATGTTTGGTTGACAGCACAAAGGAGAGAGGAGGACAGTGATGGAGACAATGGGAGAGAGGACCAAGGCCTTGTTTAAATGGCACCTTCTTAAGGGTGCAGGGCATCCCCTAAAAGTCTGATTCTACAGTCGCCCCTGGTGGAATCAACAAAATACATGTAAGATAAATATAAAAACAAATTGAACTTTAATCCATTGTTTTTCATTTGTAGGAACCCTGTCTGCGTCGCCAAGATTTGGATCTCTACCCAAAGTGGCCTGTAAGTTCATGTTAAAGCTGGACAATTACAGTAAATGTCAGAAAGACCTCTTGAGTAATATTAAGCATTTTGAATACATCACAAACTACAGTCTGAAATCTCCATGAAGTTAAATCAACACCTCTAAAACAGTTTCAACAAGAGGAGTGATGCAAGACTAATGCTAATAGAATAGTCGTACCTAATGTAATTACTTATTTTACCTGTGTGAAATCAACAGTCATTGAGAAGCTTCAGTGCATCATTTTCATATTAATGACTGTACTTTTTTTAGGAATATGTCTCATGTCCTAGAAATGAAAGCGCAAGTATTTATGGCAGAAATGCTGTCAGATTGCTGATACTTTAAGTGTGTTGTATGCATGATTAATTATTTGTTTGAGCATGTTTGTCTCCTCAGTTGTTGGTTTCTGTGGCTACCTGGCTGGGAAAATGTCATATATGAAGACTTGCCAGGAGAAGTTCAAGAGGTTGGAGAACTCCCCTTTAGGAGAAGCCCTCAGACAGAGGACACGGCTGCCTCCACATCAGTGAGTAATACGCGCAGCAGAGTTTATCCTCATTAAATGTTGGCCACGTGAGATTGACTTACCTAATGTTTTTACAGCTGAATACTCTCCTCTGATTGTGTTTTTCTTTCTTCAGGCCCAAGGGTCCTCAGTCAGAGCTGAGTGACCCAGACACCACATCATTTGGCACCATGTTCCAGCCAGCAGAAACACACAGTCAGACTCCCACCCACACCAGAGATTATGAATATGACTACAGTCCAGAGCCACCCATGCAAATGGGCAGAGCAGATGACTTCAGCAGTCCAGGTGCCACAGGTATGAGCTATGAGCTTTACAAAAACCACACAATAATGACCATCTGGAAAATGAACAATTATTTTTATAGCTGCATATTATTTTCTGTCATCAGAGTAAATGAATGTGTATCATAGTTTCTCAGATCCCATTAAATGTCTTGTTTTGTCTTGTGGCATAACCCGTTGGAGGAGCAATAAAGGGAGTGCAGACAAATTGTCTTTTTCTGAATATATTTCTTGCAAGAAAGGAGCAAACCAGAATAGAACATAATTGATCAGAGTCTTCACCGGTTGTTCTCAAGTTGCTCAACTCCTATTAGGCTGAGGCCACTACTTATACAGACATGTAAAGTAAATGCAAATAATCATTCACATAATCAGGGGAGTACAGACTTATCTATTGTTCTACAAAGTGATTCCCTAATAAGGCTATATTCTAAAACTCTATATTCTCATTTGATAGTTAACCCTCCATCCTGGGTATGCTCTGTTATACTTGTCCCTTCCTCACACTTGGTGTCCTAAGGAACCTTTCTCCCAGATACTCCTCACCAACATCCTTGAGAACACCGTGTCCCTTAGTGTCAAACTATACAAGGTCAGGAAGAACATAAATATCAGATATGATTATGAAAAACACATGAGCTCCGTTGTGAACGCTGTGAATCAACCTGTAAATGAAAACCTGTGACATCTGAAAAACCAAGAATACAGTAAGAAACAATAAAAATCATAATCAGTAACAATAATCAATCATTGAAACTCATTTTTCCATTACAGTCTAAAATTCAGTTGTGCTATAACATTCAAACATGGAAATGTATTAAATCATTACTTTTTTTTATTTTTATTTTTTTAGAACCATCAAATGTATTTTGTGTTTCTCTTGCAAAATTTGCTTCAGGCATCAGTCATTTAAAATACTTGACAATTTTGCTGTGGTGACCATAAAAACTCAAAAAATTAGATTAAGTGAGCATTAATATAGATTTGGATGTGCTATAAAAAGATGATTAATACTTAGCGATGGCTGAGCTAAATAATGCTAAGCTAATTATTGAAACCGAATCATTTTACTGACTCAGTTATAATGAACATTTTCTCTCTGCTAATAACTTTGTCTCTCAGTAAGTCCACAAAGTATGTTGTAGTGTACACATTGTTTATGTTTGTTTCTATTGTTTGTCCCTCACCTTCAGTCCAGTCATATGTGGAAGAGGAGCAGCCCAGGAGAAAACCTATCCTCTATGAGGACTTGAGACTCAAAAACAGAGAGAACTATGAGGTCACACTCACTCAGAAGGCTGAGACATTGCTCAAAACACCACCAGAGAAGGAACCAGAAAGGCCCATGAAAGAGGGTAAATTGCTAAAGTAAATCTATGTAAATACACACAGATTAGAAGTAGTTTAGGGACTGTTTTCTAAATACATATAATTTCTTTAAAATAACATGAAGCAATGATTAAACCTTTACATCATCTGTTCCTTATGTTTCAGTAAAGAAGAACAAATATGGAGATTCATGGGAAGAATGAATCCTTGAGTTTAAGATGTGATGTACTCTGGCATCACTGATAGGTGGCAGCAGCACAGTTTTGAGTGACTGACTTACCCTAAGGTGTCATAAGGTTGTATGAATTTGTGATCAGTATATCTTTACAAGTGAATCAATTAAACAAAACTGTTTGAGAACTAAATAGTCTGTTTCTGTGCTTTGATGCTAATTTAAATTTAGTGGGTTTTTTTTTTTTCTTTTTTACAAATTCACTAGTACAGAAATGTAAATAATCTGACCGAAAAAAAAAACTATTTGTGCTACTTTGTGCTATTTTACTGCTATTTAAGAAAAAATTGCATTAACTGAAGATGGGTGGTCATTTATTTATTTATGTATTTGGTGTGTATTAAAAGCATTGGCTTTAGGAACAACTACATTTATAGTTTAAAAAACTGAAAAGAATGTTAAGATTCTGAAGCAAAAATGGATCAAAGCTCTCAAAAATCATTGTTTTGACATTATCCTGGTCTTCACTAGGCAAAATGCTACACAAAACTGATTATATCCTACTGGTGTCATGGTCAGATGATCAAACAAAAAAAATGCAAAATACATACAATATAACCCTGAAGATACATGATCGAAAATCAAAAAGGCACTCAATCACAAAGGTTGGTACATAAGAAGTATTTAGAAATATATTTAAAAACCAATAATGTATCATAGTCAGAAGCAGGTTTTTGGTTAACTTTTTGATTACTTCACCTGTTGTATCCGATGATTTGGTGGGATTGAAATGTTGCTTTTTCCTTGTCCATTAAAGTTTCTAGTTGGTGGCAACTGAGCAGTTACACTAAAAACAGACTCAGCTTCTGAATCATGAACCAGATGTAAATATATAGGAATGTGCACATAATTACCTTTGGCAACAGTTAGGGCTTTACATCAGTAAACAAGTTTTTGCATGAAAAGACTTTTATACAAATTTAATTTGTAGAAATGGGCAACATATAATACATAAGACACTGAAATTTAAACAAAAAATGTACAAAGGTTACCTGTAACATTTGAACATGGAGAAATGTGGCAAAGAATCCACAAACAAAAGCTTAAAAATCAAGTTTGTCATCTGCCAGTTAGTTTCTCTCCCAACTGTAGTCCCCACAGTTCAGTGACAAGAGGAGCTAGAGGGGTACCATCCCTATCTGCATGTTGTAAATGCAAAGCAATCAAAAAAAAAAAAAAACAGAACTATATCTAACCATGACTATGAGCATGGTGGTTGTGGCTGCATCTGTGGCCAGGACTTAGCCCAAAGATGTGTGCTGCGCTGAGTCCATGAAGATGAGAGGTGGAGGAGGACCAGCCAGAGCACTAGCTGAGTTTGCCCAACCTTCATATGTCATGGGTGCAGTATTAATGTTGGACAAGGGGGCATACGCCTGGACTGGGTAGGACCCAGGTGTTGGGTTGATTTGTGGAAGGAGGGTCTTCCTCCTCTCTTCTGTGGACGCAGGAACAAACATAACGCCGCTGATTCTCCTCAACCACCTGAAGGGCATCATCTTCTCTACAATGCCGGCCCTGGCCTCAGACATGTCCACATGCGAGAACCATCCCTTCCCGTACATCCACCCGATCAGAATAGAAGTGACATTGCAGAGCAGCACACTGTGAGGAATGACAGCAGTGGTGATTATGAGGAGCACCCAAGGGAGAGCCATGGTGGGGAAGCTGACTCCACAGAGAAACCCTTTAGTCATCTTTGTGTGCATAGCAGTCAGGGCGACACTGGCCAGGACCACAGGAAGCAGCCCCTCGGCGTGACTCCGGCTGCTATCATCCTGCAGAAGGTCCAAGAAGCTGAAACACAAACCGGTGGTGGTCGACATCAGCAGAAACAAGAACAGGAACCGGACCGTGCCGACACCTTTCTCCAAGCTGCTGCTGAGAAACAACAGGGCTGTGATGTTCAGGAGAAGTTGCGCAGAACTTCTGTGGTAAAACGGGAACATGAAGAGCCTGTGGAGGTGTACACTTTGGAAAACAGCGGCACCGACACTGAAGAGACCCTGGGTGAGGCTGAAGTACATCTGGACACCAAACAAAACGCATGACAGCAGCGCTACTATAATAGCCCCGCTGGTGACAGCAGGAGCGATTTCCTTGAAAACCTGCACGACCGTTTTGAAGTAATCCGTCAGGGTCATCTTGGCAAAAAACTTCGACCATCCACAGTTAATACTAAACTGAAGTTTGTTAGAAAGAAATCACCAAACCAACTGTGGCTCGACTGTCTCCACAATTCCTAAACAGGAAGTACAATCTTATCTAGACTGTTTTGAGCCGTCGATTCCTCCACACCTGTCAGGCTGATGTAGTTGTTGTTGTTGGTGGATAAATCAATCAATCAGTCTTCAGTATTTTGTAGACGGCGATGTTTACACGACGGTCGGCCAATCTTTCAGTAGTATATGTAGAGTCAGGCTAACCCGAGTGTTAAAAGACAACTTCTGGTCAAACCTTTCAAAATAAAGCGCATTGATGCATGGAAGGGCGTTTTTATATGACGATATCTTTAACTGCGTAGATTAATTAAACCATCTACACATAATAAATGCCATATAATCACAAAACTGTAAAAATCAGACTTTTATAGTCTATTGGGTAAAGAGAAGACTAAATATGACTTTGCTGTCATATTTTGAAGGAAAAATTGTTCAACTTCCTGCTCCTGTTGTATAAATTATCTTAAACCCATAATTCAGTGCAGTGTGAGGGGGGTTTTTTTTAGGTCTCGGCGCAGGGACTATTATTCAATTCAATTCAATTTTATTTGTATAGCGCCAAATCACAATACAAATCATCTCAAGGCACTTTACAAAAACTAAAACTAAAAACCCAACAATTCCCTTATGAACAAGCACTTGGCGACAGTGGAGAGGAAAAAACTCCCTTTAACGGAAGAAAAAACCTCCAGCAGAACCGGGCTCAGTTTGGGCGGCCATCTGCCTCGACCGGTTGGGGTGAGTGGATAGAGCAGAGAGAAAAGAACAGCAACAATAAACAACAAATAGACACTGCAAGTTGGTGGGGCCAGTAACTGCACATCAGCGATAAACAGCTCCAGGACCAGGGACACCTGCAGAAGGTACAGAGAGAGAGAGAGAGAGAGAGAGGGAGGGAGAGAGCACAAACTAGGGGAGAGAGAGAGCACAAGGTTAGTAACATTCAATGGTGGAATATACATGAGGTGGGAGAGAAGAGGGGGGAGGGGGGGGGGGTTAGGGTAGGGGAGCTCAGTGCACCGATGGTCCTCGGGCAGTCTAGGCCTATAGCAGCATAACTAACTAAGGGATGGTTCAGGGTTGCCTGAAGCCAGCCCTAACTATATTCAATTCAATTCAATTCAATTTTATTTGTATAGCGCCAAATCACAATACAAATCATCTCAAGGCACTTTACAAAAACTAAAACTAAAAAACCCAACAATTCCCTTATGAGCAAGCACTTGGCGACAGTGGAGAGGAAAAAACTCCCTTTAACGGAAGAAAAAAACCTCCAGCAGAACCGGGCTCAGTTTGGGCGGCCATCTGCCTCGACCGGTTGGGGTGAGTGGATAGAGCAGAGAGAAAAGAACAGCAACAATAAACAACAAATAGACACTGCAAGTTGGTGGGGCCAGTAACTGCACATCAGCGATAAACAGCTCCAGGACCAGGGACACCTGCAGAAGGTACAGAGAGAGAGAGAGAGAGAGAGAGAGAGGGAGGGAGAGAGCACAAACTAGGGGAGAGAGACAGCACAAGGTTAGTAACATTCAATGGTGGAATATACATGAGGTGGGAGAGAAGGGGGGGGGGGGTTAGGGTAGGGGAGCTCAGTGCACCGATGGTCCTCGGGCAGTCTAGGCCTATAGCAGCATAACTAACTAAGGGATGGTTCAGGGTTGCCTGAAGCCAGCCCTAACTATATGCTTTGTCAAAGAGGAAGGTTTTAAGTCTAGCCTTAAAAGTACAGAGAGTGTCTGCCTCCTGAACCCAGTCTGAGAGCTGGTTCCACAGGAGAGGAGCTTGATAGCTAAAGGCTCTGCCTCCCATTCTGCTTTTGAGAACTCTGGGAACCACAAGTAGGCCTGCACTCTGAGAGCGAAGTGGTCTATTGGGATAATATGGTACTATGAGGTCTTTAAGGTATGAAGGAGCTTGATTATGAAGGGATTTGTATGTGAGAAGAAGGATTTTAAATTCTATTCTATATTTTACAGGGAGCCAATGAAGAGAAGCCAATATAGGAGAAATATGATCTCTCTTGCTAGTTCCTGTCAGGACTCTGGCTGCGGCATTCTGGATTAATTGGAGGCTTTTTATTAAGATATTAGGACATCCAGATAGTAATGAGTTACAGTAATCTAGCCTTGAGGAAACAAATGCATGGACTAGTTTTTCTGCATCATTTTGAGACAGGATGTTCCTAATTTTGGAAATGTTGCGCAGGTGAAAGAATGCAGTTCTAGAAATTTGTTTTATGTATGAGTTAAAGGACATGTCCTGGTCAAAAATAACTCCAAGGTTTTTTACAGTAGTGCTGGAGGCTATGCCATCTAGAGTAGCTATAATTTTAGAAAAGTTATTTCTGAGATTTTTAGGCCCAAATATAATGACTTCTGTTTTCTCCGAGTTTAAAAGTAAAAAGTTACTGGTCATCCAAGCCTTTATGTCAGTTAGACAGGCTTGAAGTCTGGTTAACTGGTTTGTGTTAACAGGTTTAATAGATAGATATAACTGAGTGTCATCCGCATAGCAGTGGTAATTAATAGAGTGCTTCCTAATGATATATCCTAAAGGAAGCATGTACAGGGTGAACAGAATCGGTCCTAGCACAGAACCTTGTGGAACTCCATAACTAACTTTTGTTCGTGTGGAAGGTTCATCATGGACATGAACAAACTGGAATCTGTCCGATAAATAGGATTGGAACCACTTTAACGCTGTTCCTCTGATACCAATCACATGCTCCAGTCTCTGTAATAAGATGTTGTGGTCAATGGTGTCGAATGCTGCACTAAGGTCTAGGAGGACAAGTATCGAAACAAGTCCATTATCTGAGGCTAAGAGAAGATCGTTGGTAACTTTCAACAGTGCTGTTTCTGTACTATGATGTGCTCTAAATCCTGATTGAAAATCTTCAAATAGTTCATTCCTGTGTAAGTGGTCTGATAGCTGCTTAGCAACAGCTTTTTCTAGGATTTTAGAAATAAATGGCAGGTTGGATATTGGTCTATAATTAGCCAAGACACCTGGATCAAGACTAGGCTTTTTGAGTGAAAGGTTTGATTACTGCAGTCTTAAAGGCCTGTGGTACGTAGCCTGATACTAGAGATAAATTTACCAAGTCCAATAAAGATGAGTTCATTAATGGCAGGGTGTCTTTAAGCAGTCTAGTCGGGATGGGGTCCAAGAGACACGTTGATGATTTCGATGAAGCAACTACTGATGTAAATTCAGAGAGATCTATAGGAGAGAAGCACTCTAAACATAACTGAGGTCCTACAGATGATTCAAGAGCTACTGTAGTAAAAGATTCATTTATTGCAGGTATAGGAAGCATCTGCTGAATTTTATCTCTAATAGTTGTGATTTTATTTGTAAAGAAACTCATAAATTCATCACTGCTGAGAGCTAAGGGAACACTGGGCTCAACAGAGCTGTGACTTTTGTCAGCCTGGCTACAGTGCTGAAAAGAAACCTGGGATTGTTCTTATTTTCCTCTATTAGTGATGAATAGTATGCAGTTCTGGCTTTACGGAGAGCTT
Organism: Mastacembelus armatus; assembly: GCF_900324485.2. Classification (NCBI taxonomy): domain Eukaryota; kingdom Metazoa; phylum Chordata; class Actinopteri; order Synbranchiformes; family Mastacembelidae; genus Mastacembelus; species Mastacembelus armatus. Next base: position 25,302,344 of record NC_046633.1, read on the forward strand.
TTTTATATGTTAGTAGACTGTTTTTCCAGGCTAGAAAAATTTCCTCTAAGTTTGTGGAACGCCACTTCCTTTCCAGCCTTCGTGATGCCTGCTTTAAGGTACGAATATGTAAATTATACCATGGGGCTAGTCTTCTCTGAATCACTAACTTCTTTTTCAGAGGGGCTACAGAATCAAGCGTTTCACGCAGTGAGGTTACAGCGCTGTCAACAACATGATCAATTTGGTAGGGAGTAGGATTAAGGCAGCTGCCCTCCACTATGTTTATACTTGGCATAGATGCAAATAAAGATGGAATCATTTTCTTAAATTTATTAACAGCGTTGTCGGATAAACATCTGCTGTAGTGGAATTTTCTTCCAGACGCTGCATGATCCATCATTTTAAATTCGAAAGTTATTAAAGAATGATCTGACAAAACAGGATTTGGGGGAAAAATTATTAGATGTTCAATTTCGATGCCATAGGTCAGAACAAAATCAAGGGTGTGATTAAAACAGTGGGTGGGTTTATTAACGTTTTGAATGAAACCAATTGAATCTAATATAGAATTAAATGCAATGCTGAGGCTGTTATTTTCAACATCTACATGAATGTTAAAATCTCCCACTATAATGACTTTATCTGATCTAAGCACTAAATCAGACAGGAAGTCAGGGAATTCAGTTAAAAACTCTGAGTAAGGAACAGGTGGACGGTACACAATGACAAGTAGAACTGGTTTTTGTGTTTTCCAGTTTGGATGTGAGAGACTAAGAGTGAGGCTCTCAAATGAGTTATAATTGTTCTGAGGATGAAAGTTTAATAATAAGTTTGACTGGAAGATTGCAGCTACTCCTCCACCTCGACCTGTGCTTCGAGGAACATGATAATTTTTATGACTGAGGGGGGTTGATTCATTCAGACTGACATATTCATCCTGCTGTAACCAGGTTTCAGTAAGATAAAGTAGGTCAATTTGGTGATCAGTTATCAAATCATTTACTAACAGAGATTTAGAAGAAATGGACCTAATATTTAATAATCCACATTTGACAGTTCTGTTTTTCTGTTCAATAAGAGGAGTGGTCTTAATTTTTATTAAGTTTTTATGAATAACTCCTCTTCTGTTAACTTTTGATTTGTTTGATTTATATGTTCGAGGGGCAGACACAGTTTCTATGTGGTTTGAAGGGGGCGGCGGCTCTAAGGAAACTGCAGAGAAGCGTTTTAGACTGAGTTTCTGCATCCCGGTCCCCACCCTGGATTGTCAGGCTTTAGGTCGGCTAATAAACTCGGCCAAATTCCTAGAGATGAGAGCTGCACCATTCAAAGTGGGATGGATGCCATCTCTCGCTATCAGACCGGGTTTTCCCCAGAAAGTGGCCCAATTGTCTATGAAGCCCACATCGTTTGCTGGACACCACCTAGACAGCCAGCGACGGAACGATGACATGCGGCTAAACATGTCATCGCTGGTCAGATTGGGGAGGGGTCCAGAGAAAACTACGGAGTCCGACATTAATTTAGCAAAGTTACACACCGACTCAACATTAATTTTAGTGACCTCCGATTGGCGTAATCGGGTGTCATTGCTGCCGACGTGAATAACAATTTTCCCATATTTACGATTAGCCTTAGCCAGCAGCTTCAGATTTGACTCGATGTCGCCCGCTCTGGCCCCAGGAATACATTTGACTATGGTCGCTGGTGTCTCTAGCTTCACGTTCCTGACTATGGAATCGCCAATTATCAGAGTCGGTTTCTCAGCGGGTGTGTCGCTGAGCGGGGAAAATCTATTAGAAACATGAACAGGCAGGTGATGAGCCGTGGGCTTCTGTTTAGGAGTATGTTTCCGTCGGACCGTCGCCCAGGCTAATTCTCCGGGCTGCTCCGGAGCTGCCCTTGGACCGCTAACAGACCCTGAGCTCGGTGGCTCCACACCAGCTAACGGGGCTAGGCTAGCTGGCTTTTGTTCGAAGGTGCGGAGCCGCGCTTCCAAATCAGTGATCCTCGTCTCCAAGGCTAACAGAACCTTACACTTAATACAGGTATCATTATCGCTAAAGGAGGCAGAGGAATAACTAAACATGTGGCACACCGAGCAGGAGAGAGAGAGAGAGGGAGAGGCCATGTTAGCAAGCTAACTAGCTAGCTAAGCTAACCGGTAGGCCAACGAGCGCTAAGTCAGGAAATAGCAACAAACACCGGTCAAAACAGAAAGGTACCCGACCAGCACCGGAATGCAGCAGCCAGTGAACCGTTCAAAGTCTAGCCGGTTCCCAGGTGTGCCAAACCACAGCTAGTCTGCCGCCAGTCTGCAGACGAACCACACAACACGACACGCCTGCAAGACAAAAGTGATTCGCTTACCCGGATGTTCAGCTACTCACCTTGTCATATGCTTTGTCAAAGAGGAAGGTTTTAAGTCTAGCCTTAAAAGTACAGAGAGTGTCTGCCTCCTGAACCCAGGCTGGGAGCTGGTTCCACAGGAAAGGAGCTTGATAGCTAAAGGCTCTGCCTCCCATTCTGCTTTTGAGAACTCTGGGAACCACAAGTAGGCCTGCACTCTGGGAGCGAAGTGGTCTATTGGGATAATATGGTACTATGAGGTCTTTAAGGTATGAAGGAGCTTGATTATGAAGGGATTTGTATGTGAGAAGAAGGATTTTAAATTCTATTCTATATTTTACAGGGAGCCAATGAAGAGAAGCCAATATAGGAGAAATATGATCTCTCTTGCTAGTTCCTCTCAGGACTCTGGCTATTATAATTGCTCAATGTGCAAGGGACGAATAAGCGTGGGGGTCGACTGCCGGCAGCGTCTAAGCGTTGACCCACACCCCACACCATTGTCGTGGGAATGCGCGAGACCTTAAGGAAAATGTATATGATGCGGCTACCGGGCGGGCGGGCGTGGGCATGGAAAATCGTTAGGATTATTCTTTATTTTTGTTGTTGTTCTTCTTCTTCTTCGCGTGCGATAGGAAGTCAAATTTGACCCCCCGAACGTGTGTGAAAACTCACCAAAATTTGCATACAATTCAGGATCGTGAAAAAAATATACATTGTATAGGTTTCATTAACGAACTCAAAATGGCTCTTCAGCGCCCCCGACAAAAGTGAAAATACATTGCGCTAATGGGAGCCCTGCCATTTTTTTTCATTGCACAGCCACCAAACTCGGCATGTTTATTGTTCATGTCGGGACAAGCAAAAAAGCTTCTCATGTCGAGGTCGTGCGACCAACAGGAAGTCCACCAGCTGGGAGTTTATCTTGAGGCCACTGGGTTCGTTGATTTTGCTCACCTCGAATTTGAACGAACTCCTCCTTGGGCTTTTGACTGAATGAGCTAATTTTGGTCAGCTTCCTCTATACGAGAGGGGCTGCAAAAGTTATCCAATTAATTTTTTGGCACGTTTTCACAACTATTCACAACTATTAGAGATAAAATTCAACAGATGCTTCCTATACCTGCAATAAATGAATCTTCTACTACAGTAGCTCTTGAATCATCTGTAAGACCTCAGTTATGTTTAGACTGCTTCTCTCCCATAGATCTCTCTGAATTTACATCAGTAGTTGCTTCATCGAAATCATCAACGTGTCTCTTAGACCCCATCCTGACTAGACTGCTTAAAGGCACCCTGCCATTAATTAACTCATCTTTATTAGTCTTGGCTAATTATAGACCAATATCCAACCTGCCATTTATTTCTAAAATCCTAGAAAAAGCTGTTGCTAAGCAGCTATCAGACCACTTACACAGGAATGAACTATTTGAAGATTTTCAATCAGGATTTAGGGCACATCATAGTACAGAAACAGCACTGTTAAAAGTTACCAAAGATCTTCTCTTAGCCTCAGATAATGGACTTGTTTCTATACTTGTCCTCCTAGACCTTAGTGCAGCATTCGACACCATTGACCACAACATCTTATTCCAGAGACTGGAGCATGTGACTGGTATCAGAGGAACAGGGTTAAAATGGTTCAATTAAATTAAATTCAATTCAGTTTTATTTGTATAGCGCCAAATCACAATACAAATCATCTCAAGGCACTTTACAAAAACTAAAACTAAAAACCCAACAATTCCCTTATGAGCAAGCACTTGGCGACAGTGGAGAGGAAAAACTCCCTTTAACGGAAGAAAAAACCTCCAGCAGAACCGGGCTCAGTTTGGGCGGCCATCTGCCTCGACCGGTTGGGGTGAGTGGATAGAGCAGAGAGAAAAGAACAGAAACAATGAACAACAAATAGACGCTGCAGATTGGTGGGACCAGTAACTGCACATCAGTGATATACAGCTCCAGGACCAGGGACACCTGCCGAAGGTACACAGAGAACAGAGAGAGAGGGAGAGAGCACAAACTAGGGGAGAGAGAGAGCACAAGGTTAGTGACATTCAATGGTGGAATATACATATGAGGTGGGAGGAGAGGAAGAGAGGGGACGGGAAGGGAAGGGGGGTTAGGGTAGGGGAGCTCAGTGCACCGATGGTCCTTGGGCAGTCTAGGCCTATAGCAGGTTGCCTGAAGCCAGCCCTAACTATATGCTTTGTCAAAGAGGAAGGTTTTAAGTCTAGCCTTAAAAGTGCAGAGAGTGTCCTCCTGAACCCAGGCTGGGAGCTGGTTCCACAGGAGAGGAACTTGATAGCTAAAGGTTCTGCCTCCCATTCTACTTTTGGAAACTCTGGGAACCACAAGTAGACCTGCACTCTGAGAGCGAAGTGGTCTATTGGGATAATATGGTACCATGAGGTCTTTAAGGTATGAAGGAGCTTGATTATGAAGGGATTTGTATGTGAGAAGAAGGATTTTAAATTCTTCTCACATACAAATTCTTCTCACAACTTCTTCTCACATACAAATCCCTTCATGTGCCCAACCTGGCACATCTCTTCTTCATGTCAGGCCAAGCAAAAAAGCTTATCGTGTTGAGGTCATGTGACCAACAGGAAGTCCACCAGCTGGGAGTTTATCTTGAGGTCATTGTGTTCGTTGATTTTGCTCACCTCGAACTTGAACGAACTCCTCCTTGGGCTTTTGACCGATTGAGCTCATTTTTGGCCAGCATCACCTAGACCCATGGGGCTGCAAAAGCAAAAATTTCTTGAATAAGTATTATGGTTTTCCTTTGGCGGGCGCAGCAAGTTGATGCAGGTTTTTGGCTCGCCACCATTTCTTCAACTTGTAATAACTCTCACACGCATTATCGGATTTGAATCAGACCAATTGATGAATTGTAGTCCCTGCCGCTATAGGCCCAATAGCGCCCCCTGTATAACGATTTGAAAATTGCCATTCAAACCAAAACATTTACTTTGTCAGAATTGTACCAAATTTGGCACAGACATCCTTTAGGGCATCCTGATCATAAAAGCCAATCGGACCCATGCCCTATTTTCAATGCTGTTGCCTTGGCGATGACCAAATCTCGCCATTCATTTCCAATGGGAATTTTGCAAAATGTCCAGTTTTTGTACACCTCGTACTTGAGCGAACTCGTCCGAGGGCTTTTGACTGAATGAGCTGATTCTTGGTCAGCATCATCTAGATATGTGGGGCAGGTAAAGTTATCCAAATTTTTTTGCTTGACCTATGTTTTGCCTTCTTCAAATTGTGATAACTCACAAACGCATGGTCGGATTTCAAGCGGACCAATTGATGAATTGTAGAGCCCACTGGCCTGAACCCATGTGACTTTAGAAAATCACTTTAGATGCAATAGCGCCCCCTATGTACTTGCACTTACTTTGTCAGAATTGTACCAAATTTGGCACAGACCTCCGCGGGGGTCCACTCAAGGATGTGGTCTACTTGGGGGGTGCGGTCTCCTCGGGGTGGTTGTCTGTTCAGGGGGAGACGCTTGGGGAGGCGGTTCGTTCGTGGTGGCGGTTCGCTGGGGGAGGCGGTTCGCACGAGGCGAGGGCCGCTTATCGCCGCTCGCGGCTATATTTATTATTATTATCATTATTTGCTGATTGTCTTTTAAATGCCCTTGATCCCTCTTTTATCATGAGACCTAAACCTTATTAAGGACCACAACCACAAAACATACAGCATATAGATAAATACATACAAATGCTTGCAAATAAAATCAAATGAAATAAAATAAAAATAAACAGAGGAGGAGGATGAGGATGTGTTCAGACGTCAGCGTCAGACGTTTGTCCTTCTTCCGGTTAGTGCGGCGGATGTTGATGTTTTGTTTCGGAGCCTGCTGAACGATGTGAGGTGTATGTCTTCACGGACGGGCTGATATTTTGAGTCGCTGTCCTCACGGTGCTTTTTGAACGCTCCTTTTTTTCTCGGCAAAGTTTCGCTGTTCGTCGGCATCGTGTCTCTCCCGGTGTGTCTCCCGGGAAGCGCGAGCCCGAGTCGTGCGATGATGGAGGACTTTGATGAGATCTACGAAGAGGAGGAGGAGGAAGAGGAGGACGAGGACAGGGCCGCGGAGGAGCAGCTCCTCAAGTACGCTCCGGACCCGGTGGTGGTGCGGGGGTCCGGCCACGTCACTGTGTAAGCAACCGGAGAGGTGCGCGGACACCGAGAAAACCGTTTAGGGTTACCGGGAAATGTTCGCGTTAGCGCGCTAGCTAAGTTAGCAGCGAGCTAACGTAGCTAACCGGCGACCGATTAGATTTAACGGTGGCTTTTAGCTGAAGTACACGACTAAATAAATGTTGGTTTCCACTCAACAGGTTGATATATCTTATTGTCATGTGTTGTCAGGACAGTTTGTCTCTGTTATCTGGTCGTTCACGACTGAAACTATTGGCTGTTTCCGTTAACGCTTAATGTGTGTTCGCGTCTGCGAATTAATCACTTTTTTGAAACATGGATTACTGGTTTTAAAGACACTGCTGATTTGAAAGGAGATAATTGATTTTATAACAAGGTTTGGGGGCCTCGTATAGAGATGACTGGGTGGATAATTAAATCACTTCGCCCCAGTTCGTTTCTCCCTTTTATGATGAGATAAACTTTATTAATCCAATAATTATTGAATCACCTTTTTATGGCTGGCTACACACTAGACGATTCATAAAAACGTGGGAGACCACCAATATGAGGACAGTTTCAGCCGATTTGTAATGTTAAAATCCGATTTCACGTTGGCGACTCCAGACACGAGATTTTAGAGAAGATCGCGAGATCAAACGTGACTTCGCACACCTTTTCATTAGTAACATTATGTTGGACAATACGTTAAAAATACACTAGTGTTGTTGGCATCATTCAGCAAGCGTGTCTTATCAATGCTCCTTTGGTGCTGGTTTTGGTCTGATTTGCTTCCATGTTTGTAAGGCGTGAAGATACACAACATCTGGGTGGTAATGTTTTCAGGGTGGCTCGCTCTGATAATCTCTTGGAGCCTCCCAGACCAGGAGTCCTAAATATTTTGATATTTTGAACTGTGGAAGGGGCGAGTTTGGCATAAAGCCTTGCATTGTGTGGTTAGCCTAAGAGAAAGTTTTTACAATAATTGTTATAGTTTATTTATTCATGCAAATGATCCAGTTTAGCGTGTGTATGCCTATGAATAACAGTCCATTTTTTCCTTTCCCATGCAGTTTTGGACTTAGTAACAAATTTGAGTCTGAATTTCCTTCAGCACTTACAGGAAAGGTGAGTGCCCTGTGATAAGCACATTCTCACATTTGCTTCAGTGCTAGTACTATCAGTACTGCTCATATGATTTTCTAGCCAATAGACATTTATAACATTTATTAACTTAATCATAGAGTGTGCATTGTCCTGTGTAGTACAACACTATATACATCTACTATCTAAGAACATTAAACATTACTGTATTGACTATTTCATGAATGTGTGCTTCCCTTAGGTGGCACCAGAGGAATTCAAAGCTAGTATTAACCGTGTAAACAGCTGCCTGAGGAAGACGCTGCCAGTGAACGTGCGATGGTTGTTGTGCGGCTGCCTCTGCTGCTGTTGCACACTGGGCTTTAGTTTGTGGCCTGTCATCTGCCTCAGCAAGAGAGTGAGATATCTACTCAGACTATCCCTCACTCACATGCCTCATAATATTTATACATGCCACCAACTTTTGTTGCATGTGCAACATCACACTAAATCCCAATCAAATAGGGATTCAGGAAAAGTTTCATGTTACATTTTTGATAAAACAATATTGTCCTATGTCACTCTTGCTTTCCAGACAAGAAGATCTCTAGAGAAGCTCCTGGAGTGGGAGAACAGCAGACTTTACCACAAGGTCAGTAGAAAAGCCATAAAAAGGTATCTGTATATTAGGTAGAATAAGACATGTTATATAAACTCACTATGGCACTCTGTTTGCAGTTGTGTTTGCATTGGAGACTAAGCAAAAGGAAGTGTGAAACCAACAATATGATGGAATATGTAAGTATCTGCTGTGGTTAAATGTTTTGAGTTCTATATTTGATTTTTGAGTGAGACCAAATACGGCACCATGCTAAAATAAAACGTCAAGGGGTTGCATAGGCTGATATTTGAACCTCGGATTCAGTAGGAACAGTGTGGTTTTTGCCCTAGGCATGGAACACTGGACTTGCTCTATTAGTCTGGCCAGCCACGCTAACTCTTTTTCTATTCTATACAATCTGAAATCTCATGGGTTGAGGTTGAATTCCTGGGGACGTGGCTATAGACACAGAATAAACCTATTAGAGAAACAAGGATAAAACGCAAGCAAACCGACAGTGAGATCAGTATCAACAAACAAACAAACCTGGCATTAATCCAAAATGGTGTGCGGTAGAGTAGAGACACTAGTGAATGACTGTTGTCATTTTTGTTGGAAAAACATGAGAATACACGGAGTTATCACCAGTTCTGTGCCTATATTTTGAAAGGAGTAAACAGCAAAACCCAGTTGTAGAAAGACTCGCATTAAGCAACATTAAGTTCTTAGTGCCAGTGTCAAGTTAGTGCGTATGAGTCCTTGCATAAAACCCATCATATTGCAGATAAATGGTTGTGATAAGCCTGGCTCATTTGAAGCCAGCAGAAGCGACTCCTTAAAGCAGGGGGTCCACACCAACATGGCCAGGCTACAGCTACAGTGGTGTGAAAAAGTGTTGGCCCCCTTCCTGATTTCTTATTTTTTGTGTGTTTGTCACACTTTGTTTCAGATCATCAAACAAATTTAAATATTAGTCAAAGATAACACAAGTAAACACATGCAGTTTTTAAATGAAGGTTTTTGTTTTTAAGGGAAAACAAAATCCAAAACTACATGGCCCTGTGTGAAAAAGTGTTTGCCCCCCCTGTTGTTAAAACATAACTGTGGTTTATCACCCCTGAGTTCAATTCCTCTAGCCACACCCAGGCCTGATTACTGCCACACCTGTTCGCAATCAAGAAATCACTTAAATAGGACCTGCCTGACAAAGAAGTAGACCAAAAGATCCTAAAAAGCTAGACGTCATGCCGAGATCCAAAGAAATTCAAAAACAAATGAGAAAGAAAGTAATTGAGATCTATCAGTCTGGAAAAGGTTATAGAGCCATTTCTAAAGCTTTGGGACTGCAATGAACCACAGTGAGAGCCATTATCTACAAATGGCGACAACATGGAACAGTGGAGAACCTTCCTAGGAGTGGCCGGCTGACAAAAATTACCCCAAGAGTGCAGCAACGACTCATCCAAGAGGTCACAAAAGACCCCACAACAACATCCAAAGAACTGCAGGCCTCACTTGCCTCAGAGTTCCAAGACGAAAAGCGCTGCTGAGCAAAAAGAACATAGAGGCTTGTCTCAGTTTTGCCAGAAAACATCTTGATGATCACCAAGACATTTGGGAAAGGGACAGACGAGACAAAAGTTGAACTTTTTGGAAGGTGTGTGTCCCATTGCGTCTGGCGTAAAAGTAATGCCACATTTCAGAAAAAGAACATCATACAAACAGTAAATTATGGTGGTGGTAGTGTGATGGTCTGCGGCTGTTTTGCTGCTTCAGGACCTGGAAGACTTGCTGTGATAAATGGAACTAAGAATTCTGCTGTCTACCAAAAAATCCAGAAGGTGAATGTCCAGCCATCTGTTTATGACTTCAAGCCAAAGCGAACTTGGGTTCTGCAGCAGGACAATGATCCAAAACACACTAGCAAGTCCACCTCTGAATGGCTGAAGAAAAATAAAATGAAGACTTTGGAGTGGCCTAGTCAAAGTCCTGACCTGAATCAGATTGAGATGCTGTGGCATGACCTTAAAAAGGCAGTTCATGCTCGAAAACCCTCCAATGTGGCTGAATTACAACAATTCTGCAAAGATGAGTGGGCCAAAATTCCTCCACAGCGCTGTAACAGACTCATTGCAAGTTATCACAAACGCCTGATTGCAGTTGTTGTTGCTAAGGGTGACCCAACCTGTTATTAGGTTCAGGGGGCTGAACCTAATAACTGGTTGGGCCACCCTTAGCAACACTTTTTCACACAGGGCCATGTAGTTTTGGATTTTGTTTTCCCTTAATAATAAAAACCTTCATTTAAACACTGCATGATGTGTTTACTTGTGTTATCTTTGACTAATATTTAAATTTGTTTGATGATCTGAAATATTAAAGTGTGACAAACATGCAAAAAAATAAGAAATCGGAAAGGGGGTCAACACGTTTTCACACCACTGTATATGTCCTCACCCAGTTTCTTAAGGTGTCATGGAAATTTGTCCAACCAGTCTCCAAGTTTTTTGGACTTGGAGATAACATTTGACCATGTCCCTCAGTGACTCCTGTGGGGGGTGCTCCAGGAGTATGGGGTCCGAGTCCCACTGCTGAAGCCTGTCCAGTCCCTCTATGAGTGAGAGTGTGAATGAGAGTGTGGTTTGCATCACTGATGTTGGAGTCGTTTCTGCTGCATGTTGGACTCCGCCAAGGCTGCCTTTGTCACAGATTCTGTTCATTATCTTTATGGACAGAATCTATAGATGCAGTTAGGGGTCGATGGGGTCTGGTTTAGAGCCCATAGGATCTCATCTCTGCTCTTTGTGGATGATGTGGTTCTGTTGGCTTCATTGGGCCAGGACCTGCAGGTGGTTCGCGGCCGAGTGGCTGAGATGAGAATTAGCATCTCTAAGTCCAAGGCCATGGTTCTCAGTCAGAAAGGGGTGAACTATCCCCTCCAGGTTGGGGGAGAGATACTGCCTCAAGTGGAGGAGTTTAAGTATCTTAACCAAACAGTCATTCACTAGCATCTCTACTCTACTGCACGCCATGTTAGATTAACGCTGGGTTTGTTTGGGAAATCATAACTGTCTCTCAGAAAATAATCTTGTAACTTCAAACACCAACTTACCACTAACAGCCTTTCTCTTACCCCCTGCAGGTAATTCTAATAGAGTTCCTACCTAAGATCCCCATCTTCAGACCAGACTAGCCTGACTACAGCTGATTGTAAAGCTCCACTGCTGCCCAGCTCTGTCACAGAACCACGATGGCTGTCAAGCTCCTGAATAACTACCCTTTCAAAAATACTCGTCTTTACATTGTGGTTTCGATCATCCTTCTCTTTGACCTGTTCTCCATACATAACTTATATACCCCCTTGTTTATACATCCCCATGTGTTTTTGGACCATGACCTGTCAGTTGAGCTGGCACACTATCAAGCCATGCTAATCTGCACCAGCCTGTGGGAATGTCATAGGAGCACCAGCCATGGGCAGCGTTATTGATTTTGAAGCTGAAGAGTAGACTCTGGATTTGAGTTCTGTGAGCTACAACTGGAATTTTGTCCCTTGTATGTTCCCTAGCCTAAGCACATGGGACCATGATAAAGTAAACACTTTCATATGTTATTTACTGTCAACTTCACCTGCAAAAAATTACACCCCAGTGCTTTTGTAACGGTTGGTTTGGTACGCTACAGCCTTACTACAGGCTATAGAGACAAAGTGACATGGAACTCCAAAGGAACCTTTATCCAAATCAACTCTGTAGCCAACAGACTCATCTTACAGCAACATGCATGTTGGGCCAACAGCCAAACAGCTGAACTCAATAATGTTACTCTTGTTATCAACTAACGGACATCTTTATCTTTTCGTCTACTTTCACACTCCACTGTGCATCACGCTAACCCAGTGACAATCACACACAGAGAGATTGTATTCTCTGTAGTATAAATGGGTTTTTATGCTACACAGTTTACTTGGAACAATTTGTTTTCACCATTACGTGTGTCCAGGTGATGAGCTGGCTGCCTAGAAACTGCTTCTGAGTTGCAGTGGAACACATACGCTGTAAAAGGAAGGCCACTGGTGCTAGACAGAAGAAATTTTTTGGTCTTTATTTTTTTTTTTTTTTTTAGCATTTCAAGTTTTTGTTTACCCTTTTGGTGAAAGAGATGCAGTCAGTGCTTGTTGTTTTTCACCATGTTTATGTGAGTGAGTGAACCCGAGAGAGAGAGAGAGAGAGAGAGAGAGGCAAAAAAACACAAATCAGACCTGAAGAAAAACTCTGTAAAGCAGCATTTGTTTTTTTTTGCCATAACCAAGCTTTATTTTTGTTGTAATTTATGATTGTGTGCATATAATATGGACACTCTTTTTTTTTTTTTTTTTTTTTTTTGCTATGGTATGCAGTGGTTGTTCCCTTCCTGTGTCTGTGGTCATGTACAAAAAAACTAAAGCACATAATCGTTTTCTCCTAAAAACCTTTACAAGGCCTCTCCCTTGTCTGCAGACCTTGACTTATATGTGTTTGCAAGTTCTTATGAAACTGTTTCCCTATTTTAGAGGTCTGAGAAGACCAAGAGTGTTGGATCCACTTTAATATGCATTAGGTAATACCAGGGTAGTGTATCAAAAAGCATGATTATTACAGTCATCTTAATAAATTCCAGACGTATGGCTCAGGGGGATGGAAACATGACTACATGAACATTTATGTTGCTCTGTCTCCACTGGTGATGTAAACAAAAATCTGTTTCCTACCAAGCTTACTATATTATTTTTATAAGGTAATAACATGATGACACAGGTTTAATTAAGGAGTACTTCCAGGCTTTAGTTTAGCTATCTTATTAAATAACAATCCTGCTTTGTGATAAAAGCCAATGGCTACTGTTAAAACTAATTCCAAGAAGCACATCTCAGTTTAATGAAAGTATTATTTTTCATTTTCTGAAAAGGTATTTCAGAAAAACGCCTTTCTGAATATGGTGTAGAGTCAGCTTTTCTCACTCAGCACTCCTCTTGATTTGTAAAAACACCCCAATACTGAGACTATGAGATTGTGCATTGCAGGACTTTGAGACTGGCTCTGATTGATTGTATGGGTCACACTCAGGGGATTATACTAGATATACCACAAAATGTAGCATTGGAAAACCATCAGGTATGCTCCAAAGTTGCAGCATGGTGTCAGGTGTAATATACAAATCACAAATTACTTGAATAACTGTAAAATTATGTGTTTGTAGTTTTGAAATTCAAACATGCCCCTAAAACAAGTAACATTTTTAACCATTCTGTGGTCTTGTTCAGATAGTAAAGGAAGCACATATACCCTTGACACACAAGGCTCAGACATTTTGTTGGTTTATGTTTAAAAACCCAGATTCACTTGATTCCTACTGGGTTGGGTCCTATTGGTTCCTCAGTCACTTTTCTAATATTTTTGATTTGTTTTATGTAAATCAAGGCATAAGGCCATATGCAGATATTTGTGGTGTATGTGTGTGCACAGTGTATACAGATGCAAATGTTCTTCATAGATCTCAGACTGATTGAACCCTGCACAGAAAACAAATCCTTTTTATATAATCTGGAGTATGTGTGCGTTTGTGTGTGTGTGTGAGGGATAGAAAAGTAAATGTACATATGACTCACGAGCAGGTGTATGTACAAAAACAAACTACAAATAAACAAGGCTATGGGCATCCTCTTAAACTCAAGGTGATTTTTTTTTTAAAGTTTGAAAACACACTCAGAATCAAAACTATACTGCTGATAATCTCAGTCCATTTCAACGATTCAGATTATTGAACTGGCTTCCTTTTCATGAGTTGTTCTTGGCATAAATTCATTTCACAGAACAGATTGTGAACAGCATAAACACATGAATGCATATCCCTGACGATATTCCACATAGTCATTACCGTAAACCGCTCCAGATATTACTTGTGCAGATGTATTATCAGTCAAAATATATGAGCAGCATGTTGCACAAAGAATAACTGCCTGCTTAAGTGGGTGGCAAGTGTGTATTCCTTGTCATCCTAATTGTGACTCCCTCAGCTGCACAAGGCAAGAAATAAGACAAGACCATGTTATCAGACTTTAGAAGACCAAGAAAATGCCAGTTTAAAGGAAGAAAGAGAAGTGATGTCTCTTCACTGATTATGGATTTCAATAGGTTAGATTTCAATAGGTTCAATAGGTAACTCAATTCAATTCCATTTTATTTGTATAGCGCCAAATCACTATAAAAACTAAAACTAAAAACCCAATAAATCCGTTATGAGCAAGCACTTGGCAACAGTGGAGAGGAAAAACTCCCTTTAACAGAAGAATAAAACTCAGTACAGCACAGTAAACTCAGCACAGTTTGGGCGGCCATCTACCTTGACCGGTTGGGGTGAGTGGATAGAGGAGAGAGAAAAGAACAGCAACAATAAACAACAAATAGACACTGCAGGTTGGTGGGACCAGTAACTGCACATCAGCGATATACAGCTCCAGGACCAGGGACACCTGCAGAAGGTACAGAGAGAGAACAGAGAGAGGGAGGGAGAGAGCACAAGGTTAGTGACATTCAATGGTGGAATATAAATGTGAGGTGGTAGGAGAGGAAGAGAGGGGAAAAGGGAAGGGAAGGGACAGGATGGGACGGGAATGGAGGGGTTAGGGTAGGGGAGCTCAGTGCACCGATGGTCCTCGGGCAGTCTAGGCCTATAGCAGGTTGCCTGAAGCCAGCCCTAATTATACGCTTTGTCAAAGAGGAAGGTTTTAAGTCTAGCCTTAAAAGTACAGACAGTGTCTGCCTCCTGAACCCAGGCTGGGAGCTGGTGTGTAGCTGAGAGGGGATTAGTGCAGCACAATACAAAACAATGCGGAGCCAAACGTTCGTCATTTGAGTTAAAATCAGTGTTTTTACTCTGAGGACAAACTAAACTATTTGTCTCTGTGTGGAATATAAGAAGCGCTTCTTCACGTCCGTGACGCGCCATCATCCAAACGCGCAGAAAAAGTGAGTAAATTCTATGATAAAGTTGGACGTTTTATGTCATTTCTCGGGGGTGTGCACATATTTACCTGGTTCACCTGAGATTATTTACATGTGAACAGTGGACAGTGTACAAAGCGGGACCGCATTACCTGTAATGAGGTGAGACAGGAGAAAACGTACTTCTCCTTACGTTCATACGGATTAAGTAATAAGTGATGATTTGTTTTCGACTTTAATTGTTTCATTTCAAAGAAAACATTTCAAGCTTTTAGTCATATGTTTCTTATTTTTATGAGCCAAGTATTCACTGAGATTCTGGTTGTTTTATTTACATGTCTGTGAAGAGAAATGACAGAGACAGAAAAGACAGACAGCGCACCCTGTCGGCTTTCTTTATTTAAAAAAACGTTTTGTTGTTAATATGATGGTATACAACTAAAACTAGACCTTTTACAGATTTGAATGATATATTTCTTTTATCTGTACGATCAGAATTGACGGAGTAATTTAAGTTTGTTTTGGCGTTATTAGGAGAAGATGCCTCAAAACGCGCCGGCGCGTTCGTCGACCCCAGAGGGTTAATCAAGCTAACTTCTTCTTCAGATGAAACACTCTTAAGGCAATCATCCACGTAAAAGTTTTCTTTGATCGTCTGAACAACCTCTGTTCGGAACTCAGATTGATGGTCATCGACAGTTTTCCTCAAAGCAAAGGAAGCACAACTTGGGGAAGAAACAGCCCCAAAAAGATGAACTGTCATTCGAAATCCTGAAATGTCCCTTGTAAAGTCTCCGTCTTGCCAACACAAGAAACAGAGAAAGTCTCGGTCCTCTTCTGCCACCTTAACATGATGAAACATTGCTTGAATGTCACCCATTAATGCTACTGACTCTTGCCTGAATCTTAAGATCTTAGCCTCAGATAATGGACTTGTTTCTATACTTGTCCTCCTAGACCTTAGTGCTGCATTCGAAACCATTGACCACAACATCTTATTACAGAGACTGGCGCATGTGACTGGTATCAGAGGAACAGCGTTAAAATGGTTCCAATCCTATTTATCGGACAGATTCCAGTTTGTTCATGTCCATGATGAACCTTCCACACGAACAAAAGTTAGTTATGGAGTTCCCACAAGGCTCTGTGCTAGGACCGATTCTATTCACCCTGTACATGTTTCCTTTAGACTATGTCATTAGCACTCTATTAATTACCACTGCTATGCAGATGACACTCAGTTGTATCTATCTATTAAACCTGTTAACACAAACCAGTTAACCAGACTTCAAGTGTGTCTAACTGACATAAAGGCCTGTATGACCAGTAACTTTCTATGTTTAAATTCGGAGAAAACAGAAGTTATTGTATTTGGGCCTAAAAACCTCAGAAATAACTTTTCTTTCTTTTAAAATTATAGCTACTTTAGATGGCATAGCCCTGGCCTCCAGCACTACTGTGAAAAACCTTGGAGTTATTTTTGACCAGGACATGTCCTTTAACTCACACATAAAACAAATCTCTAGAACTGCCTTCTTTCACCTGCACAACATTGCCAAAATTAGGAACATCCTGTCTCAAAATGATGCAGAAAAACTAGTCCATGCATTTGTTACCTCAAGGCTAGATTACTGTAACTCATTACTATCTGGATGTCCCAGTATCTCCATAAAAAGCCTCCAATTAATCCAGAATGCCGCAGCCAGAGTCCTGACAGGAACTAGCAAGAGAGATCATATTTCTCCTATGTTAGCTTCTCTTCATTGGCTCCCTGTAAAATACAGAACATAATTTAAAATCCTTCTTCTCACATACAAATCCCTTCATGATCAAGCTCCTTCATACCTTAAAGACCTCATAGTACCATATTATCCCAATAGACCACTTCGCTCTCAGAGTGCAGGTCTACTTGTGGTTCCCAGTTTCCAAAGGCAGAATGGGAGGCAGAGCCTTTAGCTATCAAGCTCCTCTCCTGTGGAACCAGCTCCCAGTCTGGGTTCAGGAGGCAGACACTCTCTGTACTTTTAAGGCTAGACTTTTAAACCTTTCTCTTTGACAAAGCGTATAGTTAGGGCTGGTTTCAGGTAACCCTGAACCATCCCTTATGCTGCTTGTGATGGCTGCATCTACAGCCACCCAATAAAGGTTCGACTACTCACCCACAGCTTGTCACCTGTTTAATGTTATTTGCAGACACTTTAGTAGGGTAAATAAGTCACCTTGTTTGGTTTATAATTTACTTTATTTCAAGACAGCCCTGTTTGCTAAATGAAGCTGTTAATTTATGTTTCTTTGTCTTTGAGTTACCTGTTCTCTTCCTGGTTTGGCAAAAGAGGTTGCTGAGGTGGAGCCTGAATTTATGCAGAGGCCAACAAAGAGGACCAGACCACTGACTGGCAAACCGGAGGGGGGAAAGATGAAGTCCTTGGTTTAAAGATTTGGTTTCTTTTGTGAAGTTTCATTTAAATATAATGTAGTTGTTTACTTAGTTTAATTAATTATAAACTGACAGACATAAGTTTAGTTATAAGTATGTGTAATTTAGTTAATTATGTTGTCTTGTAAATCCCCCTCGTTTCAGTTGGCCTGATCAGCCAGTATATAAGTTCCTTTAGGTGTTCAGTTACAGAGGCAGTCTTTTTTCTTTGTTCAGTCAGCTCACTTTACATTTAGGTTAAACTTTTTTGCCTGAGTTCTGTTCAGTTGACCTTTTTTATGGGCCCAGAACTTTACTTACTTTTTTCAAATTTGTCTTATTTTGTGCATTTCGGGAAAATAAATCCCTTTTCTTGTTCAAGAATCTACCTGTGGCTCGTTTGTCAACCGGTCGTTCCTTCACACTGCTATAGACCTAGACTGCCCGAGGACCATCAGTGCTCTGAGCTCCCCTACCCTAACCCTCCCCTCCCCTCCCTTCCACACTCACATGTATATTCTACTATTGAATGTCACTAACCTTGTGCTCTCTCCCTCCCTCTCTGTTCTCTCTCTGTACCTTCTGCAGGTGCCCCCAGTCCTGGAACTGCATATCGCTGATGTGCAGTTACCGGTCCCACCAACCCGCAGTGTCTATTTGTTGTTTATTGTTGCTGTTCTTTTCTCTCTCCTCTATCCACTCACCCCAACCGGTCGAGGCAGATGGCCGCCCAAACTGAGCCCGGTTCTGCTGGAGGTTTTTTCTTCCGTTAAAGGGAGTTTTTCCTCTCCACTGTCGCCAAGTGCTTGCTCATAAGGGAATTGTTGGGTTTTTAGTTTTAGTTTTTGTAAAGTGGCTTGAGATGATTTGTATTGTGATTTGGCGCTATACAAATAAAATTGAATTGAATTGAATTAAATCTTTCAAATTTGACACACTGCACCTTTAAATGAACTCAGTACATGTAATGTCATCCAACACTCCAGGCACTTCTCAACAGGTGGGATACAATAGGCAGTTAAAGAAAGTCACTTCTTGGAGGAAAAGGATTTCTGCAACTTCAACAAGACCCAAATTGTGAATCTTCAAAAGCAGCAGGTGTGTGGATGTTCCCAGTTTGCAGTGGTCAGTAACCACCAAAAGTGGTCCAAGGAAGAACTGGCAAACCTGTGACAGGCTCAATTACGGACATCCGGAGAAAAGGCTGACCGTCAGCTCAACCAAATCCCACAGTTTCTGTTAAAATCTTGGGGTCATATACCAGATGACCCCTTCATAGGCCTGAAAGCTCAGGGTTGTATCTGGCAGCACAACAGGGACCTACACGATATTAGACAAGTGGTTTTAAAGTTGTGGCCAATTACATGTCAAGAATAATGTGGCTATTTTCTCCAAAAAGACATTTTATCAAAGGTTTTTTTTAATTCAACTTTAACTGACAGTTCTCTATAAGTGTCTTCATACAGGACAAGAAAAAAAAAGGACAATAAACAAACAAACAAAAAAAAAAACATTCTGCTGATCATCCTGACTACATTGAAACATCAGAGCATGCTACAACTGTTACAGCAGTGCTCTGACATGTTGGGAAAAGAAATAGATGGAGGACACATGGATGCTCTAGCTGAGGTCAGCTAGTGAGAGATGAAGTAAGAGGACAACCATCCCTCCTTCAACACCTCCTCTGATTTGACAGATGAACAACAGCAGGATAAGGATGATGACTGATGGAAAAGGGAGTGACAACACTGTGACTTCTGGTTTCGATCGCCTATGCTCATCTGCCCAGGGAGAAGGGAAAGGAGACAGACGTATGGAGAGAGGAAAGACAAGAGGTAGAAATCGCTATTCCATGGTCTCTTGGTTTTCTTGATCCGCGCTGATCTCCTCGCTGGCCTCTTTGCCCTCCTTGCTCCTCTTACTTTTCTTGTGTTTGTGCCTCCGGTGGCTGTCGCCCTCCTCACTGTCATGTCTCCTCCTGCTACTGCTGCTAATGGAAGAGGAAGGACGAAAGTGTAAATAGGGCAGTGAGAAGAATGCAAGAAGGGAAATGAAAGGTAAGAAGGGAAAGGGGATAAAGACAGACAAGATAATCAATGGGTGAAAAAAAAAAAAAAAAAGGTGAAGTGAAAAGGAGAAGGGACAAAAGGGTGGAATGACAGAGGGACCGCATGGAAAAGTACAGTTTGGTAGGACACATAAAGGAACAAATCAAGGAGTCAAAATGGCTGTTTTTGTCTGAATGTGGCTGAAGAAACTGAGATTGTGTGTACATTTACCTGCGTGAGGACTTGTGGCGTCCCTCCTCTTTCTCTCGATGCCGCCTCTCTCTGTGTCTTTCCTCTTTCTCTCGGCTCGACCGGTCACGATGGCGGTCCCCATAACCACGCTCCTGGTACTCCCGGTAACGATACCTCTCCTCATCGCTTTAGCATAGAAAAAGAACATGATCTTTCACTTTGGTAACCGTGCAAACATAACATAAACAGATCCACACATGCAGCTTTTTAATGTTACAATAAATCTTATCAGCCTGTAAATAAACATGCCACATCTGCCAGAAATCTGCTGTTCAGTGACATTCAAGACATTTTGGCATAATCTGTGATGGGTATGGCGAATAGTGAGCTGAGCTGCAGGTATCAAAGAACACTACAACAAAAAATAAGACAAGAAAAAAAATCCAGAAATTTCTGTCCTTTCTACTATACATTAATGTATTTAGGCCCTCTCACCTGGTGTAGCTCATAGCTGATGGACTGTGTTCCCTCTCTCTCTCTCGCTCATGTGTCCTTTCTCTGGGTCTGTCTCTGTCCTTGTCTCTTTTTTCGTCTCGACGGGAATAGTAATCCCAGGATTTAGAGTTGTCCATTATTGGCGGCCATGGAGGAGGTACAGCTCCAGCAATGGGTGGTGGGTATGCACCTGAAGAGTCCAAGAGATGAGACTAGATTAAAATCTTTTGTTCTAACATGCTTAATAAAAATTAGGGTGTTTTTCAATCCAGTAAACAAGTAGAAAATTCTACGAAATTTAATGATTACAGCCGTGTGCCATTCTGAAAGCGTGTTGCAGCTCATGCCTTATTAAAGGACTGCAACCAAATCGTGGTATTTGTTGTAATGCTGAGGTTAGAAAATCAATGCAAGTCATAAAAATTTCTACCTTGAGGGAACGAGTACGGTGGGACAGACCGTCCATCATAATTTCCAGGATGGCTGCTGCGGAAACAGAGGAAAAGCAACACAGAGATATGTGTCTGTCTGTGTGTGTGTGTGTGTGTGTGTGAGTGTGAACAGATATTGGGGACTCATCAAGCTAATACAGACAAAAACATAAATCAATTAAGTTTAGATTCAATACTGTGGTTTCAGGTTAGTGTTAGGCAAGTGGTGGTTATGGTTAAAATTGGTTATGGTTAAAATTAGTCTCCAGGAAATTAATGCAATGTCCCCTGAAGTAATGGAAACAACACTGTGGGACCAGATGCTTGTTCCCATTGTGTAAATTATTGAATTTTAGATTGACTTGAGGTTGCTGTTTATACATTAAGTCTCAGCCCCAGCCATCATACTTCATTATGTGACTTTGTAAAGGCAAACACAAATTTGTGGGAGCAGTGGGTACAATTCAATTCAATTCAATTCAATTTTATTTGTATAGCGCCAAATCACAATACAAATCATCTCAAGGCACTTTACAAAAACTAACACTAAAAACCCAACAATTCCCTTATGAGCAAGCACTTGGCGACAGTGGAGAGGAAAAAACTCCCTTTAACGGAAGAAAAAACCTCCAGCAGAACCGGGCTCAGTTTGGGCGGCCATCTGCCTCGACCGGTTGGGGTGAGTGGATAGTAGTGTGGGTAGTGTGCAGTTTCTTCCATTTTCCCTTTAAAGGGTTTTCTGGTTGGCACTCTCATCTCTGCAGCTCACTGTGACCCTAGTTCAAATGTCCACAAATGTGTCCACAAATTCAACAGATGTGATATCACCACTACGGCTGCTGAATGTTTCTTATCATAGAGATCTTACCTTTAATCCACCAACATTTAATGTAGTAATTTAACATGTAAAATATTGCTGTAGGAATAGTCCAATGTGCAGGTATGCTACCTGTCCAGAGTAGGAATAATAGCAGGAGGAGGTCCACTGGGAGGAGGAGGAAAACCAGGCGGAGGAACAGTGATGGGCAACCCTATTGGGAAAAACACAGGGAATAAACACTTTAACAATGATTAGTCAAAGTTAAATATATACAGAGCAAGATAGGATTGTTTCGTTAAATTGAAGACACCAAGAGATCAACAGAAAAAAAAGAAAAACTTACTGGGTGGGGGAATAAGTGGGGGCGCTGTACTGACATTAGGTGGTGGAGGGAGAAATGGAGGTGGGGGTATGTTTGGAGGAAGTGGTCCTGGGGGGAAGAAGGTGGGCATCTTAGCAGGAGTGGGTTCAGCCTCTGATGTGGAGTGCTCAGAGATCACCTGACAGAAGAGTATGGTTTAGTAATAGTAACACAAACCTCACCACAGCAAAATGTGCCAATAATAGAGGACTGTTTTTGATACACAGGCTGTTTCTGATGGTCCTGTGTACCTGAATATTGTTGCCATCCAAGTTGTGTCTGCGTCGCCCTTCAACCCTGCTGATTGTGGCTGTCTGACCACCAATCACATCTATGGTGCCGCTTGTCTTCCTGGTAAAAGCAAATAAAAGAAATCAAGGCACTGAGTAGAATCCAAAACAAATGGAAAGTTCGCATACACACCATCTACTTCCACACATCCAATAATATAGCTGACAACTACTATAGTCAAACTGATACTAAAGTGTTCACACCTCGTCACTTGTACCACATTATTATGGGATGGTGATCTATTTCAGCCACAGAGACACCTGAAAACTTTGAGAAAGCTAGGTGTGTGTTTGAGCCAATGACAGTGTTTCAGTATGCTGAATTTGAAAAAGGAAACACGTGCTTTGCTTTGGAGTATCCTGTAAAATCAAACCAAATTTTGCTGTAACACAAACCAGCCCAGACTCAAATTTTCTCCTCTTTCTAAAGATAAAAGACCTGTTATAGACTGTATGTAATACTATGCTCTTTCCTTTTAAGGTGCCCACCAGTTCCTAAACACACTGTTTGCATATCAATGTTACACTTCATTTCCTGTCAAAACTGCATCTGTGTTCTGCTCCTGGATATCCTGCTAATGGAAGATAAAGGCTGTGTTACCTGGTGATCTGACTGACAGCAGACTTGTAAAGGCTAGCAGGAGATGTGAAGTCTGGCTTTGATGTGTGAACAGGCAAACTGGACATGTCCTTCTCATTGCCTGTCCTGCCTTGCTGAACCTAAGAAAGAGCCAAAATAAGTTTATTAATATAATGCAGAGGATACAGTACACATATGTCTTGATTTTAGAGTAGAATTAGTGAAACTGTAAATGTTCTCGTCAAAGTAATGTAGAAATATAGTCAATAGGCATTAGTGGCTTCCTTCTCTTAATGTAAAGAAAGCTGAAGTAAATAAACAAGGGTATAGCTATCAGTAGTCTCTTACAGTGATCTTGCTCGTCACTGAACCAACTGTGGAGACCTCGAGACCCATGCGAAGCCTCTTCTGTTTTTCACAGTAAGCCTTCCATGTATCTTCATTGAAGCCGTAGTTAAAGTAGTCCGACAGATCCGCTCCTACACACAAACAAGACTTATGAAGTACTGTACATGCTAGCCATGACTTGTTTTTGTCAACTGCCTAAAGAAACAGGTAAGCAAACTTTCTTAATTTCAGCTAAAACCACACACATACCTGGCTTTCTCCAGGGCTTCTCCTCAAAGGACTCCATATCCACTTCCAACACTGGAACACCGTTAATATTTCCAGGAGCATCCAGATCCACTCCCTTCATCTTTGTTGCCACTAAAAATAAACAACACCAAACAATCCTGAACATCTAATTCACATGAACTACTTAATATTCTTTCTCTATAAGATTTACCATATTTTCCAGACTATAAGTCGCAGTGGACAATAAGTTGCTTTTAGCAAAATTAGCCTTGTACAGAAAAAAAATACATTTCTAGATATAGTCTAAATTAGCCAATGAAGAACGTAGGCTAGGCATAGGAACAAGCTGAAGTGCATTACGAAAGTCATTCATCTGTGTCAAGTAACAACTGCACCAACCTCTCTCAGGTTGTCTTAATGTCAACACTCACTCCAAACTTTCTTTCAGCTGCAGACTTAATTTCCTGCACTTTGAAATCCGCAGTACAGCTCTTTCTTTTGGGCAGTATTTTCACTTGTGTTACACTAGGAGTTAGAGTTTAGTGTGTATATAAATGTTTTTACTTCTTCAGCGGTATAATATTATCTTTAATTTAGTCAAGAGTGTCATCTGACATTAATGACTACTCAACAAAATTACTGTACACATAAGTCACTTTGTTGTATAAGTCACAGGACAAACCAGATGAATAATAAAAAGTGTGACTTATAATTCAGAAAATACAGTAAATTCTGGGTAAGAGAGAACAAATTCAGAACAGTACAGGACAGAAAAAGGTACTATAGTTCATAAACAGAAGAGCAGAGTGATACCTTGTCCATAAGGTCTGGAGCCTGTAGTTTTTATGTTGAGATTTACAGGCGGAGCTCCATAAGGTCTGGGGAGAGTAAAAACAAATGCTCCTCTCATATTATAACGTCCATTTTGAATGAAAGTTATCAATTATACCACCAATTTGTGTTGTTAAGACATTTAGTTTAATAAGCTGAACACCAGCACTTTAACATATCTCTTTATATGAACAAGAAATGCTATCTAGGTATGATTTCACAACACAATGTTAATGTAGATATTGCAGACATGTTTGCACAGTAGGATTTGGTAGATTCTGATCTGAAAACTACTGTGCACAAATATATTTTACAATAGTTTAGCATCATGTTATTTGAAGAGCAAACCTGTAGTTGAGTTCAGACAAACAGTTCTAAGAGCTCCGTAACTATTCTTTATGCATGTGGTAGGAAAGCACAGTTAACATAAAAAAATATTAGGCTATAGACTAGTGAGTAGGCGCAAACTTCAAATCGCAACTCATTAGTAGCTAATTTAAACAAGCCAATAACTGATTAAGTAATCTGCAATTTGCCACACTTAAAGAAACATACGTATATTGTGGTGCTCCAGTTTTAATGTCTCCAATTGTGACACGGACATCATCGTCATCATCATCACTGTCGCTGTCACTGTCCACGTCCTCACCAGTGGCCTCACCTGTAGTCTGACAGACCAAAAACAAGGAAGAGAAGTGACATCCATAAATATGTATTTATGCAGAAACTGCCACAAACCACAACTTGTGACACATACTGTGTTAAAGTAAACTACGCACCTCAGAGACCACTCCATTTCCTGTTGCATGTGCCGCAGCATCCTCTGTGGTGGCATCAGCAGGTGCACTGTGGATAAATCAAACATTAGAAATAAAGTTAATTTAAAATAAAGCCAGCACATAAATGCAAATGAGTTCAGACAAATAGTGAATAAATCTAAGCATCACAGGGAAAAAAAATATTCTGTGTAAAAAGAAAAGGACATAAACTGATTCATGTCAAGTATTCACAACCACACATAAACAAGACGCAAATGTATCACAGGATTAAAATAACATCTATGTAATCTTTTTCTAGTGATGTTAAAGTTGAGATCTGTAAAAATATATACAGTATCTCACAGAAGTGAGTACACCCCTCACATTTTTGTAAATAGTTTATCATATCTTTTCATGTGACGACACTGAAGAAATGACACTTTGCTACAATGTAAAGTAGTGAGTGTACAGCTTGTATAAAAGGGTAAATTTGCTGTCCCCTCAAAATAACTCAACACACAGCCATTAATGTCTAAACTAGTGATGGGCAAATGATACCGAGGCTTTGGAGCTTGTGTCACTCTTCCTGAAGCGAAGTGATTCGAAACGCTGTGTCGGAGCTTGTATCAAAACACCAGTGTCACATGACTTCGAACGTCATCGCTGTTTCGCTTCGTACTTCATTCCTTCAAAATGTTTCGAAGCTTTTCATTGGCTCATAGTCTTTCAGTGTGTGTCATTGGCTCATGGCGTTTCAATGCATTCTGAGCCAATGACAGCTTGACAACTATATAAGACATTATTCTGCTTCAAAATGGGGTTGTGATGAGATAGAGATTTGGAGAGAGAGAGTGAGAGTATTTTGGCAAGTTTCATGGCGAGTCCCACCAATAAGCGACATTCTAAAGTTTGGGATCATTTTGATCTCAAGAGGTCTGAACTTTTATTGCTGTCATGGCATTGAAACAGTGCCCGTGCTTCAGTCGTGCTCTTTAGAGGTTGCTATGGCTTCAGTTGTCCACCAGATGTCACCGTCACTGAAGTCTTGAGGCTTTGAAT
The DNA here is from genome assembly GCF_900324485.2 of Mastacembelus armatus. Lineage (NCBI taxonomy): Eukaryota > Metazoa > Chordata > Actinopteri > Synbranchiformes > Mastacembelidae > Mastacembelus > Mastacembelus armatus. The sequence goes on from NC_046633.1 coordinate 25,328,354, forward strand.
CTTTTTCAGCACAATTGTTAGGAAAGCCTCAGTGCTTCATGAGGCTTTACTTGCCCACCACTAGTCTAAACCACTGGCAACAAAAGTGAGTACACCCCTAAGTGAAAATGTCCAAATTGGGCCCAATTAGCCATTTTCCCTCCCCGGTGTCATGTGACTCGTTAGTGTTACAAGGTCTCAGGTGTGAATGGGGAGCGGGTGTGTTAAATTTGGTGTTATTGCTCTCAGTCTCTCATACTGGTCACTGGAAGTTCAACATGGCACTTCATGGCAAAGAACTCTCAGAGGATCTGAAAAAAAGAATTGTTGCTCTACATAAAGATGGCCTAGGCTATAAGAAGATTGCCAAGACCCAGAAACTGAGCTGCAGCACGGTGGCCAAGACCATACAGCGGTTTAACAGGACAGGTTCCACTGAGAACAGGCCTCGCCATAGTCGACCAAAAAAGTTGAGTGCACGTGCTCAGCGTCATATCCAGAGGTTGCCTTTGGGAAATAGACGTATGAGTGCAGAGCGCAGAGAGCAGACTAAGGACATGGATTACTGGAACCGTGTCCTGTGGTCTGAGACCAAGATAAACTTATTTGGTTCAAGCGTGTCTGGCGGCAACAAGGTGAGGAATACAAAGAAAAGTGTGTCTTGCCTACAGTCAAGCATGATGGTGGGAGTGTCATGGTCTGGGGCTGCATGAGTGCAGCATGATGACGACCCCAAACACACCTCCAAGATGACCACTGCCTTGTTAAAGAAGCTGAGGGTAAAGGTGATGGACTGGCCAAGCATGTCTCCAGACCTAAACCCTATTGAGCATCTATGGGGCATCATCAAACAGAAGGTGGAGGAGTGCAAGGTCTCTAACATCCAACAGCTCTGTGATGTCGTCATGGAGGAGTGGAAGAGGATTCCAGTGGCAACCTGTGAAGCTCTGGTGAACTCCATGCCCAAGAGGGTTATGGCAGTGCTGGAAAATAATGGTGGTCACACAAAATATTGACACTTTGGGCCCAATTTGGACATTTTCATTTAGGGGTGTACTCACTTTTGTTGCCAGTGGTTTAGACATTAATGGCTGTGTGTTGAGTTATTTTGAGGGTACAGCAAATTTACTGTTATACAAGCTGTACACTCACTACTTTACATTGTAGCAAAGTGTAATTTCTTCAGTGTTGTCACATGAAAAGATATAATAAATTATTTACAAAAATGTGAGGGGTGTACTCACTTCTGTGAGATACTGTATAACAGAGCAAAGAAGGTCTTTTCAATTATTTCATCAAATGGTGATTTAATTTACATCCATCTGTAAAATGCTAAGATAAAACTGTAATTAAAACTAATTACAGTTGTATTTTTCAATTAGAGTCTTTTGAGATGGAATATTTTATTTCTACCAAAGGTAAACTGTAGTGCTAAAGCAGCTACTGACACTGAAAATCAAGTACAATAACTTGTAATGACAAACATATAAAGCAATGCAGTGCACATTAGTTTAAATGTACTGCAGTTTAATGTACTTTAAAATAAGGTTTATTCGGTGTGAATTATATATATGGCATTCTTCCACTTGTGAACAGTGTTAATTTTGACAGCAGATTTTAATTTAGTTTTTGTCAGTCTTTTGACTAAAATGCAATTTTAGTTTTAGTTATATTTTAGTCATCTGCTTTGTTTTAGTTTTAGTCGACTAAATAGAATAAGATTTTAGTTGACTAAATCTACTGTAGATTTAGTCGACTAAAATCTATTAGGTTTAAGTGTAATTTAGTAAAACTATTGAAATATACAAAATATTCTAAATTAAAATTAAATGAAAAACAAGTTTCATTAAATATATATGGAATATGGCCTTTCCATAAAAGACCAAAAATTAGATATGCATCATTATAACTTGCATATGACATTCTTCATTCTTTAAAGTAAAAGTGCAACTCCAAAATATTTAAAAGAAAAACTGTATTTAGCAGTAATGCCATTGCATCAAAGATGAAACTGACCCATATATCTTCTCTTTGTTTTCTCCCAGCTGTTTCCATTTCATTATAGTTTAAGTCAGACAGAAACCCAGTGTAGGCTATGATGATGTCGTGTACTCGCGTATCCCGCGTCTATGGCAAGCCGTTTGAGCATAAATTAGATATCCTTGATATCAGATGTTTATTTCACATACTAGTTCAGTCTTTGTCAGAACTAGTTCGACGTTTGATTGCACTAGTTGGACATGTGATTGCACTAGTTGAACAAGAACCCTTACTAGTCACGCTTTCTCAGCAACTAGTGGCATTTCTGTCCAGCTAGTTCCATGAAAAGCCCTACTATCAATGCCAGTCACTGCACTAGTAGGACCAAAGTCCCAACTAGTCAGCTTTTTCATGTACTAGTGGCCCTCTGGACGACACTAGTAAGGCTAAAAGTCCTACTAGTTAACTAGTGTGCTGAAAGAAATGTGACAAGTTTACTAGTCAAGCATGAGTTTGGCTCACTAGTGAACTAATGACCAGTATTTGTCTGCACTAGTTCACTAGTGAGAGCCTAAATCTTCACTAGTTCACTAGTGAGGGCCAACATGCACACTAGTTCACTAGTTAAGACCTCTAGGCCTTACTAGTGAACTAGTGAGGCTAAATAATGCATACTAGTTAACTAGTGAGGTTAAAACCACACTAGTTGTACTAGTGACAGACATTTTCATGTAACTAGTAAGTTTCAAAATGTTGAACTAGTGGAAGCCCAAATGCTCACTAGTGAACTACTCAAAGTTTGTTTTACTTTACTAGTTAACTTCTGGGCTCAAAATCTTTAGTAGTTAACTACTGAAAGCCAAGTCGATCACTAGTAAAGTAGTTACACTAAATGCTAATGAAGAGGCAGGGAAGTGACATAAACCTAACCTTCCTATTGGCTCTCCTGCAGTTCAATCAAACCAAAATGTAAATTTAACTCTGTAAAGCCTGGCTTGCTCCTCTGCTTTGTTGAACATTTTTTAAAAGAAATACCAGGAGAGGAAATACCACTCTCCAATTTAAAGTAAAATTTGATGGAGGTGGCAACAGTTAAAACTGAAGTTTGTTTACAAGGAACCATGTATAAAAATGTACTATATTATTGCTGATTAGTGGCAATAATCCATCTAAAATACTATGTAATAATGTTGAAAATTAAGAAAAAAATATAGCCGGAAGCGGCGATGAGCGGCTTTCGCCTCTAGCGGACCGCCGGCGCGAGCGACCCCCGGCCGGCGAGAGGTCGAACCGCTCCTCCCGGGCGAAGTGGCTCACCGGGAGCCCTTCGGACGAGAGCGTATAGCAAGCCGTTTGAGCATAAATTAGATATCCGCCATAGTGTCTGTGCGTTTTTGTGTCTCGGCACATCTGGATATGTGTGCATGTGTTTACAACTGCTGCTTTGATTACCGTGGAGATGTAAAGTGTTTCGGTGTCTGTCCGTTAGACGGACGTTGACCGGAAAAAATCCCCCGCCTCGGGTTTCCGGCTCTGAGTCCCGCTCTTATGGCAAGCCGTTTGAGCATAAATTAGATATCCTTGATATCAGATATCAGATATTCTTAACCTGGATATCAGATATCAAGGCAGATATCCTTAACCTTGATATCAGATATCAAGGCAGATATTCTTAACCTTGATATCAGATATTCTTAACCTTGATATCAGATATCAAGGCAGATATTCTTAACCTTGATATCACATATCAGATATTCTTAACCTTGATATCAGATATCAAGGCAGATATTCTTAACCTTGATATCACATATCAAGATATTCTTAACCTTGATATCAGATATTCTTAACCTTGATATCAGATATCAAGGCAGATATTCTTAACCTTGATATCAGATATTCTTAACCTTGATATCAGATATCAAGGCAGATATTCTTAACCTTGATATCACATATCAAGATATTCTTAACCTTGATATCAGATATTCTTAACCTTGATATCTGATATCAAGGCAGATATTCTTAACCTTGATATCAGATATCAGATATTCTTAACCTTGATATCAGATATCAAGGCAGATATTCTTAACCTTGATATCAGATATCAAGGCAGATATTCTTAACCTTGATATCAGATATCAAGATATTCTTAACCTTGATATCAGATATCAGATATTCTTAACCTTGATATCAGATATCAAGGCAGATATTCTTAACCTTGATATCAGATATCAGATATTCTTAACCTTGATATCAGATATCAAGGCAGATATTCTTAACCTTGATATCAGATATCAAGATATTCTTAACCTTGATATCAGATATCAGATATTCTTAACCTTGATATCTGATATCAAGGTTAAGAATATCTCAGATAAGAATATCTGATATCTGATATCAGATATCAAGGATATCTCCTACCAAGGATATCTGATATCTGATATCAAGGATATCTAATTTATGCTCAAACGGCTTGCCATAAGAGCGGGACTCAGAGCCGGAAACCCGAGGCGGGGGATTTTTTACACTTTACACTTTACATCTCCACGGTAATCAAAGCAGCAGTTGTAAACACATGCACACATATCCAGATGTGCCGAGACACAAAAACGCACAGACACTATGGCGGATATCTAATTTATGCTCAAACGGCTTGCTATATGAGTCCGTTTACTATTTAGTGGGTCTATGAAGGTTAGGAATTAAGTGGTGTATCGTGATTGATATTTTAACTAGGTTAGTGTGATAATCAATAGATCATCATTGTTTTTTGTAAAGTGTCTTGAGATGATTGTATTGTGATTTGGACCTATACAAATAAAATTTAATTGAACTGAATTGAATCATCCTCTAGTGTAAAATTAAATTTATCAAATGGAATCTCTGGCAGTAAAACATGTTACATTTCACTGACAGCTACTTTTTTATTTCTCACAAATACAGATCAACTCAAGAACAGTTTTGTAATTAATACAATAAATTTCATTTTAAAATAACAGCAAACCTAATAACATTGATAACAGAGGAATATTGTTTTAAAATTACTTTGTGTATTAAATTTACAAATTAAATTGCCATTCCATAATAATACAAAATAAAATTATTCAAACACTTCCTGAAATTAGTTTTGCTAAAACCCAAGTTACTATTCAGAGCAGGCACTTTAAGGCTTTTCAGAACACAGTTGACCACTGACCAATCAAAATCTTTGTCCCGCCTGCCTCATTTGCATTTAGTCCACTAGTACAACATGTTGATTTTAAAGTGCCACTAGTAGCACTAGTGGCTGCATGTTTTACTTTACATGTTAACTAGCGAGGGCCAAATGTCCACTAGTTAGGGGCTTTTGACCTTACAAGTTCACTAGTGACATAGAGACAGAGTCACTAGTTGACTAGTCAACATAAAATGCCAATTAGTCAACTAGTTAATGTTTATTGGTTCTTACTAGTTCACTAGTGAGATTCAAATATTTACTAGTTTACTGGCAAATACCAAAATGTCTACTAGTTCCACTAGTGGGGATCATTTTAGCCTTACTTGTTAACTAGTTAAACACACAATCTGTTACTAGTAAGCTAGCAAAGTCCAAATGGAGTAAGTAGTTGACTAGTGACAATGATGTTCTCCTCACTAGTTAACTAGTGGAAGACATTTTGCCTCACTAGTGAAAGTCTGTATCAGACATGTTCAGACTATGACTGAACATGTCAGACATTTTTCCTACATGTTAGGCCTTTTCTTTAGCTAGTTTAGCATTTATTGGCACTAGTGAGCGACTATGTGCAACTAGTGAGACATTTGTTTAACATGTTGGCCTTTTTGTTGCACTAGTTAAAGTTTTTGGTATACTAGTGTAAGTTTTCATTTGACTTGTCTGCAAAACCTGCTCACTAGTTGACATTTCTGTGCAACTAGTTAACTAGTGAACAGTTGCAAACATCATACATGTTAACTAGTGACACTTTACAACATTACTAGTTGCACTAGTTGAGCACACAAATCGACTAGTGAGCATTTATATTGGACTGGTAAGATCAAAACGTCAACTAGTGTATTGAAAATATCAACTAGTGCATCAAAAAGACCAACATGTTAAACAAATGTCTCACTAGTTGCACATAGTCGCTCACTAGTGCCAATAAATGCTAAACTAGCTAAAGAAAAGGCCTAACATGTAGGAAAAATGTCTGACATGACTGAACATGTCAGATACAGACTTTCACTAGTGAGGCAAAATGTCTTCCACTAGTTAACTAGTGAGGAGAACATCATTGTCACTAGTCAACTACTTACTCCATTTGGACTTTGCTAGCTTACTAGTAACAGATTGTGTGTTTAACTAGTTAACAAGTAAGGCTAAAATGATCCCCACTAGTGGAACTAGTAGACATTTTGGTATTTACCAGTAAACTAGTAAACATTTGAATCTCACTAGTTCACTAGTGAGCCAAACTCATGCTTGACTAGTAAACTTGTCACATTTCTTTCAGCACACTAGTTAACTAGTAGGACTTTTAGCCTTACTAGTGTCGTCCAGAGGGCCACTAGTACATGAAAAAGCTGACTAGTTGGGACTTTGGTCCTACTAGTGCAGTGACTGGCATTGATAGTAGGGCTTTTCATGGAACTAGCTGGACAGAAATGCCACTAGTTGCTGAGAAAGCGTGACTAGTAAGGGTTCTTGTTCAACTAGTGCAATCACATGTCCAACTAGTGCAATCAAACGTCGAACTAGTTCTGACCAAGACTGAACTAGTATGTGAAATAAACATCTGATATCAAGGATATCTAATTTATGCTCAAACGGCTTGCCATACGCGTCACTAGGTGGATCAGTTACTTCTTAAATGTGCGTGTGCGTCTAAGAAGATTGATTCTGATTGGATCTTTTCTAAAGACGTCCCTCACATTTTCGTCTCGTTTTTATTAGTCAACGAAAATGTCAATATATTTTTATTTAGTTTTCGTCGTCATCACTTAATATTTATTTAACGTCTCATTTTCGTCAGTGAAAACTTGTCGTTGACGAAAATTATAACGAAAATATTTCGGCAATGAAATTAACACTGCTTGTGAACACCACAGGTGTAAAACGTGATTGCCTTGTATTGAAATGGGGCAGCGGGTTTTTTATTTACCTGACAGCAGCATTCAGTTTGGCTTCTTCATCCTCGTCTTTACTCTCAGACTCGTCTGAAACAAAGTAACATGAAGCTTAACGAGTTATTTCGGTCTTATCTAACACTACAGATACATGTTTAACTACCTAGCTAATGCTCTAAATAAACCAGCGGGGGGAGAAATAATATTTTACACATTAGCAAACGCTTTGCCCCTCGAGTCTGCCTGTTAGCTTAGCTTATTTTAGCCTATGCTAGCTTAGCGTTAGCTCCCGGGCTAAAGCTAATTGCCATCAGAACAAGCTGTTGCTGAACGGCAGCTGACACACACACTTGTTAACACCCGTGTCGGTAAGAAGGAGCAGTGTTTGCGGGATAAATGTTTTTGTACCTCCGTACAGCCATTCCTCCTCCTCATCTCCAGCGCTGGCATCGGTGGTGGTTGTTGTTCTGTCCGCTTCCTCCGCCGACATGTTCGGCTAACACGGATCACAGCGACTGCAGCTAAAACAATATCTACAGAGAAACGCTCGTACTTTCTCCCCCTTCGACGGATCGACGCAGTTTTAAACAAAAAATAACAGATTTCATACATTCATGTCCGACCTTTGAGAGCCAGTGTTGACCAGGAAGACGTTGTTGGTGTCCCGCTAAGGTCAACGTGTGGATGCTGAAAACAGAGCGCCGCCCGGCGGCCAAGAAGCGCCGTGTGCTATTCAGATGGTTCTTGTTGGGTCCCCAGGGGCCTGAGCACGGATAGAAAATGAACTATGGATCAAAATATATTAAATTAACTATAGTTTAGAGACAGTGGCACTGAGAAAAAGACAGGAGGCAGAGCTGGAGGTAGCAGAGCTGAAGATGTTGAGGTTCTCTCTGGGAGTGACGAGGATGGATAGGATCAGGAATGAGGACATCAGAGGGACAGCTCATGTTAGATGTTTTGGAGAAAAAGCCAGGGAAGCCAGATTGATGTGGTTTGGACATGTTCAGAGGAGGGACAGTGAATACATTGGTAAAAGGATGCTGAGGTTAGAGCTGCCAGGAAGGAGGCCTAGAGGAAGACCAAAGAGGAGGTTCTTGGATGTAGTGCAGGAGGACATGAGGATAGTTGGTGTGGGTGAGGAGGATACAGAGGATAGGGTTAAATGGAGGCAGATGATTCGCTGTGGCGACCCCTTAAGGGAGCAGCTGAAAGGAAAAGAAGAAGAAAGAAGTATGTGACATTTTGTGGAAAATAATGGGCCAAGCATGAACACGTGCCCTGGGCACACGTCTCTAATATCATAATGTCTCTTTATTAGTTAGTGTAATAGTGGAACAATAAGCACAAGAAGCCTGGAATTTAGTTTATCTAACGTTTTGAAACTTTACATCATTAATTTTACAAAATAAAGTGACAAGTTATTTCTTATACAAGATTGTAGGAATTTGTCTGTCTAGTTTATGGAAGAGGTGATACTGCATCGTAGTCATAACGACATTTAAGAGGAGCTCAAAAGAAAAAACACAAAAGTATACTTTCTAGCATTTCAGTATACAAACCACAAAGACTGACCACACATATTCCTGTTTTATAGCAGTGATCAGGACAGTGCTATAAAACTGCACATCAATTAAAATCTATGTTTTTGTTGTGTTTTAAAATAAACAGAAGGTTGGTTGTGAACAATAATTCATTCCACATTTTAGGAACTATGACAGTAAATGCACCTTTATCAGTTTTATTTGCAAATGTCATCTTAGTATTCATCACCAAGAGTTTTATCTATTAACGTTAGTCTTCACCCTTTCAAGGTCTTGGAGCTTGGAGTCAATCATTCTCAGTTTATTCTAAATTGACTTTGAGCACACATAGTGTATTCATCACATTGTGCCATATCTTGGAAAACTAACTAGTAAACTGTCCAATAAATGTTAAGTACAGTACCTATAGCTAGTTACTTTTCATCATGTCCATTGTTTGAAAAGTTTGTCAAACAGCAGCTGCGGGTTCATCATCCGACTCTTGATTGCTGTTGTGGTTCTTTTTGCACTAGAAGCTGCCTGTTAATGCAAAGATGATTGTTAATGCATTTATGGCCTTTGACCATTTAAGTGGATCCACTTTAACTTTGTCAGTAAATGATATGGAAATCTGTGGATTCTCTTACTCTCTTTGGCTATTATCACTGCTCAGCTGTGGTGATTATACTGAGGCGTGGACAGCAGTCTCATATACTGTGATATGTCTGATGGTGAAATGAAAATAACTGGGAAACATGTACACGCTGTCTCTCTCTCACTCACACACTCACACACACACACACAGATCGAGAGAGGGAGGTAATATTTGTAAGTACATTGATTTTTTTACCCAATGTGAGAAGCACATGTGGGTTCATATCACAAGTATCTATGTGTGAGCTTTTGTGAGGAACTCTTTTGTGTAGATTTCAATATGTTCACAGTACACTCACACATACTTGAACACACACACACACAGGGAGTTAATGGTCTCTCGGTTAAACTGATCATGGAAATTGCATTTTCTTCATTCACTCTGTCTCCTCCAACCTCGTCTCGTTTACAATCTCTGTTACTCCTCTGTCTTTTAGTGATTTGCCTTCTCTCATTTGATGCATTTTTCTTCCATTTCTCTATATAATTCTCTCTCTCTCTTCCTTCATATGAAATGTGATTTAGAGATTAGAGTTCAAAGAAAACAATCATTCATCTTAAATTAGTTGTTTTAAAGCTGAAAAGAGGGTACAAGTTTTATATTTTTATTCTCTTAACTCATAAAAACATTTGCACAAACTTACACAAAGTTGTACAACTGCTTAGGCTGTGACCTACTCCAATGTTGTTTTGATGATTTTCTTCACCACTAGTTCTATCCCTGTCTTTTTCCTCTCTGCTTTTCACCATTTCTCTTTTTGCATTTATTTCTCCTTTCTCATACCCCTCCTCACCCTCTGAATCATCCAGCCTCTTGTTGGCTCTCTGCTTACAGTGGATTAAGGCAGTTTACAGTTTAGTCGATGCTAATCGGGTTTACCCAAACAGAGGGCAATCACTGGACTATCAGTAATTATACACGCTAATATTAGCTTACTCAGATAGTTGGCCTGGCACATTTTCAATCCACATCATGTGGTTTTTGGATCAAACATATGGTTATTGCCACAGCGTGATGTCACACATGACAGCTAAACATGTCGGTTTCTACTCCTTTGTTTTGCAACACAAAGATCCATCTGCTATTTATTTCAAGCTGAAGCCCCAGTAGTAATCACTGCAAATGTAATCAGAGGGACTGTAGTTTTTCTGCTGATGTAAAATGAATATAGGAATATTAGAAATAAATTGTTTTGCTCAGACTTTTCTAGCAGAACTAAACAACAATCTGCAAATCTAACACGGACATTGGTTGTATGGGAATATTTAAGGCAAATGATAAACATTTTGGGAAAGACTAATTTCCCTTATGGGGAAGAGTTAGATGAGGAGTATACAGTTCTACCTATCTTAACCTATAAACTGAAAATGAGGAAATAGTTTCCCTGGCTTTGTCTAACAGTAGTTAAAACTACTTATCAGCACCTCTAAATCTGAGTAATTAACACATTTTATCTCATTTGTTTAATCCAAACAGAAACAAAATGCAACAATGACAATTTGTTGTTTTACAGGGTGTTATTTTCCACCAGAGTTTTATTTATTTATTTATTTGTTTGTTTTTTGGGTGGGGGATGGGTGGGGGAGCAGTTGCCTGGCAACCAGTGGTGACTCCACGAAGTTACTATGTGTATAAGAAACAGTGAGAGATATAAAACCTCCAAAACCCAGTATATCTTTTATAAAAACAGACAGATATGACTATGACAGTGGTATCAGTCTCTCATCTAACTCTCATCTAGAAAGGAAATAAGCACATTTCCCAAGATGTCATACTATTCCTTTAAGGTTGCAAACAAGTAAAACAACCTGAGCTGCAATACTGAATTCAATCAAAGTAAATTGCATCAAAGGGAATTCAAGGCCTTACCTTGCTCTTTTGAGAAAACTTTTTTTTCTTTTTTGACCCAGCTCTTAGTCCAATCTGTTCAATAGATCATAATTGATATGTGAAACACCACAATTGAACCATGGATGGACACTTAACAACCACATGCAGTGGGTCAAAAAAAAACTTCCACTACACTGAGTGTGTTCAGAGAGAGGGACGACAAATGGAGACAGATATCAGGTTTATAATGTCCAGTCAGCAGACGAAGAAGAGTGTTGGATTGCATCAGGAAAAAGGTTATGCTGAGAAACAATGAGCTATTCTTCAATCTGAAGTGTGTCTGTCCAAGTGTGTGTTTTTACTCTCTGTCTTTTTGAGACACATGCCTGCCTGAGGGTGTGAATATAGGTCTATTTGTAGCTGATTGAGTTAGAGTATGTGTGTGTGCGTCACGGTATAGGAAAAAGGAGACAGAGAGAGAGAGGGGAGAGAGGGGAAGGTGAACAAGAGAGAGAGAGAGAGAGGGGAATGTTTTTCATTACGTAATTTAATCTATGTGGCTATTTTTCTTGTATAAAACCTCTGTTGCCCTCTGTGAGACTGCTGTCCTCATCTGTCTAAAAGCACTGAGTGAGTAATGCTGTGGGTCCACACACACACACACACACACACACACACACACACAGAGTCATAGTGACTCAGCCCAGATCTGCTTTAGATGATCACCTCATGATGAATAATGTAACAGGGAACGGCATATAAAGTGCTCAAATAACATGTGAACACAGTGAGCAGTGAGCAGTAGACACATGGATGAACCTGTTGGACAAAGACACAAACATTTTCATAGAACATATGAGCAGCTGGACTACAGGCCGGTGAACAGATGGCTCGTACTATGACCCCTTAAGGTGCATGATTCCTTTGTTTCCAGAATATTTAACCAAACGTCTCCAACTGCAGGGTGAAAAGTTTTGTTAGTTTGTCCATGTCAACCAACTATTTTAATGCTTTCATCAGTTAATCAGCTAATATACTTGGAACTATATATCAACCATTTATTCACATTTACATTGCTTTTTCCATTTAAACTCTGCATCCATTCATTTAGACATCTACAGTAATTCAACCATTCATGAGTTTCAGCTCTTTATCCATTACAAGTTATTTCCAACATTTCAACCAGTGGCTGCATCTAATAAATCGTTGGAGGGTCTGGCAGATTTTGTTTAGTTTTTTCCCTTTACTTCCAGTGTTTGCCCTAAGTTGAGTTAACTGACTTATTAATAAGCATGTTCCCACTCCTCATTTAATGCTCATTTTCATTCAGCCCAATTATACCTTTTGGGTTAAGTACATGTGCATGTCATTTTACATCAGATGTGCAACCTCATTTTGAAGTCCATCCAAATTTGAGTGGGAAACAGCAAAACATTTTTGTGGTGCAAATGTGAACCACCCCTATCGGTGCAAAAACCTCTTTCTCAGTCACATGTTTGGGTCACTCCGGCTCTCTCCTGCCCAGGCTTCTCAAAACCTTCCTCCCCAAAGTATGCACATCTCATATCATTTTACTGTTTCCACTGACCTTCATCAAATAGCAGGCACTTGGTGGTCTGTGCAAAGACAGCAGTCTGTATGGATTTTCCCCATTTAATTCTTTGTTCTGGTGATATTTAACTAAACATTATTTTCATGATTTCTGAAAAAAATGTACTGGAAAAACATACAAACTAATAAAGTACCAAAAAAAGTTAAATTCTGCCTCTGTTCTAGTTTGTTATTCAAGCCATCATGTGCTGTGAAATGCATGAACAGCTGTAGGGCAAGAGAATGAACTTAGAGATTAATCATGTGTGTGACAAAAACATACACTCAGCAAATCCTCTCTCATATTTCTCTGGAGCAGTAGGAAACACAAAAATACCCACATATAACCAAATTCATGTCAAACACACACACACATTTAAATATGCTGAGCTGGCCCAAGGCATAAAACAAGTTAAGTGGCTTCGTATGGGCTTTTAGCCACAAGGAGGCCGTAAAAATGAATTTAAAATGTGAACTCTTATTAAGGTACATTTGAAATGTTTTGTTCTACTGCTGATATTTAAAGATACTCTGTCTCATTTGGTCTCTGAAGCTGGAACCAGAAATCATACTCATTTTTGTCCACTTGTACTTTTTTGTAATTATTTTGGATAGTACAACTTCTTATGTGATGAAGGTGTAATGGAAAAATGAGTTTCAATGATTGATTATTGTTACTGATTATGATTTTTATTGTTTCTTACTGTATTCTTGGTTTTTCATGTTTCACAGGTTTTCATTTACAGGTTGATTCATAGCGTTCACCAAGGCTCATATGTTTTTCATAATCATATCTGATGTTTATGTTCTTGTTGACCTAGCATAGTTTGACACTAAGGGACACGGTGTTCTCAAGGATGTTGGTGAGGAGTATCTGGGAGAAAGGTTCCTTAGGATACCAAGTGTGAGGAAGGGACATGTATAACAGAGCACGCCCAGGATGGAGGGTTAACTATCAAATGAGAATATAGAGTTTTAGAATACAGCCTTATTAGGGAATCACTTTGTAGAGCAATAGGGAAGTACAGACTTCATTATCTGATTATGTAAATGATTATTTGCATTTACTTGCATGTCTGTATAAGTAGAGGCCTCAGACTAATAGGAACTGAGCAACTGGGGAACAACTGGGGAAGACTCTGATCAATTGTGTTCTATTCTGGTTTGCTCCTTTCTTGCAAGAAATCTATTCTGAAAAGACAATCTGTCTGCACTCCCTTTATTGCTCATCCAACGGGTTTTGCCACAACAAAGGTTTGCCAGCCACTGCATTATCATTACTCCTTTATTTATTAGCAACAGCATCAGCATTGATCAGTTGTTTGGTAGACAGTTACTTTAAACTGGACGTTATCATGCAATATGAGAAAACATACACAAGTAAATTATGTACTTTGTCTATTTACATGGTTTGATTTCATGGCTGTAATATTTTCTACATCTAGGAGCTTAGCATTAGGTTAACATGTTTGTGGAATCGATGTATCAGCTCAATGCATCATGTTTGTGACATTCAGCTCAGTATGGAGTTTACACAAGGTACCAGCTCAAGCTTACAGATCATATCATGTCTCATTTGCATAACTACAGCATGTCAAGAGAGAAGTCACTGTGTGTGACTTGAGTCCAAGTCCATGTCTCCGTCTCTGATCCATAGCTGCCCTTCCTACTGTGTTATCATAAGAAGTAGAGGGGGACAAAATCCCCATTGTTTTATCCCCGTATTTTATTTTACTGCCCTTGACAGGTAAAGAATCCACAGTTGTGTCATTTTGTGTAAAAATGACAACTGACTCTTACCACAGCTCAGCATGGGAACAGTGTCCACAGAAACACAAATTGGGATTTTCTTGGCAAAGTGCAGTAACATGGGAAGATAACCATATGATTTTCTGTACTCAGACTGCTGAAGTCTTATGTCAGCCTCAGACAAAATGTCAACTTTGACTGCTGATTGGGTTTTTGCAAAAATCAAGCACTGTGGATTTTGTCCCTGCATCAGTTACATTGGAAACAGTGTATGTTCTTTGACATGTCAATATGAACAGGAAGAATAAACCTGTTTTATGTTTTATGTGCACCTGAAATCTGTTGTCAAATTGTAAACCTATCCTTGAAATCTAGTTAGCGAGTGTGAAGTTACCAAATGCTTGGTCCACCACCACTTTATGACCGTATACCAACTCCTACCAGCGTTCAGCGTTGATTAAATCTGGGGAAAGCAAGAGCACTGAGATAATGTTGATTACAGCTGGGAAATGTGAAACTATGATGTGTATCACAAGGACAAACCGGCCCAGAACAGGAGCTGTGGGAAGAGGTCAGTCACCGTCATAACACTTTATTTTAGTGTCTGGGATAAATATTTATGGTGATCTTAATAGACAGACCAAAACATACTTTTACGAGCCATTCTTTTGTCAGCTTTTCTTATATTTTCTCCTCTTGACGCAAGAATCTGTGGAGATGGCTCGTTTTCTCGGGTAATAACAGGCTCATCACCTTGGCCAGCCTCCAGCCAATGCGGGACAGAAAGGAGTGGCAGGGATCCAGAGCAGGGAGGAGAAGCGCAGCGCTGTGTCTTTAAGGTCCAGTGAAATTCATCACGGAGACGCAGCACAGAGGATCATTGTGTTTGTGCGCTCAGACGGTGGAGGGACCTGCTCTGCGTTATTACGGTGGATGGGATCCGCTGTGGCTTTTTTTACGCACAGGAGCACTGTTCGCGCACAAAACCCATGGAGTAGAGAAACCTGAAAGGCTTCGGAACCGCGGAACCATGAGGTGCCAGTGGGTTGTTTTTGCCTCATATTTCATTTTACTGCCACTGACAAGTAAGAAACACCCCGGTCTTACAGAAATTATTCTAACGCTGCGTAAACCGTGTTTAAGTGAGTCATGGCGCCGCCGTGTGTTCAACAATGGCTTATGAGGTTATCTCTTTATGGAACAATAGTTTCATACATTCATATATTTAACTGTTATATCTGGGTGATACAGGTGTAAAAATGCGGAGAAAATCAGTTTATTTTTGCGCATGTTTAGTGAAGAGCACACGCTATTTAAAACGGTTGCATTAATGGTGCAGCCTGCACAAGTTTGCAGATCATATCATGTGTTTGCATAACTACAGCGTGTCGACGTATAAATGAGATGGTTGGATCGTTTCTCCCAGCAGGCAACAGGTGCTTGTGTTTATGTGTGTGTGTGCACATGTTTTTCATATATTGTGAGGACCTGTTTACACAATGACATGTGGGGACACTTTGCGGGGACCAAATCCAGGTCTGCAGCAGGTACATCACTGATTCTTGAAGAGACGACTTAAGGTTAGGGTTAGGCAGGTACTGGTTAGGGTTAGGCAGGTACTGGTTCAGGTTAGACAGTTACTGGTTCAGTTTAGGCAGTTACTCGTTCAGGTTAGGCACGTACTGGTTAAGGTTAGGGTTAGGCAGGTACTGGTTAAGGTTAGGGTTAGACAGGTACTGGTTCAGGTTAGGGCAAGTCTCATAGAAATGAATGTAAGTCAATGTCATGTCCCCACGAGGCATAAAAGTCTGTCTGTGTGTGTGCGTGTTGGTATTACTTCTATTGTGGGGACCGAAGCCTGTTTACACACTCACATTGTGGGGACTCGCCTTATAAGTCTTTCAGGTTGGTTATATTTTC
Source organism: Mastacembelus armatus (assembly GCF_900324485.2). Classification (NCBI taxonomy): domain Eukaryota; kingdom Metazoa; phylum Chordata; class Actinopteri; order Synbranchiformes; family Mastacembelidae; genus Mastacembelus; species Mastacembelus armatus. Next base: position 25,344,683 of record NC_046633.1, read on the forward strand.
TGTTGACATTTTATCTTGGGGTGAGGGTCAGGGTTAGGCAAGTATTGGTTATGGTCAAGATTAGGATAAACCTCCAGGTAATGAATGTAAGTCAATGCAAATTCCCCATGAGGAATAAAAAAAAAATGTGTGTGTGTTGTCCAATGTTTGAGGATGATTCATTAATTATCCCACCAAAATAAAGGGGATTAGTTTGTGTGTCTTAGCATGGCAGCAGAAGGAACAAAGAGACAGAAGACATATATTTTAAGGCTACACACCCTGAAGCACACTGACAAATTTGACTGCTGAGATCTTTGTGTTTAGTCATAAAACAGCCTCAGGTCTTGTGTGAAACCTTTTTCTTAGTCAAATGACACCCAGTCTCTGCAAGAGAGAGCCTGTTTGTTTCCTCACGCCTCTACTTCTTGCTCTCTCAGCCCTGACAGGCCTGAAGGCATAACAGTCACATGAAAATCCTGTTCTTGAACTGGTGCCCATTATATGGAAAACTGCAAAAAAATGAATGTAAAATAGACAGGGATTAAAGTGAGATGAAACTGTTAGTTTATTTACTCGTTTTAAGAGAATACATTTTGGGGCCTGTAATGCATGATTACTCAGCGGGTAGACAGCTCATGATTATTGATTGTTCAATTGAGCCATGGTGGTTAGATAGCACTCTCTCTTAAGGGACTGTGCCAATCATACCATCCTATTTAACCATAACATAAGGTACTCTGTTCTGTTTTATTCTGTTTGATACTCTGTAAAACTGAAGTGGTTAACTGATGAATTGGTTAGACAATTTATTTATTCATGTTTTTCAAGCACAAATTCCAAACACAGCTTCATTTCCAGGATATGCTGCCTTTTTATCTGCTGTGATCAGCATTTAAATTAACAGCTTAATCAGCCAAATAATTGTAATACTAATCACAAATACAAATCATCTCTAGTTGATGCCTTGACACTTTGTTCTGTCCTAATTTTGCTCTTTTCATTTATATCTGCTTATTTCTGTTATTCTTAGAGCTGTTGACACAGAACCTGTCAAGATTTTGGACACATCTTCTCATTCAGTCGTTTTTCTTAGTTTACATTAATACCAAAGACATTGAAGCTATAAAATAGCACATATGTAAAAAGGCATTGAACAAAGCTAAATATGTTTCCTGTTGTAGATTCCTAAAAGCAGCCACTGCTGTGCACATTCTTCACAATATCTTAACCAGTGTCATGAAGTAATTACCTGGAATTGTTTTCAATAAACAGGTGCATTGTCAAAGGTTAAGTGGTTGCATTTTTTACCTGTTTGTGTTTTTTGACCATTAGCCAGTGTTACTATACAGGACTCAGGTATCATGTTGGATGATATTACTGCTGCTGTACAAACCATATTAGAGAAAAACAAAAAAGCCTCAGAAATCACCAGTTCACCACTGTTGGTGAATTATTCAAAATTTAAACAACACTTAACCAGCAGGGCTGCGATAACATTTTGCAGCAATAAACCATCCCATCTGGTTATGTACGACATGGGACCATTATTTTTCAACACAACCATGACCAAAAACACACCTTCAGATTATGTAAGAGCCATTTACCAGGAGCGTGATGGAGTGTGGTGTCAGATGATTGCAGCATGAAGGAAAAGTAGCTACCAAGTGCTGGTTATATGTGGGAACTTTAAGACTGACTTTAAGACAAGTGAGAGAATTTCAAACCTGTTACCAAAGCAAACAGTAGCTCTTTTGACTTTTTATATAATTCCATAAGTGTAATTCATAATTTTGTTGTGTTCACTATTAACCAACAGAGCAGAACCAACCACTGAATAATAAAGCATGTCCAGATTTTTGACTGGTACTGTCAAAGCTCAGTGTCAGTTTCTGGCCACTGAGCTAAACCCAAATCACAGCCTTCAAAAACAGCATCCATACATCCTCTGCCATCCTCTGTTTCAGTGTGGTGTGAGCCAGTCATTTCCCCCAGTGGGCCTCACATAGTTGTTCCCAAGAGGGGGAAGCTGGAGCTGCGTTGCCATGACAATGCCACGACGTCTGGCGCCCGGGCCAGGTTGAGGTGGCAGCGGGAGAGGGCTCGCAGGCTGGAGGGAGAGATGGAGGAGGACGGAGTGGCTTATGTCAAGGTGTCGTCAGTGCAGGCCTACCACATGGGTCTTTACTTGTGTGTCAACAACAGCACACTAGAACACAGCTCCATCTATGTTTACGTGAAAGGTGGGTTCGTAGTGAGGCTAGAGGTACGTGATGGCATGTGTGTGTCCATCAAATAACATCTGCTGATCTACATTCGCCTCCTCAGACCCCCAGAACATCTTCCAGCGCACCATGGTTAATGTCATCCTGGTGCGTGCAGGTGAGGACTGCAACATCCCCTGTATTGTGACTGACCCTGAGGTCACACTGCTGGCTTTGGAGACCTGTGATGGACGACCTTTGCCCTCCATGAGTTACCACAGCAACCTCCAGCGTGGCATCATAATCCGCAGCGTGAGAAAGGAGTACGAGGGCTGTTACATATGTGTGGGAGAGCTTGATGGCATCAAAGTGATGTCAATTCCATACACTGTGGATGTACGACTTGGTAAGTAAGAGGACAAGTGATATTTACATATTTGTGTTTGCAAAAACTATAGCTCATGTTGCTTAGAGGGTTTCATACAGTGTTTGTTTTTTCAGGTATAGCTTTTCTAGATGCATCTTTGTCTGCAAATATGCTCACGATGACAGTGCTAACATGCTATAATGATATACTTTTTTGTGATTTTTAGTGTTTAACTATTATTAGTAACCACAAAATACAGTTAATGCTGATGGGAACTTTGTTAACTTTGCAGGTAGTTAATCACCAACCCGGTTTTGATCTTCTGGTGGCCACCAGTGTTAATTTTGACAGCAGATTTTAATTTAGTTTTAGTCATAGTCTTTTGACTAAAATGCAATTTTAGTTTTAGTCATATTTTAGTCATCTGCTTTGTTTTAGTTTTAGTCTAGTTTTAGTCGACTAAATAGAATAAGATTTTAGTCGACTAAAATCTATTGGGTTTAATTTAAGTGTAATTTAGTAAAACTATTGTAATATACAAAATATTCTAAATTAAAATTAAATGAAAAACAAGTTTCATTAAATATATATGGAATATGGCCTTTCCATAAAAGACCAAAAATTAGATATGCATCGTTTATAACTTGCATATGACATTCTTCATTCTTTAAAGCAAAAGTGCAACTCCAAAATATTTAAAAGAAAAACTGTATTTAGCAGTAATGCCATTGCATCAAAGATGAAACTGACCCATATATCTTCTCTTTGTTTTCTCCCAGCTGTTTCCATTTCATTATAGTTTAAGTCAGACAGAAACCCAGTGTAGGCTATGATGATGTCGTGGACTCGCGTATCCCGCGTCACTAGGTGGATCAGTTACTTCTTAAATGTGCGTGTGCGTCTAAGAAGATTGATTCTGATTGGATCTTTTCTAAAAACGTCCCTCACTCACATTTTCGTCTCGTTTTTATTAGTCAACGAAAATGTCAATATATTTTTATTTAGTTTTCGTCGTCATCACTTAATATTTATTTAGTTAACTTCTCATTTTCGTCAGTGAAAACTTGTCGTTGACGAAAATTATAACGAAAATACTTCGTCAACGAAATTAACACTGGTGGCCACAGAGGTAAATGTCATGGGAATCAGTCAGTAGAAATAAAATTTTGTCTGCAAGTTTGAGAGATTCCAGTATGGCAGTGGGCTGACTGACCAACAGACAGACTGCTTGCAAGGCTAAAAATCGACGTAAGATACCATAATGCTTCTTGGCAAACATCAGTGGTAGCAACAACAATGAAAAAAGCCTCCAACTATCCACACTGCAGATGGCAAAAGAGGTTTCACTTATAGTTTTTCTTATGGGGTATATTAAAATTACATGTACTGTAAAAGCAATTTAAGATTACTTTTTGTTCTGCTGTGCCTCAGCATTTTCAGTCTGGGCTGAGTAGAAGGAAAGCTACAGAGAGACTAGCTGGGAGGACTAATGGCATAATGTCCTTTTGACTGATGGAGAGAGGGAGTGAAAAATGAGACATGAGGGAGGAGCAGAGGGATTACAGTCCCATACTGAACAAAGCTTTGTAACAGTGCATGGCCATGTTTGGAGAAAATATTATTATACCAGCCTTTGTCAAACAGACATTGAAGTGACATCAGCAGACTTTTATCGTAGGAAATGAATCATCTGTTTTATGTGTTTCTATGCAAATATTGGGTGATTGTGAATAGTTGAGAGTGTAAACATGTTTTTGCATGTGTTTCCTGATCCAGTTCCAGAGGTGCCTCCAGTGATCACGCTGTCGCAGAAAGGCACTGTTATCCTGAGGAAAGGAGAGCAGTTTGAGCTCACCTGTAGCTCCACCAATGTCAACCCAGACTTCAGTCTCAAGTGGGACTTTCCTTCAACAGCGGTAGGATTGTTAAAGAGACTCCATCTACTCTGTCTCTGAGTGGCTAACTGTTCACCCTAACCAGTGCAATAAACAGCCAAATATTTAAACTCACATTTAATAATTTTGAGAAAATTGGGACTATTCAGTGCCATAAAGCACAATTTACATTCCAGATATAATAGACTTTACACATAATTGAAGATAAATTCATCTAAATTCCTAAAGGTTTTGAAACAGTTGGGGACATGAAATTTACTGAAAATATGACTGGAACAGTTTTGAACTCAATGACCTTAGTGTTTCTAAGCCATGGATTAAGCGCAGATGCGTAAAATCAATATTAAAATACTGTGAGAAAAGTCTGCGTTAAAACATGATATCATACAGAACACTGGCTCCGTGTGATATTGCACATGTGGATATAGCACCACTCACCTTTGACCCTAATGCCTTGTAGCATCCTGATAAATCCCAGGCCTCACACATCCTGTCTGGCTCCCATGGCTACCAACGTGCCACCTCGCTCTTGATCACAGCTGTAAACCAATCAGACTCCGGCACCTACTGCTGCTACGCCCACAACGAGAGAGGCACCAGTGCCACAGCGCTGCAACTCGACATTCACAGTGAGCATTGGACAATTTGTGTGCAAGTCCATGTCTCCCTAGAGCAGTGGTTCTCAAACTTTTCCTGCCATTCCCCACTTAAGGCCGAGCATAAAGTTTCAAGCCCCACTTCACCCCAAAAATGACAATGAAATTTATTTCAAACTTAAAATGTTTTAAAATTAAAATTTATTCAAAATAACTTCTAAATAAATAATACAGAGTTCAAAATAAATAAAATGAAAGTGCAATTGTGTAATTACTTCGAAGTCAAGTGGTTTATTGACGAGATTGGGGTGCGTTGTTTCTAAGTGTCTTTTTAATTTGTTCGGTCTCATGCTGTCTGCTGCCAACGGTTTAATACACACAACACACATGGGTCTCTCCTCTGCCCCCACCAGCCCCACTGTGAATCCAAGACCCAGGTCGGCTTCATCGTATTTTCGTTTTGGCTGGTTTTTTTTTGCTTGATTTACCTTACTGTCTGTCGTGTTTTTGTCTGCTGACGTGGAGTCGCCTGCTCTTTTAGGGGTCCGTATAACAAATGTATCCATTGTTATGCCCACTAGTGGGGTGCGCCCCACAGTTTGAGAATCACTGCCCTAGAGGCAACACAGGCAGACAAATCAGACATTTTGGATTTGGTTCCATGTTCATTTACAGTATATTCTTGTGATCATCATTTTCATGATGTGTGCATTCATAATGTATGATATTGACAATGACATATACAGAGATCAATATGTAACAAATAAGATGAGTGCATTAGGGTTGGCCCTGTTCAGAGTCATATTATGTAAACACCTCCATATTTCCACACCATCCCATAATCCCCTTTAGCTAATGTACCATTCACACCAGCCTCTGTTCCATCCATCCCAAAGTGGGTAAAAATAAATCATTTTAACATAGATAACATATTAGCATATAGCATATTCAAACTTCATTCACAACATTAATGACATTTGACTCGACTCCTCTGAGGCACCTCCAACCAAAATTTCTTCTTTGTACTCACAACACTGAACTAATAGGCAACCACAGACACCAGTATTTACTCATTTTTTGATGACTTATCAATTCTTATATCCTCTATATACCATGCAAATTAGTAGGTGGAAACATCTGTAATAATCCAGAGTGTTATTAAAAGACATGACAGTACAAACAGGCAGCAGGAAAATGTTCCATATGCTGTACAGCTTTGCCATTGGCCAAAAAAGAGCATGTCTCTCAGTGTAAATAATAGTAAACACATGAATCTTGGGTTTGTTGGTTGCATACTCTTTTCTATTTGTGGCTTCTTTCCAGATCCAACACTCAACAACTACTTTGTTCTTATTTGCTTAAATACTTTCAGACATGATAGAAAAGGTTCAAGAACATTGTCATACAGCATTGTAGGAAATGTAAACAACCACTAACCCTGTGAAAGTAGCCCTGTTAGAACTTACTTAAGCCTATTTGTATGTAAATTGACTGCAGTGTAAAGTACACAGTTAGACCTTTCCTTTAACCTGTAACCTTTTCCTCTTCTCCAGATCAGGGGTTTATTACCATCATCGGACATCCAGGTCCAGTCCAGGCAGATGTCAAAGAGGGTGAGAGCCTGAGCCTTAGAGTAGAATTTGAGTCCTATCCTGCACCCAGGTTCCTGTCTTGGTCTTACTACGGAAAACGTCTCCTCAACACCACAGAACACGTCATCACAATTCATCACCACAAATACAGGTACAGTAAGAGGTACACCGTGCCAGAGATATTCCACTGCTGTACACCTGATGTAACACTCATACTCTGAAATCTGTGTTTCATCAGATACATCAGTGAGCTGAGACTAGTGAGGGTTCTTGGCACAGAGGGAGGGATTTATAAGTTTTCAGCCAGTCATGAGGATGCATCTGTAAATCATTCGTTCTACGTGTATGTCAGCAGTAAGTACATATATATATATATATATATATATATATATATATATATATATATATATATATACAGCTCTTGAGTTAGTTGTTAATAGGGAGATCTTAATATATCTTATCTTAGAATATGTTAAACATGTTTTCAATCACCTCTTTCCCTACAAGGTAAACCTGTTATCATTGCCCAAGAAGGACCGGTCGACGGACAAGTGCGGTGCATTGCTGCAGGTCACCCAGTCCCCAAAATCAGCTGGTACTTTTGTGAATTACCCCACACAAGGTATGGCTAAAATACATTACACTGAAAAATGAAAAGTGTGTTGCTTTGTTTGCTCTATTTGAACACCAACGTTTTCTTTGTTGTTCCACCAGCAGTTTGCTGATTGTTTGAAATATGGAAAGACCACCTGCCATAACTTACAAATTATTAGTGAGCTGGTAAAAATATTAAAAGGAGAGGCCAGGGAAGTTACACCACGTAATAACTACTTCTGCAAGTGGGCAAGATGCTAAAAACAACTAGAAAAGGTAATTTCGGAAGAAATTATGTGGGAGAGCTGATACACTGTCAAAAATACGAGTATTTTAAAGTCAAAAAAGTGGATGAAAGAAAAAAGTGGTAAGGAAGCAAAGAAGTTGACAAAGTTGAAGAAGTTGAAAGAAAAGGAAGGAAAATGAAGTTGAAAGTAAAGAAAAAAGGCAAGAAGTAAGCATGAGAAGAGGGGCACTGAAGAAAAAGACACAAAGAAGAAAGTACAGGATGAATAAGAAAGGGTTGAAAGGGAATGAAAGTAAGAAAGAAAGGTGAGGAAAGACAGAACTAGGAATATAAAGAAACTAAAATAATCAGGGGATAAAGGAGATAAAGGAGATGAACATGTCCTGCCTAGAGAAGAAGCAAGGCTGACATCAGAAATGTGCTCCAGTGGTGCCTAAAGCAATTTGCCAGGAGCCAAGTTCTTGGTAAGGAGTGAAAGAAGTATGAAAAAATAATAAAATGATGTGCATTGCTAAAAAGGTTGGAAGGGAAAGAATGTGCTGGAAAAGAGCACATATCAGTATTTCTTTGCTTTTATTTTGAAGCCATGTCATAAAAAGGCTTTTATTTTGAAAAGGCATCGTGCTGCAGGAGACTCATGTGACCTTGAGGTAAGATCTGAAATTTAATTCTGAATATTTATTATACTGTGTAGTAACTTCCTATAAATAACTGTAGACTTTTATTGTGAAAGACCAGACATGGTCTTCTTGGAGAAGAAATCATGCCTGAACCTGTATGCCAGTAGCCACTGTCCATTTTAAGCTCATGTTATTGTTTCTTGGTTTTTATTTTGAAAGAATGCAATGAAAAGTCTTTTATTTTGAAAGTAAAGAGTGCTGCAGGAGACTCACGTGATCTTAGATTACAATCTTAATTTTATTTTGAATATTCATTGTACTTTTCAAAGGTGTAACAATGTTGTACAATTAACTGTAGACTTTTATTTTGAAAGTCCAAACATGGCCTGCTGGGAGAAAACACTATGCCTGACATTTAAAACATCCTAAGTTAGTGCCTAATGCTGTATACCAAGAGCCAAAGTCCATTTTAAGCTCATGTTAGTGTTTGTTGGCTTTTATTTTGAAAAAAGGCTATAAAAAGGCTTTTATTATGAAAGGACAACATGCTGCAGGAGATTCACATGATCTTAGATTACAATCTTAATTTTATTTTGAATATTCATTATACTTTACAAAGGTAAAACTTCTTACAAATAACTAGACTTTTATTGTGAAAGGCGAGTCCATGGCTGATGTTGAAAACATCCTAAGTCAAGTGTCTAAAGCTGTATGCCAATAGCCAAAGTCCATTTTAAGCTCATTGAATTATTTCTTGTTGTCACATCCTGCTTGGAGAAAAACATGGCTGACACTGAGAATAGACCCCATGTGTAACAGCAGTGGATATTAGGCAGCCAGTCAGTCTAATTACCAACGAGTCAAAGTCAAAGTCAAAGAAGCTTTATTGTCACTTCAACCATATATAGCACACGCCGTACAAAGTGAAGCGAAACAACGTTCCTCCTAGACCGGAGGTGCTACACAGAACGCAGACAAGTGCAGTGACGCAGACAGACATAAAGCTATGACAGAAACTAAAATTAAACTAAAAAAAAAAAAAAAAAAAAAAAATTAAACTATACTTAAGGTGCATTTTAAGAACTTAAACAACAGAAGTGCACAGGAAGACAGGGCAGGACAAGACAGTGCAGACAACATATAGGCCGACTTTGTGCAAAGAAAAGCAGTGAATGTGCCACAGTCATGGTAAGTGGTAGACAATGTGCAAAGAACAATATGTGCGTCATTGCAGATATTAAATTGACAAGTGTAAACAGGGTTAATATAAATATAAATATAAATGTAAAGTGGCATGTGCGTGTGTGTGTGTGTGTCCAGTTCAGCTCAGTTCTTTGTTGAGATGCCTGATTGCTTGAGGGAAGAAACTGTAACAGTCTGGATGTGCGGGTCCGAATGCTTCAGTGCCTCTTTCCAGATGGCAGAAGGGTGAAGAGTGTGTGTGAGGGGTGCGTAGAATCACCCGCAATGCTGTTAGCTTTGCGGATGCAGCGTGTGGAGTAAATGTCTGTGATAGAGGGAAGAGAGACTCCGATGATCTTCTCTGCTGTCCTTACTATACGCTGAAGGGTCTTGCGGTCCGAGATGGTGCAATTCCCAAACCAGGAAGTGATGCAGCTGCTCAGGATGCTCTCGATGGTCCCTCTGTAGAAGGTGGACAGGATGGACGGTGGAAGATGAGCCTTCCTCAGGAAGTAGAGACGCTGCTGGGCTTTCCTGGTGATGGAGCTGGTGTTGAGTGACCAGGTGAGATCCTCCGCCAGGTGAACACCAAGGAATTTAGTGCTCTTGACGATCTCCACGATGGACCCGTCGATGTTCAGTGGAGAATGGTCACTCCTTGTTCTTCTGAAATCAACAACCATCTCTTTGGTCTTGTCGATGTTCAGAGACAGGTTATTAACTTTGCACAGGCTGCTAGTTGTTGCACCTCGTCTCTATATGCTGACTCATTGTTCTTGCTGTTGAGACCCACCACGGTCGTGTCATCGGCGAACTTGATGATATGATTAGAGCTGTGCTTTGTTACACAGTCATGAGTCAGCAGAGTGAACAGCAGTGGACTGAGCACACAGGCCTGGGGAGCTCCAGTGTTTAATGTGGTGGTGCAAGAGAGACTGTTCCCGACTGACTGAGGTCTTCCAATCAGGAAATCCAGGATCCAGTTGCAGAGGGAGGTGTTGATGCCTAGCAGACTCAGCTTCTTGATCAGGTGCTGAGGAATGATCGTGTTGAATGCTGAACTGAAGTCAATGAACAGCATTCGTAGGTAAGTGTCTTTATTGTCCAGGTGTGTGAGGGCCAGATGGAGGGTTGTGCTGATGGCATCGTCTGTGGAGCGATTTGGACGATACGCAAACTGCATGAGGTCAAGTGCAGGTGGCAGCAGGTTCTTGATGTGCCTCATGACGAGCCTCTCGAAGCACTTCATGATGATGGGTGTGAGTGCGACGGGACGGTAGTCATTGAGACAGGACACTGGAGACTTCTTTGGCACGGGGATGATGGTGGTTGACTTTAGGCACGTTGGGACGACGGCACTGCTCAGGGAGGTATTGAAGATGTCTGTGAAGACATCCGCTAGCTGTTCTGCACACTCCCTGAGCACTCTGCCAGGAATGTTGTCTGGTCCAGAAGCTTTCCGTGGGTTGACTCTGCATAGAGATTTCCTCACGTTAGCCGTGGTGAGACAGAGCTCCTCGTCCTCTGGAGAAGGGATGGTCTCCCTCGCTCCCTCCCTCGCTGTCACATTGTTACGTGCCTCAAACCGGGCGTAGAAGCTGTTCAGCACATCTGGAAGGGAGGCATCACTGTCACAGGCAGGTGGTGCTGGCCTGTAGTTGGTGATGGATTGGATGCCTTGCCACATGCGCCGAGTGTCGCCGCTGCACTGGAAGTGGCCGTGTGATTCTCTGGGAGTGTGCGCACTTTGCCTCTTTAATGGCTCGAGACAGTTTAGCCCTTGCTGTTCTTAGGGCATCCTTGTCTCCAGCTGTGAAGGCAGAGTCTCTGGATCTTAGCAGCGCGCACACCTTTGCGGTCATCCACGGCTTCTGGTTGGAGAGTATGGTGAAGGACTTGGAGACGGTCACGTCATCGATGCATTTCGCGATGTAGCCGGACACTGATGCCGTGTATTCCTCCAAGTCAATAGAGTCGCCGTTGGTTGCAGCCTCCCTAAACATGTCCCAGTCAGTGCATTCAAAACAGTCCTGAAGAGCAGAGATGGCTCCCGACAGGCAGCTGTTGTCTCTGCTATTGCTTTGTATTGAGCTGTTGCTATGGTGACCTAAGCCCAGAGTGGGAGGGGGAGTGACAGTGACACAGCACTTTACACACGCAGAATGCAGAAGCAGAAAATGTCACCTCACAAAATGGAGGGATACAGAAAAACTATAAGACCTATCAAAACAATTCTTTCACTAACAGTGCCAGGAGGCTTCAACGAAGATACTGATCCATTTTTTGTGAAGATACTCCCAAAAATGAAGGATTGCTGGTGAGTTAGAAACAGCCTTCATTTCTGTTTTTCACCAGAATTCCTAGAACTGTTTTATAATGGGTGTGAATGAGAGATTGAGCAGTCACTCTCTGTGGTTTTGGCCACCTGGTGGAAAAACCGGAGGTCCTATCAGAGTGAGAGCATTACCTGAAAGAAAACAAAAATCTCTACTACTTTAATATATAAATTGTTTATAAAGCTGAAAGTTAACACCAGAAGAGAAGAAAAAAAGTTGAAGAGCAAAAGCTAGAGTGGATAATGTCATCAGTGACATCACCCACTCTAAGCCTCTGCAATACACACCAATGGAGAAGTTGAAAAATGACCAAAAGCAGCTTAAAATCATGAAAAAAAACTGCCAGAAATCAAAAAGTATAGAAGATATCAAGAAGCTGACTTACAGAATAAAAGTTTAAAGGGTCTAGACCGGTTTAAAGTTTAAATGACGTTTCTAGCCCAAAGTATGACGATTTGGTAAGCTCAAATAAAGAGGAAAGTTTCATGGAAGATGAAAGTTTTCTCCATTGTAAAAAAAAGTTGAATACAAGAAAAAGTATAAAAGATCAAAAGAAAAAAGTAATAGCAGAAACGTCCTCTGAAAGATACACGTTTTAAAGTTTGAAGAAGATAGCAACCAAAGAAAAGGGCAAAATAATAATAAAAATAATAAAGAGCGAAGATAACATAAGTGATAAGAACCAGTTAAACTAAACGTTGAAACTCTGTCATTAATGTGATCATTATGCAGTAATTTATCACAATAATTAGTGGGAGAGCTAATTATCACTAATTATTGTGATAATTACATTACTGCATAATCATCACATTAATGACAGAGTTGCAACTCTTCAACGTTTAGTTTATCTGCTTCTCAATATTTCTTAAGTTTTGTAATATAAACAATAAAACATGGAAATAAAAATGTATGGTGCATTTGAACGTAGCTGTCTGGTTTCATGCTGCTCATACTAAAATCTGTCACGATTCGGGGGTTAATAGTTATTATATGCCCACACTGGTACTCAGAGATAAAAGAAAACTTTATTCAAAAATCAAGGAGGAATCAAAAAAACAGGGCAAGAACGAAGGCTATGGTTTAACTACACCTAAAACTAGGGGACAATGGCACATGAACAAGAAGGGTCGAGACATGAGGGTCTGATTCACATGCACAGTAGGGGACGCAACAGACTACAAGAAACAAGGACATGAATAAAAGGAACAAAACATGAAAGCTTGGGTCACACACGCACTCGGGGACACACCAGACTATAGGGAAACAAGGACAAGAGCAAAAGGAACTAACATAAAAGTCTGGGTCACACACATACTCGGGAACTCACCAGACCACAAGGTAACATGGACATGAGGACAAGGCATGAAGGTCTGGGTCACACACTCACTCGGGGACTCACCAGACCACAAGGTAACATGAACAAGAACTCTACAAGGACAAGACACATCCACTCAGACACAGGGAAACATGAACACAAGACAAGGGGAAGGGGTTCAGGAAAAACACACTCAAGGGAAAAAGACTTCTTAACTTAACATAATAGAAACGAGGAAGTCCATGAACAAAAAAATCCAAGAGGGAAATCCAGGCGTGGGAGAACAAAAGCAAAAACAAACTTGAAGCCTCTTGGCATCAAAATGGCAGTTCTTGGCAGTTCTAGTCAGTTGTGGACAGCTCAAGACAGTGTTGGGCAGACGACCTAGCAACTAGACTGTGAATGAACAAAGGTATATAAAGGGGAAAAAACAAAAACGAGGCATAAGTGAAAACAATTAACTAATTGGGTCAAAGTAAAAAGACACAGAACAGACTAAAAACAGATCCTGCATGATCCTTCAAAATAAATGTCCAGAACAGGAAACTCAAAAATACGGATCATGACAAAAATCTGCAACTGAACAGCAGTGAAGAGCATTTTACTCCCAGTAATTTCAAGCATGAGTGATCCTCTGTTGTTTTGTCTGACAGCTCATCTGAGAGCAGGATATGTTCATCGGAGTTGAAAAAGTTGGTTTAGTATCATATCATATCCTGGTTATCTTTCAAACAAGCCAAACGTTTTTACTGTTGGTTAACACAATATGAGCAATCGAGATATTTTCACCAGTGATCAAATTGGCATTTGATTTTTTTTTTTTTTTTATTTGATAGAACGCACATCTGTCTCTAGATTTATTGATTGGTTTATTGACAAAATAAACTGATTAGTTATTTAGAAAGACTGGCAAAAGAGAAGAACATTAAACTAACTAGCCAGAGATGATAACGACACTGCAGAAACTGAGAAGATAAAAGTGTGAAGGAACAGAAAAAAATTCACCAACACAGAAATAAAAGCAAAGTGTGACAGAAAAGATTTGACTGGAAGCTTTGCCAGGAGTTAAGGACTATACACATATACTGGAGTCCAGTGTCAGTACAAATAAAGGAAAAGGTTGTGAAGTAAACTAAGATGTTGATCTTCACTAACTTTATTACCCCTCAAACAGGTGCTCACATCTGCCCAACGCCACCCAATGGGAGACTGCCGAGGTTGCCATGGTGACTGAGTCTGCCTTTGGTAAGAGTGAAGTGGAGAGTCGACTGAACGTCAGCAAGGAGCACACACACTACCACACCCTGGAGTGTGTGGCGAGTATGGAGGGAGAGGAGGCGTACACACTGTTCTCCATCAGTGGTATGGTACTGTCCAACACACACACACACACACGTTTTTTTGGTTCCTCATGGAGAATTTTACTCAGATTCAGTTCCTCGCCCTAACCTTAACCATAAGTACTACCTGCCTAACCCTGACCATAACCATAAATTTCAGTGATTTACATGTGTGTAAATCACACACACACACACACACACACACACACACACACACACACACACACACACACACACACACACACGGAGCCTGTCCACACCACAAAACATTGTATTCCTAGAAACAGAGATACACAAACCAACTGAGCTTGTCACTACAAAGACCAGGTGTGGAGTAACTCGGTCCAGATTGAATAAGATTAGTTTATGCTGACTGTGCAGGCAGGGATTATATGTGGTCGACTTGCTAATGCTTGTCACACAAACACACAACTGCTGCAGTTGTCTATTACAGTGCTGGAAGAAGACAATGTGTGTGCAACAACCACTAAAATATCGTTTATACTTCAGTGTGAGATGTGACTGTGGGTTTGTTGGTGTATGTTTCCTCTCAGAGCGTGTAGTGCCCCATAAACTCTTCACTCCTCTTCTAACTGGCATGGTGGCTACTGGCATCTTACTCAGCCTTGTTCTAGTGGTGCTGCTTTATAAGTACATGCAGGTAAGAAAGGAAAAAAATCATAAACACCACATCTTTTTAATAATTTTAATATTAGTGACAGTTGGCTCATAAGTCGCACGCATCTACAGTGTGGCCATCAATCCCATTGAAATTCATGAAATAACTTCAGAATTTATAGGCATCAATGCTAAATGAAGTTCATCGAGCACCAATGATGTGTAGTTTCAAAATAAAGAGCTGGCAAAGGGCCCACGTTCATTTACTAATGACTCATGCCTCTTTCTTGTTTGGAGTATGTTAAAGTTAGAAGCATGATGTTGATATCAAGACTAGTTTCCATGCTGCATTTGGTAACGATATAGCAGTGAAAGTATGCCCTTTTAATCAATATGAATGTGTCCTAATGAATCTGAATTGAATCAATCAGCCATTCACAGGTAGTTAAAGGCTTTTTTCACACTCCAATCACGCTTTGAGCCATTAATTTACCCCCACAGCATGCTAATCGTATTGCACTCAGATGAGTCAGACTCCTTGAGAACTAGTTTATGAATCCACAGTGAGATCATCAAGGAATATTCTAGACAGAGACTGACAACTAAAGTGCACTGAGTAATCGAAACATGAATAGCAGAGTGATGAGAAAAAAAAAACAAAAGATATGAGCTGCAGTATACAATCTTCTAGACACACAAAGTATCACAGAATTGCAAGAAACCGATCTAGATTTACTTTTTCTTCAACAGAAACCCAAGTTCCAAATCCAGTGGAAAGTCATTGAGAGTATCCATGACAACAGCTACATCTATATTGACCCCACCCAGCTGCCGTATGACTCCAAATGGGAATTTTCTCGACAGAAGCTACGCTTCGGTATGTGAGTTCTCATGTTTGCATAGCTATGTATGTTTAAAGCAGATCTACAGGCATAGTAGTGTGTTTTTGCGTTGCATTATTGCGTTCTGTATTTGAACAGTGATAAAGGAGTGATGTGTGTGTCTCACAGGTAAAACTCTGGGCTCTGGGGCTTTTGGAAAGGTAGTAAGGGCCACAGCATATGGACTCTGCTCTGCAGATACTGTTACAACCGTCGCTGTTAAGATGCTCAAATGTAAGTTTGTTTATCTGCCTTTTTTATCTGTCTGTCTCTGTGTAGAGTAACACAGCATGTTCTCTGCAGTCTTAGAGGCCTGGTTCTAAATGGTATAGTGTTTTGTGGATTTTCCTGTGTAGAGCACTTTGTACCTCGACTTATTCTTAAAACTATAACACTGCTGGATGACAAACTTGTTCCATTCAAATGAATGAGAGTTACTGCTGGTTGGAACAAAGCATATACCACTAGACTGAACCACTTAACTATGCATATAACAAAAGAAAACCAAACAGTAAAATGCTACATAGATGCATCAGTATTAATAGTAATACATCAACCACAGGTACTTTACTACTGATACATTAAGTCCAGCTTGTTGAAAACATGTTTTATATTTAAGTAGCGCTGATAAGGTGTATAAAAAACTGCAAGTCAGTCAGTCAGTGTGGGTCCAACAGCCACAAGGCAGATTGTATTTACAATGTTAGACTAAAAGTATCTGCAGGGGTGAGGCTTCAGCCTACAGCTGGGGTGGAGGAGGCAAAATATTAGTGAAAAAGAAACTCAGGATTAAAGCAGAAAAACAGCCATCTGCACAACAGAAAACACCTAATACAAAGACAACACAGCCAATAATCACAGACAACGTCACCTCCACCACACCAGGTATTTCTATACAAGGCCTACACCAGCTGCAGAATATTTATACAGAAACATATAAAAACAAGTTCAAATCTATATGAAACTAACAGCAACCTGCCTGTCAGGAAACAGTGTTGTTAGTAAATATACTTAAATATTTACAACTGTTTGCATTTAAAATTAAAATGCCACCACAACTTGATAATCTGGACTGATAGGACCATTTGGAACAAAACAAAACATTAGGCTCAATACGACTGACTTTTAAAAGGTTAAAATTGTTTGACTCACTAGAAACAACCATGTGCATAGGCCTGCTCACAGGAAGAGGAAGAAAGTCTGTGCACCTCTGACCTTTAAAGACTGGGTCACATGACATGATCACATGACCATTTCTATCCCTGCCACATTTTGTAAATGAACCTCGACCAAAGCAAAGGGTGTAAGTGTGTAAAGTTATGATGATGTCATCCCAGCCAATGCCCATTCCTCGGAGAAGGAGGCGCTGATGTCGGAGCTGAAGGTGCTCAGTTACCTTGGAAACCACGTCAACATCGTCAACCTGCTCGGAGCCTGCACCGTCGGAGGTGAGAGGAGCAGCTTGGACACCAAGTCCAGGTGGCTCAGTAGATGTAAGAGATTTATCGTGGAATTTGGATTTGGTTGTAAAAATAATGAGTTTGCATTATAGCATTATTATTCCAATTGTTTTACTTATTTTTTATAATGGTTTGTGTTGTTCTAATGGAAATGAGCAGTGTTTGATTCTGTTGTGTGGAAATGGTTTAGACACTAAAAGTGAGGACTCATGGATTCATGAATAGTTTTTATTTATGAATTCACTTCATACAATTTGTAGTCAGTAGAAAAACACTAAATCAAATCAGTATTTGGTGTGACCACACTTCACTTTTAAACCGGTGCTAGTTTTTCTTATTACAATTATCCATAGCCTTTCAGGTTACTCAGGTTGTTCCAAATATTTTGGAACATTTTACTATAGTTTGTGCCACAGTTTCTTCAGTCTCTTGACTCCATGATGTTGAAATCAGGGTTTTGTGGGGGTCACACCACCTGTTGCAGAACACCTTGTTATTATTCTTGTCTCTGAATATAGTTCTTTATGGATGGATAAGAACCTCAACATCTAAAATGCTTAAAACATTTGCACAGTGTTGTTTATCTTCATGTGATGACGTATTGCTTTGCCCGGACAATATTGGCTTTTTATTAAAAACCAGATATTGATCAGTGAAGAATTGATCAGCTCTAACATGAAGACGTGATTCAGTTTGACTGGGACAAATTTACTGTGTAGTTGATCAATATTATCTATCTGTTTACCCCTTAACATTGATTAAATGCAGCATTGTGCAAGTACAGTATGCATGAATATGTTCTTATGCATGAAAAATCCTAATTTGAAATTTGGTTCAATATTATTTCTTTGAACAGTATACTGATATCGGCCTATAACATGCGTTACTTCAATATATCACTGTCCTGCCTTGTTTCTCTATTAGAGCTGTTGGCATTTTTCATTGTTTTATTCATTTGGTCTACAAACCAGTGAGTGAGGTTTCTTTTTATATTTGCATCCTGCCAGGCCCAATTTTGGTGATCACAGAGTACTGTTGCTATGGCGACCTCCTCAACTTCCTGCGAAGGAAAAGAGAGTCCTTCTTAAACTCCCAAGTCGGTGATGGTTACTATCGCAACGTCTTGAACCAAACTGAGCCTACAAGGTGTGTGTGTGTGTGTGTGTGCATTAAAATAACATGCAATATGATAAAAACTACAATTAAAAAATGGCTTCCTATACAGAATATAGGACATTTATACTGTGTAATTGTACATTAGAGAGGTGACTGGGACAGGATATATGCCCATGCGCCCCCCTGAGAAAGAAAGGCCTCCCCATTCAGGTAGAAAACTTCTTACTCTACATTTACCATCATGCATTTCATCAGTATAGTAATGTGTCTTTAAAGTATTGTTGCATTTACTAAAGCTAGCAGTGTAATCCTTATCCCGATGACATAGATGAGCTATCGCTGGATGCTGAAGATCTCCTCAGCTTCTCCTACCAGGTGGCCAAAGGAATGGAGTACATTACTTCCAAGAATGTAAGAATGTTTACAGACACAGTTAATTTTTATTGATCAGTTATAGCACGGTTATATAAAAAAAAAATCTTGTTTTTTTTGTGTTTTTAACTGACTTCCTCTAACTACATTTGCTCCTTTTATTAAATTATACACTATTTATTCTTTTAGATAGACTGTAATTATGGATAAGCTTTTATTCCTTGGCCCAGCATTCTTCAATGTAGTTTTCTTTTGTTCAGTGACAGGCAAAGAGTGGCCTTTGTCTTTACTTCAATATTTAACATCAAAGCTTCAAATATCAATATATAATATAAACGACAATGCAAATCACATGTAACTACCAATATTCCCTAATTAAATCTAATACTGATGTTGGCGTGAAGAGAAACATGCTGTTGTGCCCTGTTCTCTGCCATTTGAACAGCACAAGCTGGATTAAAGCCTAATAAATTTACAAGATGACTAATACAAATAATAATATAATCCAATTACATTTGTGTGGAACAAAAATCACAGATTTATTTCACTGACCTTTTTAAAACAACAGCATTATATAAATAACAGCTATTATGTTCAGCTATAAAGAAAGCAGGTCAGTGCATGCATCAATTATACCTCTAGTCTCAAAGTGTAAATATGTATAAATCCATTTCATTCTTAAATGAATTCAATAAATTACAAACAAAACAAACTCAACACATTCAGGCCTGCTCCTGTAAAATATTAGTTCTGATTTATTTAAGTTCATGTTCTTGGTCTTAAATGTTGTTTATGTATTTTCTCTTTTGTACTGCATAGTTTTTTGTTTCTAACAAGTTTAATGCTACACATCTTCATTTTTACATATGTGATTCATCTCTGTGCTCATTCACTGCAGAAACCAGTAACAATGTCAATATTAATTTCCTTATTTATGTTTGCCTGTGTGTGGTTGTATGTGTGTGAAGTGTATCCACAGGGATCTCGCAGCCAGAAATGTTCTGCTGACTCACGGCAGGGTGGCGAAGATCTGTGACTTTGGGTTGGCACGAGACATCACCAGAGACGCCAGCTATGTGCTCCGAGGCAACGTGAGTCTGCCTGTCGCTCTTTTCTCTTCATCCTTCCTTCCATCCCGTTTTCTTTTCCTGCCCTGTGATTATGACTCTGCCTCCTGCAGGCCCGTCTGCCCGTCAAGTGGATGTCTCCAGAGAGTATTTTTGATTGCGTCTACACCTTTGAGAGTGACGTGTGGTCCTACGGCATCCTGCTCTGGGAAATCTTCTCTCTGGGTAACATTTCCAGTTAGAGTTGCACTTTTCATCTGTTTCATAACATCTGAGTCATTATTATCATCCATTTGCACTGAATGGGGCCAAGTAACGACATCACTTAGTGGAGTGTATGGTGCAAAATCATATTGATTGTGTTTCATAATGCAGCTCTAGAAACCAGCATTATCATATGAACCCATGATCATTTTCCTCCAAAACTGAGAAAAAGCTTATTATTATTGTGTGAATATTTTATATCTGTGTTACAGGTCACAGCCCATACCCTGGGATCCAGGTGGGATCAGCATTTTATAGGATGATTCAAGACGGCCACAGGATGAGCAGGCCCGAGTTTGCACCGATTGAGATGTAAGTGTGTGTGTGTGTGTGAGAGAGACTGGGGGGTGTATTGAAATATTACAAATAGGGCTGCAAGTTATAATGATTTTCATTATCTTTTAAGCTTTGTGTTGTATTTAGTAGAAGCCATCACATTCTCAAATGCTGAAAATAATCCCAGTTTCGTCCTTGCAGGTATGATATGATGCTGTCTTGCTGGAACCATGACCCTTTGAAAAGGCCTTCATTTAGAAAACTGGTGGAAAGGACTGAACTACTGCTGTCAGAAAATACCAAGAATGTAGGTAGATGAAACAATGAAAGGGCTCACTTGTAACAACATGTACTGAATAGCATCTGCAGATAGTTGTATAGTGTGGTTTGTGTGGTTCTATAGGAGCTTCATTGAGTTTAAAAAAAGACTTGAAGCTTTTGAAAAGAAAGCCTGTGTTACAAACCAGGAGCACAGAGGTGGCTTAAATTACAGTAAGAGAAATACTATCTCCATATGTGAACCATTATTTAATCAAATTAAGAAAACTGTGATAATCATTGAGTCAGGAGACGTATGCCAGGAAAGCTGCAAGATTGCTAAAACATGAAAAATCTCAAAAACAGACAAGTAAATATAGATGAAAAATGATTATGAAAAGATGTAAGATCATGTTGAAAAACCGACAAAATGGCTAAAAAAAAAGACACAACCACAGGAAAACACAGATGAAAAGTCACATGGTTGCTCCTACAAATGTAGGCGATATAAGGGCCTTTGATATGTCTGTGCCCAATTTCTCATGATCCCCTCATGAGGTTAAAGCCACAAGCTCACATTTCTAGGCAGAATGTCTTTTTTAATTTATGCATAACTGCACATATGACATTGGGATTTTATTTGTCACAGTTCACCATTAGAGTCAGAACTATGACTTTTATTTTTTAATCTAAAAGCAGCTTTTTCGAAACTTTTGTGTGTTACTCCTCAGGTGTACCTGACACTAAGCAATGCTGCAGGTCCTCCAGAACAACAGAGGGCGCCATCACGAAGGCTAAGCTCTGTCTGCAGCACAACAGCCCCCACCCAGCCTTTACTGCAGAGTACACCGGATGTCTTCCTGGACTATGTCTGACACACATACACACTAACGCAAACACACACATGCACATACACAATGCACCAGAATATACAACCCCTATCTCCCTGATCGTTCTCTGCACAAACTAGAGCCATATATATTCTGTAAACTACTAACAACACATTGTTTTAAACTAACACTCAAATGCTGGCCTTCCTGCATCACACACGGAGACACACACACACACACAAACACACACTGTATATATATATATATTTATATATATACAAGCCTGCATTGAGCTCTCGTTATTGGCCTCTATCTAATCTTTCCATTGGCATATTGATTGATCTCAAGAGTAGGTATTTCAGGTGCACGTCTATATAAAGCAGACTCCAACACTAGCTGCCCATCAGACACATCAGCAGCAGGACTCCTGGCTCACATTCAGTCTTAGATTACATCTTAAAATGCTTTGGGAAAACACACTACATCTATGAGCGAGTGCCCGACCTTGGGAGATGATATAGGACTAAGTAAACAGAGTTGGTGCTGTGACGAGAAGACCACAACATGTCCTTGTGTCAGATTTGTCTACATTTTTAAAGAAACAATGCAACATTTAGGGAAAAACACTTTTGGGCTTTGTTGCTGGGAATTATGAGAGACCAGTCTAATGTCTTTGTTAAATATGGACCTAGAGCCAGATTAGTAACACCAATTAATTAATTAATTAATTAATTAATTAATTAAGTGCACCTATCAATACCTCTAAGTAACATGTTAGATGTATTTTTAATTTTACATTACTGCTTCAACATGTTAATTAGTGAGCTTGTGTGGACAGGTGGACTTTGTTACCTGTGGAGAGAGCCAGGCTGTAACAGTTAACTGTTTGCTGGCCACAGCTTCATATTTAAGGGACAGATGCACGCGTAAAATCTTTTTGATTTTATCTCTCAGCAAAATACAAATAAAAGTGTATCCCAAACTATTCCTTTAAAAATCTATCACTGACTGCGAGAGTCACTAGATTAGCAGATAAGATGTTGTCAGCAAGCCTGCCTTAAAACTAACAAAAGATACCTTCTGATAAGACGCCTGAAGTCTCTTTAACAAATATAACAAATGAGCCATAGCAAGGTGGCATGCAAGCGGTAACACCTAAAGAAAAAACAAAGCCATAAGTTACAGAAAAACTCATTCCCACCTGTGTCTTGGAGTTTTCAATACTGTGACTTATAAAAGACTAACTGGTGTATTGTAGTTATGTGTTTTAGGGAATAGCTTTAGTCTCTAGCAAAGCCACTGTGGCTGAATGTGTCCTCTTTTCACTTCGTTTACTGTATGTCCACCATGTATGCAATGTAAATACAATAGAGATGTGCCTTTAGTTTTTTTTTTTTTTTTTTTTGATACTGTTTGGTTGTGACGCCGTTGCTGTATGAGGAGAGGGAGGCCAGGGGAGAGCTTCTGTATGCTAGTTTTGAGGTTCTTGCAGTTTTGATACAGTTTGGTTGACTTGTAATAAAGTACCTGTGATGGTAGAAACAACTGTTGTGTCCTTTTCAATTGACCCTATTCTTGTATTTGTAATACAATACCAAGCTCCTTGAGGCTAAATGTGAACATCAGACTACAAACACAATCACAATGACAATGGTAACGTACTGAAGGTGAGCAGGTATAACATTTGCCATGACTTTCATCATGGTTTTAACAAGTTAGCATGGAAATCTTTGCACTAAACACATAGTGCAGCTAAATCCTGATGGGAATGTTATTAGTTTTTCAGGTTCCTGAGCAAAGTGGCATTTTCATATGAACCAAAACTAATACCTTACATTTTATGCAAAGCTGTGCATAAACTAGCTGAGCTATTACACCAGATAAACTGAAGCTCTGACCTACAACATGAAAAGTAATAGGATCATTGAAGATTAACCCTTTGAGGGCCTGAGATATCTATAGACCGGTCACCTGTAATCCACACAACAGCTATTGAATTATTTCAGTTTATGCTTGATGGTCATTTCCTGTGTTCGTGGTCAATCGATATTGACCCATTTTGCAGAACGTATGCTCTGTTGTGACTCTGTTGCTTTGCCTATTAAATTTGCCATCCTTTAACCTGAGATTTGCCTCCAAGTGTTTTTTGCCATGACAGATTTGGTGTCAGGAGTGGGATGGACACACGGTCTGGACTCTGAAGGACGGAAAGTAACAGTGCACACTAAATAGTGATTCCTCCCTGCGGGTCGAGAAGCTTTCATCCTAAGGAGCCCGGCCACCGATCCACCCCAAGAAACAAAAGTACAGACCAATGGCGGAGTAGCAGAGACACAGACAGAACGTTACGGTAAGGAAAAGCGCTGACTCACTACGTGGTTGAGTAGTTAACGAGACGTCGTCTTGGTTGAGACCGTTGTGTTATTAATTACAGTTTTATGCAGCACAGTAAAGGGACTGGGTCCCACGAGGAAAGATAACAAGAGAGAACAGCTACTAGAGAATAGTACTGGGTACTAAAAGGGAAACAAATGCCTGGCCAGGGTCCGGTCTACCAACTTATTTGTTACTGTTATCCATCCATCTATCCATCCATCCATCTTCTTCCACTTATCCGGGGCCGGGTTGCGGGGGCAGTAGCCGAATCAGGGATACCCAGACTTCCTTCTCCCTGGACACTTCCTCCAGCTCTTCCGGGGGGACACCGAGGCGTTCCCAGGCCAACCGGGAGACATAGTCCCTCCAGCGTGTCCTGGGTCTTCCCCAGGGCCTCCTCCCGGGTGGACATGCCCGGAACAGGCCCAGAAGGCATCCGAAACAGATGCCCGAGCTGTCTCAGCTGACCCCTCTCGATGTGGAGGAGTTGCTCTTCCCGGGTGACCGAGCTCCTCACCCTATCTCTAAGGGAGCGCCCGGCCACCCTGCGGAAGAAGCTCATTTCAGCCGCTTGTATCCGCGATCTTGTTCTTTCGGTCATGACCCAAAGCTCATGACCATAGGTGAGAGTAGGAACGTAGATTGACCGGTAAATCGAGAGCTTCGCCTTCTGGCTCAGCTCCTTCTTCACCAAAATGGACCGGTACACCAACCGCATTACTGCTGCCAATGCCCCGATCCGTCTGTCAATCTCACGTTCCGTCCTTCCCTCACTCATGAACAAGACCCCGAGATACTTAAATTCCTCCACCTGAGGCAGGATCTCTCCCCTGGCCTGGAGATGGCAAGCCACCTTTTTCTGGTTGAGTACCATGGCCTCGGACTTGGAGGTGCTGATTCTCATTCCAGCCGCTTCACACTCGGTTGCAAAATGCCCCAGCGCACGCTGGAGATCCTGGCTTGACGGAGCCATCAGGACCACATCATCTGCAAAAAGCAGAGATGAGATGGTCCCTGTGGTCCCCAAACTGGACTCCCTTGGACACTCGGGTGAAGCGAGGGGCAAAGCTGTCAACTGATCACCACCTGGTGGTGAGTTGGATCCGCTGGCAGAGGAGGAAGTGGGACAGACTTGGCAGGCCCAAACGTACTGTGAGGGTCTATTGTGAATGTAGGTAGTCTTCCTCCATGGCCTCACCGAACTCCTCCCATACCCGAGTACTGCCTGGGCTGCAGCACGCTTACCTGTCAGCTGCTTCGGGGGTCCTACAAGCCAACCAAGCTCGGTAGGACTCCTTCTTCAGCTTGACGGCATTCCTTACCTCCGGTGTCCACCACCAGGTACGGGGATTGCCGCCACGACAGGCACCGGAAACCTTAAGGCCACAGTTCCTAGCCGCTGCGTCGACAATGGAGGTAGAAAACATGGTCCATTCGGACTCAATGTCCCTAGCCTCCTCCGGAATCTGGTAGAAGCTCACTCGGAGGTGTGAGTTAAAGACCCCTCTGACAGCGGGTTCGGCCAAACATTCCCAAAAGACCCTCACAGTACGTTTGGGTCTGCCAAGTCTGTCCCGCTTCCTCCTCCGCCAGCGGATCCAACTCACCACCAGGTGGTGATCAGTTGACAGCTCTGCCCCTCGCTTCACCCTAGTGTCCAAGACATAGGGCCGAAGGTCAGATGACACGACTACAAAGTCGATCATTGACCTCTGGCCTAGGGTGTCCTGGTGCCATGTGCACTGATGGACACCCTTATGCTTGAACATGGTGTTCGTTATGGACAAACTGTGACTAGCACAGAATTCCAGCAACAGAACACCACTCGGGTTCGTATCGGGGAGGCCGTTCCTCCCAGTCACACTCCTCCAGGTTTCACTGTCGCTGCCCACATGAGCGTTGAAGTCCCCCAACAGAATTATGTAGTCCCCGGTAGGAGAGAGACTCCAAAAAGGCCCATAGGTCAAAACAACAATGAGAGACCTATCCCCGAAGGCGCAGGGAAACGACTCTTTCACACTGGGGGGAAAACTCCAACACGTGGCGGCTGAACTGGGGAGCTATGAGCAAGCCCACACCAGCTCGCCACCTCTCACCGCGAGCAACTGCAGAGTAGAAGAGAGTCCAGCCCCTCTCAAGGAGCTGGGTTCCAGAGCCCAGGCTGTGCGTGGAGGTTAGTCCGACTATCTCTAGTCGGTACCGCTCGACCTCCCGCAAAAGCTCAGGCTCCTTCCCCCCCAGTGAGGTGACATTCAATGTCCCTAGAGCCAGTTTCAGCATCCAGGGATCGGGTTGCCGAGGTCCCTGTCCTCAACCACTGCCCGATCCACTAGGCACCGGCCCCTTATGGATCCTCCTGTGGGTGGTGGGTCCACAGAAGGGCGGCCGCCACTTCGCTCTTTCGGGCTTTGCCAGGCTGGGCCCCATGGGGGGAGACCCAGCCACCAGGCGCTCGCAAACAGGCCCCAACCCCAGGCCTGGCTCCAGGGTGGGGCCCCGGCTTCGCCATGCTGGGTGATGTCACGGTCCTCGGTTTTCGCTCCATAAGAGGTCACTGAACCGCTCTTAGTCTGGTTCGTCACCTAGGACCTGTTTGCCTTAGGAGACCCTGCCAGGGGCATATAGCCCCGGACTACATAGCTCCTAGGATCATACGGGCACTCAAACCCCTCCACCATGATAAGGTGGCGGTTCAAGGAGGGGTTGTTACTGTTAAATGAAGAAATTAGAAAGAAGTACAACGCAAGTTGTAAGCAACTGGAGGGACCTGGGGTTTCCTGTGGAGGTCAGTCTGAGTAGTCGACAGTTTGCTTTGTTAAAAGATAAACTTAAAAGAAGGAAAAAGAGAGAGTGCAGAGCAACACAGGTCTTTGTCCAAAACAAATGAAAGAAACACAAGGTGTTCCTAGCTGACTGGAAAGTCATATGAAGGACAGAGTAAGTTGAAATGTGAAGGACAGCAGTATGTTGAATATGAAAGACTGTGGAAGGTAGAAAATAAGGAAGTGGAAGTGATAGATTTGACACATCTATTGGACAAAGACTACTGCTGTTGCCATTGTTCTACCCTACCCTCCCCTACCCATTAAGAACTTTTTACAGGAAACACTCCTCACATCCCACTGCCAAAACCTGTTGACTGGAGTTGGAAAGACTTGCGCCGCTGGTTGCAGAGCTTGCTGGTCCTCAAGGAGTTTCAACCAACAGCATCAGATCCTAGAACAGAGTATAGTAAGAAGGGTGATGTACATCGTACATTATTTACATCAGTTGTACAAGTTTGTAGAACAGTTGATTTCATTAATAGCCAGAGCACCGCTAATGCTGCAGCCTTTACATCACAGAAACTAGTTTACTACCAGAGCTCTAGCAAATTCCAAAATCTCTCTGGGCAGCCCATAAATATGATGTAGGCCTTGTAAAAAATGCAAAGCCTCTGATAGTACATCCAAAATCAGAGTTCAGGCCAAGGCGATACCCTTTAAAACAGGAAGCCATCGATGGTATAAAGCCTGTGTTCAATTCTTTGTTAAAAGCTGGCATAATAATTCCATGTGAGAATTCAGTGCACCCTCCCATTTTTCCAGTTAAAAAGATAAGAGACCAAGGTCAACCAACTGAATGGCACTTTGTGCAAGATTTACAGGCAGTGAATGCAGCCATCCACCCCTGAGCGCCAGAAGTAAGTAATCCTCAAACCATCTTGTCTTTGGTACCACCAAATTCGACTAATTTTTCAGTAGTAGATTTGGCTAATTCAATTCAATTCAATTCAATTCAATTCAATTCAATTCAATTCAATTCAATTCAATGTAATTCAATTTTATTTGTATAGCGGCAAATCACAATACAAATCATCTCAAGGCACTTTACAAAAACTAAAACTAAAAACCCAACAATTCCCTTATGAGCAACCACTTGGCGACAGTGGAGAGGAAAAACTCCCTTTAACGGAAGAAAAAACCTCCAGCAGAACTGGGCTCAGTTTGGGCGGCCATCTGCCTCGACCAGTTGGGGTGAGTGGATAGAGCAGAGAGAAAAGAACAGAAACAATAAATAACATATAGACACTGCAGGTTGGTGGGACCAGTAACTGCACATCAGCGATATACAGCTCCAGGACCAGGGACACCTGCAGAAGGTACAGAGAGAACAGAGAGAGAGGGAGAGAGCACAAACTAGGGGAGAGAGAGAGCACAAGGTTAGTGACATTCAATGGTGGAATATACATGAGGTGGGAGGAGAGGAAGAGAGGGGAGGAGAAGGGAAGGGGGGGGGTTAGGGTAGGGGAGCTTGGTGCACCGATGGTCCTCGGGCATTCTGGGGCTATAGCAGCATAACTAAGGGATGGTTCGGTTTTGCCTGAATCCAGCCCTAACTGTATGCTTTGTCAAAGAGGAAGGTTTTAAGTCTAGCCTTAAAAGTACAGAGAGTGTCTGCCTCCTGAACCCAGGCTGGGAGCTGGTTCCACAGGAGAGGAGCTTGATAGCTAAAGGCTCTGCCTTCCATTCTGCTTTTGGAAACTCTGGGAACCACAAGTAGACCTGCACTCTGAGAAAAGTGGTCTATTGGGATAATATGGTACTATGAGGTCTTTAAGGTATGAAGGAGCTTGATTATGAAGGGATTTTGTATGTGAGAAGAAGGATTTTAAATTCTATTCTGTATTTTACAGGGAGCCAAGGAAGAAAAGCTAATATAGGAGAAATATGATCTCTCTTGCTAGTTCCTGTCAGGACTCTGGCTGCGGCATTCTGGATTAACTGGAGGCTTTTTATGGAGATATTGGGACATCCAGATAGTAATGAGTTACAGTAATCTAGCCTTGAGGTAACAAATGCATGGGCTAGTTTTTCTGCATCATTTTGAGACAGGATGTTCCTAATTTTGGAAATGTTGCACAGGTGAAAGAATGCAGTTCTAGAGATTTGTTTTATGTGTGAGTTAAAGGACATGTCCTGGTCAAAAATAACTAAGGTTTTTTACAGTAGTGCTGGAGGCCAGGGCTATGCCTGGTAATGCTTTCTTTTCTGTCCCTGTACACAGGGACAGCAAGTACTGGTTTGCCTTTTCATTTGAAAGAAAGATTTACACCTGGACCAGGTGTCCTCAAGGTTACTCTGAAAGTCCAAGTTACTTTCATCAGACTCTCAGTAGAAGCCTTCAAGGCCTTTATTTACCTGCCAGCTCAGCATTACTACAGTATGTAGATGATTTGCTGATTTGTAATCCATCTGAAGAAGCATGTACCTCTCTGTACCTTCTGCAGGTGTCCCTGGTCCTGGAGTGCCCTGCAGTGTCTATTTGTTGTTTATTGTTGCTGTTCTTTTCTCTCTCCTCTATCCACTCACCCCAACCGGTCGAGGCAGATGGCCGCCCAAACTGAGCCCGGTTCTGCTGGAGGTTTTTTTTCTTCCGTTAAAGGGAGTTTTCCTCTCCACTGTCCCCAAGTGCTTGCTCATAAGGGATTTGTTGGGTTTTTGTTTGGTTCTTGTAAAGTGCCTTGAGATGATTGCATTATTATTTGACATGATACAAATATTACTCAATGACAATGCCTCCCCTGTATCTCTTTACATCTCTGATTGGGAAGTTCCTTTTCATGAACAAGACTGAGCATTATTCCTGGAAAAATAATGACAAAATGTTCCTGAGAAAACATCCTGAATTTTGCTTTGCCTTAAGAAATCCTGACCATTTTTTTTACTTTTGTTTAGCTTCGGTTATCATAGGATTATAAAAGGAGGGATGTGTGAGGGAAATTTACACCTTGACAGACAATATGTCAGCTACTGTGTCCTGTGTTAATTCAACAAAGACTTTTGACACAGCTTGTATTCACAGGGAAGCAGACGGGAAGTCATAAAGACTATTTATATTATGTATGCCATCCTGATGGCATGATTAAATCTATAATTACATGTGAGTGACTCGTGTAAATTAATGCTGTTCAACTGATATAAAAGCTGATCATTTCCTGTGTTCGTGGTCAATCGGTATTGACCCGGTTTGCAGACCATATTCTCTGTTGTGACTCTGTTGCTTTGCCTATTAAATTTGCCATCCTTTAACCTAAGATTTGCCTCCAAGTGCTTTTTGCCATGACAATGCTGACGTTGCCATCCTGGGGGCCACACTACAAGAGAAGCTAATAAACAGACCGAAGCACAATCAAATCACAGCAGACACGACATAAAATTTGCAACTGTTTTTATTTTCAAATTGACCAAGAGGGGAGAGGTGGGTTATAATAATAGCAGACAGTTTGCTTCAAAATATTGATTATTATTGACTTTGGGGTAGATAAAGGAGCACAGTTCAAGAGCAGAATAAGGGATATACATACATACAGTACAGGTAAGCATAGCACCGTTTTACACTGAATACTGGTGTCTTTAGCTTTGTGTATGTGTACAGTATTGTACTAGCACTAGGACTCTTTAGAACCTAAATGTGTAGTGGAATGGTGGTCTATGTATCTATGTGGAGGGTGGGCCTCACTGTCTTCACAATGCCATCTCCTTTCAAATATCCTATTACCTCAACTTTCAACTGCTTCCTTTTTCAACCAGATAGTCAGAAAAAGATTGTTGCAAAAACAGAAACACAGTCTATAATGGTGAGACATTCAGAGACTCTTTCAATTTAAAGGATGTAAACAGTATTTCAGATTTTATATATATATATATATATATATGGATATGTATGGATCCTTGCAGTGACAAACATGATTTTCTTCCACTCACCTCTTTTTCCTTCATCACAAAACCTCTATAATCCAAAAATCAACAAACAGCATCCATAAATGTTTTATAAACACCTTTACATTCTTTGGGCTGGGTATCAGGGACAGACTAAACATTTCAACACTGAACTCACTGGGTATGTGACACGTGGAAGACCTGGTTCAGTTCAAAACACTGTAAAATCTCTTTTTGTAGACAAGCTGGAGATTACATTTTGCCGTTGCTAATTTCCACACATTATTTAAACAAAATAAAAAAACATATCTTTCAAGGGTTACTACTTGAACATGGTCTGATTTATTATAATGTTTGCTGAGTCTCTTATTGAAAACATTAATAGTGCCTATTTTTATACCCTGACAGGCGACTGCATTCCCTACCATCCATCCTTTCTGCTCACACGTTTCCATAAGAAAATAGAATGGGTTACAGTGGCAGTTAACATGCATACAAACTCTCTCTCACACAAACATCAATTCAAGTTGAGCTGTCCCACACAAGAGCTTGCAGAAAACGGAGCCCAACCAGAGAGGAAGTATGTTGAATATTACACTTTATACTGCAACGCAAGAACTGATTGGCTATCGCCAGGGGAAACCAATACCGACCCCAAGTGAAACGAGAAGTAGGATCAAGAAGAGGAGATGCTATATTCACACACGCACCCCAACAGGGTCTTTACTACACTCTGAGACAAAACAACACATTCTGAATGCTCCCTTGCCAAATATTCTACTTTCTCAAGTCCAAGGCTTTTGTTTGATATGGCTTACAACTGTAGTACAGAATCTGAGTCCAAATCCTTATGAATTTCAAAAGGACCTGGGCCCAGCTGTGGCTTTAACTGCTGCTTGATAACTGAGACAAGTGAATTGAACTGCATGAAGGTTTCTGAGGTCTAGGAAGAGACAGAAAGATGAAAGATGAAACACTGATGATACAGACCAGCAGACCGCTTCAGCGTAATGAAGTCAGTCAATGTCATGGGTGAAAGCTGAACAGGGATTCCTCTATATTTCTGTACTACTTTAGCCAACAACATCCCCTAAAAAAACTCAATTTATTGTTCCTCACTTTGGAGACTTCCCCCTCTATTTATATTTTGATAAGAAAAGAAGAAAGGCAGTAAAAAAACTGGGTCAAATTTGATTCAGTCACTGCACCCTTTGACATTCCTTCCTCTGGTCTTTGCAGCATCACTGTCTGATCCTTCCTGGTCTACTTCCAGACTGAGGCAGAAGCTAAACTTTCCACATTCCTGAGAATACAAGTACCATCCAGCAACTTCAAACCTTTACTAAGTCAATTATTCTAAGACACAAGGGGCAACAAACACACGCGCGCACACACAATCGACCACAGACACCATCATGCCCACTCATACACGCAAAGATTGTACTCCCAAAAACACACACTAGCGAGTCACATGACAGATTACAAACAGGTCTCAACAGTGATTTACTGTACACAATCACATTAAGTGAGGGTATACTGTTTGTCACGTATAGGGCTTTCTGTTAAAAAATAATCCCTACTATATACACACACGCAGACTTTATTTAGGGGTAACATCTTGTTGGAAAATATATATGCCATTGAATAGTCTGCATGAAATAAAAAAACAAAACAAAAAAACAAAAACATAATTTACTATGTTATTGGCACTTGGAATCACTTAAACCCGTTATTCATACAGTGATCATTCTGCAAATAATTCAGTTAAACTGCAATCTAGATTCTGGCCGAACATAACTCGAAATTACAAAAGTTAAAAAGAGCCGTTTTTGTCTTAGAGAGTGTTTAAAACACATCTTCCACAAAAACCCCAGCCAAACCCTTTTTTTTTTTTTTTTTTTTTTTTTAAAAACAAACTGACAGTACTTTAAAGCCTCAATCTGGACTTTTTTTTTTGAAAACAGGGAGGAAAGAAGCGTCTGAGGGAGCATGTCTTCATTCCAGGAAACACTGAACAAAGTAAAAATTGGTTTTTCAAAAGTGACTAATAAAAGCTTACACAGGTATTCTTTATATGCAGTCATATAAAATACTACAGTTCCGTTTCTTATTAGGCTTTGTTGGATATTTACACCTGTTTTTTTTTTGTGTTTTTAAGTCATACAGCAAATCTGTACAAGGTCAGTCCACTTTGACACACCTTCAAAAATAGTGTGTTCACTACCATGGTGATGAGATGTTATCTGGATTTTTTGGGGGGGGGGGTTCCATAGAAACTGGAAGTTCCCAGCGACAACGACTCTGGCGAGAGTAGACGAGGTTTTCATCCATCCCGTTGCCATGGTGACAATCCTCGGCGAGTTCCTCATGGACTCTCGGGCTTTCCTCTTTCCTATGATTAATTCCTTTCAGATGGTGGAAGGCAGGGCAGCTTTGGGGAACAGAAGTTTGTCACAGCCACATGACCGAGTCAAACGCATTCAGCAATCCCTTAGGGGGTGCACTGCCCCCGGTTTTCCTACTTAATACGTTTCCTCCAGACTTTACTGTGGTTGGCTGCTGACGCTGTCAGTCCTGTGCGATGATGGAGCTTTCTGCTGTTTCTGGGGCTGTGGTTTCAGCTGCTGCTGGTGCCTCTGGTGGTGAGATTGCTGCTGCTGCTGCTGCTGCTGCTGCTGCTGCTGCTGCTGCTGCTGCTGCTGCTGCTGCTGCTGCTGCTGCTGCTGCTGCTGCTGCTGCTGCTGCTGCTGCTGCTGCGTTTGCTGTTGGTGGGTTGCCTGGGTGAATGTGCCCTGTTGCTGGAGTGGGAAAGCCCCCTGCAGAATGAGCTGGGTGGACTGGTTACTGTGGAGAAGACGAGTGCCCTGACAGAAAAACAGTGCAAGAATATAAAAAAATGTAGTTATCACTCTTTATTCTCATAGTTTAAATTCAGCCCTCTTTCTCTTTTCACTCACACACTAAGCTCTCAGAAAGTGAGTTGCATGAAAAACATCTGCTGTGTTGTTGCAGACACTTAAAATCATCATAATTAATCACTGTAGGCCTTTTCAGCAAAATTAAAAAGACATGCATAACATCTAGTCTAAATGACATTTGCTGCCCTCTGCTGATACCTGTAAGAACTGTTGCTGTTGCTGCTGCCCCTGCTGCCTGCTTTGAGCCAATACAACTGTCTGATTTTGACCGTCCGGCTGACCTTGGGGCGGCTGGGCTGGTTGAAGAGTCAGAGTCTGGGTCTGCCCTCCCTGCTGAAGTAACATGGGGTTAAAAGACGGATAGAGTCAGAAAACTTAAGTAAAAATAAAACAAAGATTTGATTTTGTAGGTCAGTTAGTGTTTTAAAGACACATTCCCACACATTACGTTTAATTAGCATCACTGGCAAAACATATTATCTATAACAAACCACATAGAGATTGTGTCTGCCCCTCGAACATATACAGTGGGGCAAAAAAGTATTTAGTCAGCCACCAATTGTGCAAGTTCTCCCACTTAAAAAGATGAGAGAGGCCTGTAATTTTCATCATAGGTATACCTCAACTATGAGAGACAACATGAGAAAAAAAAAATCCAGAAAATCACATTGTCTGATTTTTAAAGAATTTATTTGCAAATTATGGTGGAAAATAAGTATTTGGTCAATAACAAAAGTTCATCTCAATACTTTGTTATATACCCTTTGTTGGCAATGACAGAGATCAAACGTTTTCTGTAAGGTTTTCACACACTGTTGCTGGTATTTTGGCCCATTCCTCCATGCAGATCTCCTCTAGAGCAGTGATGTTTTGGGGCTGTCGCTGGGCAACACGGACTTTTAACTCCCTCCAAAAATTTTCTATGGGGTTGAGATCTGGAGACTGGCTAGGCCACTCCGGGACCTACGAAGCCACTCCTTCGTTACCCGGGCGGTGTGTTTGGGATCATTGTCATGCTGAAAGACCCAGCCACATTTCATCTTCAATGCCCTTGCTGATGGAAGGAGGTTTTCACTCAAAATCTGACGATACATGGCCCCATTCATTCTTTCCTTTATAAGGATCAGTCGTCCTGGTCCCTTTGCAGAAAAACAGCCCCAAAGCATGATGTTTCCACCCCCATGCTTCACAGTAGGTATGGTGTTCTTTGGATGCAACTCAGCATTCTCCATCCATCCATCCATCTTCTACCGCTTATCCAGGGCTGGGTCGCGGGGGCAGTAGCCGAATCAATGATACCCAGACTTCCTTCTCCCTGGACACTTCCTCCAGCTCTTCCGGGGGGGGCACCGAGGCGTTCCCAGGCCAGCCGGGAGACATAGTCCCTCCAGCGTGTCCTGGGTCTTCCCCGGGGCCTCCTCCCGGTGGGACATGCCTGGAACACCTCCCCAGGAAGGCGCCCAGGAGGCATCCGAAACAGATGCCCGAGCCACCTCAACTGACTCCTCTCGATGTGGAGGAGCAGCGGCTCTACTCCAAGCTGCTCCCGGGTGACCGAGCTCCTCACCCTATCTCTAAGGGAGCGCCCAGCCACCCTGCGGAGGAAGCTCATTTCAGCCGCGATCTCGTTCTTTCAGTCATGACCCAAAGCTCATGACCATAGGTGAGAGTAGGAACTCAGCATTCTTTCTCCTTCAAACACGACGAGTAGAGTTTTTACCAAAAAGTTCTATTTTGGTTTCATCTGACCATATGACATTCTCCCAGTCCTCTTCTGGATCATCCAAATGCTCTCTAGCAAACTTCAGACGGGCCTGGACATGTACTGGCTTAAACAGGGGGACACGTCTGGCACTGCAGGATTTGAGTCCCTGACGGCGTAGTGTGTTACTGATGGTAGCCTTTGTTACTTTGGTCCCAGCTCTCTGCAGGTCATTCACTAGGTCCCCCCGTGTGGTTCTGGAATTTTTGCTCACCGTTCTTGTGATCATTTTGACGCCACTTGGTGAGATCTTACTTGGAGCCCCAGATCGAGGGAGATTATCAGTGGTCTTGTATGTCTTCCATTTTCTAATAATTGCTCCCACAGTTGATTTCTTCACACCAAGCTGCTTACCTATTGCAGATTCAGTCTTCCCAGCCTGGTGCAGGTCTACAATTTTGTTTCTGGTGTCCTTTGACAGCTCTCTGGTTTTGGCCATAGTGGAGTTTGGAGTGTGACTGTTTGAGGTTGTGGACAGGTGTCTTTTATACTGATAACGAGTTCAAATAGGTGCCATTAATACAGTTAACGAGTGGATGACAGAGGAGCCTCTTACAGAAGAAGTTACAGGTCTGTGAGAGCCAGAAATCTTGCTTGTTTGTAGGTGACCAAATACATATTTTCCACCATAATGCATAATTGCAAATAAATTCTTTAAAAATCAGACTGATTTTCTGGATTTTTTTTCTCATTTGGTCTCTCATAGTTGAGGTATACCTATGATGAAAATTACGGGCCTCTCTCATCTTTTTAAGTGGGAGAACTTGCACAATTAGTGGCAAACGGCGAAACACTTCACATCTCCACGGTAACCACAGCAGCAGTTGAAAACACAGCTTCACATTTCCAGATGTACCGAGACACAAAAACACACAGATACACATATTAAGACATTAACAAACATATTCAGCCACACAAACCGTTGCACACACCCGTGGACACACATTTATCATTGTAAATGTTAATTTGACTGGACGCAGAATTCAGACCACATACCGCCACACATAAATGCAGGAGCAACAGCAGCAGACATTTATTCAGCCATTGCACCTTTAAGTTTAAAACTCCCTTTGGAAAACAATGGTGGATGTCAGTCATTGCCACAGAAAGAGCGTGGAAAATAGACCCTTACTGCCACCTGATGGCAGAACCGAGGATGTGCTCCCAAACAATACTGAAGTCAAGTGAAGTCAGGTCTCTTGATCAGCAGAGTAAAACCCAGCTCAAGCTTTCTTCCTTCATTATTATAGATGATTTTCAAGGCTGTTGTCTTGGCGATGACCAAATCTCACCATTCATTTCCAATGGGACTTTTACAAAATGTCCAGTTTTTGCACACCTCGGCTTTTGACCGAATGAGCTGATTCTTGGTCAGCATCATCTAGACATGTGGTGCAGCTAAAGTTATCCAAATTTTTTTGATAACTTTTATGGTTTTCCCTGCCGGACCCCGGATGTTGACCTATGTATTTGCCAACTTCAACTTGTGATAACTCTCAAACGCATGCTCAGATTTCAATCGGTCCAATTGATGAATTGTAGAGCCCACTGGCCTGAACCCATGTGACTTACTTTGTCAGAACTGTACCAAATTTGGCACAAGCAACCTTCAGGGCATCCTCATCAAAAAGCCAATTGGACCACACCCTATAGATGCAATAGCGCCCCCTATGTACTTACACTTACTTTGTCAGAACTGTACCAAATTTGGCACAAGCATCCTTCAGGGCATTCTCATCAAAAAGCCAATTGGACCACACCCTACACATGCAATAGCACCCCCTATGTACTTGCACTTACTTTGTCAGAACTGTACCAAATTTGGCACAAGCATTCTTCAGGGCATGTGACTTAAGAAAATCACTATAGATGCAATAGCGCCCCCTATGTGTTTCCACTTACTTTGTCAGAACTGTCCCAAATTTGGCACAAGCATCCTTCAGGGCATCCTCATCAAAAAGCCAATTGAACCACACCCTATAGATGCAATAGCACCCCCAATGTATTTACACTTACTTTGTCAGAACTGTATATACTGTCCTATTTATCGGACAGATTCCAGTTCGTTCATGTCCATGATGAACCTTCCACATGCACAAAAGTTAGTCAAAAGTTAGTTATGGAGTTCCACAAGGCTCTGTGCTAGGACCGATTCTGCTCACCCTGTAGAATTCAATTCAATTTTATTTGTATAGCGCCAAATGACAATACAAATCATCTCAAGGCACTTTACAAAAACTAAAACTAAAAACCCAACAAATTCCTTATGAGCAAGCACTTGGGGACAGTGGAGAGGAAAAAAAACTCCCATTAACGGAAGAGACAGCTCCAGGACAAGGGACACCTGCAGAAGATACAGAGAGAGGGAGAGAGCAAAAACTAGGGGAGAGAGAGAGCACAAGGTTAGTGACATTCAGTGGTGGAATATACATGTGAGGTGGGAGGAGAGGAAGAGAGGGGAGGAGAAGGGAAGGGGGGGGTTAGGGTAGGGGAGCTCAGTGCACCGATGGTCCTCGAGCAGTGTAGGCCTATAGCAGCATAACTAAGGGATGGTTCAGGGTTGCCTGAAGCCAGACCTAACTATATGCTTTGTCAAAGAGGAAGATTTTAAGTGTCTGCCTCCGGAACCCAGGCTGGGAGCTGTTTCCACAGGAATGGAAACTATTATGGAATGGACTATTTGAAGATTTTCAATCAGGATTTAGGACACATCATAGTACAGAAACAGCACTGTTAAAAGTTACTTCTCTTAGATCTTCTCTTAGCCTCAGATAATGGACTTGTTTCTATACTTGTCCTCCTAGACCTTGGTGCTGCATTCAACACTACTGACCACAACATCTTATTACAGAGACTGGAGCATGTGACTGGTATCAGAGGAACAGCGTTAAAATGGTTCCAATCTTATTTATCGAACAGATTCCAGTTTGTTCATGTCCATGATGAACCTTCCACACGAACAAAAGTTAGTTATGGAGTTCCACAAGGCTCTGTGCTAGGACCGATTCTGTTCACCCTGTACATGCTTCCTTTAGGCTGTCATTAGGAAGCACTCTATTAATTACCACAGCTATGCAGATGACACTCAGCTGTATCTATCTATGAAAGCTGTTAACACAAACCAGTTAACCAGACTTCAAGCATGTCTAACTGACATAAAGGCCTGGATGACCAGTAACTTTCTACTTTTAAATTCAGAGAAAACAGAAGTTATTGTATTTGGGCCTAAAAACCTCAGAAATAACTTTTCTAAAATTATAGCTACTCTAGATGGCATAGCCCTGGCCTCTAGCACTACTGTGAAAAACCTTGGAGTTATTTTTGACCAGGACATGTCCTTTAACTCACACATTAAACACATTTCTAGAACTGCCTTCTTTCACCTGCACAACATTGCTAAAATCATGAATATCCTGTCTCAAAATGATGCAGAAAAACTAGCCCAAGCATTTGTTACCTCAAGGCTAGATTACTGTAATTCATTACTATCTGGATGTCCCAGTATCTCCATAAAAGGCCTCCAGTTAATCCAGATTGCTGCAGCCAGAGTCCTGACAGGAACTAGCAAGAGAGATCATGTTTCTCCTATATTAGCTTTTCTTCCTTGGCTCCCTGTAAAATACAGAATAGAATTTAAAATCCTTCTTCTCACATACAAATCCCTTCATGATCAAGCTCCTTCATACCTTAAAGACCTCATAGTACCATATTATCCCAATAGAGTACTTCCCTCTCAGAGTGCAGGTCTACTTGTGGTTCCCAGAGTTTTCAAAAGCAGAATGGGAGGCAGAGCCTTTAGCTATCAAGTTCCTCTCCTGTGGAACCAGCTCCCAGTCTGGGTTCAGGAGGCAGACACTCTCTGTACTTTTAAGGCTAGACTTAAAACTTTCCTCTTTAACAAAGCATATAGTTAGGGCTGGCTTCAGGTAAATCTGAACCATCCCTTAGTTATGCTGCTATAGGCGTAGACTGCCCGAGGACCATCGGTGTACCGAGCTCCCCTACCCCTCCCCTCTCTTCCTCTCCTCCCCCCTCACATCTATATTCCACCACTGAATGTCACTAACCTTGTGCTCTCTATCCCCCAGTATGTGCTGTCTCCCTCTCTCTCGCTTCACCTTCTGCAGGTGTCCCTGGTCCTGGAGCTGTATATCGCTGATGTGCAGTTACTGGTCCCACCAACCTGCAGTGTTTATTTGTTGTTTATTGTTGTGGTTCTTTTCTCTCTCCTCTATCCACTCACCCCAACCAGTCGAGGCAGATGGCCGCCCAAACTGAGCCTGGTTCTGCTGGAGGTTTTTTCTTCTGTTAAAGGGAGCTTTCCTCTCCACTGTTGCCAAGTGCTTGCCCATAAGGGATTGGTTGGGCTTTTTTGTTTTTGTAAAGTGCCTTGAGATGATTTGTATTGTGATTTGGTGCTATACAAATAAAACTGAATTGAATTGAATTGAATAAACATCTCCAGATATATTAGAACTGGAAAAGGCATGGAGTCCAGTGTATAAACAAATCCAATGTAGACAATCTACTAGTCTTTTAAATAATCCTTTAAGTAATCTTTAGGTTTCAAAGACTTCACAAAGGTGAAGCAACTTCAAACAAAAGCTTTATCTTTATTATTTTAATTAATCTCAGACTCCTGATTCTTTTCAATAATACAGGAAGCTCATTTTTAGTGCCATCTAGGGGTGGGCGATATGGCCTAAAAAAAAAAAAAAAGATTTTTTCACAAAAAAAAAAAAAAAAAAACCTGATTAACGATTTAAACTGATTTTTTCTCCCCCAGCGGGTGAGCTTGTGCTTTCATAGGGCCCAACATCTCTCCCACTCGGCAGCATGTTTGAGGTGCTGCAGTAAATTGATTGTACTACCTTTATTACTAACAGACTTCAAACACACTTTGCAGCACGGTGTTTGCTCTGCGTCTGACGCTGCATAACAGATCCAATTCCAAATTACAGATGACACTGTGCCTTTCTTGGGAACGAGTTCTTCCCTGCTCGTTGACATGTTGTTTGTGTACCTCTAATATGGCAAACGTGCAGGGGGGAAGGGCTGAGCCCAGAGGGGAACGTTGGTGAATGTTAAAGAGAAAAGCAATTTTCATTCAAACAAGTCAATGTAAACTACACATTCAAGTTAATCGATAAAATCCGTTTATTGCCCAGCCCTAGTGCCAACTAAAAAAAAACAAAAACAAAAAACTGGTTGTAGCTAAGGTTCCAAAGTGTTTCCCTCGAAAATGTTGTGGCTACTAAAGGTATTATTCTCTTTATGACAAAAATACGTTAGGCAGCATAACTTATGTGTCTAACATATTAATTCTTCTTCTGAATACTGAACTTTGATATTCTGTTATATTCATTCAGACTTTTTGTTATTTGTGATGACTGTAATCACAAGGGTTGAAGAACAATAACTTTATTGTTTTGGGTACACTACTTTCAGGCTTAAGCACAAAAATGGGAATATCTTTTAAAGGGTAACACGCCCACCGATGGCCTGACACTTCAATCATAGGCACTGGTCTGATGGTAATGTGCCTCATGCATGATCAAAACTGAGCACAAAGTAGTGATCGTTGCGGATACTAAACAGATACACTTTCATTCATTCAAAGCTCATCTTCATATGACTGCCCTTACCTGTTGTCCACCAAAGGGGTTGTATGCAGTGACCACCTGTCCCATAAACATGGAAGTGGGCACCATAACTGCACCACAGGCCATTGGTGCTGTCACAAGCTTGGTCACCAGTTGTTGCCCTGCTGGAAACCTTTATAGAGTAAAATAGAGAAAAGGGGAATGTAAGAAAATGGAAAAAGTATTATAGTGTTCAAGAATCTTATTTTTCAACTTTTCCTGAGCAGTCTGCTTTCAGATGGAATTTCTGGTAGCTAATTCTGGCTTGTTTCTGTTTTGTTACCGGATCTGTCGATCCTGTGTGAAGGTGGCCATGGTTGTGCCTTGCGGTGTGTTGTTCTGTGGCAGGCTGGTGCTGATCTGCAGCACATTGGGCTGCCCTGGCTGGGAAATCATCATGGTGTTGTACAGTGGTGCAGATACAGAACTCTGGGTCTGGGGCTGAGCCTGGGGAGGTTGCTGGGGCTGACGCTGAGGCTGGAAAGTGGAAAAGAGCAGACTTGAATTTCTTAAAACCAGAGCAGACACAGAACAGAAAATAAGCAAAGCAAGGCTGGTTGCATGAACAAACTCATTTGAAAAATACATTTTAAAATGTATTTTTTTTATTGATATTGATTACGTGTCTATCGCGATATATATCGCTATCGTTTTATTGCCCAGCATATTTTTGATTCACATTCAAACATGAAGTGAGATGTGTAGCAAAAGCTCCATTGCTACTGTGATTGAACATTAATATTAACAAATATTGATTTTTTAAATAAAATTTCCTTTAAAATTCACGGACACGGCCAATTGATCTGAGAGTGTTATAAATGGTGTTTTCACAGAATCCATCTTTTACATTTTGAAATCACAGTCACACATGCAAAAGGCATCCAGGATGTTTTATTCTGATCTGAAATTTCACAAAAGATAGGAGCATCTCTATAAGTTTCACACGTGCGTGCACATATGTGTCTCACCTGTGCGAGGGCATTGGTCTGCTGTTGCAGGCTCTGCTGGGGGGGGGGGGCCTGCTGGATGGTGAGCTGCTGAGTTCCTGAATGGACAGGGTTAATCGCTGTTTGCTGGACCTGACTGGTCACCTGAGGGAGCTGTACGTTCATTGTTCCACCCTGCTGCTGCAGCAACATCTGCTGGGAAGGAAAACCCAGAAGTCAGACCACTGTGATCGAGAATTACACTATATGCAGTTGTTCCTGTACAGTCATTTGCCCAATCTAAATATGGGTTTCTTATACTAATTTAATGAGATAAAATGTCTTCAGATGTTGCACATGCATGTAGTGAAGCACCAATGTTTTATCTCCATTTCCTTTGAACAGAAGAAAAATAATTCATAATGCATGATTCTAATCTTGATCTAGGTCAGACAGAGCCAGGTACAATAGACAAAGCATAAGCAAGAGAGGGTGTATGCTAGTTTTGTTTAAATTACACATTTTCTAAACTTGGAACACATTGTGGGGAGAAACCTGAATGCTATTGCCAGACTGTTGCTTGTCTTCAAACAAAAATGAACATTAAAAGGTGCATGTGATTATGTTGTTTGTAAAATTAGCTCTAAAAGTAGTTCTATAGTTTCTTGTTTTTATATTTCTTTTGCTGCAAAAGTTTGTCGCAGTTATATAGAGCAGACTTCTTTACCAAATCTGGCCTTTAAATGTTGGATCAATTCACTGTTTCTTATGCCCATCTGTAAGTAAAACTACAGAAGACAGACATTTTCAAATGGTGCATGACATAATTCAATAAAAGTCACATTTGAGAAAATAAAACTATAGAACAAATTAAATACACAACAAACAAATCCAAGTTACATTAAATGTTAATGCCTTGCATACCCACCTCCACCTGGACTAGAGGACCAGAGACCCTCGGGCACACCTGATGACGTCACGTGGTGGCAAACTTTGATTGCACTACCTGTTGGTGTTGCTCTCCGGGTAAGCGAATCACTTTGTCTTGCAAGCGTATCGTGTTGTGTGTGTTGTATAGCTCGTCTACAGACTAGCAACAGACTACCTATAGTTTAACACACCTAAAAACTAACTAAACTCTAAACAATTCATTAACTGCTACATTCCGGTACTAGTCAAGTACCTTTCTATTTTGACCGGTATTTAGTGCCATTTCCTGACTTAGCGTTCGTTAGCCTACCGGTTAGCTTAGCTAGCTAGTTAGCTTAGCTAACATGGCCTCTCCCTCTCTCTCTCTTTCTTGCTCGGTGTGCCACATGTTTAGTTATTCCTCTGCCTCCTTTAGCGATAATGATACCTGTAATAAGTGTAAGGTTCTGTTAGCCTTGGAGGCGAGGATCACTGATTTGGAAGCGCGGCTCCGCACCTTCGAACAAAAGCCAGCTAGCCTAGCCCCGTTAGCTGGTGTGGAGCCACCGAGCTCAGGGTCTGTTAGCGGTCCAAGGGCAGCTCCGGAGCAACCCGGAGAATTAGCCTGGGCGACGGTCCGACGGAAACGTACTCCTAAGCAGAAGCCCACGGCTCATCACCTGCCTGTTCACGTTTCTAATAGATTTTCCCCGCTCAGCGACACACCCGCTGAGAAACCGACTCTGATAATTGGCGATTCCATAGTCAGGAACGTGAAGCTAGAGACACCAGCGACCATAGTCAAATGTATTCCTGGGGCCAGAGCGGGTGACATCGAGTCAAATCTGAAGCTGCTGGCTAAGGCTAATCGTAAATATGGGAAAATTGTTATTCACGTCGGCAGCAATGACACCCGATTACGCCAATCGGAGGTCAC
The DNA here is from genome assembly GCF_900324485.2 of Mastacembelus armatus. NCBI lineage: Eukaryota > Metazoa > Chordata > Actinopteri > Synbranchiformes > Mastacembelidae > Mastacembelus > Mastacembelus armatus. The sequence continues at coordinate 25,388,263 of NC_046633.1, forward strand.
TAAAATTAATGTTGAGTCGGTGTGTAACTTTGCTAAATTAATGTCGGACTCCGTAGTTTTCTCTGGACCCCTCCCCAATCTGACCAGCGATGACATGTTTAGCCGCATGTCGTCGTTCCGTCGCTGGCTGTCTAGGTGGTGTCCAGCAAACGATGTGGGCTTCATAGACAATTGGGCCACTTTCTGGGGAAAACCCGGTCTGGTAGCGAGAGACGGCATCCATCCCACTTTGAATGGTGCAGCTCTCATCTCTAGAAATTTGGCCGAGTTTATTAGCCGACCTAAAGCCTGACAATCCAGGGTGGGGACCGGGATGCAGAGACTCAGTCTAAAACGCCTCTCTGCAGTTTCCTTAGAGCCGCCGCCCCCCTCAAACCACATAGAGACTGTGTCTGCCCCTCGAACATATAAATCAAATAAATCAGAAGTTAACAGAAGAGGAGTTATTCATAAAAACTTAATAAAAATTAAGACCACTCCTCTTATTGAGCAGAAAAACAGAACTGTCAAATGTGGACGATTAAATATTAGGTCCCTTTCATCTAAATCTTTGTTAGTAAATGATTTGATAACTGATCACCAAATTGACCTACTTTATCTTACTGAAACCTGGTTACAGCAGGATGAATATGTCAGTCTGAATGAATCAACCCCCCTCAGTCATAAAAATTATCATGTTCCTCGAAGCACAGGTCGAGGTGGAGGAGTAGCTGCAATCTTCCACTCAAACCTATTATTAAACTTTCATCCTCAGAACAGTTATAACTCATTTGAGAGCCTCACTCTCAGTCTCTCACATCCAAACTGGAAAACACAAAAACCAGTTCTACTTGTCATTGTGTACCGTCCACCTGTCCCTTACTCAGAGTTTTTAACTGAATTCCCTGACTTCCTGTCTGATCTAGTGCTTAGATCAGATAAAGTTATTATAGTGGGAGATTTTAACATTCATGTAGATGTTGAAAATAACGGCCTCAGCATTGCATTTAATTCTATATTAGATTCAATTGGTTTCATTCAAAATGTTAATAAACCCACCCACTGTTTCAATCACACCCTTGATCTTGTTCTGACCTATGGCATCGAAATTGAACATCTAATAGCTTTTCCCCCAAATCCTGTTTTGTCAGATCATTCTTTAATAACTTTTGAATTTAAAATGATGGATCATGCAGCGTTTGGAAGAAAATTCCACTACAGCAGATGTTTATCCGACAACGCTGTTAATAAATTTAAGAAAATGATTCCATCTTTATTTACATCTATGCCAAGTATAAACGTAGTGGAGGGCAGTTGCTTCAATCCCACTCCCTACCAAATTGATCATGTTGTTGACAGCGCTGTAACCTCACTGCGTGAAATGCTTGATTCTGTAGCCCCTCTGAAAAAGAAGTTAGTGAATCAGAGAAGACTAGCCCCATGGTATAATTTACATATTCGTACCTTAAAGCAGGCATCACGAAGGCTGGAAAGGAAGTGGCGTTCCACAAACTTAGAGGAAATTTTTCTAGCCTGGAAAAACAGTCTACTAACATATAAAAAAGCTCTCCGTAAAGCCAGAACTGCATACTATTCATCACTAATCGAGGAAAATAAGAACAATCCCAGGTTTCTTTTCAGCACTGTAGCCAGGCTGACAAAAAGTCACAGCTCTGTTGAGCCCAGTGTTCCCTTAGCTCTCAGCAGTGATGAATTTATGAGTTTCTTTACAAATAAAATCACAACTATTAGAGATAAAATTCAGCAGATGCTTCCTATACCTGCAATAAATGAATCTTCTACTACAGTAGCTCTTGAATCATCTGTAGGACCTCAGTTATGTTTAGACTGCGTCTCTCCCATAGATCTCTCTGAATTTACATCAGTAGTTGCTTCATCGAAATCATCAACGTGTCTCTTAGACCCCATCCCGACTAGACTGCTTAAAGACACCCTGCCATTAATGAACTCATCTTTATTGGACTTGGTAAATTTATCTCTAGTATCAGGCTACGTACCACAGGCCTTTAAGACTGCAGTAATCAAACCTTTACTCAAAAAGCCTAGTCTTGATCCAGGAGTCTTGGCTAATTATAGACCAATATCCAACCTGCCATTTATTTCTAAAATCCTAGAAAAAGCTGTTGCTAAGCAGCTATCAGACCACTTACACAGGAATGAACTATTTGAAGATTTTCAATCAGGATTTAGAGCACATCATAGTACAGAAACAGCACTGTTGAAAGTTACCAACGATCTTCTCTTAGCCTCAGATAATGGACTTGTTTCAATACTTGTCCTCCTAGACCTTAGTGCAGCATTCGACACCATTGACCACAACATCTTATTACAGAGACTGGAGCATGTGATTGGTATCAGAGGAACAGCGTTAAAGTGGTTCCAATCCTATTTATCGGACAGATTCCAGTTTGTTCATGTCCATGATGAACCTTCCACACGAACAAAAGTTAGTTATGGAGTTCCACAAGGCTCCGTGCTAGGACCGATTCTGGTCACCCTGTACATGCTTCCTTTAGGATATGTCATTAGGAAGCACTCTATTAATTACCACTGCTATGCAGATGACACTCAGTTATATCTATGTATTAAACCTGTTAACACAAACCAGTTAACCAGACTTCAAGCCTGTCTAACTGACATAAAGGCCTGGATGACCAGTAACTTTTTACTTTTAAACTCGGAGAAAACAGAAGTCATTATATTTGGGCCAAAAAATCTCAGAAATAACTTTTCTCAAATAATAGCTACTCTAGATGGCATAACCCTGGCCTCTAGCACTACTGTAAAAAACCTTGGAGTTATTTTTTACCAGGACATGTCCTTTAACTCACACATAAAACAAATCTCTAGAACTGCATTCTTTCACCTGCGCAACATTTCCAAAATTGGGAACATCCTGTCTCAAAATGATGCAGAAAAACTAGTCCATGCATTTGTTACCTCAAGGCTAGATTACTGTAACTCATTACTATCTGGATGTTCTAGTATCTCCATAAAAAGCCTCCAATTAATCCAGAATGCCGCAGCCAGAGTCCTGACAGGAACTAGCAGGAGAGATCATATTTCTCCTATATTGGCTTCTCTTCATTGGCTCCCTGTAAAATATAGAATAGAATTTAAAATCCTTCTTCTCACATACAAATCCCTTCATAATCAAGCTACTTCATACCTTAAAGACCTCATAGTACCATATTATCCCAATCGACCACTTCGCTCTCAGAGTGCAGGTCTACTTGTGGTTCCCAGAGTTTCCAAAAGCAGAATGGGAGGCAGAGCCTTTAGTTATCAAGCTCCTCTCCTATGGAACCAGCTCCCAGCCTGGGTTCAGGAGGCAGACACTCTCTATACTTTTAAGGCTAGACTTAAAACCTTCCTCTTTGACAAAGCGTATAGTTAGGGCTGGCTTCAGGCAACCCTGAACCATCCATTAGTTATGCTGCTATAGGCCTAGACTGCCCGAGGACCATCGGTGCACTGAGCTCCACTACCCTAACCCCCCCCTTTCCCTTCCCCTCCCCTCTCTTCTCTCCTCCCACCTCATGTATATTCCACCATTGAATCTTACTAAGCTTGTGCTCTCTCCCTCTCTCTCTATTCTCTCTGTACCTTCTGCAGGTGTCCCTGGTCCTGGAGCTGTATATCGCTGATGTGCAGTTACTGGTCCCACCAACCTGCAGTGTCTATTTGTTGTTTATTGTTGCTGTTCATTTCTCTCTGCTCTATCCACTCACCCCAACCGATCGAGGCAGATGGCCGCCCAAACTGAGCCCGGTTCTGCTGGAGGTTTTTTCTTCTGTTAAAGGGAGTTTTTTCCTCTCCACTGTCGCCAAGTGCTTGCTCATAAGGGAATTGTTGGGTTTTTAGTTTTAGTTTTTGTAAAGTGCCTTGAGATGATTTGTATTGTGATTTGCCGCTATACAAATAAAATTGAAATGAAAATGAAATGAAATACCTGTATGCCCTGTCCCTGGACTCTCTGCAGCTGCTCTTGGATGTGTCTCAGCTCCTCCTGCTGCCGCTGGATGTTGGCCTGGATCATTCTGGTTCTCTGCTCCAGCTGCTCCTTTAAGTGCTGCATGGCATTCACCTGCGCCGAAAACTCCATCATGGGCTGTGGATGGAAACAAAAAGAACAACTCACTTATTCAGCTGTAGTAACTTTGTGTGCATGCAGTTTGCATGATCTGACCTTCTGATGTTCATTACGAGACATTGGCAAATACACAGCAGGGCTGCAGACAGTGATGAGCTTTACTATTCATATAATATAATATAATATAATAAGTATATTAATTATATTATATTAAGTATATTAATTTCATTTATCATTTGGCCTATAAATATATGAAAATAGTGAAAATGCCTATAACAATCCCAGAGGGCAATGGGATATCTTTTTTTGTCCTACATCCAAGATGTAACATGGAAATGAATGTCTTCACTTTAACATGTGATCCCTTAGATTTTGCTTGGCCAGTGAATAAAGCAAACATAACCAGCAGCCCCACCATTCTCACCTGTACAGTGGTCTGCTGCTGCTGCTGCTGCTGCTGCTGCTGCTGCTGCTGCTGCTGCTGCTGCTGCTGCTGCTGCTGCTGCTGCTGCTGCTGCTGCTGCTGCTGCTGCTGCTGCTGCTGCTGCTGCTGCTGCTGCTGCTGCTGCTGCTGCTGCGTGATCATACCTGGAGTCACACTCTGGCCTGTGGTTTGAGAGCTCATAGACTGCAAATGTACAGAAAACCAAGAAAAACCAAAACCAAAGAAAATTGTGAGAATTGAAGTGTGTGAATTTCCTAATATAAAACTCCACTAAGTGGCATGATTACAATCTCTGTTTCTGTTACTTGAGGTGACAAAAAGCTGTTACTGTTTTTGGCAAATAAAATTTTCACCTGGCTGCTGATGGATGGGCGACGTTCTGATGTCATGACCATGGTGGAGGCCAGCGACTGTTGAGGAGGGGTAGCTGTGTCCATGTGTAGCTTGGAGGCTGTCGCTGGAGAGAGAATAAAAGATGCGTGAGTCGTACGACAATATCATCGTACTGCAGGGCTTCATCGTCCTGTTAAAGTGAATAACTTATGCGTCATTATACACACAACTGTGTGTGTGTCCTTACAAGTGCAAGTGTTGTCAGAGACATGTGATGAGGACTTTCGGGAACTCCGTGAGGAGGTGGAGGGTGTTCGGCTGTGGTCAAATCGCTCCAGAGCCTCCTTGAGGCTGGATGTATTCAGCTGTGACTCTGACCCAGAATCCTGGCTCTAGAAGCAGAGGAGCAGAGCAAAAATACACTTAATAGCCAGACTTTTAACAATTACAGATGCGCTGTATAATATACGTGAAAATGTCAGGGTTGGTGAGTAAGTAAGGAAAGATATGCACCTCATGTCATGTACAATTAACACACAGTAATAATCACTATTAGATGGATATCCCAAAAGGATCACTTATAAACAAATATAATAAAATACAATAAGTGTGTCAATGTTAGATTCACAACCACTCTTACTGTTGTATGTTAACTGATGTTTTAACCTGCACCTTTAAAGTGACCTAAGATACCTTTAAACTCGGCAGCTTGACCAAGTCTCATATCTACTTAAGCTGAGCAGCCCCAATTTCTTGATAGTGAATTTCATTTGAATGCCATGACCCACAAATATCTATGTGGACCTGTGATGGACTGCTGACCTGTTCAGGGTGTACCCCTGCCTTTCATCCAAAGAGAGCTGGGATAGGCTCCAGCAGATTCCTGTGACCCTGGTTAGGAATAAGGGGGTATAGATGATGGATGGATGGATGTCATGACCCACTAATTTTTAACAGTTACAGAAAAGTTCCTGAGCCCTGTTCTCATCCAAGTAAAGACTAGATACTACCTGGCCTTCTCTCTGCAATGTACAGTGGGTACGGAAAGTATTCAGACCCCTTTAAATTTTTCACTCTTTGTGTCATTGCAGCCATTTGCCAAAATCAAAAAAGTTCATTTTATTTCTCATTAATGTACACTCAGCACCCCATCTTGACAGAAAAAAAAACAGAAATGTAGAAATTTTTGCAAATTTATTAAAAAAGAAAAACTGAAATATCACATGGTCATAAGTATTCAGACCCTGTGCTCAGTATTGAGTAGAAGCACCCTTTTGAGCTAGTACAGCCATGAGTCTTCTTGGGAATGATGCAACAAGTTTTTCACACCTGGATTTGGGGATCCTCTACCATTCTTCCTTGCAGATCCTCTCCAGTTCTGTCAGGTTGGATGGTGAACATTGGTGGACAGCCATTTTCAGGTCTCTCCAGAGATGCTCAATTGGGTTTAGGTCAGGGCTCTGGCTGGGCCAGTCAAGAACGGTCACAGAGTTGTTCCGAAGCCACTCCTTCGTTATTTTAGCTGTGTGCTTAGGGTCATTGTCCTGTTGAAAGGTGAACCTTCAGGTGAACAACATGATGCTCCCACCACCATGTTTCACTGTAGGGATTATATTGGGCAGGTGATGAGCAGTGCCTGGTTTTCTCCACACATACCGCTCAGAATTAATGCCAAAAAGTTCAATCTTGGTCTCATCAGACCAGAGAATTTTATTTCTCATAGTCTGGGAGTCCTTCATGTGTTTTTTGGCAAACTCTATGCCGGCTTTCATGTGTCTTGCACTGAGGAGAGGCTTCCGTCGGGCCACTCTGCCATAAAGCCCCGACTGGTGGAGGGCTGCAGTGATAGTTGACTTTGTGGAACTTTCTCCCATCTCCCTACTGCATCTCTGGAGCTCAGCCACAGTGATCTTTGGGTTCTTCTTTACCTCTCTCACCAAGGCTCTTCTCCCAGGATTGCTCAGTTTGGCTGGACGGCCAGGTCTAGGAAGAGTTCTGGTCGTCCCAAACTTTTTCCATTTGAGGATTATGGAGGCCACTGAGCTCTTAGGAACCTTGAGTGCTGCAGAAATTCTTTTGTAACCTTGGCCAGATCTGTGCCTTGCCACAAGTCTGTCTCTGAGCTCCTTGGGCAGTTCCTTCGACCTCATGATTCTCATTTGCTCTGACATGCACTGTGAGCTGTAAGGTCTTATATAGACAGGTGTGTGCCTTTCCTAATCAAGTCCAATCAGTTTAATTAAACACAGCTGGACTCCAATGAAGGAAAAGAACCATCTCAAGGAGGATCAGAAGAAATGGACAGCATGTGAGTTAAATATGAGTGTCACTGCAAAGGGTCTGAATACTTATGACCATGTGATATTTCAGTTTTTCTTTTTTAATAAATTTGCAAAAATTTCTACATTTCTGTTTTTTTCTGTCAAGATGGGGTGCTGAGTGTACATTAATGAGAAATAAAATGAACTTTTTTGATTTTGGCAAATGGCTGCAATGACACAAAGAGTGAAAAATTTAAAGGGGTCTGAATACTTTCCGTACCCACTGTATGCATGTCTTTGACTGAGGCAAAAAGCTGAGTACCTAGAGAAAATCCATGCAGACGTGAGGAGAACATGCAAACTACACGCAGAAAGGCCCCGAGTCAAACAGGATTTAAACCTGGGACCTTCTTGCTGTGAGGTCACAGTGCTAACCACCTCCCCACTGTTGCATTCCTTGTCAAACCATTACACTAACTCCATTAATCTCAATAAAGCCACTTAAAAAAAAGCCTCGAAATGAATTATGGTCCTTGACCTGTTTTACCAACTAAAGCAACAGGGTGTCAAAATGAATTTGTGTGTAGAGTCATTAACTGGTGTTTTGGGTTTGACTTGAGCTCATGATACAGAGGGATCAACCATTTGTTCCAGTACACCACCTTCTTTAACTGCATCCACACATTAAACACAACCTTCCATAACAGCGAGCTCTATGTCAAGGTGCAAGGCATGTGTTACCATCAGCAGCATGTTACTCAGGCCACCAAGCAACAGAAAAATACTCTCTGCCACCTCATCTTCACCAGTGAAGTACCCTATTTAGCATGCTAAGCTAGCTAGCATGAGTCATAATACAGGACAGATTAATTGTTCTCATCTTGAGACACTGACCTAATAAAAAGTCACGTTCACTGAGGCAATATTAGAGAACAACAGTCAATTCGTCAGAGAGCTGTAGATAGTGTGACAAGTGGGAAATATTAATAGGCAAAGGTTAATAGGTAACAAATTTGGAAGAAAGCCTTTGACTTCCTGATGGGTGACACACTTCACATAATATGTGTTTGTGTCTTTACATTAATACATTAGTTACATGACAGGTTCTTATGTGGCCGAATATATTGTAATGCTTGCGGTATAGAATGTCAATCAATAAACCAAATCCAATTTGACTGCTGATAATTTAGTTTTATCTCTTAGTCAGGCTTAGACAGCAAACCTACATATTCACCAAACAACAGCATATTTTTAAACGATTACTCTTGCATACAAAACATAGTGTATGCAAGAGTATATGTAGTGTATGTTTTTACTTTAAAATAAGGATTATGTATTTATAGCCAGTGATGAGTATAGATTAGAGAGTATAGAGACTGATTTCTCACCTTATCCACAGCAACCTCTGGTTTTGATTCCTCAATACCAAGCTCTCTGCGCTGTTCTGCCCTCACTTCTGCATAGCTGCAGTTTAGACAAAAAAATAGGTGGGGGTGTACACATGAGAAATGTGAAGGAAATTTAGAAATGCCGTTTTAAAAGTTAAAGATATCGGAGGTACTTATGTGGAGCCCTTTATTATTACAGACCCTTAATGTTCTGGAAACAACAAAAATTTTCAGTCAGTAAAAGATGCAGACAAAAGTGAAGATGAGACAGCATTCAGCCACAGTACCTGACTACTGTGTGTGTGCAAACAATAAACTCAGGTCGTGAGTTCCACTGGTGATAGGTGATGTAGTAGTGGGTCTGAAGCCAGATCCACTGTTGACCCTTAGTCAGGAAACGGTAGTAACAAGACTTCCCTTTACCGTACTGCATCACTGAACAGGTACACAAAAACAGAGCTGAGAGAAAACAACATGGCTTTTACAAAGAAATCCACAATAAGGTGAGAAAATGTGAGTCCTCACAGTGCTCGTGACATTTGGCTAGCGTCTCCAGGTCGTCCACATGGTAATAGTCATACCCTGATGTTCCCAAAACCTCAAAAGGCAGGTAGCCGATAATTGGTGGAGCTCTGAATAGCAGAAACGGTAACATTATAAATCACACTTGCAAAGAAAAAAAAACAAAAGGTAGGCTTCACAAAGTCCTGGAGCTTTATAATGGTAGAATCTATTCTATCTGCCGAACACGATGCACAATTAAATGTGTGTATGTTGTGTATACCTATGGTCTAAGAAAAGGAACTTCCACTCTAAACTGTGCCTGGAGGTGAATTCTTCATTAGGCTCCTCCACTGTACACATCTCCTAAGAATGTAAAAACAAAATCAACAGATAAACGAATTAACAACTATTGTGACACTGTTTGCATGTCTGACTGTGTGTGTTTTTGCTATGCACCTTGATAAACTGAGGTTTGGCCAGCCGCACTGTGGCTACAAAGCACACTTGGTCATCAAACGCAGGTTGTAGCGATCTCTGTAACACTCCTGCCAGACCGTTCCTCGTTACGTTGGGAACTACACAACAGAAAACAGAGTGAAGGGCTTGGCAGACAGAGCATGGAACGACCACACTCAAGGTGAGCAACACAATTCTCACATAAATAAAAATTTATGTACACTGTAGAATTGATCATTTTTGTAGAAATTATTTTGTTAACATCCACTTAAAATGGGGTCAACACAGACATTTTTGTCATTTTGTACTTTCCCATGAATATGAATACTTCAGGCAAAATATAAAAGACCTAACTATTTTAGTGTTCAAGGGTTTGTCATTTGCAATGCCTTTTTAGTATAAGCATTGCTATTTAAATGACTTACCATTGCTGAGTGACTTAAAGTTGCCGATGAACTTAACATATTCATAGACCGGGGCCTCTTTGGGGTCAATGGCCCCTCGTAGTATATGGCAGCAAAATTCCATATGGGTCTTACCTGAAGGCAAAACTAATATAAGTTACTCAATATACAAATGTTGCTGCATCCACAAAAAAAAAAAAAAAAACAACAAAATAATACTGTTCTGTTGTTTTCACAGATAAAAGAAAATCAAGACTAACTGCGAAATATTTACTTTTTGTGTGTCATTGTGTTGACTCTTTAGATGTTCCAGTCTGAGAAGATGGCTCAGGGATATGATATACCAAACTGGTAACGGATTTTTAATCCAATTTTAAAGTAATATATGTTAATGACAGTACTGTATTATTGAATACTGCTAAAACAAGCAGGAGGTATGCTGTAAAGTGACTGGGTGTTACTTACTCTTCAGATAATCAGATGTGAGACTCTCTGGGTCGGTGGGGTGCGTGGACAGAGCTTTGTACACATCAGAATGTTCCCCAACTGGTAGGAAGTTCAACAGGTTCTGGTCCACCAAGTCCGCCTGGTGGAATACAGACATACATGCACGCATGACAACACACACATCAGGAAAAATACCAAATTCTTTTAGCAGGCACAGGCCATCCTGTCAAGTTTCATCTGAATTACATACAAAACACTGTTAACGCTTGTTCAAATACTGTTGAAGAATAACACACACTAAGCTAAAAAAAGAACCAGTTTTACTCACCGGTAGGTGTTCTAGTAGTGATGTGACACTCTCAGAGACATAAAGGATGTTCCCATCTGTCATTATTGCTATAAAGAATCCATCTAGAGCCTGATAATGAAGCACAAGTGAAAGGGAAGATGGCGACTAGTTATTAGAACAGTAATAAGTAAAAACCTGAAGAGTTATGAGTCTGACTTTATTAAATGAGAAGAGATGTAAAAATATCATTCAAAAGAAATATAAACAAAGAAATATTACAACAGCTTTTTGAATTCTAAAAACTGATTTAAAATCTATGTATATTTGTTGTGATGAATTAGACATGAAAACCCTAACACAGCAGTAACATAAGTGGCTATTATACCTGTCACCTATTGTAACATGCAGGATTACAATATAAACTGTGAGATTTCTGACCTCCAGCATGAGCTGGGTAAACTCTTCATTGCTAAGAAATGGGGGCTTCCAGTCCTGCCTGATCTCACTCGACTCTGACTGCGCTGCAATCTCTGATGGAGGAGAGGGACAGAAATTGAAATTGATAAAATGGCAAAACTTTCAGTGGAAAAAGGCAAGGTAAATATGTTGAGGGAAAAGAGAGAAGGCAATAAAGCAGAGCAACATAGTACGAAAATGGGACGGTTGTGGCTCAGCAGGTAGAGGTTGAACATAAACCAGAGGGTTGGTGGTTCGGTCCTCGGCTTCCCTGGTCCACAGGCCGAAGCGTCCTTGGGCAAGACATTGAACTCCAAGTTGCCCCTGGTGGTTGTTCCACTGGTGTATGAATGTGTATGAGTGTTTGTGTGAGCGAATGGGTGAATGGACAAATAGTGTAAAAGTGCTTTGAGTACACTTGAGTGTAGAAAAGCACTATACAAGTATAAGGCCATTTACCATTTACCAAAAATGTAATGACAGTTCAAAGCTCAGGGTCAGTTAACTATGCACAACAATGATAAGAGCTAGGATTAAAAGGAATAACACGTGCACAGAGCCACAAAGTTAAATTAACTGAAGACTAATTTAGACTATGTCTCATAAAGAGTGCAATAAAAACATGGCGCCTTTAACAAACTCTAGTAGTGAGAGTAAACAACAGTGTACATATGAGCAAATAAGTTTGAGACAAGCCAGGCCTCTGCAGACCTGATCAAGGGCAAGCTGGTAGCCCTAACCTTTGTGTTTACATAGGAAGTCAATGCTTTTCTGCAGAATGGTGGACTTGTCCATCTTCCTGGTGTTGCCTGGCAACATTGTGCCGAGTTCCTTGATGAGGACATTGAACTGGTCTCGTCGTTTTTTCTCAGACTTGTTACGGGACACTCTACAATCAAAATATCAGTCATAAATTAGATTCAAAACATGGTGCAATCAAAAGATGTCTTTATGTCTGTTTTTACATAAAGAAAAAAAAATGCAGCACCCCTGAGCTCTTTAGTGTGTCATCTAACTATGGAAATGTATGGGTGCTGTGTGTCACATACAGTAAAGTCAGTTTTGACAGTATACTCTCTACGGAGCCTAAAACTTTATTCATATTCATCCACAACTGTTATATCTGATCAAGACACAATCATTTAAAAACCATGTGATGTTTTACCGTTTGGCTTTATCCTTTTCATCTTCTTCCATCAACCCATCAAAGATGCTACAATCATCCCTGCAGCAGGAGAAAAAGGTTTACAGACTTTTTAGAGCTTTTCCCAACTCACTGTGTTTTCGTGTGTGTGCATGTTTGTTGGAAGTTTGAAAACAGACATGCATTTTAATAATACCTAATGACGGATGTTGGCTAATAAGGATTCCTACATGCCAGGAGATGAATTATATTTCGATCACACACAAGAGAGAGAATATAAGGTTGCAAGTGAGATATGCATATTAACAAGGTGAGTTCTTGTCTACATTTCAATTAAATTACTGACAAATTTTATTTAGAACTGTTATGCAATATATTTAAATGGTTTAGTTTCAGTGTTCCTAATTATCTGTCTGCTTCATGTTAAGGAGGGAAGAAAAATAGTAACCACTCATTACAACACATTCAAGAAATTATACATTTGCAATTATACAAAAACTGAACAATACAAACTTTGCAAAAATGTAAAATTTTCTGTAGTACAGGTAAACTAGTGAAGTGTACCTAATAAAGTGGGCAGAAAGTGTTTTTTTTTTTTGTTTAGGTTTGTTTTGCAGTATACCCTATGCTTGATGTCATGGTGGCTGCTGATCAGGGCTGTGGCTGCAATGAATTTCTCTTTAGGCGTGAGGTAGGCATTTGGAAGACAACCTGCAGAGACAGAAGAATAAGTATTGCATTAAATTACCTTAGTTTAATTGTTATCAAAATTCACTAAATTAAAGACAGGTAAGGTTTTGCACACAGTACAATAAAGTAAGACCCTGAACAATGCCCTTGTTTTACCTACTGACTCAAATCAAATACTTTTATATTGACAAATTTTTAACTTCATCCATTCACACACAAAAAACATACTCAGCTTGACAAACAGGTTAAATGACCAGCCCTAAAATTAGAGCAGGCCAAGCCTTTGGAATTATGTGCACATGGATCAAATTCCTAATTACCATATGCTATAATAAAGAGACATTCATGTATTTATTCATGGACTTTTTGATAATTAGACACATTAAAATTTTAAGTACATTATAAGTACATCGCTGACACTAATCACAACAGTCAACAAAATTTGCAGATAACTGGTTTACTTTATTGACGACTTTTATACTTCAATGCACAACTGAATAATACTTTTAACGCAAATGCCTGAAGAGCATATCTCTTGTGAGAAAAACACTAAATATTCTGCAAACATGTTAAGGAACATGCAGTACTCTGGAAGAGTTTTAGCTCCTTTAAATGCTTTAAATTGTTATCACACAACACCATCAGGTGTCTGATTGATCCCAGGTTCACTGTTCAACCCATTATGCAGGACAAGCCCATAAAGAACCCACTAGAGTTCATGAAGAACTATTTTCAGAGGCAAGAAGAACCAGGAGCCCTGCAGCAGATGGTCTGACCCCCACAGAGCCCTGCACAGTACATTTCAATGCCATACAATTATATTTACTCAACTAAAACTGTGATCTGTACCAATAAACTTTAAACCCTTTCATGAGTGTATTCCAAGTTTACAAGAATACAGCTTTGTGTATATCAGTGTGATGTAATGTACGTGTAGTCACTTCTCACCCCACTGCAACTTTCGCACGCTGTCAGTCAACTTCTTTTCTCAAGGGTTGTAGAAAGGATTTGGGGTCAAAGCTGACTCTGCAGTCCAAACTTGCATTGAGGTCATTGGGGCAAAATGACATCAGACCAGAGGAAAGACATCGCAGTCCACCAAACCTGTGGATGAAATCAGAGCAGAAAAGTGGGTTCATGTGAAGTCAGTGGGTCATTCTGGGAACAGGTTTCAGAAATTTTCCATTTTTAGAGCGAACGGGATAGTGAAGAAAATTGACTTCGCTGAAACATGTTAATTAAGAAATTCTAAGCAGCATTTTAATAAACAAATGAAAAATCAATGGCTAATGAAACATTTTTATGAAATATGACTGCTGAAAGGGTCTGATTGCCTAACTTTATGTTCCATAAATAATTTAAAAAGTGAATACCATCGATTAGTGCACCACAGAAAACCTGTACATAAACAGTTATAATGCCTATATTAGTACTTCTAAAGACCTGTGGAGCCTGGTGAGCCAATTATGAAAAAACAGGGAACACATATTTTCAACTTACTTTCTGGAATGTCTTTTTGCAGGCCAAAGTAGATGTTTTACATCCTATCCTGACAGATCTTCATGTATAAATCAGGCCTTACCTGCAACACAACAAAACAAACCAGCCTGTGTTCACTGTTTCACCATGCATGCAAATTTTAAAGCTGGACAATGTAATATGCCAGCTGCTGCAAGTACGAAAACAACAACAAACAAGCCATTTAAGAATTGTTTGGTTGTTGAGAAAATGACCATCAGTTTCTCAGAGTGAAAAGTGACCTTATTCACATTGTTTGCTTTGTCTGACCAAAAGAAAAAGATATTCACAGAACTGCAAGACCACTTGTAATTTCCCAGAATCCAGAATTACATCCTCAGACAGCTTTGCTTTGTTGACAAACAATCTAAAAAAAAAACATATTAGGTTTTCTATTGTGTATGACAAAGCAGTGCAGTAGGAATCTGAAATGTCACATCTTTGCTTAAAACAGCTTTTCTATTCACAAAGTAGCTGCAGATTAATTTGCTGTGAGTTAATCAACTAACATTTGCAGCATTTTATCACTGTGGGAAATTTGTGACGTCTTAGTAGGCCTCTAAATGTAGTTAGTCCAAAAGCACTGTTCCCAAACTTGTCAAGCAGCCCCAGACACCAGCTGGACAACAGACCACAACGTGAATCACGCTGCATTTAACCCCATTTAAGAGGATTCTGCTGTAAAATATGACTGCGCGGGTGGAGGACATTATCGACATCCTGACAGATTCTCGACTTGCACTAACTCTTGGTGTAAGACAACGCAGAGATTTAAGCATTTAGTTGAAGGACCATAGAGACCCCGTGGTGGTCCAGGACCACAACTCTTGACAGCCCTGAACAGTAGTTAGTTACCTGACCCGCAGCCAATACTGTAAGTTAGCTACAGCCTTACCAATGAATAAACATTAATGTTAACTACACAGCTCAGTGCAGAGTGCCTACCTAAGGCAGCCAACCAAAAGAACCATAACCTACGATTTATGCAGAATAACATTTTAATATACCTTTCAGTGCCACAGGTGTTCGCTGTTCAAGCGAAGGAGAGCAGCCCATATAGCTAGCTAGCTAGCTAGCTAACTATACTCGCTAACAAAAACTGCCCACTGAACTCAAGACATGCAACTAACTGCCCCGTTTCACCCACATACACGCACAAACACTAAATAACACGGTTTCAGTGGGGAAAATGCTTTTGTCATTTGTAGGAAAACACAGCAAAGAGCAGGAATACCAGTCTCTCCTGGCGAGCAGCCGCCGAGCCTCAAGCTGTCACGCAACAACTGACATTGAAGACAAAATAACGTTAATCTGCAAAATATCACCGATGCTCCGCAAACACCGCGAGAACACGAACCACGAGAGCGGGAAACGAGCCTCGTAAATTCCGACAAAAACAAATTTCGGCAAGAAAAAGCTGCGAAGGTGGAAGTGTTTTCGCGGCAGATGTATGTACGCATACATACACACACACACAGACTGACTGACTGACATTGAGACACACACACACACACACACTGACAGAGCTGCGCGCACGCACGCGCGCGCACACACACACACACACACACACACACACACACACACACACACACACACACACACTCGCGGCTCTGAATGTGGGTCACTGGGCCTTGCTCAATCCCTCGAGCGGAAACGGTCCCGAAGCAGCCGCTGCAGTCCGAGCATGAAAAACAGCGATTACCGAGCGCAGGGACCGCGTTATGTGACGATCCGCCGGGTGCCGATATGCATTAAAAAAGCCTCACCTTCACGGAGACTCGATGGCCGTCTCCGTGTTTGGCTCCCGTGGACGTTGCATCGGGTGGGGGGGCACTCGGCGCTGGGGAGAAAAACAGGAGGCCGCTTCTCGCTGCGACTCATGCGCAATAGAGCCCGTAGGTCGCACTGTTGGCCACGACTGTGCAGCTTCTCCAGCCAGACACAGTTACTGCTCAGATACAGCGATTCTGTACAAATGAACTCATCTAAATCAGACACTGACATTAGTAGTTTGTTCGCATTACTTACACTTACACGTCATTGACACCACTGCTTTATTTCCATGAAAACACTGTTTAGGTGGCAGGAAATGGGCCGTGAATGTGACATCGAATGATCGCCAGCAGAGTGCACAGGAGGTTGGGGATGACCTGCCTGGTGACCGGGGGTTTCCCCTTTTATCAGTATCAAATCACAAGTTCCACAGGCCCTGATGATGTTGCTATGTCGAGGTTCCCCTGAATTAGAAAACAGAAACTTTTCACTAGGAATAAATAATGTCAAATTAGATGCTGATTTAATTTCACATTTGGTCAAAACGACCATGTCACAAATGATGATTAAAATAAGGAGAGACTATAAGTTGCTTAAAACAAAGTTAGCATTTTTTCAAGATAAACTTAACAGCTATAAACAAGGTCCCCTTAGACAATACAGATGACAGTAGTGTACAAGTCATAAATAATATAATGGTTGCAGTGAAAAAGAAAACAAAAATTAGTGTGCTAATCATATGTTTACATTTGTAAAGAGGTTCTGTTCTAGTTGTGTCAACTCTTCACATTTCAGTGCAGCAGCTGAAATGCTATAAGACTAACAGCAGCTCTGTGACAGGAGAAGGCTGTGGTACAGCAGTTTACTTATGTGTGTGTAAGTGAAGACCCATTTGTTTATGTGTCTTTATATGGGTGTGAACATATATTGTGTGCACCGTGTAACCTCAACTTTTGTTCATTAAAAGCTGCGTGATGTGATGCATAAAAATGACAAAGCAAGTTTTATGTGTAAATTAGTGAGATATATTGTTCTGGGCTTTCCACATGAGTGAAATAACTGCATGAAAAAACAGTCTGATAATTCTGTGTCAAGTCCAAATGGCAGTGCTAAATTAAGCTTGACTTTTTGTTTGCATTATTTATGAGTCATGACTAAAGTAGCTGCACACTGGGTCACAGGTCACTTCTCCTCCCTGATAATCTCCCTGAGCATCTCCCTGAGCTGACTGTATTCACAGTGATTGTTGTCATCTCTGTCCTCTGTCATGATAATGATATCACAATGTATGAAATTCAGCATTATGTGATAATCTAAGCCATCACAATATAAGCGTACCTTATGACAAAGACATACACCTATACCACGCCAAAAAGTGCAGTTTTTCAAATGTAAAATAGCCATAAATGAACAGAAATCAGCCTACAGAAAACAGATAAAATCTATTGTATGCATAAGCCAAAATACCAAATTATTATTATTATTAAATTATCACAAAATGCAGCATGGTGGCTGAGCGGTTAGCACTGTTGCCTCACAGCAAGAAGGTCGTGGGTTCGTAACCCGGCCTTTCTGTGTGGAGTTTGCATGTTCTCCCCGTGCTTGTGTGGGTTTTCTCCAGGTACTCTGGTTTCCTCCCACAGACCAGGTTGATTGGTGAATCTAAATTGCCCGTAGGAGTGAGTGTGAGTGTGTGAGGTTGTCTGTCTTTGTGTGTCTCTATGTGGCCCTGCGACGGACTGGTGACTTGTCCAGGGTGTACCCCTGCCTTCCACCCGAGAGAGAGCTGGGATAGGCTCCAGCAGATCCCTGTGACCCTGGCTTTCAGGAAAAAGTGGGTATAGAAAATGGATGGATGGAATTATCACAAAATATAAATGTGTTGTTGTAATATTCATAATCTATATGTTTAATGGAAACAGCAAGATGTTCCAGTTTTCACATGAGTACACTTGTAATTCCAGCCTCAGGCTTGTGCATTAAGCAAATGTTTTCATTGGCTCTCTCTTAGTTTATTCAGTGTATAACAGTGCCAGCCTCATTAATTCTTGGACTCATTATACTGCTCACTTCACCTTCTCAGAATTTCTCTTTGAATTATTTTCCTTTCTTCAGTCTCCTTCATTGCTCCCTAGCTTTTCTCCATTATCATTTTCACTTCTCTTTCAGGGTTGTTTGGATTAATAATTATATCTGCTTCTTAAGGATTTTCCCCTTTTGCTGTCTGTTATTTTCTCTGCTCGCTCATCGCACCTTCCTGCATAATCAATAACATGTAGTCCTTAACTCCTCTTCTCCTTGTCTAATCTTTTTTCACCTTTTCTGCTTTTTTCTTTAGGTCGTCTGTGGTTCTTCATGTCTTCACGTTTCTCTTCCAATGACATATTTCCAATTCTTCTGTGTCCTTCACATTTCCTTTCTTCCCCTGTTGTTCTCAATAATATTCTATTTCATATTCCTTCCCTCCCAGCTTCTTTTATTTCATCTAGTCTTCCAGCAATACACGTCTCCTCCTCATACTGACTTTACTCTTAAATTACATTAACCTTGTCTTTGTCCTCTTTAATCATGCATCCCTTTTTTCCATGCTCCTCCCATGTTGTCTTCTTACAGTATTACAATTGCTATGGCTTTATTTTCTGTTGATTTAATAAATCTTTGTTGTTAATAATACAGATATGAACACATCAATGCACCATTTCTATTTAATATGAATAAAAAGTATTTACGGCTCTTGTTCTTGTGTATTCTATCATACATTATAATAATACTCCTGCAGAAAATCTGGGATTTCTCCAATTACTCTGAAAATAACATAATTTAAATGTACATGATAAACCTACTGGGGTTAAAGTTTATGATAAGTAAGTACAATAAACCTCATGTGTTATTCATGAGATTCAACACTTGTATATATCCTTTCCTCCCTACTTCCTGCCCATCTGCTCATTTTTCCATCTCAGATGCAAAAAGCCTTTCAAGCGAACACCCACAAAACCATCAACAACAACAAAAAAAGCACTTAGCTGTGGACCGACCCATCTTTGTTTTCGCAAATGTGACAAATCCAATGGAGCCACACTCTTTTCCTGCTAACAAATCAAATCAGTGCTTTGCTCTGGTTCATTCTTGGGAGGTTCTACTTATGGAAAAAACTTCCCAAGCTGTTTTGTTCTGCTCTCCCACCAACTGGAACTTAAAAAACAAAAGTGTAATCTTATGTTTGCCCTGTTTGTCAGTACATCAAGCAAATTGTCTTGTGGAGCCAAGATCACAAGAAGTGTAGCATCCTTTATGGGCTTGTAAAATCCATCCATTTAAGTGCTTCACCCTATTCGTACCTGTTCTCAGAGATTGAATTAGTACAGGGTAATGGAAACCCTGCAGAGTGCTATGGGACATCCTTTTCCCACACAACAACCGTTTAATCACAGAAAAACAGTGGGCACCGTGCCATATACCCACATCTATATGTGAGTGAGTGGAGGAGAGACAGGAAGACCACAGAAAGTCAGAAAGAGACTGTTGTGAGCAAACATATAACCACATGCAGCTACAGTAAAGTGTGTATCTATGCCTCGTGTCAGACACAAATCAGTCTAATAATCACAAACACAAGAGTGAAATCCATATTTGCAGGAAACCAGAGCATCATAATGGGTCTTAATTGAAGTGATAAAAGGGTAAAATGATTGGTCTTTTATTGCTCCCCTTTTACTGAATACCTCCTGGGAAAGTTGGTATGAAGGCACTACTTTAATGAAAGATTAATATAGTTGAACATCAGTCCTGACCACTGGAGTGTGTATGCGTCTGTGTGTCTGCGTGTGTGTGTGTTACTCACATTGTGGCAACATCTGTGTATGCAGTCACACTGTGGGGGCTGATCTTCCTTTTGTGGACTAAAAGCAATTCCACATGTTGTAAATCACAGAAATGTATGGTGAAGACTTGGTTAAAGGTGGTAGTTATGGTTTGGGCAAGTCTCCATGAAATCATGTCAGCCAAGTCAATGTATTGTCCTCTGAAGTGATGGAAACATAACTGTGTGTTTGCATGTGTGTGGCTGCTTGTGGAGGAGTAAGAGCTCATTACACGTACAACCACATATTTTCACGGGGTCTGACCAGAGGAAACATCAGCACCTCCCTCCCAACCACTGCCAGGTTTCACTGTTCTTCATTGTCCTTTTCTCATCTCTGTCTCTCTTTTACTGGCTGGTATTTTTTTCATCTCTTCTCACTCACCCGTGGTCTTCTCATCTTATTGTTTTGAAGCTTTTCCCACCATTCAGTGTAGATTTGTTTCTTCCTCTCTTCAGTGATGTCGTCTCTTCTGAGGGAGGAGATGCAGAGAGTTTTATTTCGACCTGCAAAACAGAGACTCGTGGAGTTTATTGAGATTGAAGAGCCATCGCATGGAAGACATTTTCTCTGCGTTTCAGGTAAACAGCTTTCTTCAAAGTAAAAGCATTTTTAAGAGTCAAATATATTTTATCTTCCTAATACTTTTCTTCTTTTATAGATAGTACAACATATTATTTTGGTTCTAGAGAAACGGTAAAAATGTGACCTTGTCATTGTATTTTACTAAAACATAAGCAGGCTGTGTAAAGTCTGTCCTTTACCGTTCTAGTGCAGATTTTTTAAAAACTCTGTTATTGTCTAATTTTTTTGTAGTTGCCAAAAACAAAGTAGTGCAGGTATGTATAGTGCGATGTCAGATATCTCAGACATCCATAAAGTCCGGAACCAAAAAGTCCCACACCAAGCGCTCCAGCATACAAGAGTGCTACAGGAGAACGGAGGTCTGGTCTCTGCAAGATCTGACTCTTGTTGACGGACGGGACCCTGATGTGGTAATTAACCATATTTTATTGTATCTATTAATCCTGTGTTACGTCCCATTGTTTCCTATAAAAAGAATGAATGGCACACTAACATTATTAAAATAAGACATTTTCTAATTACCACAATTTGTGCATAATCACACTTTTACTATTTCTAATTATAGAAGCTTTATAATAATCTAATTTATCTGAAATTATAATTTCACATTTCAAATGATGTAGTTACTTTTCAAAGATGTTACTGTTATGGTCTTTCGTGTGGGACCAAAGAAGGAATAGGTGTCCTTCACTGGAAACCAAAATAAAAACAAATATAATAAAAAAACAAAGAGAGAGAAAAAAGTGTTACAATACATATGCTGTATTTGTTGTGCACAACCACATCAAATATCTGTTTTATTAATGTAGCAATCTGGGCACATTATCTGAAGCTTTATACCAGTGAACAAAACAACAGTCAGATGAATCACTGAACATGTCATTCTTTAAATATGAAAAATTTGTGGTATATACCTATAACAACATTTAGTGCACTGGAGACATTCTTAAGCCATGCAAGCATTCACCTTGGAGCAGCTGACCTACTTTTTATATATCTTGCCCAAGTCTACTTTTAATTAATTTGAGGTCTATTGTGTCTTTCACATTATTGTTAAACAGTGGTAGAGGAAGTGCCCAACAGTAAAAGTGGTAATACCATGGTGTAAAAAGTCATGTTACAAGTAAAAGTAAAAAAAAGCTTTAGCAGCTAAACATATTTGCAGTACTAAAAGTAAAAGTACTCCGTGACACATTTCACATGAATGTACATTATTGGATCATAATTATTGATGCATTATTGTGTTCATCATTTTAATATTACAGGTGGTAACGGTACAGCTAATTTTATTTTATATGCTGGCATAGTTTAGTAATTTACATCCTGCCGTGTAGCTTGTGAATTTCCCACAGGAGATCAAAAATATTTCAAATTATACTGTATTTTGTATTAAATATTTGGTTCTAAATGCAAATAAAGTACAAAAACCTGTATAACTGTATTGAAGTACAGTGTTGAGTGACCGTACTTACAACTGTTGTTAAATTACAGTGTCTGATTTGATAGTGGTAACACAAAATGTGTTTAAAAATACTGCTATCTTAAACTGTGTTCATGTGTCTTGTGGCTCCAGGATGACCCCTGTTTCCTGCTGCACTTTGACAAAGTGCGAACAGTGACAGCCATTAGCTGCTCAGCCAAATACGCTATCGTGCGTGCCCTGGTGGCACTTAGTGACCGACACTGTCAGAGGTCACTGAAGCTGCGGAACTTTGACTGGACCTACATTAAGCCCACCTCTTTCTACTCCAACAGAGGAGATTGTGTTGTCCTGACACAGATATGCTTCTATGCATTCAATTTGGTGTGTCTGTCCATGTGTCCTGTGCCCTTGGACGCATAAAGGAGTAAAACAATGTGTGTCCATATACTGTCTTTGTAAGGACCATTTTGAGCATAATTCTATTTGAGTGAGGACATTTTGGCTGGTTCTCACTTTTTCAGACTCTTTCTTGAGCATTAAAACTTGGTTTTAGGCTACAGGTTAGAATTAGGTTAGGGTTAGGGTTTGGGCTAGGTTATGTCGTGGTAAGGTACACCTTCAAAATATGAAACTAAGTCAATGTTACATCCTCTGATGTGATGGAAACTGAAAAATGTTGTCTTTGTGTATGTGTTGGTTAGAATACTGTCACATGTTTACTGTAACAAGTTTAGTGGAAAGTATGTAAGCTTGTGCCTTCTCTTACATAACTAGAGCTTTAAGGTTGATGAAGAGTTATTCATCATGAAATGTGTTTAGCAATGATAGTCCGCTTAATACGTCTTTGTGGCAAGTGCAAGTTTCGAGCAGCTTGGTATTTGTTAACTGCATAATCTACTTTTTGGGTCTTTCAATTCCTTAGCCCTGAAAATAATCCAAGTGCTACTATGAAAATGTGAATTTCAAATGGAGAACAAATAAAGCCGTTCCACACCCATCACTTTCCTCCATCTTTGGCCATCTTAAAACTAATATTATTCAATTTCCAATGATTTTACTTATCTTTTAGATTCCATCCACAGAAGCATATCTGTAGTACCCTGTGCCTATATCCAGCAGTAGCTCCTATGTTAAATCTGTGCTGTTACCACTGACGACTGGTGTTCTGTTCTGAAAATTTGGAATTTAGCAGTTAGGAAGAAAGATTGCACTAAAAACAACAATAACAACATGGGTGTGTATTGTTGGGAAAAATATTATTAGCAGTTACATTCCATTTAGCTTGTTAAATATTGTTTATGCACACATTGTTGCAAAGAGTTATGCAGACCTGACACACTAAAGAAAGAAGGTTAAGCACTGTCTCCACAGTGTGAAGAGACACACAAGGTACCGAAAAGAGTAGGTTTCTGCAGAAGGAACACACCGCTTACACTCACACTAATATTGCATACTAACCTATGTATACCTATCAGTTTTAATTTTGACAGCAGATTTTAATTTAGTTTTAGTCATAGCCTTTTGACTAAAATGCAATTTTAGTTTTAGTCATATTTTAGTCATCTGCTTTGTTTTAGTTTTAGTCTATTTTAAGATTTTAGAATATTCTAAAATCTTAAACTAGAATATTTAGAATATAGAATATTTAGATTCAAGAATAAGATTTTAGTCGACTAAATCTACAGTAGATTTAGTCGACTAAAATCTATTGGGTTTAATTTAAGTGTAATTTAGTAAAACTATTGTAATATACAAAATATCCTAAATTAAAATTAAATGAAAAACAAGTTTCATTAAATATATATGGAATATGGCCTTTCCATAAAAGACCAAAAAGTCTAAGAAGATTGATTCTGATTGGATCTTTTCTAAAGACGTCACTCACATTTTCGTCTCGGTTTTATTAGTCAACGAAAATGTCAATATATTTTTATTTAGTTTTCGTCGTCATCACTTAATTTTTATTTTAACGTCTCATTTTCGTCAGTGAAAACTTGTTGACGAAAATTATAACGAAAATACTTCGTCAACGAAATTAACACTGATACCTATGTAGATGTAGATATGAATAGCAGGTTAAGAATGTGTTGTGACTGAGTAATTATGCGCTGAAACCTGGAGGCAGAGAAGTGACTGTACCTCGACACTGCTGCGTGATGAATAACTCCAAATAAGGGAATGACAGATAAGACTGAAGCTTCTAACTTCCTAGTTCTCGCAACAGGGCGCTGGCCCCCAGGGATTGGAGGAGACAAGTGCCAAGAGACCAGGACTGAGCCTGAGCACCAATGAAGGGGAGTCAAGTCTAAACCGCGACTTCCCCCACCTGTAGTTAACCAATAAGATGTGATTTTTGGCTAAAATATAATGTCATGTTTTCCTTTGTTTTGCATCTCTTTCTTGCGAGACTGGTGGCAGCTAACTGCTTGCAGACTGATTTTCTGACCAGGAAGGGGTCCTTGTACAAGAGTTTGGAATTTCAATTAAAACTCGTGTGTTAATCCAAAGAATTTCTCTTCTGCTAATTTCCAATAAACGGACACGCTGACAGTATTTAGACTCTATACAGACTCTTCTATTAAAATACGGTAGTAAATAAAGGATATGGTATTTCAGATTTTCATTTCATTTTAAGTCTAAACATTTACGGAAAACTGCTAATTGAACAGATACAATATAAAGTTTAGTGTGTCTTTGAATTTCAGTCAGTAACAGGCTGGGGCCCATTCTAGTAGGCGGCTTCATACTTTGTGACTGTATTATTTTTTGTTCCACCTGTGGTTACGCTTTCGACGTACAGGCGGCACCAAAAACCGCTGCTCAAATCAGGGATATTTAGTAGCCTCAACATTTGCCTGACGAAAATAACCAAACCTATCTATACATATATGTATAGATGGATGTTTTTTCGCCTTTCATCTTTAAATTTCAGATCAGACATTTCAATGATTGTTTTTTTAATGCACATATTTCGTGTTAAAATACCGTATTTATTTTATTTTCCTCCGGCAGAGAGGGGGCGGACCAGCCGGTGAAACCAGTGAATGCCGCCAAAATTTAAGTTAAAAGAGAGACCGAGTTTTTGTCGATTGCTCTCGGTTGTTGCTTTGGGCTGTCAGTTAGTGTGTGTTTTCATTTATTGATCTTGGACGTCTACTCTCGGAATTTGAGGAGAAAGGACTAAAGATGTACATCAAGTCTGTAATTATTGAAGGTTTCAAGTCGTACGCACAGAGGACGGAGATTAACGGGTTCGACCCGCTGTTCAACGCCATCACGGGACTGAACGGTAGCGGCAAGTCGAACATATTGGACTCTATTTGTTTTCTGCTGGGCATTAATAATCTCACCCATGTAAGAGTCCTGATTCAGACTTGCACTGTAGCTAACCTAAAGTAGATTTTTTAGTCTGTAGTCTGTGCTGATCCAAGTGAGGATGACCGACATATCTGTGTTTTTCCTTGTAAGGTGCGAGCCGCCAACCTTCAGGACTTGGTTTACAAGAACGGACAGGCCGGCATCACCAAGGCGACGGTGTCCATCACCTTTGACAACTCCAGCAAAAGCCAGAGCCCTCTGGGGTTTGAAACTCAAGATGAAATCACAGTCACCAGACAGGTTGACGCATTTGACGGCCCTGTAACTACTTTCTAGGGCTGCACGATTTTGGAAAATAATCTAATTGCGATTTTTTTTAACCAATATTGCGATTGCGATTTACAATGCGATTATTTTTTCAAAGCTTTTTCTGTTCTGTATTTTTCGACAATGACAAGCAATAAATCATTGAAGTATGAACAAAACATTTATATAGATTAAACGTTAAAATGTTCTTTTCTGTAGACCAGGCAATGAAATTACAATGAAATCCTGTGATGCAAGAATTGATATAAATTAAATTTTAAACAGCCTTCTAAGCAGGTAAGTTTAACACACTGGTGGTCGGCATTTTTTCCATGCAACTATCATACAGTACTTTGTGGTGTTTTTTTTAAATGCTCAGTCAGGTTAGTAGTATTGCCCCGTGAGGTAGCAACCTTAGCAAGGCAGGTTTTGCACAGCACTTGACGCTGTGCAGCATCTTCTTTTTTTTAAAGCCAAAATTGTTTCATACAACGGACGTACTGCTCCTCTTTGACACTAAATCAGCTTCCGCAGTATCAGGTTCTGTCGATGCTGAAGCCATTGTTTAATAGATTTAGTTGTAGTGTAGCGTGCCAACTTTATTCTTCCTCTGCAGCCTGCTAAACTCTCGCATGTCACGTGACGGAGTGTAATCGCAGTCTGCTGTTTAAAAATCGCGTTTTTTCAAATCGCGATTTAATTTCAAATGCAAATAATCGTTCAGCCCTACTACTTTCCAACGCTTAGATTGTATAAACACATCCCTTTTCTTGATCAGGTGGTAATTGGTGGCAGGAACAAGTACCTCATCAATGGTGTCAATGCCAACAACACCAGGGTGCAGGACTTGTTTTGCTCTGTTGGTCTCAATGTCAACAACCCACATTTTCTCATCATGCAGGTTAGTCTTCTGTCTGCAGCAGAGAGCATGTTGTGGGTTTAAGCTTCCACACTTTCAGGCTTTTGTGTTTTCTGATAATCATATTTTTAAGACTAATGTGTATATTTCATATCATGTTTCATATTTGTTAGGGGAGGATAACCAAAGTTCTAAATATGAAGCCACCAGAGGTAAAACATACTTTCTCACTGTCGCATCTCCTTCGTGCACATACCTTCTTCAGGTGTTCATTCCAGTAAACAAATTTCCTCTTTCAGATCCTCGCCATGATCGAAGAAGCAGCAGGCACCAGAATGTATGAATGTAAAAAGATCAGTGCTCAGAAAACCATTGAGAAGAAGGAGGCCAAGCTGAAGGAGATTAAGACTGTAAGTCAGACAGCCAAACTTGTTTTTGACTATGTCTTTCCCCAGTCTGCAGCTAAAGATCAATAATAAAACATTTCTAACTTTTCTTTGTTTTTTGTTTTTTTAAGGTTGTGGATGAGGAAATTACACCAACTATGCAGAAACTGCAAGAGGTATCGCAAAACTACATTTCCCTCTCATGGCAAAAATATTACATTTTCCGCTACCCATTTGATTTGTGTACTTTCCTTCCATTGCAGGAGCGGTCAGCATACCTAGAGTACCAGAAGCTGATGCGTGAGATTCAGCACTTGTCACGCCTCTATGTGGCCTGGCTGTTTGTGTGTGCAGAGGAAACCAAGCTGAAGTCAGCAGAGAATCTGAAGGTGATGCAGGACAATATCGCCAAGATGCAAGCGAGCATGGCTGAGAATGAGAGCAAAGTTCAGGAGCTCTCAGCCCAGATTCAGGAGCTGCAGAAGAAAAAAGATCAGGTAATATAACATTTTTAAGATAGAAAACCTGCTGCTATATGAGTCATTAGATCAGACTTATTTCTACCTTATTTTTTTCCTCATTCTTGGATCTTGAAGAAGTTAAATGCTTTGTTTGCTAGAAATAAGGAATCATGGGTCATACTATTGTCACTGATTTATATCTACACATCTGTAGAAGGTGAATGGAGTATTAAAATCCCTGGAGGGGAATCTAGCTGAAGTGCAGCGTGTTGATGCCAAACTCCAGAGTGCACTTGACCTCAAAAAGCAGAACCTCAAAGATGAAACCAAGAAGAGAAAGGAACTTGTCAAGAGTATGGAGGAGGTAACTAGACCATGCTACCTACATTAAGCTAATATAATGATCTGCAGGACTTTTGATTTCTCTTGTCAAAGCAAAAAGTTGTTGGCAGTTTGTTGGTATTCTTCATCAAAACTTCAATTATACCCCTATTTCCTCTACCCTCAGGACAAGAAAATGCTTGTGGTGAAAGAAAACGAGGTTTCTAAACTGAGGAAGCAGCTTCAAGGTCTGCAAGACGAGGGGCAGAAGGATAGTTCTGCTCTTGAGGCAGCTGAGCAGCATTTCAGGGCCGTGTCTGCAGGTCTCTCCACCAATGAAGATGGAGAGGAGGCCACATTAGCTGGGCAAATGATGGCCTGCAAGAATGACATGAGCAAAGCAGACACTGAAGCCAAGCAGGTGAGAAAAAGTTGAAAGTATCTGTCAGGAATGTGATTATTTTTAGGTTTGGCATTACAGCTTGCCAGTTTAGTCATTACAGTACAGGCATTTGTACTCAAATTCACATTCACGAATACACCCTTTCTTGCTGTGCAGGCCCAGATGACCCTGAAACATGCCCAGGCTGAGCTGAAGACCAAACAGGCAGAGGTGAAAAAGATGGACAGTGGTTACAAGAAGGACCAGGACACCCTGCAAGCTATCAGAAGCAGCAGGGAGAAACTAAAAGCTGAGCTTGCTAAACTCAACTATGAAGGTACTATGTGTGTGTGACAGAGCAGAGTTTCTTGCACTGATAGGAGTTGCCTGTTCTGTAATAACAATAGTGATAAATCTTTCTGTATGCAGATGGGAAGGAGGAAAGTCTGCTAGAAAAAAGAAGGGAGCTGTCCAGAGAGGTTGCTAAACTTAAAGAGACCTATGAGCGTCTCATGTCCCGCTTTCCAAACCTGCGCTTTGAGTACAAGTAAGGACTTGCTGAGTGAATAAAATAAAATAAAATTTCAAGTCATTGTCTCCTCTTATTGCATTTGTTTCTTTTAGAGACCCAGAGCGAGGATGGGACCGCAGGAAAGTAAAGGGGCTCCTAGCAAACCTAATCACAGTTAGTGACGTCTCTTATGCAAAAGCACTAGAGGTGGTGGCGGGAGGGCGGCTCTATAATATTGTAGTTGACACAGAGGTAGGTGTGTGAGTGGGCAGTTTTGTTTGTTTAAATCCTAGTACAGCAGTGTAACCTGAGTTGGTGTTTTTTGTCTTTCAGGTGACCGGTAAAAATCTGCTGGAGAAGGGAGAGCTGCAGCGCAGATACACAATCATTCCTCTGAACAAGATCTCTGCCAAGTCACTCAACGACAAAGTGATCAACGCTGCAAAGAGTCTGGTGAGAGATCTAAACACTGCCTAGTTTGGAGATTAAATTGTCCTGTTTTATCTTGAAACAGAATAGCCTTTTTGCTGACTTCGTCTCTTCCTGTCACCTGGTCTCGTCTCATCTGTCAGGTCGGAGAGGACAACGTCCACTCAGCGCTGTCTCTGGTGGGTTACGACTCTAACCTCCGTAAGGCCATGGAGTACGTATTTGGCTCCACGCTG
Organism: Mastacembelus armatus; assembly: GCF_900324485.2. NCBI lineage: Eukaryota > Metazoa > Chordata > Actinopteri > Synbranchiformes > Mastacembelidae > Mastacembelus > Mastacembelus armatus. The sequence continues at coordinate 25,417,544 of NC_046633.1, forward strand.
GTGTGTGACACACTGGACAATGCCAAAAAGGTGGCTTTTGACAAGCAGGTGTTGACCAAGACCGTCACTCTTGGAGGGGATATCTTTGACCCACATGGAACTCTGACTGGAGGTGGGAATGACAAAGATCCATGTACTTCAGTGAATCATTGAGTCATTAAAGATAAGCTCACTAGGAGGCACTGTCAGGTTTAACAACTGCATGTGGTGAAGTAAAATCACTTCTCACACACAAGCACTCTAACCAAGTGTATGTTTCTTCATTACTTTCTTATTTTGCTTTGCATGCTTTTCCTCTTCCAGGTGCTCATTCTCACTCAGTATCAGTTCTGTCCGGTGTCCAAGAGCTGAAGGGGGTTCAGGAAAACTTGAATGAAAAGGAGGCCCAGCTTCACGATATTGAGCGACAGCTAGCCAGCCTGAAAGGAACTGCTGAGAAGTATGACGACACAATTGCACAAATACCTGTATAAAATGAAATCATTCACATGTATTTGGTATCTCCTTGAACACTTTATTTCTGACATTCATGTTTTTGCCTCTACTCCTCACATAACATTTACTCTCTGCAGGTACAGACATTTGAAACAGCAGTATGAGCTGAAGGTTGAGGAAGAACAGATTGTACAGGCCAAAGTGCAGCAGAGCTCCTTCCACCAGCAGCAAGAAGAGCTGGAGAGGCTGTGCAAGGCCATTGGTCAGAACACTAACGCCTGTTTCAATACTAATGAATTCAATTAGCTATTTCATGCAGATGATACAACAGCAGACAGTGTGTCATTCCACATGTGAGACCTGATGGAGAACTGTGGTTTTATTTACCGTATTTCCCCCCCCCCCCAATATGTATGGAGCAGTCACTAGCGTTAGATGGGATGCTTGACTCAACTGAAGATCATATTGTCCCGCAGAAAAAGTAAAAGTGCTTATGTTCATGCTAAACTCTTAACTCCTAGTGTAACACAAATGAAAATGCTGCCCAAAACAAAGAGCTATGCTGCAGACTTCACAGTAAAGGTAATAAAGTCTGAGTGTTGACATTCAGACATGAGAGAGAAGGAAACACTGCTTCATTTCTCCCACCCTGCCATTGGCACAGTTGTTTACTTGAATGGATGAATGAATTTTGTAATGCACTTTTGCTTGTTGTTATGCCTAGCCTACATTCTCCATAGGCTCATTTAGACTTTAATTAGTATAGTAAGAAATGACATAGATTTTCCTCTGTTCAACAAGGTTGTTTTTGATAAAAGGGACTAATAATCCAGTGCAACTTAGTCTGGAAAATGCAGTATGTATTGGAGTTGTAAACTAATTTGACTGTTTTGTTTTTTTAACTAGAGGAGAGTGAGGAGACTTTGCGTGTCACCAAGGAGGTGCAGAAGAGGGCTGAACAGAAGTACAAAGTCCTGGAGGACAAGATGAAGAATGCTGAGGCAGAGAGGGACAAGGAGTTGAAAGTCGCCCAGCAGAAGCTCAATACGGCCAAGGCCAAAGCTGATGCCTTCAATAAGAAGCTGAAGCAGAGGCAGCAGGTATACTGACCACACAAACACACACACACACACTCCATCTGTAACACTTGTTACTTGATCAAATGTATAAAAATACTGACCTTTTTTCTTTTCTTTCTTATGTGTCTTATGTGCACAGGAGTTTGATGCTGTGGCCCTGGAGCTGGAGGAGCTGCAAAGGGAGCAGGCTGGTTATGAACAGCAGATTCAGGCTGTAGAGGAAGCCATAAAGGCCATCCTGGAGCAGATAGACAGTATGGCCTACACTGTATCCCAGAACAAGGTATTCATGTCTTGTTGAAGGCATGTGCATACAGTCATGACCACACTTCTATTTATAAACAATCATAATGAACTGTCCAGTAAGTGTTGGCTCACTATTCCAAATTCACTGCTTGTGCAGGAGGCTGTACGTAAAGCCCAGGAGGAGCTGGCCGAACAGAAACAAGTGATAATGGCTCAGGACAGTGAACTCAAGGTGAATACAGTTTTGCCTTTTATGTTTTAATGATCTGAATGGCGCCTGTTAGGTGACAGCCAGTTACAGCAGCTCCTCTGTTTTTTTTTTTTGGGGGGGGGGGGGGGGGTTTGCAAATCTTTTACTGAATTATCATGTTAATCCAAGTCAAGTCAAGATCTATGCTTTCTCTCTGATAATGGATGAAAGTGAATGAGTTGGGATCTTCTAATTCCTGTGGAGAGACATATGGAGATTATGGAAACTTCATCACAAAATACACATTTCTGTGGCAACCACATCTATACAAGGGAGCAACTGTTCGCTCTCAAGGGAACAAGTCTGCTTCTTGGTATAAAAACTGAAATCCCCCAAGATTGAAGGAGGCATAGGAGGGGCTGCAGAGCCGGAGTGAAGCATCGAGAAAAACTTAGGAGATTTAAACCGTTTATCCCAAAAATTATTATGGGAAATATGAGGTCACTCTGCAACAAAATGGATGAACTTACTGCTTTAGCTAGCAGCCAGCGAGAGTACAGAGAGTGTAGCTTGCTTTGCTTCACCGAGACCTGGCTGAATAAAAATATACCGGACATCTTGCTTGAACGGCCTGGGTTCTCACTAGTGCGAGCAGACAGGGGAAACAGAGCGGCAAGAAAAGAGGAGGTGGTCTCTCTGTTTTTGTTAACTTCAAATGGTGCAACCCTGGACATGTAACAGTGAAGGACTGCATCTGTACTCCAGACATTGAGCTGTTGGTGGTTGGACTGAGGCCATACTACCTGCCCCATGAGTTTTCACAGGCCAATGTTGTGACTGTTTACATTCCTCCATCAGCTGCAGCACAGAGTGCATGTGACATCATCCACACAGTCGTCGCTGGTCTCCAGACAAAACTCCCCAGTGCCCTTATACTAATTAATGGGGATTTTAACCATGTCAATATTTCGGGAACTCTGACCAACTTCAAACAGTATGTGGACTGCAACACGAGAAAATAAGATTCTTGATCTCCTTTATGCCAATGTGAAGGAGGCATACAGCTCTTCAGCGCTCCCCCCAATTGGTGGATCAGACCACAACTTATATCTATTACCAGCATACCAGACCATATTAAGACAACAGTCTGCTACCAAGAGGTATGTGAAGGTTTGGTCAAAGGATGCTGAGGAGGTCCTGCAGCTTCAGGGTTACAAACTGGGACCTTTTCATGGACGCTCATGGTGAGGACATTGAAGGCATCTCTCATGCATCACAGACTACATCCACTTCTGTGAGGACAATGTTGTTCCACCCAAAAAAGTTCGTTGTTTCCCCCAATAATAAGCCATGGATAAATAAGGACATTAAAGGCCTCCTCAACAAGAAGAAGAGGGCATTCATGACACAAGACAGGGAGGAACTCCGGGCTGTTCAGAAAGAACTGAAGAGGAAGCTGACTCCCTCAGCTCTATAGAGACAGAGTAGAGCACAAGTTGAGACTGAATAATATCAAAGAGGTGTGGAATGGGATGAAAATAATGACTGGCTACAAGAAGTCACACACTGCTGTGGAAGGAGACTCAAAGTTTGCTAATGAACTTAACCTGTTCTTTAATAGATTTGATACCACCTCTGCTTCTCACTCTGACCCAGTGTCCTCACACACCATCTCTCCTCCCTCCACCACCTTAGCTGAAACCTTGGGGTCTCTTCACATCCCTCCACCCAACATCTCTGCCAATGCTGCATCCCCATTGCCCACTGATGCCATCTCCTGAAGTATACCTCACCTCCAATACCTCCTCCCCTGCCCTTACCATCTGACTCCTCATCAAAACAATACACAGAACAGGTGAGGAAGGAACTAGTTAAACTAAAGATCAACAAAGCAAAAGGACCAGATGAGATCAGTCCCAGAGTACTTAAGGTGTGTTGTGGACAGCTTGCAGAGGTTTTTCAGAAAGTCTTCAACTTCTCTCTGAGGCTCAAAAAAGTGCCTAAGTTATGGAAAGCTTCCTGTATTGTCCCATTACCAAAAAGAGGCCGTCCCAGTACCCTTAGTGACTTCAGACCAGTAGCAATAACATCACGTGTCATGAAAGTGTTTCAGAGACTGGTCCTGCAACAACTGAGGTCTCAAGTGTCTGAATTTCTGGACCCCCTGCAGTTTGCATATCAGGAACACATCGGAGTGGAAGATGCCATCATCTTCTTAATGCACAGAGCATACTCCCATCTGGAGAGGCAGGGCAACACTGTGAGAGAAATGTTCTTTGACTTTTCAAGTGCTTTCAACACTATTCGGCCCCACCTGCTAAGTGCAAAGATGCAGGAAATGGAAGTTCCCGCAGACATGGTGGAGTGGATCAAAGACTACCTCACTGGGCGGCCACAGTTTGTTCGCCTAGATGGCTGCATATCTGATGAGATGATGAGCAGCACTGGTGCACCCTAGGGAACTGTACTGGCACCATTCGTGTTTACACTCTACACCTCAGACTTCCGCTACAACTCAGGAACCTGTCACCTCCAGAAGTTCTCCGACTCTTCAATCATTGGATGCATCAGTAATGATAACAATGAGAAATACAGACACTTGATAAAAAGTTTTGTTGATTGGTGTAACAACTGTCTAAAGCTCAGTATCAAGAAAACCAGAGAACTGGTGGTGGACTTTAGGAGGAGCAGGAAGACCCCAGTCCCTGTCTCCATCCTTGGAGACGAAGTAGAGATTGGGACTCCTACAAATACCTTGGAGTCCACATTAACAACAAACTGGACTGGTTAAACAATACAGATGCACTCTTCAAGAAAGGACAGAGCAGACTGTTCTTCCTCAGGAGACTCTGTTCCTTTGGTGTGTGCAACAAGCTACTGAAGATGTTCTATCAGTCTGTAGTAGCAAGTGTACTGTTCTTTGCAGTTGCAGGAGGTTTGCAGTGTGGTGGGGAGGCTGGTGAGGCCAACAGACTAAACAAGTTGATCAGGAAGGCAAAATCTTTTGTTGGACTGGAACTGGACAGTCTGGAGGGTGGTGGACAAAATAAACTCCATACTGAACAATTCTGCCCACGCACTTCATGAGGAACTGTGGCGAATGGGAAGTTCATTCAGCCACAGACTAATTCCTCCTAAAGCCAAGATACATATTATACATACAAGTTAATTACTTAAAATTATGTAATTAATAGCAATAAAGTAAATAACATTCAATTTAATAACTTTAAATGAGAATAACTGCTGTAACAATTGAATTTCCCCTTGGGGATTAATAAAGTACTTCTTTAATTTATACCATCCACTTGAAGTGCAAACTAGAAATAATTCAATAAACCTGTAAAGTCCTTAATTTTTTATTATACAGCACTTGACAGTGTTACCTTGTGAGAATAAGTTCACCTTATTTCATGATTATCTAGTGCAGATTTATTTTATGTCTTGGAAAGGTAAAATGAGAGATTTAAAAAAAAAAAAATCTCTAAATGTTCCAGGCAAAGAGCACCAAGGCTAATAAAATAAGGGAAGAGAACAACGAAGTCCAGCTGAAGATCAAGGAGCTGGAGCACAATATCAGTAAGCACCACAAAGACAGCCAGGATGCTGCGGACAAGGTACAAATGTTAATTTACCACCATTATTTACTGGATAAGTATGTTTTGTTTTCCGAACACGTCTGCTCCACTTGCTTTGTTCTTCCAGGTGTCTCGGATGCTGGAAGAACACGATTGGATCCCTTCAGAACGCCAGTTCTTCAGTCAGCCAAACACTCCTTACGACTTCAAGACCAACAACCCTCGTGAAGCTGGCCAGCGGCTGAAGAAGCTGGAGGAGACAACTGCCAAGCTTGAGAGAAACGTCAACAAGAGGGCCATGAACATGATAAATGAGGCAGAGGAGAGGGTGAGGACACAGAACGGGTGTAGGAGATGAGCAGTGTCCACAAATGTTCACCACAGCTTTGTCTAACTCTCTTTCCATTACATTTGTCATCTGCAGTACAATGATCTGATGAAGAAAAAGAGGATTGTGGAGAACGATAAAGCAAAAATCTTACAGACAATTGAGGAGCTGGACCAGAAGAAGAAGGAGGCTCTCAACTTGGCGTGGCAGAAGGTTGGCTTTTTTTTTTTTAGTACTCTGTGTGTTAAGTGATGAGTAACTTCGATTTCTCTATCACTACTTTGAGTATTTTTAATGCAGTACTACCCATAGTGCTTCATGAGCATGGTTAAAAAGACTTTACTGTTAATCCAGTCCTGTTCCCCTCTCGGTAGGTTAACAAGGATTTTGGCTCCATTTTCTCAACTCTGTTGCCAGGAGCCACAGCTAAACTAGCTCCTCCCCAGGACTGTGGTGTCTTGGAGGGCCTAGAGTTCAAGGTGGCCTTGGGCAACACCTGGAAGGAGAACCTCACTGAGCTCAGTGGTGGGCAAAGGTCAGCAAAGACATTGATATGGTTGTTACAGTAACAAGTATGATAGAGGATTGTCTGTCTTCCATAGATGATGAAATAACTTCTTGTTTGTGTTTTCAGATCACTGGTGGCCTTGTCTCTCATCCTGGCCATGCTGCTGTTCAAGCCTGCTCCCATCTACATCTTAGACGAGGTGGACGCTGCCCTCGATCTCTCACACACACAGAACATTGGACAAATGCTGCGCACACATTTCAGACACTCTCAGGTATGGTATGATACACAACATATTTTGTTCATGTTGTCAATCTTAAATAACTGCAGAAGGCAATACGGTAGACTGATGGGGTCAGTGCTGCAACGCTGCTATAGATCTGTGTTTGTTGTGAGTTTGAGGCTCACTGGACGCCCAGGAAATGCAGTAGAGTAACTTTAATTTATTTTCCTCCAGTTTGTGGTGGTGTCCCTAAAGGATGGCATGTTCACCAACGCCAATGTCCTGTTCAAGACAAAGTTCGTCGATGGCATGTCCACAGTGACACGGACTGCGCTCAACCAGAGTGATGCCAACCTCTTTCAGAAAGGCCAAGACAAGGCTCGTTCAAAAGACAAGAGGAACAAGCAGCTGATCAGCTAATAATTGTAGAGTAACGACAGGACAGTCAAATTTCTGATATCGTCGTTTCTAGAATCCTTTTTTGTGCTTTATACAACATCAGTTTCATGCTTCTGTCTTCCATATGTAAGTAATCTCCTTGTGAACCTCTTTCTCTCATTTGTATACATCCTAAACTTTTTAACTGTAAATGTTTGTTCTTCTGCAAATTCAGTTTTTTATGTTGCTAACTTGACCCTATATTTTAGTAGATAAAGTAGTTGAAATATTAATGGCTCAAGTTGATTTATTCCCGTGGTCATGTCTTGTCATGCTTTGCAGACTGCATCAAATTTCTCTGTAGCGGTAATATGGGTGGGGGTAGGGTGATTTGAAAAACTGGGGGGACTGTAGGAGTTATCAGAAACTAGTGATTCAACTGATTCACACACTGAACTAAAATTTTGAGTCTGTTACACTGGTAAGTTTTACATTTATACCATTTTACTGTAAAAACTACTGTATTAACAGTTTGCAGTTTAAGTAGAGTAAAACTTTGTAAACAATACAAGTATACTAATAATTATTGCCAGGTCACTCTTGAGATAGGATTTTTTTAAAATATACAATATATATAATACTGAAACATAAAGTTTGTAAAATATGGGGATTTGTTTGAGTTTATTCTGGTAAGTCTCAGCTGATCCTTGTACTGTAGCTAGAAAGTCATGTAGGAATTAATATTTTCTTTAGGTTGTTGTATTTACCTTGTTCTAATAAATTCAATCAGCCAAGCTTTGCAGTAATTCCATATACATAGGTGCAGTTTCATATGGCTTTTTAGTGATACATTTCCAGATGTAGTGAAACATATTTTTCCATCACTTGTGGTTTCACTGACATGTGAAGTGTTGGCACCTGATTGGTTTGACATTACTCTGTTCCCTACATTTAAAACTGAAAGTATAACCATCATTCTGTATGAAGGCAAAAGAAACTTACAGGTCCAAATGACCAAGGTAGTTTTATTTCCATCAGGGAGAAATTCAAACAACTGTAGCATCACTTTGAATTTAACAGCAGGATTTTCACTATTTTCAAGACTTGACAAAATATGTTGTATCTTGCTCATTTGCCTTGCAAACAGGAGAAAGAACACCGTTTTCAGGACATGTTCAGAGTACAAACTATGGATGAGCTGAGCAGTCACACTTGTGTGTTAGTCCAGGTAAATGACTTGACTGTTGTTCAGATATTTAACGAGCAGGCAAGCCCACAACAGTAGTAAAAAGTCCCCATTTCGGGGCTATAGATATTCAGTGCCCACAAACCCAATACACTGGTTTATATACTATTCATTATAGTATCTTAATGTCCAATTACATGAACCAAATAAAATTTCTTTAGACAATGGATAATAGCCTTATCCCTTGCCAGAGCAAGTTGTGTTATTTTAGTCTCTAAGCTTCGTCAGCCACAAACGTGAACCAGCTTGACTGGAGTCGTCTATTGCACAAGCCAGCTTCCAAGCCCATGAATAATATGGATACGTAAGGCAATGATCTGAGAGGTGTAAATATTTAAGGGAAGACAGCTATACCAAAGAGGTCAGTCAGGGTGATACACTGTTTTGTTTTGCTCATACAGACATTAAAAGAAGCTGATAGTCTGTTTTGTTGTACTGTGTTTTTAACTGGATGTTTTGGGTTACTCATTGCATGCCTAAGGTTGACTCTGGATGTGTCTGCGCAACTCCTGAGCCTTGTCCCTCAGTTCAGGTCTGCTGTCGGACTGCAGCATTGACAGGGAGCGCTGCAGCTGCTCCCGGCTCTTCACAGACACACAGTCCCACTGCTCACTCTCTGTTAACGGCACAGAAGATGGAATCAATACCCATGAAAGTGTGTACCAAAACCCCAGACATCAACCTCACAGCGACATGAGAGGAAAAGAAACGTTATAAAATAACGTTTTAGTCTGTGTTAGAACGACTGTCCAACATTTCCATTCCTAAGCCATGCTGCTGTCATTGGTCTTAAAGTGTAGGAATGCTATTTCAGGGGACAAGATGAGCTACATGAAATCATTTGCGTTTTTACAGTTGAAACAAAATGAACTAAATACAAACTGAACTATGCCGGTGAAGACAACGTTCATCAAAACAAAACAAAACACTACCTCCAGTTCTCTTGACGATCAGATCCACAACTGACAAAGCCCCTGTCCTCACAGATGAGTAACTTTTGTTTTCTGGAGAGGAAAACATCACCAACATGGAGGTTAAACCCATGCACATTAGAGATTTATTCAGAATACACTGAGCTTATTAGGTCCTTACCTAAAGGGTATGTGAGAGCAGCACAAGTCTCTGTGAGGATCTGTGACAGTGAATTGAAGTCTTCACTGCCCTTCTCTAGCAGCAGCAACCTGTCAATCCCACACCCCAGACAAAACATAAAGCAGATATAATCATTTAGATGAGACATGTTAGGAAAAAACGGCAAATAAGTGTTGCTTCGCTGCTTCTCACCCCTGGAAGTATGCCTTCATGGACTGTAGGACAGAAAGCTGAACTTTCCAAGTGCTTAATTTCAGCTTCTCACACATAAGTCCACACACCTCCACCTGGAAACGAGCTACAGACACACATTCGGCCACCAATTACTACCATAGTACTAAACTACAGTAGTTCTGTCAGTGGTTGAAATATTTATATGGAAACTTAAAACCATATTATTTGATACACACAATTCTATTGAAAGAAAATGGACAAACATTTTCTTTAAAAAAAGACTGACTTATAATCCATTAACCTTTTCGAATGTAATAAATGAGACATTTAACAAAATGTCCTTTTGAAGAGGAATTCCATTTACACAAGCTTTGCAGTTTGCTTGAAAAGGACACATTTATTAATGGATTCATATGTCCCTAATGGGTTCAAAGGTCCAGCATCTTCCTCCAGTTAACAAAGGAAAAATATGATTTCATACTTAAAACTTAACTGAGGAAAAGATCTGTCAGATCCAGCAATTATATGTTTCAATATGTCATATGTATGCAGCTTACCCTGAGTCTCTGGGTTCCTGGGCCAAGTCTTTCCAAGTGTCTCAAAAGCACAGAGAAGAGCTTCAGTCTGCAGTTCTTTCTCCCTCACATCTCTATCATCATCGTCATCCCCCAACAATCTTGGGGACGTCCCGCCGCTCTCCGGGCAGCTCTGTCGGGGAAAATCAAGATAAACTAATCACAGTTAAGACACTTCGTAAAATGTGTTAATGTCTAATGACATTACCTTGAGAAAGAAAACTATTATAACAATATTATCAAATGTGTAGATGTGATTTAACCTTCTTGATCAGGGGGAAAAGGATCTCTGCCATGTTGCTGAAACGGTCCTCCTGACTGCTGTGAAGCACATCTCCAGCACAGTGCAGAGCGGCCATTTTATACACCAGAATCTCTTTACGGCATTCCTTCAACACGACGTCCAGCACCTCAGAGATGGTGGGCTGGCCGGCGCAGGGCTTCTGCAGCTCAGCGCTGAAGGTGACAGGAAGAAAACAGGTATAAATGACAGCTAATGAACCTTGTCCTTCACATAAAACAGGCATCTGCAAAGGTCTCACCTGCATTTGGTGACAACTGATCCAATGGCTTTCAACAACTCTTCCTGGTTCAAAAACACAAATAAAATCTATTTTAACACATCAAATGGTATTTTCTTCTTTGCGGTTGTTTTAGCAATTGTTACCTTGCCAGCCCACGTGCGCCCAGCCAGTCCCTGCATTAAAGCTGTTAGCACCAAACCAAGGTGTGGTGCCACCAATGAGCCCGTCTGTTCCTTGGCAACAGTCGCCATGGCGGCTGCGCCCTGGGCCTTCATCTTCCAGGACTGCGACTGCAGTGCTCTCTGCGTGATGGCTATCAGCTCCGTCATGTACAGCCTTATGCCTCCAAAGCTTCCTGAGAAGAAGAAAATAAGAGATGTGAAAAACTGCACATATAAATAATTGGCATGTGTTTCTAACGTATGTCTATGTCCAAACATGCTATTTTTCCACTACTGTAAATTATTTCAACAAATTATTTTGTAAGTCATTAATTCTATGAAAGTGTTTTATTTTGCTAACAAACTGAATCCTCGTTAAAAATGACAAGTAGTAATTCCAAGCAGTGTTTGTGTGTCTGTTTCAGATCTTCTATTTCTTTTTTATTAGGCGAGTACTTCTCACCTGGGACGTTCTCCTGCCACACCTCAGCCCACAGTGTGGCATCACGGCTCTCGCCTTTCTCCTCATCAGGACCTGGGGCCTGATGCATTCCCAGGAAGGCGAGTGGAAGAGCCACCCCTGCATGGCCTTTCAGCACGTCGGGACTGTAGTGGCTGATGGCATGCACAGTCAACACGCATGACGACTTATAAATGGGCTCTGGAAGAACGTACAGTCACAAAGTTACTGTATAGTACAAATGCACAGTTCAACCAGAAAATAGTACATTTCTGATTCCTCACCCTCTTTCTCCAGGTACCAGGTGTTGAGTTTCAGTAGTAGTTTCTCTACACTGCTGTCTTTTGCTGTCTGATGGGGAAAACAAATAACAAACTATGCTGAGTCACGAGAACAATCTCTCCCACACTTGTTGTCATAAGATTCCTCATCAGAATTGGTGCTCACCCTGACAAGGTGCCCCAGAGCAAAGGCAAACGCTTTCTGTATGACAGTGCTCCTGTCATGGATCCCATTCAGCAAGGCGCTCATTAGTTTACCTGGAAACAGTCCCAGTGTCGTTAATTCACTTTCAACAAACAGTAAATCCGTCACAAGACCAGAAGAAAAGTGTCTTGTACTGTGCTGTACCTGAGTATGGGGTGAGGTCCTGAGGACACTGCACTGTGAGCGAAACAATGACACTAGCACAGCCACCCTACGAAGAAGAGGCAAGGATTAGCAAGCTCACCTGGTACCTGATAGCTTAGCAAAATCTGAGGAAACAACCAAAGAGAGTGACAGGAAGATGCAAAGAAGCAGGCACGACTATATGAAGGAGTTTTACCTTGGTGCCCAAGCCCACTCCACTCTTGAGCAGCTCACAGAGCCTGGGAACCAGCTCTCCCAGTACAGAAACATCAAGATGCTGCAGACACTGAGCACAGGGACACACAAAGCACAAAACATTTATCTTTGTGACACTTTAAAGTAGAAACCTCAGCTTTGTATTTCTTTTTACCATGTTAATGGTCTCCATCATTGAGGAAGACTTTGCAGCACTTAGTCTAGCAGCATCCATGGCACTCTGGAGGGACAAGAAAACCTATGTGTAATCTAACCTGTGATAAAATGTACAGGCTTTATTTACAGGACTTGGGTAAAGATGTGACGTGAACTCTTGAGGTTACCTTCTCTTGCTCTGTAGCTCTGAGGCTGAGGTAATTGAGGACCTGAGGCTCCAGGGTGCTGAGGGCCTCCAGCAGGGCAGGGATGAGTCGAGAAGCATGAGGCTTTAGTCTGGCCCCAGCTGTCTTGCTTATCTTCACCAGAGTCTGGATACTGGTAGAAAATAAAACTGATGGGTTGAGAGAGAACCACACAGCACAAAAAGTATTGGGGCGACTAAACAAACATGTTGGAACATTTCTTGGTGCTTTGATTAGTGACTCAAAAACAAAAAAAACAAACTGTTAATGCATCTCCAACAGAGATCTGTGCAGGATTAAATGTTGATATACTGTAAGCTGATAAAAATTTAATTTAGCTACAACCTTTAACATGTGCTGTTTTCCATTCACTCTTATACTACTAAAGTTTCAGAGAACACAACCAAGACCACTTCAATGAAAGGTTATTACCTGAGTGAGCGGACTTCTGACACGTTACTAACAATCCCCTTTTCCAGCAGGGTAGGCAACAGTATGGCCACTGTTCTCTGGGCTGCAGAGCCCGTGGACTCACACATACGTATACACACCTGGACACGACAGAAAAGGGTGTGTGTCATGGGGCAGATTACTAGACAGTCACATGGGTACACAGAAAACACACAGTCACATGCACATAGTCGTGGTGCAAATATACTTACCTTACTGAGCGTTTTCAGAGTTAGATCTGCAGCCTTCCTCACAGATTCCTGAAATATTCATATTATTATATCGTTATTATTTTGTATATTTATTCTACTGTTATGAAGTATATCATACATAATCTAAATATTGTCCTCGTTATCAAATGTTTTCATCATCCAATAGTGTCAGGTTGGCTCACATTACTTGTGCTTGGCAGATACAAGCAACACTGATTCTGACTTGGTGCTCACCTTGATGTCATCTAGGACTCTGAACAGTGTTTCCCACATTTCTGCCAGATGATCAATGAGGTCATCAGTCTGACGGCCACGAATCAGGTCATTTAGGGCCAGACAGCTGTTAGAAGAATCAGTGTATCAAAGTCCACTCCTTTGAACCACTGCATGATAACACAGGCCTCCTGATGTTCAACTGGTACATTACCATAACTGCAACCGTGAGTGTAACTACAGTGTAACAGGCTGTTAAAGTGTGGCTGAGGAAATATGTAAAAGGAAACAAATCAGGCAAATAAAACCTAAAGGAAAGAAACAAACTAAATCTTCATGCGTTTACAGTAGCTCCACACAGTCAACAAACGCCAAATTAACAGATGAGAGGAGATACACTAATCAGTGACAATTTTAGTTTTGTATTGTTGATATTCAGAGTGTGTACTATTACTGTACCTGGACTCCCGGACCCTCCAGGTGTTACTGGTCAAGTTGGAAATGACATCCTGCAGGATGTCCTTAAGATATTTGTCCACCTGGGACACATCACAAGCAAATATACAAAAATAATGTTTCTGAAGATGGCAGTCATTTACTTTTGAGGTTACACACATTTCCTTTACCAGCGTGTCTTTTCTGTTTATGTTCTGTTCTAGCATCAACTCCTACCAGGGTCTTATCAGTGACCAGGGCATCCCAGATGCTGGTCATGGCCTGGCGAATGCTCAGGTTGGGGTCGAACTGGTAGCGATACAGTCGGGGCACAAGCTGGGGCAGGAACGGAGCCAGCTGTTCTCCGGCCTTGGCAGCAATCACGTGAAATCCGAAAGCTGCACCCTGAAAGGGTGGAGGAGGGAAGAGCTCAGGTGGGAGAACAGGGCACGACGTGGCTCGTGTAACGAATGAGAACAAGGATGAGTGTGATACCTTGCGGGAGTTCCACATGGCGTGGTGATTGGCCAGATTCATGAACTTGTAAACAAGATCTGGTTGGTTCAGGTCGCTAGCCAATGAGCAGAGCTCCTTGTATGTGGACAGGCCATGGCTGCCAGGAACCATCGAAAGCGAGAAAAAGCTTAACTTATGAAAACTGCATCACAAAATCTGTCATCTCATTTGTAACATTACTGTGGATAAGAATGGCGCAAGTAAGGCTAAGAGGTGACCTATGTCTTACCCATCAGGTGTTTTCCCCAAACCCTCTCCTTGGAACAACTCTGTTTCTCCTGATACAGTATGTTTCACTCTGTATGTTAGGAAAAATAACATTTTAGACTCTCTCTGTATTCACTGAAAGTTTTTCATCTTCCTACAGAAGTGACACTAATTCTCTCTCGTTGTTTTACCGTCTCCTTTATACAACCACCCCACTCACCTTTTCCCAGTCATGAGGGTTTCCACCAGTGTTGACACCAGTTCCTGCTGATCATTCTCTCCTCCCATTTCGTAGACCAGACCAAGGCCTTTAGATGCCACATCCTGACTCAGTTCTGGATAAAAAGAAACAAAGAGCGACAGATGAAGAGCTGAGAGAAACAGAAAGAGAGTGGGTTGTGGCTGTTTTGAAATGCACAGGTATATTTGGCAGTAATGAGCAGATCAATCTGATTAGACAAAACTCTTTTCTTACCATCAGGGTCTGAGAGAACACAGATGAACGCCACCTGAATCTCCCTTAAATGTGACTGAGGGGAGTAAAGGAAGAATACACTTTAAATGACAACAAAAATGATTTGACATAAAAGATTCAAAGATTCTACTCTTGTTTATCAGAGTTCCTGGTCTGTACTGATCCATATTTGTTTTAAGATTCAGAAATATGCTGTTGTGCAATACACCCACTGTGATTTCCTTGTGTTGGCTGAGTTTTTTGACAAGGGAGAGCAGCCATATGCAGGCTGCCTGTCGGACGTGGGGGTTCTGGCTGGGTATGTACTTGGACAGGATGGAGTTGAGGACCCACAGAACCACATCATTGTTTTTCACATCTGACAGGAAAAACATGAAATTGAAAGTTGAAATGTTGCTCAGGAACTAAAACAGCTACTTTAAGTGAGGATTTCACATTAAGATAAAAATTAAGATTTCACCAGCACACGTTGTACAGAGAGGCAGAATGATTTGGTCTGACAGATCTGATTATTTAGCAATTAGCTTTAATATAGAACTAAATCAGATCAATTTAAACAACTCATTCTATTGCTAACTGTGTGAAAAACTCTTTGAAGCACAGCTCATAATCCAAGTGCAAACTAAAGAACTTACTGTGTGGTGGACTGTACTGATCCTCCGTGCAGGTCCATGGGTCTCTGGCAGCTCTGGAGCTGGTACCTACTGCAGCACTGGTGATAGCCTCTCCCACGGTGAACTGTAGCTCCACCTGTTTGGCCTTGACATAAAAATAAACAAATGAGAGCTGTTGTCATAAATGAGCTACCAGACAACAACTCAAGCAGATATGAATGGATAAATGAAAACATATCCATGCTCAGTTTTTTTCATAAGCCAAGACTAACTTTCTTTTAAATAAGACAGAGCTCCCAATGCTCTGTTTTTTCATAAGCCAAGTCTAATTTTCTTAAATAAGAGAGCTCCCAATACAATCTGTTTTTACATAGTCTATATTATTTATATATATTTTTTTCCACCTCTACAGAATCCATGAGTCCCTGCAGCAGCTTCTTCTGGTGAGGGAAGTCTCCGTCTCCCACTGGTAGGTAACCCAAGGTCTGGATGGCTCGCTCCTTCATCTGGACAAACAAAACAAAAACAATGCAAGTTACCAATTAGATTTATCATTACTACACACAATATGAATATAGCACAGGCACAGTGTGCCCTGCTGATTGATTTGTCATCACTGAACATAATGTCATGAGAGCCACTTCTTCTTGTGGTGTCCCAGCTTACCTTCATGCTCTCCTTGCCAGAGGGAATGCGGGACAGCAGGTTTTCCACAGAGGAGAGTTGGGTGAAGCCCTCGCCCTCCGCAGGGATCAGCAGGGCACTGTTCCGCCCAATTTCTCCCAGAGCTGTACAGGCTGCGACTGCCAGCAGTGCACTAATGCTGTCCAGGAAGGAACCTGCATGGGTACAAACAGTGTGTGAACCCAGACAGAAATAACATGTCTAATTTTAATTTGTGTACACACAAGTTTTATGTGGGCAAATAAAACGAAACATGTTTTGATACAGCAAGGAGATTTTAAATGTATGTCTACTTATCACAATCTAGACACAATGCAATTATTATTTAAAAAAACAAAAAAAACAAAAAAAAACAAAAAAAAAAAAACATACCGACTGTCTTGGTGGCCATGGCAACAAGTCCGTCATCTTCTTGAGAGGAGATGCTTATTTGCTGTCCCAGGTTCTGGGTGGAGTCACTAGAGCTAACAGATTTCTTCTTGCTCATGTACCTTCCCACCATGTAGCCGAGAGCCAAAATGGCACCATGCTGAGTCTCAGGACTCTGTAAATCAAAATCCATATTTAGGCACAATAAAAAGTAAACAACTTTACCAACTCCAGATATTTGTAGAGACAAAGCGCCATACATGGTTGTCTTTGGTGATTTTGACCAGATTGTGAACAGCTGTCTGCAGATCGTTGCCAGTCATGGTGGAAACCACCACAGCGTACAACTGGGCTGCTAGCTCCCTCATGTCCTCCTTATTTGTGTTCATCAGACTCTGGAGGAGAAAACATCTGTTATTACAGATGAATGCATTAAGCCCAATTAGGCTCATGGTTTTACGAGATCACATGACATAGCTCAGCAATGCTAATAAATTAGCACACCATAAATAGAACTGCCTCCATCTTATGACTAAAACATACGAATAAATGAAATACCTTAAGCCAGTCAATTTTTTCAGCAAATCTGGAAGCCAGTTTTTCTGGGCAGACAGACACCACCTCCAGGAGACAGTACATAACAGAGATTCCTGTACAGAGAAAAATTATGAGGTGGAATTAATACAAATTCACTTAAAGCAAGATGGAGAAATAAAAAGTTAATACAAGTATAAAGTGATAAATGTCAGTACACTAATAAATGTCACTTGTAACACAGCCAAGTCATGAGAGCTATACATTGACTTTATCACAGTGACTCTCAGAAGATTGCACATTTTAAGAAACTTACAGTCCCACATGGCTTTATCTTATAAGCTGAATTCATTGTCATTATTAACCAGGCATGACCTGACAATCCAGTTCACACTCCTCAAAGCAGTTTTCACACCTTACTGCAATAAAATTTATTTCTGTGTGAAGCCACAATAAGCCAGACCCCCCAGAAGAGTAGGTTAATTTCAGTCACCTCCTACAGCAGACAGCAGCTGCTGCAGCAGGTCCATGTAGACATGAACAGGATTAGTCTCAGAAGACTTTGATACCGAAGGCTGGGTCTCAGAGGACAACAACGTGTGGACGTAGTGACCGATGGCTGGTGCATCATCCTGCATGTCCGCCAAGCGTGTGGACATGGGTACAGCACCAGCACTGTGGGCTAAACACATCCTCAGGTACAGCACAATCTGGCAAAACAGGAAATTTAGATAGACACCAAGTCAGGTGTCTGCAGCAGGAAAAAAAAAAAAAAAAAAATCTATGTACTTCTCCAGAGATACACACTTAATTTGTGATGTCAGAGGCTGACCACCAATTAGTATTTACCTCCCCAAATGCAGATGGGTTAAAAGGAATAGTGGATGTTCCAACAATGTACTTAGCTGGAGTCTTGATCCTCTGAGCTGCCTGATAAGGACAGGAAGAAAAATATATTAGATAATACTGTATCTTTAGGCAAAAAGTCCAGCTTGTAACCTCGGTGATAACAAAATATATACAGAGGGCCCCACCTTCTCCTGGACATAGGCCACCATGTCAGGGAAGGACGGCATTGGCTGTGGTTCCTCCTTCTCTGAGCTCTTGGTAGGAAAAGCCCTTAGCACCCTCTGGGCTTCCATAGACACCTCCTCCCTCCTAAAACACAGAAGGCAGCTCATTTTATCCAGAGGCAAGTAAATATTAGGGATGCACCGAATATTCGGCCACCGAAAATTTTCGGCCGAAAGACTTTTATCACCGAAACATTACGACCGAAATGTTGTGATGACGCAAACAGAAACCGCGACCTGCACGTGCTTGTCTGAAGCAACATGTCTGCGGTGTGGACGTATTTCAGTGTATCTGAGAAAGACCCACGGACATTCTTTGAAACTTTAATATTAATTTATGCAATTGCAATGCCTTGATTTTAGTAAAGTCAGTACACAGCCATAGCCATAAATTCAATGGTACTAATAATTGGCATAATTTCTTTCGGTGTTTTGGTTTTCGGCCTTGGTTTCCTCTTTTTCGGTTTTGGCCAAGAATTTTCATTTCGGTGCATCCCTAGTAAATATTATTGTATCATCTCATTTTAGTTGTTTCCCATTGTGTACAATAAGTGCAAATTGCTATTTGATCATTCTTGGGTACTGGGACTTACGGGTCTCCAGCAGCCAATAGCAGCAGGTATCTTGACGGCACATGATCAGGAGCAAAAACTGTGCTGGCAAACTTCATGGCCACCTGACGAACCTGCACCTCCGGCTGTCCAAGAAGGATTATTATTATTATTTTTAATAGGGTTTGATTTGCTTGATGCCTATTTACTAAAATAGTTAACTTTTTTTTTTTAAATAAAACAACCTGCGTGCACTCACCTTTCCAATGTATGCAGCCACCAGAGCCTCCATCAGGTTCAACAGTGCCCCCTGGAGGTTGGCATAAGCTCCAACCATCATAGACAAAGCTTCTTGAATGGCAAGACGAACGTCAGGCTCCTCCTAAAGATGATAGCAATGTGTTTTTTTTAAATAAAAACTTCAGCACTGGACTAGATTGGGTAACACTGTGGATTTCCACACTGTGGGACAAATAAAAGGTTATCTTGTTTTAGACACACCACTGTGCAAGAGTAACATACTGTCAGTACATTTGTCAAATTTGGCTTGCCTACCTTACACATGGATTCAAAAAACTGCTGCACGAGTGCAATATCTTTTGTGAACAGCTGTGGCATGCGGCTAGAAGACATAAAAATACAGAGGATATAAAAAGCCAAATCTAAAATCCTGCACCAAGCTGGCAATGTTTTTGGGAAAAAGAGAATATTTATTTATACCTTGACAGCTTTCCAACTGCAGAGTAGGCAACACAGAGTAACTTAGGATCCTGCAATGACAGATTTTGTTTAGTGGGTAACTAAAAAAAGTGTAAACTAGGAGATTAAACGTATGTTATTAGTATTTGTTTTACCTCCTTGTATTCATTAATGAGTTTGGTAAGGCCATTAAGTAGCATCAGACCCAACGGCTTATTCGTATTCGGGCACCTAAAAAACAGGTTAGAAGAGGACGATTTCTTTATGAAAATGCAAACATGTTTGCTTTGTCATGGACAAAAATCTTTCCTGGAGGCTTTTACAGAAAAGAAAAAGTTTTTCTTACACCATGCAGATGTGATGGACAAATTGCAAAGTGAGAGAGAGCAACTTGTTGTTGGTGTTGGCTCCAAACAGACCATCATACACAACCTACAGAGGAAAGGGAACCAATGAGATTGAATGTGCTGGAACATTTCCTTGAAGATGAATTAAGCACAGACAAATGTTATACCTGGATGTTAGCTGGGAAGCACTCTGCAGCTAAGCGTGACCGTAAAAGATGCGGCAGGATCTTCAGTTTGACTCTAGTGCTAACTGGCTCGTGTTTCAGCTCTTGTTTCACATTGCCGCCCTAGTGCACATACAAAACACAATTATATACTTCAGTTTTAAAACCAAACCTCACAGGTTAAGCTTCAAAATGAAAGGTTGAGTTTATAAACCTTTGTTTTAAGAGGAACATCACCCAGATACACCTTGTACATCTTGTTGATAACTAGAGGATTGTTCCAATCAATGATGCTGAAAGATAAAAGAAATGCATGACTGAACACACAAAGAAAAGTTTGTGATTACAGTATATCTTTACAAATTACTCAAAACCAACTTATCAGCTTGATAAACAACGAACGCACGAGGAAAAGATATTTGGACATTGAATCAAACATTTGGAGCATTATTGATCAGACCAGGGACCAGGCCACATAAGGGTATCTACATCATCTTCATTAATTTAGTCTGTGCATGTCAAAAAATGTGAGCAACACATTTTGCACCTCAGCTCCATCAGGCTAGCTCGAAGTGTTATGATTTTTAATTTGGGAATTTACTGTATAAGTCACTAGGCTAAAGGAAAGATTGGTGACTGGATGACTTGATCACTGTTGATCCAGACATAAAGCAAATTATGTAACCTCGTCATCAAACCTCTGTTTGCTCTTCAGTTCCAGATCAGCAGCAGTGGCCACACTGTGCCGGGTGTCGCTGGACGCCACAACCAGATGAACCACTGTCTCCACTTCTGGAACTTGCTTTGCCTCTATAAATTTCACTATCCCTAGCTTACACTGTTGAAAATAAAAACACAAAGATGGGAGTCATTAGGTAACAAACACAATATGCATCCCTCACCACATGAATAATCATGCAGCCCTCATTGTACCTGCTCTAGTTGTTCAGCGCTCCACTGGGCTTCTCCAATCACCCTCTTGGCAGCATAGACACTCATCCCTGGGGGAGGCTGGGGTAGACTCTGACCACCCACTGCCACTGTCCCATCTGCAGAACTTCCCTGGGAGGCTGAGGGAGCAGGACGAGTCGGCGACTCATTAAGCACAAACCTGAAGGAAACATTATGACAGCACATCAATGTTCTTGTTCAGAAGGTAAAATGCTAATAAACTCAGTCATATTATTACACAAACTCACCCGTAAGGCATCAGCAAAACATCTAACATGAACTCCAGCAGCAGGGTCACTGTCTTTGGCCGCTCTGTTAAGTTGAATGGAGAAGCATTCTTGGACGTGTCTGCAGGATACTTCATATGGTAAAGAGTAGGGATCAGCAGGTGCATCAGGCTGAGAGAAGAAAGAGACAAAAGGAGTAATCCAGCAGAGAGAAAAGGTTTGGGGCTGCATGTGTGCATAACTTTATACAGGTGTCAATCAAGCAAAAACTCAAGTGCATCTGAAAAACACACTCATTTTAACCAATTTAATAGTAAATACCCCTGTGTATTCTGAAGCACGTGAGTGTGTGTGCCCTTACCTGTCCTGCTGTGGCTGTGGTTTGCCTTCCATGGCAGTGAGGAGAGTGGGGGCTAACTCACACTGTTTCCCCACCTCCAGACGTGGGTAACCCATTTTAATGTAGATGATGGTAAAATTCTGAAAAAAAAGTGTGAATCTTAGTCACTACTAATCTTTCCTAGTGAAGCTAAGTCAAATCCATCTATCATCATTGACATGATCATATAAACTCTACTCACTCTAAATATTAAGAAATCAATAAAAAAGTATTTTTCTGATGTGGTACTATATTCACAAAATTACAAAAACCCAGATGCAACCTTGAAAGGTACAGTGAAATTGAGTTTTGTCCAAAACTGTCAATAGTCATCTTGTATTTCTACTAACCTAGCTCAGGGATGTTATGACATTCTAGACAGGCAAAAACAAAGAATTGACGTCATTATCGATGAATATTACACATCCCCCTAGATAAGACAAGACTCTTACAGTAACAAAGGAGGCAGCTGCAGGGTCTTGGTACTGCACCAGCAAAGTTTCCACTGGCAGTTGAATCTTAGGTCGGCTTTTTATTCTCTTGTTCAGGTGGACCAGCAGCTCCATTACCTGGGAAAAGGAGAGTGATTTGGTGGTTCAATCGCATGAAACATCATAAATAAACGCTTACTAGTAAAAGAGAATTATCCACATTCATTGACAGTAAAAAAAGAATCTGTTTCATTACAACACAACAGACGTTTTAAGGGTTTTTGTCATATTTTAATACATTTCTACTGCAGAGGAGCTAATATTCAGGTGTGGCCTCTACAGAGCCCACACTGAAGCAAGAGTAGCCGTAATCTCTTCAGGCATAGCGGTAGGCAACACCATTCTTACTTTCTTCCTCACACCCTCCTGAACGCTGGAGAGCTTGAGGAGCACAGGGGGCAGGAACTTGGAGATAATGTCCTGCAGCTGTTCATCTGTTTCTGCGTGGCCCAAGCGAAGGAACACACGTTCCAGTTGATCTGCCCAACACGAGAATAACAGCAAACATATTTAACACCCTGATCAACTCACCCTTACAAATATAGTTTCTCGCTGTATTAATTTGGCAATGGCTCATCATTCAAATGTGAAAGTACAACTCACTGGGTGTGTGCAACCACCAGCTCATATACATACACATACACATACACACTTTGATACAGCTACAAACTACAAACAGATGGTCGCTCCAGTGTCTGCTCACCCTGCCAGCTGCTGTTGATGCCACCAGCACCCACCACCCCCCGCACAGAGCCCAACGCCCATCACCCAGCTAAGTTAGCTAACGCTGTACTATCCACGCATTTCACCGTTTCCATGTCGTGTCCCTGGATTATCAATGACACCGCACGCAGTGAGTCCCATTTGGCCTAAACACTGAAGCTGCCGGCCCCACCATGACAGGCCGAGCCGAGACAGATTGTCCCGACTGGTTTCCTTCCCACCATGACTGGGCAAACGGCCTTCCGCCGATAGCTTCCTGCTAACTAGCAGCACACCTGGGTAGCTAACTGTCATTCGCCCCGTTTTAACTACAGATTGATCGTTTCTTCAGAAAGATCCTGCTCTTCAAATAGATCCGTCCGGTTCTTAAAATGTGTCTTTTCACACCCGAAAACACGACGGTTCAGTAGCGATTAACCTCCAACAACACAGAAACAAACTTACTGAGTTCATCCTGGGCAGCCATGTTTGCAGCGACTCATTAGCGACCCCGCAGTTTAGCTACTGGGTGTCACTGAGCCCAGCAGCTGGTTCACCCATGGCACAAAGAAATCTCACTCATTCACAGTAAATCTAAAACGGGAAGTCGTTTAAAGAAAAAAAATTAAATTTCTAATGTTTAAATTACCAAACAAACAAATAAAAAATAAATAAATAGAGGAAGATGCCTTTTAGCTAACCCGTATGCTGCGCGTACTTCTGCGTCCTTTCCTTTTTCCATTTCGACTTCCCACCTGATTACAAAAATACAAATAAATAAAAAAAACTGTATTTTTAACAATTTATAATGAATGTCAAAATTCAAATTTGAAGGTTACCTGCACTAAATTGTACAATAAATAAAAATAAATGGAGATAACTCTTTAATTAAAACTCTTTAAATATAGCATTTAATTATTATCAGTGAATACCAGTGTCGCGTTAAACAACAGCCGGCCATTCACAGAGAACTTTAAAATGTTTAAGTTTAGTTAAGTAAATGTTTAACTACAAAAAAGCATCATTAAAAATATATTATATTATGTTATATTATATTATATTACATTACATGTCTCGCAGCGCGTGGATGAGGGACCCGCTCGGTCCACGGGCTGTGCGTGCTCGCGTGGTGACACACGGGCGGTCGCACGCACACACCCCCTCACCCCCTTCACGGAGCAGCTGTCATGTGAATCAGCTGGACGAACAAGGAAGAGGCTGGAGGAAAAGCAAGTCCTTCTTTCTAAATTAAGGTACAATATTTATGTGCTCGTGGAAACTGCATGTGATATACCGTTACCGGTTCACCGGAGCTCGCGTTCCGCCACATCGACAGCGAACCGTGCGCGTTTCATGTGGAGAGTTAGCCGAGCTGTCCGCGGATAGCTTCCCGTTAGCGTTCCGAGCCGGGTAAGTTGGCACACACTCCTGCTACAGGGCATAGCTTAGCTCGTGTAACCTGCACGGTACCGAAAAATATCGTGGTCGTCACATGGGCCGTGTTTATGACACCGAGCGAGCTAACTAGCCGCGGCCTGTCTGTAGCTCGCGAGGGACATTTAAACCCAGGCATCAACTTAGCTGAGCGGCGGCTAGCGGGGCTAGCTGTACAGTTCGCCGTGTTTCCTAAGTGCTGTCCCCGCATGGTGCAGGGTCAGGTCCCATGGAGACGCACACATTTAGTCCACAGTAGGATGCGACTGTAAGTTAGCTGCGTTAGCAGTTCAGCCATTACTTGGCATCATAACAAAACGTAGGCTAGTTGGCTAACGACGTTAGCAGCTTGGCAGACAACAAAGATCCCACAACTACAGATGGTCGTGCATTATTAAAAGCGAAGGTATAATGCAGCTGAGATTTAATAATTCACGGACAACAATTTTATTAATAATAGGCCTAATTTGGGTAAAGTAGGTTTGGAATCAGAGTTTGGAAAGCTGAACAAAGAGTAAGACTGTAAACACACTTTGTCTATTGACAGTAGCTGATTTTTTTTGTTTAACTTTGAAAAGCCTGTAATTGCTTGTTACATAATCAGGTCGCACGCAATTATAATGTGGATTGTAGGGAAGTAGCCGTGTGAGCAAGTTGTGAGGTGAGAAGCACAATAGCTGCACTCGGTGCAATGTGGTCCTTTGTCTAGGTGCACCCTAAAGTCAGAGTCGGGATGGGACAGAAATCTGAAGGTTGTTAGCATCAGCAAGGATCACAGGATCAGATCGACATTTGTTGAATCACTACTTCCATCTAGTGGTGAACTTGTCCCCAACACACAAACCAGCTGTCCCATAGTCAGTTTAAACTACACACCTATAGATTCCCCTAGGGCAGTGGTTCTCAAACTTTTCCTGCCATTCCCCACTTAAGGCCTAGCATAAAGTTTCAAGCCCCACTTCACCCAAAAAATGACAATGAGACTTATTTCAAACTTAAAATGTTTTAAAATTAAAATGTATTCAAAATAACTTCTAAATAAATAATACAGAGTTCAAAATAAATAAAATGAAAGTGCAATTGTGTAATTACTTCGAAGTCAAGTGGTTTATTGACGAGATTGGGGTGCGTTGTTTCTAAGTGTCTTTTTAATTTGTTCGGTCTCATGCTGTCTGCTGCCAACGGTTTAATACACACAACACACATGGGTCTCTCCTCTGCCCCCACCAGCCCCACTGTGAATCCAAGACCCAGGTCGGCTTCATCGTATTTTCGTTTTGGCTGGTTTTTTTTTGCTTGATTTACCTTACTGTCTGTCGTGTTTTTGTCTGCTGACGTGGAGTCGCCTGCTCTTTTAGGGGTCCGTATAACAAATGTATCCATTGTTATGCCCACTAATCATTGCGTCGCTGCGTGACGGTTTGCTTATTGTTCTGCTACAATTAAGTGCCGACGTTAAACATTTATTTCCCACACCATGGTTCCTCTTGTTTCCCTCTATTTGTGTTTTTTAATGACATGTTTCTTTGTATGTGGTTGTTTTATTTTGCCTGTATGGTTTTTGTCAGTAAAGAAAATTATGAATTGGGATATACACAAAATTAGACTACTTTACTCCCGCTCGCTGTGCCCCACCTTTCACGGCGTTACGCCCCACAGTTTGAGAATCACTGCCCTAGGGGTATGGATTTTCTAATGGTCCGTGTATTTGCAGCAATAAACTAAGAAATGCTCTGCATAGACTCATATTAGGATGAAATTGTAGTCACATGATTCAGTGCATTGATCAGTGAGTCGCTACACTGACAAAATTTAAAGTACCGGGAGGCATGTTGTTTTTAACTTATTTTATCAACAATCAACAGTTGAACAATATCAGGTAGGCTATATTAAATTGAACATTCTAGATGTAATAAACACCAAATTTACAGTCTTAAAAGGAATTATTTTTCAATAACTAAATATGTTTTCAGGGCAGCATAGTGCCGTAGTGGTTAGCACTGTTGCCTCACAGCAAGAAGGTTCCTGGTTTGAAACCCATCAGGGGCTTTTCTGTGTGGAGTTTGCATGTTCTCCCTGTGCTTGCATGGGTTTTCTCCAGGTACTTCGGTTTCCTCCCACAGTCCAAAAACATGTATGTCTGGTTGATTGGTGACTCTAAATTGCCCATAGGAGTGAGTGTGAGTGTGTGAGGTTGTTTGTCTCTGTGTGGCTGGTGAACTATCCAGGGTATAGATAATGGATAGATAGATATGTTTTCATATATACAATTACATTATCTATATCTACAGGGGTATTTCCAGGGGTATTTCTCTCAGCTCTCTAAAAGGGTAATATTTGCCTTTAAAAAGCAACAGGTACAGGAGATTCTCTAGTTTGCCCAGTTTCTGGTTACTTTTTAGATTTTACTGTTTCAACTGTAAAAACATTAGACTGTGCCCATAGTAAATATTTTCAGAATTCATATCTGTGTTTTTCTTTTTTCCAGGTTGTATCTGGTCAGGCGGCAGGATGGCGGGAGCAGAGGTGTACACCCCTGCGAACCCCACCTGCAAGATTATGACCTTTAGGCCCACCATGGAAGAGTTCAGGGACTTCAACCAGTACCTGGTTTATATGGAGTCTCAGGGTGCACATCGTGCAGGCCTGGCTAAGGTAGGTAGTATTTTGATTCTGGGCTTGGATTATCTTTTAAGCACAGTACAAATGCCTAACTAGGCATATGAAATTTAAAAACAATGTGATGAAACAGACTGATGGACTTCATTATCTCCACTAGTTTGATGTATCAAACTGTGCTTTTTGGGCCTGCAGGACTATTGTAAAGGATGGTTGTATATCATTTTGGACTTAGGTAGTTTACCACGCAGTGAGTCCCATTTGACAGAATCAAAAGGCAACATGAGTTTCATCTCTGGTTTATTTGAATGTATGAATGTTACTATTGCAACAACACATCATCAGTAGGGTAAAACTAACCTGTTTCACGACGGTCTAAACCCAGCACACGTTCCCTATTAGTAAGACATAAAGATGAAGAAATCAACTGTCATTCCTTTTGAAAACAGCAGGTTACTTACAGTGAATTCCTAGTGATGAACTGCTGATAGGGTGGTCTATTTGTAAGAGAAAACCCTGTTCCTCTGTCAGCAAACTTTTGGTCCTGTGTTTGTCTCTCAGGTGATTCCCCCCAAAGGCTGGAAGCCACGTCGTACCTATGATGACATAGATGATCTGATGATTGATGCTCCCATCCAGCAGATGGTGGCGGGACAGTCAGGGCTCTTCACTCAATATAATATCCAGAAGAAGCCTCTTAGTGTGCAGGAGTTCAGGCGATTAGCTAACAGTGACATGTGAGCAATAAAAAGGACCTTTCTTAATGGGTGTGATTGATTATACTGGTGGGAGGGAAAATGGTCACATATTTGGTTTCAGTTGTATTAGTAGTATACCTAATGTATGTCTCTTTGCTTATTTATCATTCTGAATAGTATGTTTCCACCATAGTCAATGCTTTCATTGAGGGAAATAAATCACATCATATGCAGGGCATTATATTGCACATCTTACTGATATTTTATCCATGGTAGCTTAATATAAAAATAAAAGTTATACTTATTCAGTAGCTTAAAAGTTCAAGAGTGGTATTTGTGACGGGTATGAAATATAGCAGGTGTGTATTATTTAGTAGGAAGGTTTTATTTTGCAAGATTATGCATGTCCTACAGCCACAGTACCAAATGTAATGTCTTTCTCCTCCACAGGCACTGTACACCTCGTTATCTGAATTATGAAGATCTTGAGAGGAAATATTGGAAGAACCTCACTTTTGTCTCACCCATATATGGCGCAGATGTTAGTGGCACCCTCTATGATGAGGTAAATGGCACTTCTTTCTCTCTCTTTTTTTTTTTAATCTGTTTACTTTTGTTTGGGGTATATACAGTGGGTACAGAAAGTATTCAGACCCCTTTAAATTTTTCACTCTTTGTGTCATTGCAGCCATTTGCCAAAATCAAAAAAGTTCATTTTATTTCTCAGTAATGTACACTCAGCACCCCATCTTGACAGAGAAAAAAACAGAAATGTAGAAATTTTTGCAAATTTATTAAAAAAGAAAAACTGAAATATCACATGGTCATAAGTATTCAGACCCTGTGCTCAGTATTGAGTAGAAGCACCCTTTCGAGCTAGTACAGCCATGAGTCTTCTTGGGAATGATGCAACAAGTTTTTCACACCTGGATTTGGGGATCCTCTGCCATTCTTCCTTGCAGATCCTCTCCAGTTCTGTCAGGGTGGATGGTGAACGTTGGTGGACAGCCATTTTCAGGTCTCTCCAGAGATGCTCAATTGGGTTTAGGTCAGGGCTCTGGCTGGGCCAGTCAAGAACGGTCACAGAGTTGTTCCGAAGCCACTCCTTTGTTATTTTAGCTGTGTGCTTAGGGTCATTGTCCTGTTGAAAGGTGAACCTTCGGCCCAGTCTGAGGTCCTGAGCACTCTGGAAGAGGTTTTCTTCCAGGATATCTCTGTATGTGGCCGCATTCATCGTTCCTTCAATTGCAACCAGTCGTCCTGTCCCTGCAGCTGAAAAACACCCCCACAACATGATGCTCCCACCACCATGTTTCACTGTAGGGATTGTATTGGGCAGGTGATGAGCAGTGCCTGGTTTTCTCCACACATACCGCTCAGAATTAATGCCAAAAAGTTCAATCTTGGTCTCATCAGACCAGGGAATTTTATTTCTCATAGTCTGGGAGTCCTTCATGTGTTTTTTGGCA
Source organism: Mastacembelus armatus (assembly GCF_900324485.2). Lineage (NCBI taxonomy): Eukaryota > Metazoa > Chordata > Actinopteri > Synbranchiformes > Mastacembelidae > Mastacembelus > Mastacembelus armatus. Next base: position 25,446,438 of record NC_046633.1, read on the forward strand.
AACTCTATGCAGGCTTTCATGTGTCTTGCACTGAGGAGAGGCTTCCGTCGGGCCACTCTGCCATAAAGCCCCGACAGGTGGAGGGCTGCAGTGATAGTTGACTTTGTGGAACTTTCTCCCATCTCCCTACTGCATCTCTGGAGCTCAGCCACAGTGATCTTTGGGTTCTTCTTTACCTCTCTCACCAAGGCTCTTCTCCCAGGATTGCTCAGTTTGGCTGGACGGCCAGGTCTAGGAAGAGTTCTGGTCGTCCCAAACTTTTTCCATTTGAGGATTATGGAGGCCACTGTGCTCTTAGGAACCTTGAGTGCTGCAGAAATTCTTTTGTAACCTTGGCCAGATCTGTGCCTTGCCACAAGTCTGTCTCTGAGCTCCTTGGGCAGTTCCTTCGACCTCATGATTCTCATTTGCTCTGACATGCACTGTGAGCTGTAAGGTCTTATATAGACAGGTGTGTGCCTTTCCTAGTCAAGTCCAATCAGTTTAATTAAACACAGCTGGACTCCAATGAAGGAAAAGAACCATCTCAAGGAGGATCAGAAGAAATGGACAGCATGTGAGTTAAATATGAGTGTCACTGCAAAGGGTCTGAATACTTATGACCATGTGATATTTCAGTTTTTCTTTTTTAATAAATTTGCAAAAAATTCTACATTTCTGTTTTTTTCCTGTCAAGATGGGGTACTGAGTGTATATTAATGAGAAATAAAATGAACTCTTTTGATTTTGGCAAATGGCTGCAATGACACAGAGTGAAAAATTTAAAGGGGTCTGAATACTTTCCGTACCCACTGTGTGTGTGTATGTATATATATATATATATATAATGGTATATCAGCTTGATGGACTGTCTAAACTTATTTAACATGCATCACACAATTTGGATTTTTGCAACGTATTAATCTTATTTTTTTGACCCCAACCCTCCTTACGAGTATGGATTTGTGAATCATTTAAGCCATCAATTCAATTCAATTCAATTCAATTTTATTTGTATAGCGCCAAATCACAATACAAATCATCTCAAGGCACTTTACAAAAACTAAAACTAAAAAACCCAACAATTCCCTTATGAGCAAGCACTTGGCGACAGTGGAGAGGAAAAAACTCCCTTTAACGGAAGAAAAAAACCTCCAGCAGAACCGGGCTCAGTTTGGGCGGCCATCTGCCTCGACCGGTTGGGGTGAGTGGATAGAGCAGAGAGAAAAGAACAGCAACAATAAACAACAAATAGACACTGCAAGTTGGTGGGGCCAGTAACTGCACATCAGCGATAAACAGGGACACCTGCAGAAGGTACAGAGAGAGAGAGAGAGAGAGAGAGAGGGAGGGAGAGAGCACAAACTAGGGGAGAGAGAGAGCACAAGGTTAGTAACATTCAATGGTGGAATATACATGAGGTGGGAGAGAAGGGGGGGGGGGGGGGGGGGGGGTTAGGGTAGGGGAGCTCAGTGCACCAATGGTCCTCGGGCAGTCTAGGCCTATAGCAGCATAACTAACTAAGGGATGGTTCAGGGTTGCCTGAAGCCAGCCCTAACTATATGCTTTGTCAAAGAGGAAGGTTTTAAGTCTAGCCTTAAAAGTACAGAGAGTGTCTGCCTCCTGAACCCAGGCTGAGAGCTGGTTCCACAGGAGAGGAGCTTGATAGCTAAAGGCTCTGCCTCCCATTCTGCTTTTGAGAACTCTGGGAACCACAAGTAGGCCTGCACTCTGAGAGCGAAGTGGTCTATTGGGATAATATGGTACTATGAGGTCTTTAAGGTATGAAGGAGCTTGATTATGAAGGGATTTGTATGTGAGAAGAAGGATTTTAAATTCTATTCTATATTTTACAGGGAGCCAATGAAGAGAAGCCAATATAGGAGAAATATGATCTCTCTTGCTAGTTCCTGTCAGGACTCTGGCTGCGGCATTCTGGATTAATTGGAGGCTTTTTATTAAGATATTAGGACATCCAGATAGTAATGAGTTACAGTAATCTAGCCTTGAGGAAACAAATGCATGGACTAGTTTTTCTGCATCATTTTGAGACAGGATGTTCCTAATTTTGGAAATGTTGCACAGGTGAAAGAATGCAGTTCTAGAAATTTGTTTTATGTGTGAGTTAAAGGACATGTCCTGGTCAAAAATAACTCCAAGGTTTTTTACAGTAGTGCTGGAGGCCAGGGCTATGCCATCTAGAGTAGCTTTAATTTTAGAAAAGTTATTTCTGAGATTTTTAGGCCCAAATATAATGACTTCTGTTTTCTCTGAGTTTAAAAGTAAAAAGTTACTGGTCATCCAGGCCTTTATGACAGTTTATGTCAGTTAGACAGGCTTGAAGTCTGGTTTGTGTTAACAGGTTTAATAGATAGATATAACTGAGTGTCATCTGCATAGCAGTGGTAATTAATAGAGTGCTTCCTAATGACATATCCTAAAGGAAGCATGTACAGGGTGACCAGAATCGGTCCTAGCACAGAACCTTGTGGAACTCCATAACTAACTTTTGTTCGTGTGGAAGGTTCATCATGGACATGAACAAACTGGAATCTGTCCGATAAATAGGATTGGAACCACTTTAACGCTGTTCCTCTGATACCAATCACATGCTCCAGTCTCTGTAATAAGATGTTGTGGTCAATGGTGTCGAATGCTGCACTAAGGTCTAGGAGGACAAGTATCGAAACAAGTCCATTATCTGAGGCTAAGAGAAGATCGTTGGTAACTTTCAACAGTGCTGTTTCTGTACTATGATGTGCTCTAAATCCTGATTGGAAATCTTCAAATAGTTCATTCCTGTGTAAGTGGTCTGATAGCTGCTTAGCAACAGCTTTTTCTAGGATTTCAGAAATAAATGGCAGGTTGGATATTGGTCTATAATTAGCCAAGACTCCTGGATCAAGACTAGGCTTTTTGAGTGAAAGGTTTGATTACTGCAGTCTTAAAGGCCTGTGGTACGTAGCCTGATACTAGAGATAAATTTACCAAGTCCAATAAAGATGAGTTCATTAATGGCAGGGTGCCTTTAAGCAGTCTAGTCGGGATGGGGTCTAAGAGACACGTTGATGATTTCGATGAAGCAACTACTGATGTAAATTCAGAGAGATCTATGGGAGAGACGCAGTCTAAACATAACTGAGGTCCTACAGATGATTCAAGAGCTACTGTAGTAGAAGATTCATTTATTGCAGGTATAGGAAGCATCTGCTGAATTTTATCCCTAATAGTTGTGATTTTATTTGTAAAGAAACTCATAAATTCATCACTGCTGAGAGCTAAGGGAACACTGGGCTCAACAGAGCTGTGACTTTTTGTCAGCCTGGCTACAGTGCTGAAAAGAAACCTGGGATTGTTCTTATTTTCCTCGATTAGTGATGAATAGTATGCAGTTCTGGCTTTACGGAGAGCTTTTTTATATGTTAGTAGACTGTTTTTCCAGGCTAGAAAAATTTCCTCTAAGTTTGTGGAACGCCACTTCCTTTCCAGCCTTCGTGATGCCTGCTTTAAGGTACGAATATGTAAATTATACCATGGGGCTAGTCTTCTCTGAATCACTAACTTCTTTTTCAGAGGGGCTACAGAATCAAGCGTTTCACGCAGTGAGGTTACAGCGCTGTCAACAACATGATCAATTTGGTAGGGAGTGGGATTGAAGCAGCTGCCCTCCACTATGTTTATACTTGGCATAGATGCAAATAAAGATGGAATCATTTTCTTAAATTTATTAACAGCGTTGTCGGATAAACATCAAATCCAATGACTGAAAGCAACACATAGACTCCACCATTGCTGAAATGATTTTTAAGTCTTTACCCTTATTGCATTCCCCACCCCAAAGTGAACACTGTGGCGCCTGGGGGGGTTTGGTGCCTTGCTCTCACCTCAGTCGTGGTATTGAAGGTGGAGAGCGCACTGGCTATTCACTCTGACCCACCAACAATTCCAGCTGGCCCTGAGACTCAAACCTGCAACCTTCGGGTTACAAGCATCTATGCATTTGGCCGTGACTGTTTTCAATGTCTGTAAGCTGTAAATATACCTGGATCATTTAAATAATCATAAAGATATTACACATAGGGAGTACTGTGTCTCAAATGCATGTTTTTTTGTAGTGAGAGAAATGTCAGTGCTATTATTGTGATTGGAAACTTCGATAAAATTTCTTTATCCTTAGTTTGAGCAAAATGGGCTACTGTACTTAAAATCAACAAGCAACATTTCAGAGGCATGGTACAAGTTACATTTATCTCTTAAAATGACCATATTGTCATACTGTACTCGCCGATTCCCACTGTCACTGACCTAATGTTATTAATTAACACTACTAATTTTTTTTCTGCTTCACATTTCAACTGTTTATATCGCTGCTTGTTAGGTAATGCTCCTTACACTCCAATGGAGAGCACAATGAGTTAATTACCCTTTTTATGTAACACACTGATTGGATTAAATGACATAGTCAACTGCAGAACAATCAAACCACCATTACCTGGCTCTGACTTTTCTTTCTAATCTTTTAGGATGTAGAGGAGTGGAACATTGGCCACCTGAACTCTATCTTGGATGTTATTGAGGAGGACTGTGGTGTATCCATTCAGGGGGTTAACACTCCATATCTGTACTTTGGCATGTGGAAGACCACCTTCTCCTGGCACACAGAAGATATGGACCTGTACAGCATCAACTACCTCCACTTTGGAGAGCCCAAGTCCTGGTTAGTGTGGGGCAGGGATTCAGTTGCAGATGGTAAACATGTAAAGAATCAGCAGTTATGTAACATAATGGAATCCAGAACAACAGTATTACAGCCTAAACAAACTTAAACTGGACATTGTGGAGGTCATGTTCTGTTACATTTTTTTCTTTTTTATAATAGAATCATAATCATGTTTTAAGTAAACATTGGCTTGTATTATGCTGACTATTCAGCCTTTTTAGTTTTTGCTTTGACAAAGTAAAATTGAAGCAATTAAAATCATTGTTTGTGTAAAAAGATGTGTAGTTAACTGGAATGATCCTGGGACATTTAGAAAGCATTAGCTAAATTTGTTGCATATGCCCCTTCGGATGTTCACTTAGCACTTTTTTGCACACTGAGGAGGTTAGGGGTGAAAGCATCATATGGTTTGATTCTTTGGAAACGTTGGGGTTGTTCTTGCCTGTGCAGTAGAGAAAAGAAAAGTTGAATTTTTATCAGTCAGCCATATAGTATGCTCTACATTGTTTCTGTAAATTTGTCCCACAGTAGTAGTAGTGTAATATTAATAAGAACATTTTTTCCTAATACTACTGTCATTTCATGGTCTGTCTCTTTCCATGTCTTCATACGTATGTCACACTGGTGACAGCTGATTTCTCTGTCTACATGGTGTAGTTATTTTCAGTAGGCATATAGGTGGATGAGGTTCTTGTAAAGTTGTCTTGTAGGTTGGGTGATTTTTTTTATTTTTTATTTTTTTTTCTTCTTACCTATTTACCTATCTAAGTTTTCAAACAGTGTTTTAGAATCTCATAGAATATAGTGTACTGACCCTACCAACATGTTAAGATGAATCACAAAATATGCATCACATTGCTCTAATTGTTAAAGCACCAACATTGTTTAACACAAGATGAGCTGGATTATTAGAAGATGATAAAGTGAAAGAAGAGTTGAAGAATAGGTAGATTAAAACTGAGTTTATTTTTTATTTTTTTTTCTCAGTTTTCTGTGCTCCATTTATTTCTCTGTCTTGCCCTGGAGGGAGTTCTGCTCATTAGAGCAGTGAGCCCTGCAACCCCACATGGATCAGTGTCACAGCTAGACAGTGTCATACATTTACACAGAAACACACATACACACTTACAAAGAGTTGTCTAATGTGTCAAGTACCCACACACATGCATACCCTTATCATGTAGCGTGCACAGACATACACTTTCATGTTGTTGCTATTTTGACATCTCATCCCTGGAGAGGAGCAGCTTAAAGATGCACGTCTCTCTCCTCTTCAGAACTCCCCACCCCCTCCAACTCCCTGTGTCACCTCCACCTGAGGTTGACTGTCCCTCTCATCCTTTCTCTCACTTCTTTGGTAAGCTGACAGGTGATATGCTGATAGAAATGCAACAGACCTGAGGGTGGATGGTGCGAGTCAAATGGAATATCTAGTCAAACGTTGAGGGAATTCTGTCACCCTCGCTGTGTTTTTCACTGGGAACTTTGGGCACAGTTTAATTTCACATTCCGTCACAACAAAATGGAATATAAAGTCAAAACAGTCTGTTAAGTTTGACCTCAACAGCAAACTGTGAAGGTTATTTTGTTTTTGGTGAGATGGATTTGGTCTTGCATTTGCAAAACCTAACACCAAGGGTATTATGTGGCAACGTCTACAGGAAATTTGTACATAGGTATGAGATTATGGATAACATCTTCATGTATACTGTAATGTAACATGCTGGAAAAGGTTTACCAGATTTCTTGCAGTAATTCATTTATTCACCACTTGATGGCAGTCTTGAAATTGTGAGGGTCTCCTAATAGTGTGTGTTTGACTGTTGACACAATGAACCACTGTTGACATAATGCACAGTCAAAAATAATTCTGCCTGTTGTCTCTGAACAGGTATGCCATCCCCCCTGAGCATGGGAAGAGACTGGAGCGTCTAGCTACAGGTAAAAGAAAAATTCATACCGACATTGTATTCTTATATGAGTTGAGATTGAGGATGGAGTAAATTATTAAACAACAAAGTACACCACATAAATTAACTCAGCAATGAGAGGGAAGCATAGTAAAGGCAGAGCTACAGCATGCTAATGAGCATTGACTTCACACAGGCTGAAGCTGCTGCTAGTAGAGGTGTAGTAATCTGTATAAATATGTTTAATGCACTGACAAACCACTGTAGGAAATCCATAATATATGGCATTGGTTCACTTAAACTGTAATTTGTACAATTACATTTACGACTAAATAATTGTCTAGGAAGTGTTTCAGGTAAGACAAGTTCATAACAGTGTTATTGTTAGGATTACTATTGCAACAACACATCATCAGTAGGGTAAAACTAACCTGTCTCACGACGGTCTAAACCCAGCTCACATTCCCTATTAGCGGCCGAACAATCCAACGCTTGGTGAATTCTGCTTCTAGTTTTTATTCATCTATCTTTTTTTTGTTGTTTGACTGTCTTACATACACTGTTAATGTGTATGTGTGTGTGTCTGTTTGTGTCTTTCTTTCAGGTTTCTTCCCCAATAGCTTCAAGGGTTGTGAGGCTTTTCTTCGTCACAAGATGACTCTAATCTCGCCTTCTGTACTGAAGAAGTACGGCATTCCTTTTGATAAGGTAGACTCTCAACATTTGAAAAATTACTGAATATTCTTGATATTTAAGCTCCCTTCATATACCAACTTTGTGAAAACTGCCCTGAAATTAACAGTGCTTGTTTTGAAATCAGTCATTTTATTATTTTTTTAAATTTTATTTTCTTTGGTAATTTTTGGAAACCAAAAGTTTAGTGTTTTCTTATCCATCTCTTATTATAGACCAATAACTTTCTAATTCTCTCTTTATCTTTGTCCCTCCCTGTCAAAAACTGTCAGATTACTCAGGAAGCTGGAGAGTTCATGATCACTTTCCCTTACGGCTACCATGCTGGCTTCAATCATGGCTTCAACTGTGCGGAGTCCACCAACTTTGCCACTCTACGCTGGATAGACTATGGCAAAGTGGCCACACAGGTATTGCCAGCTTGTACTAGTTTGATAAGAGAAAGTCCCCCTATATGTTTTTAATCATGTGGTTCAAATTTAAGTACTCTTATTTTAATTTTCAGTTTCATTGTCAACATCATACAGTATTGGACAGAATAAAATATATTGAAATTATGGCTCAGGGGTGCACACAGATCTGTGCAATCATAAAGTTAAGCCTGTGTTTTTCTGAAGCAGATATCATATTTTTCCCCCTAGTGCACATGTAGCAAGGACATGGTAAAGATATCCATGGAGCCCTTTGTGAAGCGATTTCAGCCTGATCGGTATGCTAACTGGATGCTGGGCAAAGATTCAACCACTATTGACCATACGCTTGCCACACCCAGTACTACACCAGAGCTCCAGAGCTGGTTGCAGAGGCGCCGCAAAAACAAACCTGTTAATAAAGGGTACTGGATCCACACTGTGGCAATGTTTCTTCTGTTTTTTATGGTATCTGTCCTGTTTTAGAGAGTAGTCTGCTGTAGCTAGTTGCTATTCCCACTGTGTACTCATAATGAAATATGTAAACAGTTTTCATCAACCTTAATAAAAATATGCAAATTTCTCTTCAGCATTTGGAGACTTGTAAGATTGTGATGATCAACTTAATTAGTTGACTGGTTACCTTTGTGCATTGCCTTGACCTTAAGTATGTGGCCTGAAATATTTGGTGGCTGCAAAAGCCAAATGCTAAGTCCTGAGTCAAAAATAATCCACTCTTGTTTTCGTTGTTTTTGTGTTAATTATATTTTTGAGTTTCATTCTTTTAATTCTCTCTCTTCTCACAGCAATAGCTACTCTCGTACGCGCTCCAAGCGCCTCAGAACCACAGAGCATCCTGTTGACCTGAGTGGAAGCTCAGCTCTAAGTAGCAGCAGCAGCAGCAGCAAGAGGAAGGGTCTGGCTGGTCCACCTGGACCCAAGGTGCGAAAGTCTGTAGCCGGTACAACCGGCAGGGAAGAAGAAAAAGAGAAGAAAAAAGAAGCGGAGTCGAAGCACAGCCAGAGTCAGAGCTCTGTTCATGTTTCTGGTAGGAGACTGTCTAATAGTAGTTATACTGCCCAACATTTCAGAAGATTTCTGTTAACTGAGCTCTATAAAATGTTTTTACAGTTAATATTTACTAGATGGTCAGCTTCATTGTATCCATCTTTTTATTCTAATCAGGTCCTTGCAAACAGATGTGTGTGGTCAAGGTTAATCGTGTAGAGAGTGATAGTTTGGGATTTTCAAATAAGGAGCTGTCCCAAAACTCTCACTGCAGCTCTCTTCCTTCCCGTGCTTCACCAGTAAACAGTGACCTAAAGGCAGAGACAGCCACTGATATTGACCATCCCCACCTCTCAGGATCAGGGGTCTTGAGCAGGACTCCTGAAGGACTCAGACAATGGTGTGAGGCTAGTCAAATGCATCTGGAAATTAATGAGTCAAGGTGTTGCTCTCCTGAACCACAAGACCTTTTAACTTCTCAGGACTGCTCTATCAGTCCCCCTCACCTGGAGGCCAACAAACTCGGCTCATGGTCCCACACACTGAGGATTTCTGCTGAAACTGAGATGAGCTTGTGTCCACCTGATTCTGAAGCTCACACATCTACTTTTTCGTGTAGAGAAGACTCTTTATGTGTAAATCCAAACACTGATGCCAGCATGGCCACAGGTCCCAAGACTTACACTAATATGGCTAAAATAGAGAGAATGGAGACTGTTGTTTATCCAAAACATAGCAGTCTACACTCTACTACAGAAGCACTTTATGATCTCAAAACTGAGCCAGTAGAGGGGGATATTTGCACTTCAATTGATTCTGTCTCCGCTTCAGGAAACAGTTGCAGTTTAAAAAGACACAACACAGAGGAAAATCCTCCTCTGCTACAGAGGAACACAGTGGATATGCCACAACTCACTCCTGAGCCAACAGATAAGATTGGAATCTGCTCTTTGCCACCTGTACTTACGCAAGAGATGCCGTCCCTTACCCCGGCTGATGATGGGGCTGATGATGCTCAAAAATCCAGATCATGCAATCACCAGATTGCACCTGTGCTACAGCGGGAGACACCAACTATCTGTTTGTCCCATGGAACCAAACAGGAAGAGAAAGAAACTGAATTACTGATATCAAAAGAGTCCCTTCCAGTAGAGCAAGCCAGCAACTGGCATTTAGATCCTTCATGTAATTGTGAAGGGGCAACAGTGTCAGTCTTAAAAGGAAGCACAGCTCAATTATCTGCCGAAGCTATGTGCAAAATAACATCTGGTGTTCTCCATGAAATGGTAATAATGCCAGACATTGCTGCAGAAAAGGATCATAAAGAGCAGGAAAATCTTACTTCTGGGCAGAGTGGCCCAAGCCAGCTAGTTCAGAGTACTACATCGGAAACACAACATCTGCTTATCCCGACAGACTTGGCATATAGAGATAACTCCAAACATCCAACTCAAAGAGACGATGTCTTCACTCTAAGCAGCACTGGCTGTCCTTTAGCAGGTACCTCAAACAGTAATAACCCAGACCCTACCGCACCATTGTGCACTGACAGCCACTCAGCATTACAGCTCCAACACACTACCTACTCACTTTCACATTGTACCTCACAGAACCCATACACGAAGCCCAAACCATTTTCCAACAACATCTGGAAAAACTTAAATTCCCATGGTCCTGCAGTACTCATCCAGAGTCTACAACCAGAGCTCTCTGCTGACTTCACCCATGACCCTTTACCTTACACTATGTGGGCTGAACCTCAGTGCAAAGTGGTCACTGATCTGGATGACCCAGAACAAGACCTCCGTGAGTCAGAGAACCAGGAAGAAGAAGGTGGGCCTCTTACCTGGGCTCAGCTTGAGCCCACCTCTTTAGTTTCGGTTGGTGCTGTTGAGCCCCTGGGGTTTCGTGGAGATTATGAGCTCCACAGAGGGGAAGTGGTTGGGGTTGAAGCCCTCTCTCTGTGCAGGGAGATGGGAAGACAGAGGGAGGCAGGGGAAAATCTACAGTCAGATGCTGCAGTTTTACCTCTCAGGATGGGAAGAGGAGAACAGGATGAGTTGTGTGACATGGAGGAAGGGGGATCTGATGTCGATGACGATGTCGAGCAGGAAAGTAGCACCAAGGGAGGGAGCAGTAGTGACTCATCTGATGAGGAGGAAAACGATACCACAAACATCAACTGTGATGAATCTGGCCTGGAACCTGGGGAGGTGTGTGCTGTGAGTATTATTTGCACAAAGTCATACAAATTCAGTCTTTTGCTCAAGTTTAATACAAATACCAATTATTTGCACTCTGATGCTTTGCGATGATACCTGTTCATAACAGTACCCTGCCCTGTCAGTGAAGAGGACGACTAAGAGCTGGCGACACCCACTCAGGAAACCTACTGCAAGGGCTGTACCCACTGCTGTCAAACAACAAGCTGCCAGTGATGATGGTGGGTTCATTTAAACACTCACAGTTCACTGAAGTGTTGCCTTAAAAGACAGGTCATATATGCACATAAGCCATTAGTTGTGCTAATTTCAATAAAAAACCAGGGACATTTCCTGTGGTTGGTGCTGAAGAGGCCAAAAACCACGATCCTTTGACTTTTGTTGCTTGCATTGCAGTGAGTACAGTTGCCATAATGTTTTTTTTAAGAACAGTTGGGTTTGTAGACCTTAACCCCATATTGTACATTCTTACAAAGCAGGACATTTTCTTTGTTAAAAGATAGCAAGAAATTATTCTAAAAATACTAAGGGTCAGAACTTGCTTGGTAGTGAGTTAACAATTTTTCAAATGTCAAGTAATGTCAGCTAAAATTTGTGTTTTCCTACAGTGTGAGTTTTTATAAAAAGTGAACCGTTCTGCACTGTGGTCCCCACTTTTCCTCGTCATGTTTCTCATTTAATGCCCCCCTCCTCCAAATGGTTCTTCTGACGTCAGTGTGCTCATAAACCCAACATATTTAAGGCTTGGGCCTACCACAGTAAAATAACCTAATGATAGATCCTCTGTTTGTTTTCATGGTTTTAACAGGGTGGGTGGGAGAGCGGGCCCTCAATTGACAGCTACTAACATACATACACAAAGCCCTGTTCATCGTCTTCATGGTTGTGAAAATGGATGGATGATTTAGTGTACATTTTAGGTGCTTATCCTTGAGTAGGAAATAACTATAACTGAGACTCATGTCTGAGCTTTTTATCATTTTGGGCAAATTTATAAACAGGCCTAGCACCCTTTTCACTCAAAATGTTTTACAGGTCACTGGAGGAAACTGTTAGCACTGCCGGTGGATTAGATCTGACTTAGTCTATTAATACAGAATTCGATTGTGCGAATGATGCATGTTGAGTTTTTTGTATTCATCTCACACAATTGTTTCAGATTTACCATAGGCTTTATTAACTACCAGATGAGATTTGCACTTGGTATAGCATGAGTCATCACCTGGGCCAAAGTAAAATAGGTGAATGAATACCTAGTGATAGTGATCGTAAGGCTTTTTTGTATGCACGTAGAGCCCCCTGAAGCGAGCCTGGCGGAGGAGGAGCATGAAATAGAAGGGTGGGCGAGGCCCCTCATCTACCTGTGGCAGAACAAGAAATGCTGCTTTACAGCAGAGAGGGAGTACAATGCTCATGCAGCCACCATGCCGCCATACTGTGCTGTGTGCACCCTCTTCATGCCCTATTATCAGGTAAAGGGGAGTTCAACACAAATACAAGGCTAGTGTCATTTGGAGAATGCTTGTTTCTAAAATGCATTACACGTCCATTAGTGCATACACATTTTACAAGAGAGTCCCCCATGAGGATAGACACAGAATAAACACACCTTAAAATATGAGTACCTCCTAGCCCCCGTGCTGAAGATGGAGAAATTGATCAGAGGAACAAATAACTGACAGACCATAGGAAGCACCATTCACCTGGCATTTTAATCTCCAGATGGGATTGATTCTAACCCCATAACCTAGTACCACAGTACTTATAGCCCCAGTTATCTATTATAATTAGCTGATTTATGTCCACTATAGAGAGTCTGCTTTGTAGTTTTTATACATAAAGCTGCACATACTGTTATTGAGCTTCATTGCCTCATTGCACAGTGTGGAAGCTTTTGCAGAAAATGATTTTTTCTAAGTGCTAGATTGATCAACACTGACAATAAAGGAAATGGAAAAGATAAACTTCACAAAACCAAGACACCTCAAGCTCATCAAATGAGCAGTTGTAATATCTGCCAAAAGAATTTGTGTGGTGAGCTGCATCAGTTTAGCATTGTTACAGGTGCTAGCCTCTGTCTTATTGTTAAAGCCTCATTGACACACAGAGACATTTAAATAGCGCTACTGTCTGTGTTAGCATTATTAAGTGGTTTATTTATTTATTATTATTTATTAATTATTTATATCTATGACTACTGGTACAGGTCCTACTGTTTTCTCCCATTGTCTTTCACAGAGCCAGCTCCTCTAATTTGCCTGACTGAATGAAATGCATAAAAATTACTTCCTGCCTTCCCCTCTAGGAGTTATTGTGCCAAAACTGGGCTTGAGAACAACATGAAAATCACCTTACATTTTTCCCCATAGGCTGAGGACAAACCAGAGGATAATAGACCTGTCACAGCTAAGGACACCTCCAAATCTTCCTCTTCAAAGGAAGACTCCACAAATCAATGTGGAGGTCTAAGGAAGACCAAACCCCTTATTCCAGAGATCTGCTTTTCTTTTCGGGAACAGAACTGCCCCCCAACTCCCACAAACCCTCTGCTGCAGGAAGACGGCACCTCCCCTCTGCTCTACTGCCAGGGCTGCTGCCTACAAGTTCATGCAAGTATGTATGCACAAGGGATGGGTAGTTTTTTATATTTAAATGTGAGTGTGTGAGACTAGTTTGTCCTAAGGATAATACTAATGTGGTACGTTTTTAGTTTTTAAACATCATTGCATCTGTTTACCACCAAGCCACATTGTTTCTACATGTTGTGTTTGTCTCTGTGTTGTCATTGTAAGAGGGTCAGTGGGTTTAAGTTCTGACTCACTCTGTGCCAATGTTCCACCTCCGTGTTTCCCTCTCTCCCTCTCTTTCTGTGGTTTGGAGTATTTCATTTCTCTCATCAGCCGAATGAAGGTGAATTCTCCGTCTTCACCACACATATTTCTTGTCCAAAAGCCCTAAGTTCGTGCACGAGGCCCTCACACACAGTGTTAAAACCCTCTGGAGCCTCTCTGTTCCTCTAGACATACAAAGACACAATACATCGTACATTATTGCAATGCCCCATTCACTCACGATCTGTGCACATTTTACCAGTACCCTAAACTGTCAACTGGTTATTGAAAGTCTTGCACACTTTCCTGAATCGACAGCTTTGAAATGTCATTGCTTCTCCTTAAATCAGTTTCAATCCCTCATACTTTCTTGCCACTAGTGGTGATCCCACCTCATTTTTTAAGCTCAGAGCTTGTGGTCTGGGTGTTATGTGTACTCTGTGAGTGATTAAGTGTAGGTAGTACACGCATACTTGTGTGAGGAAGTACAGCAGGGTAGGTGTAGGAGACGAAGTGTATGTCATCTGGCACTGATGAAAAAGCCACAAGTTTGGGTCTGAGACGAAGTAATAAGCAGAAGCTGATGTTGTTTTCCCTCCACACTGTTCTTTGAACTCAGGAGAGGAAAAAGGTGATTTTAGCTTTTATGGTTGGGTTTTGTGATGAATAGTGAGAGAAAATAACAGAGACATACACACACATAAAGTTTAAGTGTTTCTTAAAAAATAAACACTTCCACCAGCTTATGTGACTAAGGTCTCTAGCCTATGAACTGCCAGCTATGAGAAGAATCACATTTGTCTTAGTTTCAGATTGAACATGTTTTTCTGGTAGGGGCCACCACCCTTCATTTTTTCTAAAACATTTGTGCTGCTCAGCCACACCAAGGATGCAGACCAAAACTAAACAAATCAACAGTGTTTATGCAGAGTGGCTGTTATTTTTTATAATGTCTGATGTTTCACAGCATCTGTGAGCCATGTCATATTGGTAACAAAGGGGCCACTGCACAAGTGAAACTAAAGCATACTGTCACGCTAGTGCAAGTCAGGCATGACTATGGTTGATCATAAAGTGTCTGTGAAACGAATGTACAAACAGATGCATTTATATGCAAAGATGTATAGATGACACTAGCTTTTCATCTTGTGTTTCTGCATTTCTTGCTTAGCCACACCAACATTTAGAGAGCCACACAGTGTAAAGATCTATTTCTGCTTGGACAATATGCGGTTTCTGTCCAGACTCTTTGGGGACAATTTGAATGTAGCATTTCATTCTGTTTGTTATTAATGATATATTTACCTTTTTAATAAAGCAGTATTAGCAGTTTTTAAATATGAACATTTTACAAAAGTTTTCATTATTTCCCTTCTTTTTTTTTTAGGTTGCTATGGTGTTGCCGCAGATGATGTCAGTGAACAGTGGTCATGTGATCGCTGTACAGAAGGAAGCGTTACAGCAGTAAGACATCATTTCCACATCTCTCATTCTGTGTGAAGACAGGACTTAAGATGTGGAGTATCTTGCCATCTCTTCCGTTACATTCTGCTCACTAAAGGAAATGTTTTAAGTTGCATTACATGTGACATCAGATTTATTACTTGAATAATTTCAGGTCCAAGATTTCCTCACGTAATGAAATATATCAATAGCAGAGACTATTGTTAATCTTTATTTCATTGCAGAGATGTTTCTAGTTGTAATATTTCTATAATTAAGGACCATGTTTCTCAAGATACTCATTGTTTCATCTCACAAAGTTGATGTTGCTATTTATTTGGTACCTGTGGAAGAAAAGAATACAGCTGAAGAAGCTTTTAAATGTGATCTCACAACTCTTTTATGCTTAAAATCAATCCCCCTGTTTATATGAAATAAAGTGTTTTCCCATAAGTCCATATTTTTATTTCTATTTAGAGTTTTTGTGTGTGTTCATTCCCTGGCTTTACTAAGAACAATTACTAGAACGATTTTGAGTTGAAAGTGAAGCTTTTGTATGTTTTGTGCTTAAAATATACAAATGCATGAAACAAATTGTGGAGATTTCCTAAGAATGTCAGCTTGTGTCACACAAGGTGCAGTTGCAGTAATCGGGGGCATTTTATACAAGCCAGTGCAAAGGTAGTGGTGAGTGGATGTAAAATATCTTCTCATCTGTGTCTTTTCTTAGGAATGCTGTTTGTGTAACCTCAGAGGTGGAGCTCTGAAGAAAACCCAAAATGACAAGTGAGACAAGCGTTTGCTCTGTGATTAGCTCTACATACTGACCTCTGACCTCCAGAGCTCAGTTGAATGAATTTTCTGTGTCAATCATCATGTTTTAATTTGTTTATGTGTATTTAGATGGGCCCATGTGATGTGTGCAGTAGCACTGCCAGAGGTGAGATTCAGCAATGAAGCCAAGAGGAGTCCCATTGACACCACTAGGATCCCCATGCAGCGATACAAACTAGTGAGGAGAAATGCACACACACATACATTTCTTTGAGGACAGTCATTGACATAATGCATTCCCCAGATCCTTACTTAACCTAAATCTTATTTTAACCTTAACCCCCAAAAGAACATTTCAACTTGTGAGGGCAGGCCGAAATGTCCACAGAACCCCATAATGTTCACACAAGAATGGTATCACACTAAAATGTGTCCACAGAACTATAGTAAGACATGTACATAGACACACGCACAACTGACCCACCCACACACAAATGTAGTACTGGAATTCCCACAGTTCCTTGCTCTGTCTAATTAATGAAGTGTTCGCAGTTCTAATTAACAATGTGAGATGAATATGCCTACAATCAAAGCTAGATAATTAACCGCTGGTGGTTAGGAAAGGCCGGATGTGTGTGTGCGCGCAAGTCTATTTGTCTATGTGTAGGTGTGCGTCTGTCTGCTTGTGTGCGTGCATGCGTGCGTGAAGTGTGTCTGACACATAGCCACTATAGTTAGCCCTGTGCTGCAGGCACCATGATAGCTCAGCAGAAACCAGTGTGTTTGAGCTACAGAAGATAGTTAACACAGATAAGGATTGCCTTCTGTTCCCAGTTTACATTACTGTTTTAGCAATGACTGTTACATTTGAAGTGAACTTCAAGTCGTTTAAAAAAGATATATCACTGATAATGACATGGGTCAGGATTTTTAAAAACACCCTGAAACATGATTTAATTTGAAAATATTTGCAGCTGTTTCAGAGTGGTGTTGATTTAACTGTGTGGTCATTTTGGAAGATGTAGTTTGTGGCACTGTCAAACTGTAATGTGTCTTTCTGAGAGTTAGTCACCCCTCACAATTCAGGCGCTGACCATGAACCACAGTTCTGTTGGTTTGCCTCTGACTGAGAAACTTTGCTGCATGCCCTCTCAGTTATTTGTTCAGTTCAATTGTTTTGCTTATAAAAATATCAGGAAATAGTGAAAAGTGCCAGACATAATTTCCAAGTCAAATGTCTTGCCAAGTGTCTTGTTTTTTCCAACCAACACAAAGTTTACTTTGATGATAACACTGAAAAAGCTTCACATCTTATCATTCAAATAGTTGCTGATTATATTTTTGTTGATTAAATAACAGTTGGTTCAATAAATCGGTTTACAGTATGATTGCAGCTCCAGTCGTAACATCAATGTCATATTGTACAATATAAAAAAAAAAACAACCAAAAAAAAAACAACCTACATAATTGCTTACCCAAACATGGTTCAGGCACGGTCACTGAATGGGACACTGGCTTTGTGGGTCTGTTGACATTTCCCACAGGGTGTGTTTACAGGGATATGGTTTATATCTCCTCACACCACACTGAAATTAAGCTCATTTGGATATAAAAGCATAAACCACAAAGTTAGTTCTCATATTCACAGGCCAAAATTTAGACAAAATGAGAATTGTAGTTCAGACTGGAAAGGGTGGGACGCTCATAAAAACCCTTCTGTCATGAACCCGATAATGGCCAAAATGTTTCTTAATGATCTATAGTCTTTTTTGAGAAAACAGTATTTCCTTCCTTTAGCTTTAATTCAGTTCAATTCAATTTTATTTGTATAGCGCCAAATCACAATACAAATCATCTCAAGGCACTTTACAAAAACTAAAACTAAAAACCCAACAATTCCCTTATGAGCAAGCACTTGGCGACAGTGGAGAGGAAAAACTCCCTTTAACGGAAGAAAAAACCTCCAGCAGAACCGGGCTCAGTTTGGGTGGCCATCTGCCTCGACCGATTGGGGTGAGTGGATAGAGCAGAGAGAAAAGAGCAGCAACAATAAACAACAAATAGACACTGCAGGTTGGTGGGACCAGTAACTGCACATCAGCGATATACAGCCCCAGGACCAGGGACACCTGCAGAAGGTACAGAGAGAACAGAGAGAGAGGGAGAGAGCACAAACTAGGGGAGAGAGAGAGCACAAGGTTAGTGACATTCAATGGTGGAATATACATGAGGTGGGAGGAGAGGAAGAGGGGGAGGGGGGGGGGGGGGGGTCAGGGTAGGGGAGCTCAGTGCACCGATGGTCCTCGGGCAGTCTAGGCCTATAGCAGCATAACTAATGGATGGTTCAGGGTTGCCTGAAGCCAGCCCTAACTATATGCTTTGTCAAAGAGGAAGGTTTTAAGTCTAGCCTTAAAAGTACAGAGAGTGTCTGCCTCCTGAACCCAGACTGGGAGCTGGTTCCACAGGAGAGGAGCTTGATAACTAAAGGCTCTGCCTTCCAGTCTGCTTCTGGAAACTCTGGGAACCACAAGTAGACCTGCACTCTGAGAGCGAAGTGGTCTATTGGGATAATATGGTACTATGAGGTCTTTAAGGTATGAAGGTGCTTGATTATGGATAAGGGATTTGCATGTGAGAAGAAGGATTTTAAATTCTATTCTATATTTTACAGGGAGCCAATGAAGAGAAGCCAGTATAGGAGAAATATGATCTCTCTTGCTAGTTCCTGTCAGGACTCTGGCTGCGGCATTCTGGATTAATTGGAGGCTTTTTATGGAGATATTGGGACATCCAGATAGTAATGAGTTACAGTAATCCAGCCTTGAGGTAACAAATGCATGGACTAGTTTTTCTGCATCATATTGAGACAGGATATCCTAATTTTGGCAATGTTGCGCAGGTGAAAGAATGCAGTTCTAGAGATTTGTTTTATGTGTGAGTTAAAGGACATGTCCTGGTCAAAAATAACTCCAAGGTTTTTTACAGTAGTGCTGGAGGCCAGGGCTATGCCATCTAGAGTAGCTATAATTTTAG
Organism: Mastacembelus armatus; assembly: GCF_900324485.2. Lineage (NCBI taxonomy): Eukaryota > Metazoa > Chordata > Actinopteri > Synbranchiformes > Mastacembelidae > Mastacembelus > Mastacembelus armatus. Next base: position 25,465,462 of record NC_046633.1, read on the forward strand.
AAAAGTTATTTCTGAGATTTTTTGGCCCAAATATAATGACTTCTGTTTTCTCCGAGTTTAAAAGTAAAAAGTTACTGGTCATCCAGGCCTTTATGTCAGTTAGACTTACTTGAAGTCTGGTTAACTGGTTTGTGTTAACAGGTTTAATAGATAGATATAACTGAGTGTCATCTGCATAGCAGTGGTAATTAATAGAGTGCTTCCTAATGACATATCCTAAAGGAAGCATGTACAGGGTGAACAGAATCGGTCCTAGCAGCCTTGTGGAACTCCATAACTAACTTTTGTTTGTGTGGAAGGTTCATCATGGACATGAACAAACTGGAATCTGTCCGATAAATAGGATTGGAACCATTTTAATGCTGTTCCTCTGATACCAGTCACATGCTCCAGTCTCTGTAATAAGATGTTGTGGTCAGTGGTGTCGAATGCAGCACTAAGGTCTAGGGGAGGACAAGTATAGAAACAAGTCCATTATCTGAGGCTAAGAGAAGATCGTTGGTAACTTTTAACAGTGCTGTTTCTGTACTATGATGTGCTCTAAATCCTGATTGAAAATCGTCAAATAGTTCATTCCTGTGTAAGTGGTCTGATAGCTGCTTAGTAACAGCTTTTTCTAGGATTTTAGAAATAAATGGCAGGTTGAATATTGGTCTATAATTAGCCAAGACTCCTGGATCAAGACTAGGCTTTTTGAGTAAAGGTTTGATTACTGCAGTCTTAAAGGCCTGTGGTACATAGCCTGATACTAGAGATAAATTTACCAAGTCCAATAAAGATGAGTTCATTAATGGCAGGGTGCCTTTAAGCAGTCTAGTCGGGATGGGGTCTAAGAGACACGTTGATGATTTCGATGAAGCAACTACTGATGTAAATTCAGAGAGATCTATGGGAGAGACGCAGTCTAAACATAACTGAGGTCCTACAGATGATTCAAGAGCTACTGTAGTAGAAGATTCATTTATTGCAGGTATAGGAAGCATCTGCTGAATTTTATCTCTAATAGTTGTATAGCTTTAACTGCTGCTTTATTTGATATGGTGCCAATTTGAAGGTGATGTGAAGATGTGGTGCTATTGACAGCAGTCTGTTTACTTCCACTATGTGATGACACAAAGTCTTTACTTTCCGCTGTTAATTTTTCTCTAATGAACATGCTGACACACATTTTTTGGATGGACTTGAGATAACAGATGTGGTTCTTTAAAACAACCTCTGTGTTCTAAATGAAGGTAAAACATGAAAATTAGCCACTTCAAGAAAAAAGCTCTTTTAATTGGGATCATGGACTGTGTACTTTTGTGATTGCTGCATAGAAATGTTGTAAAGCATTGAGTCCATCGCATTGCACCCATTGCCCCTGCAGCCCCCCAGTATATTCATAATTTACTTTCACACAACACACACACAGGCACGCACACATACACATTCATAATTTACTGTGGGAATGTTCTTAACGCATGGCTCCACACAGGCACCCAAATACCCGGAGAAGGTGCAGGCTTGGGGAAAGTGGGTTAGGCTCACACTCGCACAAACACACACACTTAAACATAAAACTGTGTTGATGTATTTGCATTTTTTTATGTTCTTACAAACATGTTTTGTGTTTTTTTCCATCTATTAATGTGGCTGAATAGTCATTTTCACAAGCAGACACACATGTACCTCCCGTTTACACAAGGGTTATGCAGTATGCCAGTCAGAATCTCATCATGCTGGCCTCAATAGGTGGACGAAAGAGTCAGGACAGTTCATCAGCACAGTGCTGTCCATAATAGAAGAGGTATGGGAAAAGGCTTCATGAAATGTAGGCCAAGTTAGTCACTAAGAGATGCACTCAGTGAAAGTCTCTCAGTTCAGAAATAGCACAGCAAAGCAAAACTTCATTAATACAAAAAAGGGATAAAGTTAAGGATTTTTATGACCTGTTTTAAATTAGTGATTCACATTGCCTTTTTAGTTCACTTTTAAGATGAAACTCTGAGGCTCTCTCTGTGCACAATACCTCCTGATCCTTAATGGATATCTGGATTAAGCAGACTAAGCTGATAATTGTAAAGGCGAAGCCAGGCCTGCTGTAAGGGTTAAATTTAATTATTGCTGTCTAGGTTAAATAATTAGATCAGCTATTGATTTTTCAAAGGAATGAACAAAGGGCATTTATTTCAGAGGCTTAGCTGATATGCACTTGAAAAAAGGTGCGTGTTCGCACAGCATTACCTTCTTATCCATGATAAAATAGTGATTGACAGTTTACATGTCACCAGGCCCTTTGACATGCCATAATTCATACAAATCAGCTAATTCCTGCTTGAGGTAAATGCTCTGGAGAGTTTGTCTATCTATAGGCATGTCAGCATGTATGGATATTTCATTATGAATTACCAAGAATTAGATTAATAAATAAATTACCTTCAGAGAGATTTGAAACCACAATGCAATAGAGGAAGACAGAGGGAAGCAAAGCGAGAAAGAGACCATAGATAAGTGTTTTATTAGGAGACTGAAGGAAATGGAGTGTGATGGGAGGTGTGTGAAATGGGTGAAAAAGGAATGGGGAGTGAATGGGGTTATAATGGGAGGATGTCGTCATTCTTTCCCTGTAGCTAGAGAGCAGAGGATTTGTAGGAGAGGAGAGGGGGGATGGCACAGTAGAGGAAATGGACTTGATGGGTTGTTTGGTGCAGAATAACTGAGGGATAGTCTTGAAAAACCTTGCTGCCTTAAGTGTGTTTGTGCATAAATGCATGGTGGCTTTTGCACATAGGTTGTTGTAATGCACCCTCCGCTTTGAAGCTGTGTAGAGCTCACAGACCTTAAACAGGGAAAAAACACAATATACTGTAGATAGAGCAGCCCTGGTTTCTTTTGGAAACCTCATTTGATTGGTCTTATTTGAGGGTTTCCTTGTACTGAAAGAACATTTTTCTGTTGTGTCCAGATCTCATGTCATTTTATTGTTGTTTACACCACTATATCCAACAACAGTTTATTGAGCTGATTTCAGATAGAGCACATAATGGTTTTAAATAAGAGGTTTATGCCATTAATGAGCACTGATTCACTTTAGCGGTCTGTTGTCTTTGATTTGCTGCTCTTTTTCTCAAGTCCATATTCAAGGTCTCTCAAGTGGAAATACTGAATTTAACATTTTTGCCATTTGAAAGTCTACACCAATAATAAGGTCAGGTTTCCATCCATCCATCCATCCATCCATCTTCTTCCGCTTATCCGGGGCCGGGTCGCAGGGGCAGTAGCCGAATCAGTGATACCCAGACTTCCTTCTCCCTGGACACTTCCTCCAGCTCTTCCAGGGGGACACCGAGGCGTTCGCAGGCCAGCCGGGAGACATAGTCCCTCCAGCAGGTCCTGGGTCTTCCCCGGGGCCTCCTCCCGGTGGGTCATGCCCGGAACACCTCCCCAGGAAGGCGCCCAGGAGGCATCTGAAACAGATGCCCGAGCCACCTCAACTGACTCCTCTCGATGTGGAGGAGCAGCAGCTCGACTCCAAGCTCCTCCCGGGTGACCGAGCTCCTCACCCTATCTCTAAGGGAGCGCCCAGCCACCCTGCGGAGGAAGCTCATTTCAGCCGCTTGTATCCGCGATCTCGTTCTTTCGGTCATGACCCAGAGCTCATGACCATAGGGGACAGTACCCCTGGATTGGCAGGAGATCAGGTTTCCTTCACTGCAAAAAAAGATACTAAATGGCAGTTTGCAAAGGAAGGCAACAGAAAAGATGGGAAAGAAGTTACAGAAGGTCTTGTTACTTTGTGTTCTCAAACTCTCGTTAATATGTGAAAATAGACATAATAGCTGTGTCCAAATTATTAATATATTGTTACATAATGTTTTCTGTATGTGCTGTACTTTATTTTGGGAGTGGCAAAGTCCCATGTTGCACTTAAAACTAATAGTGTTAAACGATAATGGTGATATCATTTTACCAAAAAATCCCTTGAAAAGACTAAAGCAATGAAATTTAACCAGCAATTGAACCTGTTAACATGTTTAACAAGGCATTATTCCTCTTTATTCTGACTTATTCCTGTGTCCCACAGGGCTCTGTTGTTATCCACAGCTGTTTAAAACAGAAATAAATATAAAAAATTAAGAGTTCTTTTAAACCTTTAAAAAGATATAGAATGAAACCAAATTTGTGCCGTAGGAATTTGGACCCAGTTGGCCCATATCACTGTTTGACCGCTTACTCTTGTCTATATGTGTTTACAGAAATGCATCTATTGTCGTAAACGCTGCATGGGGAAGCGGCAGGCAGGTGCTTGTATCCAATGTTCATGTGGCCGGTGCCCCACCTCCTTTCACGTGACCTGCGCCCATGCTGCTGGAGTAGTCATGGAGCCTGATGATTGGCCATATGTTGTGTCAATCACCTGCCATAGACATCAGTCACGGAGCTCGTCAGCTGTAAGTTATAGGACTGGTGCTTTGTATAGCTGTTATGAGCCAGGCTGTAACCAGTAGGAATGCACATGGTGGTGCACTTTAGCCAAACAAAGTTGACACCCCTTCACATGCCAAAGCATGCAGGTTATATTCTCAAATAGGGGTGAGGGGAGTTTACATTTGCATATAGCTGGTGCCAGAGGTGGCTTTGCACTAGTAAAGGAAAGGTGCAGTTTTGATTTAGTATTGGAATAACAATATCTGTATTTATGGAATTTAATCAGGACAAATTTGCTTTGTACCATTGCTACTTTCATTATTTGTTTTAACTGTACGAAAAATCTGAAATATCTTTCCTGTCCACAATGAGCTCTTTATGTACTGTGGTGACAGCAGATATTAGAGACAGATCAAAACCTAATTACAGCCTAAACTTGTTGTATGACTTAAGTACCAGCTGTCTAATTTTGGTATCAGACCCTTTAAAAGGCAAGTGAAGTAACACTACTGCAGACATGACTCACCATATGATGGAATTTAGTTTTACACTAATATATTAATTGTCATACTTTAGTCTAATCGCAGCTCTGTTTATATCAGAAGCAGCGAGCGTGCCAACCGTCCATCTCCCTGGGCCAGACGGTGATCTCCAAACACAAGAACCTGCGCTACTACAGTTCCAAGGTCACACAGATCACATGCCAGACGTTCTACGAGGTCATGTTTGATGACGGCTCCTTCTCCAATGATACCTACCCCGAGGATATAGTGGTAAAGATATGTTTAATTAGACACACACTTGAGGTCATCTCCCGGTTGTGCAAGGTTATGTTAGATATTAAAATCCTGTCACTGCAAAGTAACTTCTTTTTTTCTGGAAAGATTACCGACTCTCAAATGATCATTGCATGAGGGACTGTCCATACACTTGTAATATCTTATTTTAAGTTGTACGTCTGCAAAGCCAGTGTGATCAAGAGTATTGTAACTTTAAATCAGTTCTTATTATAATCCTTTTTGCCACCACAATACAAGAATTTTTGAGAAGGCTGTTCCAATTAACAGGATATCATAGGACCAGTGCGGTGTCATGGCAACGGCAAATTATCACACAAACCATTGAAATTCATGAATTTGTTCAAGTGATTATAGTAATAACTGAGTCTTGGTGACAAACACCTCCCCACACTGTGCGTTACTATAGCAGTGAGGACATTCTACATATTTACATCCAATCTTGAACCTCAGCCTTTGATGAACCTATTTGTTCAGTCAACTGGACAATTTGTTTACTTTAAAACCTTTTAAATAAAATATATTATGATGTTGGTATACAATTAACACTTTCTTCATCAGTGAGATAACTAGCAGAAGTTTGGGCAACATCTTTTGACATTCAAGTTGTAGGTTTTTTAACCATTCAGATTTGAATTTGTAATTTTTCGTACCTTTTAATCAGGAAACATTTAAAAATAGGTTGAATATTAGTTCTAAAAAAGTGAGGAATATGCTTATTTAGGTTTAAGGTGTCTATATTAATTAACAATACACACATCAACATTATGGTAAGTTTGAAGCTTTCACAGTATAATTACCAAAAGTTTGGTTTAAGCTTAGGCCGATCAGTTTATCAAAGTGCCACAAGAAGCCAAGTCTGAGTGAGTCTAACAATGACAGCCTAATTCTTACAGTAATTCTAACACTGAAAAGAGCTCTTTTCGGCACCAAATGACCCACTGTGAATAACTTCTAATTTTTCTGCCTTTTTGAGGACATTTTGACACATGCTCCGGCACTTACATGACAAACCATTATTCTCTTGCATTTTTAGAGCAGAGATTGTGTGAACTTGGGTCCCCCAGAAGTGGGGGAAGCTGTTCAAGTGAAATGGCCTGATGGACTGTTCTATTGTGCCAAATACCTGGGATCCAACATCTCCTACATGTACCAGGTACACGCATGCTCTAATGACATATGCATGACAATGGCCAGGGTACGAGGAAGAGACAGACGTTATCCAGTAGTGCACATATATTCATTTTCCTGTAAGTGTTGCATGAACTTGCAAGCTCAGGTTTAGGTTAGAGCAAGACAGCAGTAAACTTGTTGAACTTATCGGAATTACCATGACTCTACTGACGTCGTCAATGTCCCCAGGTCTATGTAAGGAGGGAGAGAGGTAACGAGAAAAGGCACTGATGGAGACCGAGGGAGGTGCTGAAATCGTTTTCAATGGAGATGACGTAATAAAAGATGATGGGATGATAAAAAAGACATATAGGAAGCACAACTATTCAAAAGCAGAGTGAAGGCAGATGGATAGGGAAGAAAGCATGAGAAGGAGGTGACAATCTGCATTATTCAAACTCACTGAAATATTCACTAAGCCAGAGAGTCATGGAGTTTCCAATGAAAGCTTTATTTAGTTGAGCTAGGCGTCCACCATTAGTTACACACAAATGCATCTGTGCACCCACTCAGATTAAGATAGGTCAGACTTTAGAAAAAGCTGAACAAGAACTTTCCATTGTCAAGGTCAGTAAAGGTGGCAGGCTGCATTTTATTTCCAGCATTTATTCTTCATATGTGCCTGTGCAGATTAGCTAATTAGTTTACACCAGATTTTTGTTAATTCTTTCTATCAAATTTAAAGTTCATCTGGTCCTGTCATCAAAGAAACAAGTTTTGGAGAACAAAGCTGTGACAGTTCAGGCTTCTTGAACATTAGGAGGACTGTGACCAAGACATCCAGGAAGTTCTTGAAGATGTTTGACCTCTCAAATCTAGAAGCTTCTTCAGTTCTGACTGACTGTGGGAAGTCCCAGGTACATAACTTCAGTGACTTCTTCAACACCTGAAGGCAGTGGTTCCCAACCCTGGTCTTCAAGGACCCCTGCCCTGCTTGTTTTCCAACTATCCGTGCACTTCCCGCTTCTGATTGGCTGAACACACCTGACCCAGGTGATCGGCTGTGGGTACAGCGGGGATAGTTGGAAAACAAACAGGGCAGGGGGCTTGAGGACCAGGGTTGGGAACCACTGCCTTAAGGGATGTTTAAGTGTCACATGAGCCATTAGGGTGGTAAGTCAAGCTGTGAATGGGTGTCATATTGCCTTGGAAGGGATGCAAGGACTGCACTGGCTGATATGCAGTGCCCACGTGACGGTTGTTCCAATTTGACATCGATATTTTCTTTCATTCCTTTTTCATACCATTGGTCTTGGCCAAGACGTGCACATTGTGTCTTCAGACGAGTGTCCATTAGTCTTCAGAAAACATGTACACATCTGGAACAACCATCACTAAATAGAGGGAGTGGCCCACAACACCACTTACTGGCCATTTCCAATACAAGTCCTGACATCCCTCCCAAGGCAATCTGTCATCCATTCACGTCTTGACCCCTGTGACGCTATTGGTCCACACTGGATGACTCCACAGAGGTTAAATACCTGGGACTCTCCACAGCCACAACTGAAGAAACTTCTCAGAGGAAAGGTGACATCTTCAAGAGCCTCAAGCAAGTCCTATTGGATTTACTATGACCTGGATGACTGAGAATCTCTACAGACCTCATGAGATTTAAGGGTAAACATACATGCAGATAAAGCTTTATTAGAATTAAAACAAAATGTTTAGTTTACAGAATGATTACGATCACTTGATGTGATTAACAGATATGCATCAGAAATGAGATAACACGGTAAGTTTGTACAGGACAAGAGTGAGATACAGTAAGCACAAACACGAACTCAACTGAACATTTGAGTACTAAAAGACAAATGAAGCCTGTGCATACGGTGTTTAGTTTGGCATTACAATGGGAATTTGTCACATGAATGCTAATTAACTGTAGAACTTGTGAAGATTAAAGATGCTTTTTAAAAGAGTTTAGAAAGATTTCATTTTCATAGCAGCCTTAGGGTTGTCACTACGACATATTAGGGAGAACATCACTGTTCATGCAAGCAGCATCGCTCAAAGTCTAATCACATTACTAATTCACTAATAATATCTGATTTAACATTCATACGACTGTGGAAACATGGTGGAGCACAGACAAAATGAGACATATGTCCCTGAACCCATTGCCCCAGTGCATGCTGCAGGGGTTCCCACTACACCTGCCTTTACATATCTGATGGGAATATTAACTCTTGTCTCATTAAATGGACATTAAAACAGTAATGATTAGTGAGACCTAAGGGGCAATTTCTGAAGCACTTTTGATAAATCTGCTATACAAGTGCAGTCTATGTGTTTAAACTGATAAGTTCAACACTTATCAGTTTAAACACATATTTACATTTGTCCTAGGTGGAGTTTGAAGATGGCTCTCAGGTGCTGGCGAAGAGAGAAGATGTGTATACGTTAGATGAAGACCTTCCTAAAAAGGTGAAGCGTAGACTTGTAAGTATTAGACTTAATGGCCAACACATAAACTTAAAAAGCCAAGCTTGATTCATTACTAAAGGTGTTAAAATTTATTTTTTTTGCAACCGTGGACATATTCTTACTTACTGGTGCTCTATCTCTGTCTCATAGTCCACGGCCTCGAGTATGCGTTTCCAGGACACCTTCTTCACCACGCAGGGAGAAAGGAAACGGCAGAGAACACCCAATTCACGTTTCCAGAAAGACTATGTAGCCCTACCAGGCCTCCGTACAACTGCCAAAAGCACATGGGAGCAACGCAGCCACAAAGGGAAATGAAGTCATGGAGAAGACTCGATGACAAACGAATGCACTGAATTAACAGTGGATATAGAGGGGAGGTTGTTTGTGTGTATGTGTGAATGCATGTATGCGTATACTTGCGTGTAAGTTTCTTGGCTCCATTTTAACCTTGACAAGTATTCCTCGTAGAATTCCCTGTGAACAGATCGAAGGAGACTGCGTAAGGGAACGAGCAATTTGGGTTAGGCTGATAAGTTATGTGTGCTTGTACTTTATACAATCAGTGACCGGCAGTTGGCTGCTGTGACAGAATCGAGAGGATTTCTCATCGACAGCTGGACTCTTACAGAACGGGCTAATAGAAGGCACTTTTGCCCCAGTTGCCTATGGCTTTCACATTTGTCAGGGAAAATAACTGTGACGTACAGTTGTCACATCATGCTTTTTGAAATTAATCAAAAACTTTTTTCTTTGTACGTGAAAAATTCAAAAGTGAAATTTTTCTAAACAGCTTGCCTAAAGTAGCTTTTTGGACATCTGGTATTGACTCTTTTGGTTTTGAATATTTCTGCACTTTGCTTGTAGTATTTTCCTCCTGTCTTTGTGCTCGTTTGCGCATGTTAAACATCGTCTCCTAACTGCTTCTGCTGGGCCAAGTCTAGTTTACACTACATGGGCTTCCTGTCTGCAAGTTTTCGATCCATGCAGACATGCATATATGAATTGTGTAATTTGCCATTTGGAAAAAACAAAGAATTGGCCACATTAATCAGTTTTTAGGACAGACAGGAAGCCATCCCAGAGTATTGGACTTTGTCCTCTTTTAACGTGAAATGCTACTGTTGCTCTGTTGAATGAAACGCACTGTTGAAACTATTTAAATTTTGTATTTATTTTTTGGCTTGCTATAGTTAAACTATTGGTAACTGCTGTAAGGAAAAAAATAAAAGTACATATGTTTTTTTTTTTTTTAATCAAATTGTCAGTTATTTTAAATAAAATTCAAAAACTAAGAATTAAATCAGTAATTACAAGTGCAGTGAAAGTTTCTTGGACTTTTCTTGGATACCTGATTTAGGGTGATGTATTTTTGAAGCTGAGTACAAATATTAGAAAAATAATTGGATATTTCAGTTATTTTATTAAAATATACACTACAAGTAATGATCATCATCATTTACCAAAAGCATTGATCTGTTTTCTTTAGTAAATATACAACTGCCTTATTTTTACTAGTAAACCTAGTGGAGTTTTTTTGGATAGTGCTTTATATATGTTTTTTAAGATTATAAAATCTCTTAATGATTTGACAGTATATAAGATTAAAAAACTTACTTTTTGGTGGGTCGAGGTTTATAAATGTTCGAGGTAAAATGCATTTCCAAAGTTAGTGAGTAGGTTTAATCAGTGTTACTATGAACTGTGTGAACAGCACTTCTGGGTACCTACTGTGTAAGATGCCTCATGCAGAAGAACACTCAGTTTTTTGTCAGGAGACCCAGCTCTGTTCTTCATGCAAATTCTGTGGAACTTAGAATGAAGTGAAGTGCAGGAGGCATCAAAAAGTGTTGTTCTCCCGTGGAGACGTCATCACAGCCTGGCTCTTTGTGTTGCCAAAAACAAAACAAAGGCACAGGACATCCAAAAAGCCAGAAAATAAAGACAGAGCTTTCTGTCTCTTCAGTGTAACGGTGTCCCCATTGTGTGTCCACAGTGTGCAACCATGCTACTGTCTCTGGTCCTTAAGTAGCTAATATTTGAAACTTTGGAGGAAAACCCATTTATCTTTAATGTTGCTATATATTCAAGTTTGGAGGCCTGATTTACTCACGTCTGGTTATTGTTGCTGAATCAAACCTAAGTAGTTTTTAAAATATTATTCATATTACTTAGGTTGATAAAGCTATCTGGAATCTAATGTTTTGGTCCACTATATTAGACCTCCTGTCGCATCAATTGGGCAAAACATTGGCAATTCTTATTTTGAATATATGATTTAAATGATTAGAGTGAAGGTCCAATTCCATTTTTAATGTATGCCCAGGCTGAGTTGTGTTCCTCCAAACAACTTTTATTACCTCTATAGATCTTTTTCACTGCAAACATTTTCACTTAGGAAGAGAAGCCCAGATGTAGTAAATTATAACATTAACAGTGGTTCGGTTGTGATAGGTGTCCCAGCAGAGTGTTCTAGTGAGCCACAAACTCCTCAATTCAACTCAATTCAATTCAATTCAATTTTATTTATATAGCGCCAAATCACAATACAAATCATCTCAAGGCACTTTACAAAAACAAAAAACCCCACAAATCCCTTATGAGCAAGGACCTGGCGACAGTGGAGAGGAAAAACTCTCTTTAACGGAAGAAAAAATCTCCAACAGAACCGGAGATTCTACACTGCTCCAACACTGGAACTGTTGGAGCAGTGTAGAAAAGGGGATTTAGTTAGCTATAGCTACTAGTTTTGGAATTCCCTTCCCAAATCAAATTGTTAAACATGACCTTAAAAGATTGATTGTAGAAACTCTGACCGAACGGGGATTGTTGCTCCCTGCTTCCGTTCCCACTGTTACAAAACCAATAGACCCGACTGCCAGCATGGATGTGCCAGGTAAAAAGGCGGGGGAGGAACCCCTAGCCGCTACAGCCAGTGTGGAGGACGAGGAGGCCTTGGGTAAAACGCCCTTTACCTTACCACGCTTCGGGGTCTCGAGTAGAGGCACGACTAAAAGTCCGCCTTGCTCGCATGCAGCTGGAGGCCCAGGAGAAGGCCCAGCAGATGCAGTTCAAACTGGAAGTACGGAAACACCAAATTGACGCCGATACAGCGGTGCGGATTCGACAAATGGAGCTTGCCGCTCAACCTCCCGCACCTGTACCAAGCAACCAGCAGATGGCAGCATTGCCACAGGAAACTTCTCCTACCCCTCCGGTCAGTAGTCTGCAACCAATACAAGATTTAACTAAGTATGTTGCACTAGTCCCAGTGTTCAGAGAAACTGAGGTGGATGTTTATTTCCAAGTCTTTGAAAAACTAGCCACTGCGCTAATTTGGCCAGTGGAGATCTGGCCTGTGCTTATACAATGCAAAATGGTAGGAAAAGCACAGGAAGTAATCTCAGCTTTACCTTTACAGGACAGCCTTGATTACGTTAAGGTTAAAGAAGCTGTCCTGCGAGCCTATGAATTGGTACTGGAAGCCTACTGGCACCAGTTCAGGAACTTGAGGAAAAACAGACATATGTGGAGTTTTCAAGACTGAAAGCTAATCTATATGAAAAGTGGTGCCATTCTTGTAACGCCACTACTTTAGAAACACTGAAAGAGCTAATGTTGTTGGAAGAATGGAATGTCTTCCTGAGCGCATTTTGACATATATGAACGAGCAGAAGGTGGAAACTTTGTCGGAAGCTGCTGTGCTGGCCGACGAGCTTTCTTTGATTCATAAACACACCTTTACTGCTGTGAATCGGACGCGTTCACCAAAGACCCCCAGTGAGGGTGAGAGCGGGTTAAAGCCCAAAGTGAATGTTAGCGAGCGGGCATGTTTCTATTGCCACCAGATGGGACATCTTATAGCGGAATGTCCCTCACTTAAGAAAAAGCAGGCTAACGTTAGCCAAGCTTCAACCATAAAAGCCCACGCGAAAAGCGTCGGCTTTGTGCAGGAAAAGCATGACAGTCGAGACATGATTGACCCATGCTCCAAACCTTTTATCATGGAAGGGTTTGTTGCACTTTCTGAGAAGGATGACCTCCACCCTATTACAATGTTACAGGACACGGGTGCTTCCCAGTCCATAATTTTGGCAAACACACTGCCTTTCTCCTTAGAGACTGCCTGCGGCTATAACGCCATTTTGAGGGGGATTGAGATGGGTCCCCGAAGCCCATTCACAGGATTTTCGTAAAATCAAAACTTGTGACTGGATATTTTCCTGTAGCTATAAGTGAGAAGCTACCTTTTGAGGGAGTAGCATTACTAGTAGGTAACGATATGGTGGGTGGAAAAGTACTGGCATCATTGGAAACGGTAGATGTGCCTGTACCGCTGGGGACAGCTGATGAAACGTCCATTTTCCCCGCATGTGTTGTCACCAGAGCTCAAGCTCGTACTAATGCTGAGGTCCCTATTGTGGACAGTTTCTTAGTACCTTTATTTTCAGAAGCCGAGAACACTACGTCTGCAACTCCCAAAGCAGAGGAACAGCACCCTCCGATGAAGGAGGTGGCTAAATCTGCTCCCGACTTAAAAGAAGGGACTGCTGTGATAAGGAACGAACGACTACGCGAGTTGCACGGGCAGGACCCAACTCTACAGAAGTGTTATGAAGGGTTGGTGAGTGGCAAAAAGGTAAAAGGTTGGTGTTGCTCTACGGGTAAGTGAATCACTTTGTCTTGCAAGCGTATCGTGTTGTGTGTGTTGCATAGTTCGTCTACAGATTAGCAACAGACTACCTATAGTTTAACACACCTAAAAACTAACTAAACTCTAAACAATTCATTAACTGCTACATTCCGGTACTAGTCAAGTACCTTTCTATTTTGACCGGTATTTACTGCTATTTCCTGACTTAGCGTTCGTTAGCCTACCAGTTAGCTTAGCTAGCTAGTTAGCTGAGCTAACATGGCCTCTCCCTCTCTCTCTTTCTTGCTCGGTGTGTCACATGTTTAGTTATTCCTCTGCCTCCTTTAGCGATAATGATACCTGTAATAAGTGTAAGGTTCTGTTAGCCTTGGAGGCGAGGATCACTGATTTGGAAGCGCGGCTCCGCACCTTCGAACAAAAGCCAGCTAGCCTAGCCCCGTTAGCTGGTGTGGAGCCACCGAGCTCAGGGTCTGTTAGCGGTCCAAGGGCAGCTCCGGAGCAGCCCGGAGAATTAGTCTGGGCGACGGTCCGACGGAAACGTACTCCTAAGCAGAAGCCCACGGCTCATCACCTGCCTGTTCACGTTTCTAATAGATTTTCCCCGCTCAGCGACACACCCGCTGAGAAACCGACTCTGATAATTGGCGATTCCATAGTCAGGAACGTGAAAATAGAGACACCAGCTACCATAGTCAAATGTTTCCTGGGGCCAGAGCGGGCGACATCGAGTCAAATCTGAAGCTGCTGGCTAAGGCTAATCGTAAATATGGGAAAATTGTTATTCACGTCGGCAGCAATGACACCCGATTACGCCAATCGGAGGTCACTAAAATTAATGTTGAGTCGGTGTGTAACTTTGCTAAATTAATGTCGGACTCCGTAGTTTTCTCTGGACCCCTCCCCAATCTGACCAGCGATGACATGTTTAGCCGCATGTCGTCGTTCCGTCGCTGGCTGTCTAGGTGGTGTCCAGCAAACGATGTGGGCTTCATAGACAATTGGGCCACTTTCTGGGGAAAACCCGGTCTGGTAGCGAGAGACGGCATCCATCCCACTTTGAATGGTGCAGCTCTCATCTCTAGAAATTTGGCCGAGTTTATTAGCCGATCTAAAGCCTGACAATTCAGGGTGGGGACCGGGATGCAGAGACTGTCTAAAACGCCTCTCTGCAGTTTCCTTAGAGCCGCCGCCCCCCTCAAACCACATAGAGACTGTGTCTGCCCCTCGAACATATAAATCAAATAAATCAGAAGTTAACAGAAGAGGAGTTATTCATAAAAACTTAATAAAAATTAAGACCACTCCTCTTATTGAGCAGAAAAACAGAACTGTCAAATGTGGACGATTAAATATTAGGTCCCTTTCATCTAAATCTTTGTTAGTAAATGATTTGATAACTGATCACCAAATTGACCTACTTTATCTTACTGAAACCTGGTTACAGCAGGATGAATATGTCAGTCTGAATGAATCAACCCCCCTCAGTCATAAAAATTATCATGTTCCTCGAAGCACAGGTCGAGGTGGAGGAGTAGCTGCAATCTTCCACTCAAACTTATTATTAAACTTTCATCCTCAGAACAATGTTAACTCATTTGAGAGCCTCACTCTTAGTCTCTCACATCCAAACTGGAAAACACAAAAACCAGTTCTACTTGTCACTGTGTACCGTCCACCTGTCCCTTACTCAGAGTTTTTTAACTGAATTCCCTGACTTCCTGTCTGATCTAGTGCTTAGATCAGATAAAGTTATTATAGTGGGAGATTTTAACATTCATGTAGATGCTGAAAATAACGGCCTCAGCATTGCATTTAATTCTATATTAGATTCAATTGGTTTCATTCAAAATGTTAATAAACCCACCCACTGTTTCAATCACACCCTTGATCTTGTTCTGACCTATGGCATCGAAATTGAACATCTAATAGTTTTTCCCCCAAATCCTGTTTTGTCAGATCATTCTTTAATAACTTTTGAATTTAAAATGATGGATCATGCAGCGTTTGGAAGAAAATTCCACTACAGCAGATGTTTATCCGACAACGCTGTTAATAAATTTAAGAAAATGATTCCATCTTTATTTACGTCTATGCCAAGTATAAACATAGTGGAGGGCAGCTGCTTCAATCCCACCTCCCTACCAAATTGATCATGTTGTTGACAGCGCTGTAACCTCACTGCGTGAAATGCTTAATTCTGTAGCCCCTCTGAAAAAGAAGTTAGTGAATCAGAGAAGACTAGCCCCATGGTATAATTTACATATTCGTACCTTAAAGCAGGCATCACGAAGGCTGGAAAGGAAGTGGCGTTCCACAAACTTAGAGGAAATTTTTCTAGCCTGGAAAAACAGTCTACTAACATATAAAAAAGCTCTCCGTAAAGCCAGAACTGCATACTATTCATCACTAATAGAGGAAAATAAGAACAATCCCAGGTTTCTTTTCAGCACTGTAGCCAGGCTGACAAAAAGTCACAGCTCTGTTGAGCCCAGTGTTCCCTTAGCTCTCAGCAGTGATGAATTTATGAGTTTCTTTACAAATAAAATCACAACTATTAGAGATAAAATTCAGCAGATGCTTCCTATACCTGCAATAAATGAATCTTCTACTACAGTAGCTCTTGAATCATCTGTAGGACCTCAGTTATGTTTAGACTGCTTCTCTCCCATAGATCTCTCTGAATTTCACGCAGTGAGGTTACAGCGCTGTCAACAACATGATTAATTTGGTAGGGAGTAGGATTAACCCTCTGGGGTCTGAGGGGGTTTTTGGGGCCTGGACAAATTTTGACATGTCCTGACATTTGTGCTTTTTTCAGTGTTTTTTAAACATATTAATGTCTAAAGTCTAATAACACTGTAATCAGCACAAAATTGGCTACAATAATATGTGAGCTTCAAGTTTATACATTATTGTGTTTTTGAGAAAAAAGTGGTTATGCATGGTTAGTGAAAAACTACAATTTTTTACTCACTGAAATAAGACCATAAAACACAAACAGAACATTGGTTCACAAGACTTTGGAGACCAGCATGTTGTAGGCTAAAGTGTTTACTTCAGAGTGCTGTGAATGTCATCTTGTTCACACATTCACAGTAAACAATACACTGATTTAAATTTTCTAAGACACTTTTTGTCCAGAAAGGCCATATGCAAGAGGGTGTGTCTGAGGATGAATAGTCATGTGATTTACCTGAGAACACAAAAGACGCACTGAACGACCAGACAAAGGCGCGCATAATGAGCCTTTCAGTCAATGTAGATGGGACGGATTAGTGCTGTACAATACAACACAATGAGGAGCAAACGATCCTCATTTGAGTTAAAATCAGTGTTTTTACTCTGAGGACAAGCTAAACTATTTGTCTCTGTGTGGAATGTAAGGAGCGCCGCTTCACGTGCGTAACGCGCCATCATCCAAACGCGCCGAAAAAGTGAGTAAATTCTATGATGAAGTTTGATATTTTGTGTCATTTCTCGGGGGCGTGCACATATTTACCTGGTTCACCTGAGATTATTTACATGTGAACAGTGGACAGTGTACAAGGCGGGACCGCATTACCTGTAATGAGGTGAGACGGGAAAAAACGGACTTCTCCTTACGTTCATACGGATTAAATAAAAAGTGATGATTTGTTTTTGACTTGAATTGTTTCACTCAAAAGAAAACATTTCAAGCTTTCTAGCCATATAATTCTTATTTTTATGAGCCAAGTATTCGCTGAGATTCTGGTTGTTTTATTTACGCGTCTGTGAAGAGAAATGGCAGAGACAGAAAAGTCCGAGAGCGCACCCTGTCGGCTTTCATTTAAAAAAAGCACAATGTTTTGTTTTTATTATGATGGCATACCACTAAAACTAGACCCTTTACAGATTTGAATGATATACTTCTTTTATCTGTACGATCAGAATTGACGGAGTAATTTAAGTTTGTTTCGGCCTTATCAGAAAAAGATGCGTCAAAACGTGCCGGCGCGTGCGTCGACCCCAGAGGGTTAAGGCAGCTGCCCTCCACTATGTTTATACTTGGCATAGATGCAAATAAAGATGGAATCATTTTCTTAAATTTATTAACAGCGTTGTCGGATAAACATCTGCTGTAGTGGAATGTAATCCAGAATGCCGCAGCCAGAGTCCTGATAGTTCCTGTCATATGCTGCTATAGGCCTAGACTGCCCGAGGACCATCGGTGCACTGAGCTCCCCTACCCTAACCCCCCCTCTCCTTCCCTTCCCTTCCCCTCTCTTCTCTCCTCCCACCTCATGCATATTCCACCATTGAATCTTACTAACCTTGTGCTCTCTCTCCCCTAGTTTGTGCTCTCTCCCTCTCTCTCTGTTCTCTCTGTACCTTCTGCAGGTGTCGCTGGTCTGGTCCTGGAGCTGTATATCGCTGATGTGCAGTTACTGGTCCCACCAACCTGCAGTGTCTATTTGTTGTTTATTGTTGCTGTTCTTTTCTCTCTGCTCTATCCACTCACCCCAACCGGTCGAGGCAGATGGCCGCCCAAACTGAGCCCGGTTCTGCTGGAGGTTTTTTTTCTTCCGTTAAAGGGAGTTTTTCCTCTCCACTGTCGCCAAGTGTTTGTTCATAAGGGAATTGTTGGGTTTTTAGTTTTAGTTTTTGTAAAGTGCCTTGAGATGATTTGTATTGTGATTTGGCGCTATACAAATAAAATTGAATTGAAATGAATTAAAAGAACTGAGGTCAAGTAAACCTAATCCCCGTGCCCAGCTATATATAGAAGACGGACTCCTTATACGAAAGTGGCATATGCATGGTGATGGAGAGCAGGACTGGAGACATGTAACTCAGGTAGTAGTACCACAAAGTTTCCGACAGCAAGTTCTGTCACTAGCCCATGAGAGCAATTGGTCCGGACATGTGGGAGTTGCTAAGACATACCATAATGTGCTACAGCATTTCTTTTGTCCAGGGCTAAAGCAGGATGTGGTAGAATATTGCCGTAGTTGCCATGTCTGCCAACTAGCCAGGAAGCCTAATCAGGGTGTTCCCCGGGCACCGCTCCATCCCATACCGGTAGTGGAGCAACCGTTCGGAAAGGTTATAGCTGACTGTGTAGGACCGCTACCGAAAACCCGTAGGGGAAATCAGTACCTATTGACGGTAATGTGTACTGCCACTAGGTATCCGGAAGCGATTCCGTTATGACGGATTACTGCCCCGGTCATCGTCAAAGCGCTAATGATGTTTTTCGCGACTTTTGGACTACCTAGGGTAATCCAAACTGACCAGGGAACATATTTCACTGTTAAAATTTTTCAGCAGGTGATGAAAACCCTAGAGGCTCAGCATATGACCTCTACCGCTTCCTGCCAGGGTGCGCTCGAGAGATGGCATCAGACCATTAAGAGCATGCTTAGGAAATATTGCTTAGAGACAGAGAAAGATTGGGACGAAGAATTGCCCTTTGTACTGTTTGCTGCACGCAACGCACGGCAGGAATCCCTAGGATTCAGTCCCTTCGAGCTTGTGTTTGCACATAGTCCTCGTAGTCCGTTGAAAGCGGTAAAAGAGGCTATGCTTGAAGTAAGTGAGCCCGCTCAACATGTATTACGTTACATCAGTAACTTCAGGGAGCAGCTCCATAACGCCAATCGATTTGCGAAGGAGACCCTAAGTGAAACGCAAACGAACATGAAGTGTCGTCATGATCGAACTGTGATACCGCGGCAGTTTTCTGTAGGAGATCCGGTCTTAGTGTTGCTATCTCAACCCAGCTCCTCCCTGACTGCACGGTTCTGGGGTCCCTACACAATTGAGAAAAGGCTCAGTGATACGGATTACGTGATAAGCACTCCTGACCGACGGAGGAAAAGGAGAGTTTGCCACATAAATATGTTACAGCAATATTTTACACGAGAGTCTGCTAACACTGACGCTACTATCTCCCAACCAGATACTTCCCATGCTAGTGCCGCCATCATAGTAGAGGATGTCGCTCCAGATCCCCCAGTGGATGACAACCGCCCCACGGCACGTCAAACGGGGAGGTTGAACAACTCTGAGTTGGGAAGGTATGGGGAGCGTCTAACACATTTGACCCGAGAGCAACAAGCAGACATAGAAAACCTCATGAATGACTTTTTATGTTTGTTTAATGACGTGCCCACTCGTACCAGAGTGGCGGAGCACGACATAGACGTAGGTGACGCCTGGCCAATCAAGCAACATCCCTACCGGGCCAACTTAACCAAGCGGGCCCTAATGAAAGCAGAGACCGATTACTTGCTTCAGCATTGCCTCGCCATCCCAAGTCACAGCGCGTGGAGTTCCCCGTGTTTAATTCAGGCTAAATCAGATGGTACTCCCCGTTTCATCACTGATTTTAGGAAGGTAAATCAAGTCACAAAATTGGACTTTCTCGTATGGAGGATTGTGTGGACAACGTAGGTTCTGCTAAGTTTGTATCTAGACTACTCCAGGGATACTGGAAAGTACTTTTGACCGAGTGTGCCTCGGAAATATCCACTTCTGTCACGCCAGATGGGTTACTACAGTATATTGTGATGGCGTTCGGTCTATGCAACGCACCCGCCACATTCCAGCGGATGATGAACACTGTGCTAAGAGACATAAAACAATGCAATGTTTACCTGGATGATGTTGTAGTGTACACCCAGGATTGGACTGAACACATTGACGTATTACGTCAAGTTTTTAAGCGACTCGCTCAATCATCGCTAACATTAAACCTTGCAAAGTGCGATTTTGTGTCTGGTGGGTCCAGACTTTAAGGGGGAGGGTGTTACGGCCATGGGCCGTTCGGCTTTCCGCCCCCCCGTGTGTGTTATTGTGATATTGTGTTTGACTGAGAAACCCAGTGAGAGGATGCCTGGGATATCCTCACCCACACCTTCCAACCTCTGTCCGCTGGGTGGAGCCGTAGACGGGTGACCAACAGCAGAGGAAGTCGCCAACTCGCAGCTGCAGAACATCTCCATGGACCGCGCCTCCTCCCCTGATTGGTTCCCCTTCACCAGCCTCCCACCAATCAGCTGACTACACCTCAGCATTTCCTCTTTAAGGCCCAGGATTTCCGACATGCGGGGTGAGCTGTGCCTTGCCAATGGTCAGTTCACCTCGGTGTTGTGACTTTCTCCTCAAACCTTGTTGTCAGTATAGTGCTTGTATACCGCTTGTCGGTTTGAATAGTCTTTGTGTTCTTGGTAATATTAGAGCTGTATAGTTATTGGTATTTTTGTTGATTTTCTAAAGTAGTTAAAAAGACCTGTAATTATTAGTTCATTTTTGAATGGCTTTGAGCCAGTGTTTTTTTTGGTTGAACGTTTTGAAGTACTTGGCTGTGCCCATACCAGAATCTGTTTTTTTTGTTGTACTTAAGCTCCTTGGTCTTTTCTTGGTTTGTAAATAAATATCGGCCGACTTTTTACGATCTGGTGAATGTGTTCTTCCCTAAAAATTTCCCCTAGACACAAAGGGTTGTAACAAAATGAAATAAAGTAAATTAAAATAAGATGTAAAAGCACATTAAGAAAACAAGGATGAACAATTATTTGAAGGCAGCAGTAAACAGTGTTTTCAGTCCTGATTTGAATGTGCTGACAGTTTGAGCAGACCTCAGGTGTTCAGGAAGTTTCTTCCACAAGTGAGGAGCATAGTAACTGAATGCTGCTTCACTTTGTTTGGTTCTGGTTCTGGAAACACACAGTAGACCCGTCTCAGATTACCTGAGGGGTCTGGAAACCTCATAGGGAACTAATACATCTTGAATATATTTTGATCCACAACCATTTAGTGCTTTATAAACTAGCAATAAGATTTTAAAATCTATCCTTTAATGAACAGGAAGCCAGTGTAGTGATCTGAGAACTGGTGTGATATGGTCCAGTTTCCTGGTGTTTGTAACGACTCTGGCAGCAGCATTCTGGATAAGCTGCAGCTGTCTGATTGACTTTTTGCTAAGACCTGTAAACAAGCCATTACAATAATCTAACCTACTGAAGATAAATGCATGAACAAGTTTTTCTGCATCTTGTTTAGACAGAAACCTTTTATTCTAGCAATGTTCTTCAGGTGGTAATAGGAAGATTTAGTGATGAATCCATCACTAAATCTATGTGGTTGTTAAAATTCATGTCTGAGTCAATGATTACACCAAGGTTTCTGGCTTGATTTGTAGCTTTCAATGACATGGAGTCAAGGTGAGCAATGACCTTTGACCATTCATTTTGGGGCCAAAAACAATCACTTCTGTCTTGTCTGTATTGAGCTGGATAAAATTCTGGCACATCCATTCTTTGACTTGATTAATACACTCACATAATGAAATTAGAGGACTATAATCATGAGATGATACTGATATATAAAGTTGGGTGTCATCTGCATAGGTATGGTAGTCAATGTTGTAGTATTCCATAATCTGAGCAAGGGGCAGCATGTAGATATTGAATAAGAGAGGACCAAGAACAGACCCTTGAGGAACCCCACATTTAATTTTTGTTCGCTCAGACTCGTAATTACCAAGTGAGACAAAATAGTCTCTATCTTCAATTCAATTCTGTTTTATTTGTATAGCGCCAAATCACAATACAAATCATTCAAGTGTACTGGTGCCCATCTTCAAGAACAAGGGAGACGTGCAGAGTTGTGGAAACTACAGAGGAATAAAGCTGATGAGTCACACAATGAAGTTATGGGAAAGAGTAGTGGAGGCTAGGCTGAGGACAGAAGTGAGCATTTGTGAGCAGCAGTATGGTTTCATACCAAGAGAGAGTACCACAGATGCAATATTTGCTTTGAGAATGCTGATGGAGAAGTACAGAGAAGGCCAGAAGGAGCGGCATTGTGTCTTTGTAGATTTGGAAAAAGCGTATGACAGGGTGCCGAGAGGAGCTGTGGTTTTGTATGAGGAAGTCTGGAGTGGCAGAGAAGTATGTTCAAGTGGTGCAGGACATGTATGAGAGCTGTAAGACATTGGTGAGGTGTGCTGTAGGGGTGTGACAGAGGAGTTCAAGGTGGAGGTGCGACTACACCAAGGATCAGCTTTGTTTGCTGTGGTGATTTTTTTTTTCCAAAAGTCCGTGTAGCTCCTGTGTTTTTTTGAAGATTTTCGTAGTTTTTTCGTATGCTTTTTTCTTAAAATGTCTACTGTCTCAAGTAGAGTAGTGTACACTAGAGAGGAACTGCTGGCCCTGTCGAAGATTGGACACAGAGTAACTCACCCAATCTGTGCTGAGGAGACAGTTTCGTGGATGTAGAGCCTGGGCTAAGCTAAAGGCTAAGAGGAACAACAGAAGGTGGAGATGCAAGCCTTTTCTGCACTCTGTGCTCATGGGGAATGTTAACTCACTGCACTGTGTGATGAACTGGAGGCGCTTGTGAGGAACCAGCGGCTGTACAAGGAGTGCAGTTTAATGTCATACTTATTCTCATACTTTACATGATGCACCGGCATATGCCTCTCTGGATGTGCCTGGTTCATATGTGAGGATTATGTTCTTTGATTTCTCCAGTGCTTTCAATACTATCTGACCTCCTGCCATACTGAGAGAAAAGCTTCTATGTATGGGGGTGGCCCCTCCCTGACGTAATGGATTATGAACTATTTGACATCCAGACCACAGTATGTCAAACTGGGGAGATGTGTTTCTGGGACACTGGAATGCAGCACTGTGCCTCCACAGGGGACTGTTCTTGCTCCTTTTCTGTTAACGGTCTACACTTCGGACTTTAGGTATAACTCAGAGTCTTGCCACATTCAGAAGAATTCTGATGACACAGCTGTTGTGGCATGTGTCCGCGATGGACGGGAGGGGGAGTACAGGGACCTAGTGGAGGCCTTCACTGACTGAGAACCATCTTCTCTTGACAACCACCAAGACTAAGGAGCTGGTGGTGGATTTTAGGAGAACAAAAGCACCATGCCAGTTTGTATTGATGGACAGGAGATAGAGCCTGTACAGACCTTTCAAGTACCTGGGGGTGGTACTGGACGAAAAACTAGAGTGCCCTGCCAATGTGGATGCAGTGTACAGAGAAGGGCAGAGCCGCCTCTTCTTCTTGAGACCGCTTGGTTCCTACAGTGTCTGCAGTGACATGCTATGCATGTTCTACTACACTGTCATGGCAAGTACACTGTTCTATGCTGCTGTCTGTTGCGGGAGTGGCATTACGGACAGAGACTGTAGGCGCCTGGACAAACCGGTGAAAAAGGCCAGTTCTGTGCTAGGCAGGGGGTTGGACCCTCTCAGAACTGTAGTGAAGCAGCAGATGTGGAGGAAGCTGCTTTCTATATTGAACAATAATAAACACCCCCTCCACCACATACTGACTAAACAGAGTAGCAGCTGCAGTAGGAGGCTCATCTCAGGTTGAGAGGTTGAGAAGATCCTTTGTCCCCACAGCCATTAGATTGTATAATAGTAATTATTAGGAATTTATTATTATTATTACTAGTAGTAGTAATTGATATGTAATTGTTGATAATTGACCCCTTTTATTAGTAATTTATGTTATTGATATGTTATTTATGTTATATGTTATTGATTTGAGTGCCTTCATCCGTTTTCATATTTTATAGTGGAATCTCTGTTAAAATTATTAGTTAAGAGCTACAGGACAATCTGAATTTCTCCAGTGGGGATGAATAAAGTATCTGTCATGTCATGTCAAGTCATGGACAGGCTGACAGATGAGGTTATACAGGAATCTCCGTGGACCATGATGTTTGTAGATGACATTGCCATCTGTAGTGAATGCGCTGGTGGAGGAAAATCTAGAGAGATGGAGGTTTTGCTCTGGAAAGAAGAGGAATGAAGGTTAGCCGCAGTAAAACCAGAGTACATGTGTGTAAATGAGAGGGACTCAAGTAGAACGGTGAGGTTACAGGGAGTAGAGGTGAAGAAGGTGGAGGATTTTAAGTACCTAGGGTCAACAGTCCAGAGCAACGGAGAATGTGGAAAAGAAGTGAAGAGACGTGTGCAAGCAGGTTGGAACAGGTGGAGGAAAGTGTCAGGTGTGATGTGTGACAAGAGTGTCAGCAAGAATGAAAGGAAAGGTGTACAAGACAGTGGCGAGACCAGCAATGTTGTCTGGTTTAGAGACAGTGGCACTGAGAAAAAGACAGGAGGCAGAGCTGGAGGTAGCAGAGCTGAAGATGTTGAGGTTCTCTCTGGGAGTGACGAGGATGGATAGGATCAGGAATGAGTACATCAGAGGGACAGCTCATGTTAGATATTTTGGAGAAAAAGCCAGGGAAGCCAGATTGAGATGGTTTGGACATGTTCAGAGGAGGGACAGTGAGGTTAGAGGTTAGAGCTGCCAGGAAGGAGGCCTAGAGGAAGACCAAAGAGGAGGTTCTTGGATGTAGTGAAGGAGGACATGAGGATAGTTGGTGTGGGTGAGGAGGATAGGGTTAAATGGAGGCAGATGATTCGCTGTGGCGACCCCTGAAGGGAGCAGCCGAAAGGAAAAGAAGAAGGAGAAGTAGATGTGTGTAACATGCATGCAGCGTTGAATTCTTGTACTATTCTGTCAACAGAGTCATAGTGACCCACGGGTATGTTGAGCATAAGCTCCTTGTCGGCCTTAGGGTCTCTTATTGATATAGCGGCGTCAGCTTGGAAATCGGGATCCAGGTAACCGGGTACTGAATTTCACTGAGCCCCACCTCATATGGTTTGTCCAGATGTATTGGCCTGGCTAGCTGTGTTCTCTAATTCCATATCTTATTACTGGGATATAAACGTATTGAAGCGTTACTGGGCAACGTGACATGAAAACCGTTCCTCCTTTTCTCCATCTCGGTGCTCCTCTGCTGTCTGCGAATGTGTCTTTTTTCACTCCCCAGTGTAAACACCCTTGTATGAAAGCTAACTAAGCATATGGTGCAATGGGGATTATCTCTCTCTTTTAACACCTCAAGGTGTCTTTTTTTCATCAACATTCACATGCCTGTGCTGCCTATGATACTGAGGGTACGCGTCTTTTGTTCACATCATCTCTGTGACCTCACAGTGTGACCAAGCGGCTTGGCACTGTCTCTCTTATAGATTCAAAATATCTTTTGTGGACATCCAGGTTTTAAATTTGTCAGGCCACCCCAGCCATTTCACTAGCATTTTGTTCCCACGTCTTGCTAATATTCTCTCTATTTTAAAAGTCTTATTTTCATCTACAATTACAGGCTGTAGCTCCTCCTTATATAACGTCCCTTTCACAGTATCGCCTGCTAGATCACACAGGCTGTACACGACCGGATCGGTGGCCTGTCGATCATTTATATTGAAATTCTTCGTCTGTGAATGTCTGCTCGTACCCCTTACTGAATACCCCACGATGCTTTGATATTCTCAGTGTCACCTACATCAAATCTGAATACGGGTTGGGGTTTTTCACCCGCTGTCTTGTACAGTGAATTAAACACTTCCTTCTCATTGTGTTTATTCACGGTGGCAGGAGCCCTCTTTATAGACCTGTGGAATGAGGCGTTATAACCACTGACTAATCTCGTCAGAAACATTAGCATGAATGCAGTAATACATTCAGCTTGTTAAGGACAGGTATAATACTTTCTTAATGTAGCTGAGATTTAATAGCACTCCCGCCCCACCATCCACGAATCAACCAGTACTGCCAGCTGTTTCAGTTCTTCAGTTTTGGTGTAACCCCAGACAGGCTCAATGTTGGCACGTTTTTCTGAAGTCTTCAGCGTTTCAATTCAATTCAATTCAATTTTATTTGTATAGCGCCAAATCACAATACAAATCATCTCAAGGCACTTTACAAAAACTAAAACTAAAAACCCAACAATTCCCTTATGAGCAAGTACTTGGCGACAGTGGAGAGGAAAAACTCCCTTTAACGGAAGAAAAAACCTCCAGCACAACCGGGCTCAGTTTGGGCGGCCATCTGCCTCGACTGGTTGGGGTGAGTGGATAGAGCAAAGAGAAATGAACAGCAACAATAAACAACAAATAGACACTGCAGGTTGGTGGGACCAGTAACTGCACATCAGCGATATACAGCTCCAGGACCAGACCAGGGACACCTGCAGAAGGTACAGAGAGAACAGAGAGAGAGGGAGAGAGCACAAACTAGGGGAGAGAGAGAGCACAAGGTTAGTGACATTCAATGGTGGAATATACATGAGGTGGGAGGAGAGGAAGAGAGGGGAGGGGAAGAGAGGGGGGGGGGGTTAGGGTAGGGGAGCTCAGTGCACCGATGGTCCTCGGGCAGTCTAGGCCTATAGCAGCATAACTAAGGGATGGTTCAGGGTTGCCTGAAGCCAGCCCTAACTATATGCTTTGTCAAAGAGGAAGGTTTTAAATCTAGCCTTAAAAGTATAGAGAGTGTCTGCCTCCTGAACCCGGGCTGGGAGCTGGTTCCATAGGAGAGGAGCTTGATAACTAAAGGCTCTGCCTCCCATTCTGCTTTTGGAAACTCTGGGAACCACAAGTAGACCTGCACTCTGAGAGCGAAGTGGTCTGTTGGGATAATATGGTACTATGAGGTCTTTGAGGTATGAAGGAGCTTGATTATGAAGGGATTTGTATGTGAGAAGAAGGATTTTAAATTCTATTCTATATTTTACAGGGAGCCAATGAAGAGAAGCCAATATAGGAGAAATATGATCTCTCTTGCTAGTTCCTGTCAGGACTCTGGCTGCGGCATTCTGGATTAATTGGAGGCTTTTTATGGAGATATTGGGACATCCAGATAGTAATGAGTTACACTAATCCAGCCTTGAGGTAACAAATGCATGGACTAGTTTTTCTGCATCATTTTGAGACAGGATGTTCCCAATTTTGGCAATGTTGCGCAGGTGAAAGAATGCAGTTCTAGAGATTTGTTTTATGTGTGAGTTAAAGGACATGTCCTGGTCAAAAATAACTCCAAGGTTTTTTACAGTAGTGCTAGAGGCCAGGGTTATGCCATCTAGAAGTAGCTATAATTTGAGAAAAGTTATTTCTGAGATTTTTTGGCCCAAATATAATGACTTCTGTTTTCTCCGAGTTTAAAAGTAAAACGTTACTGGTCATCCAGGCCTTTATGTCAGTTAGACAGGCTTGAAGTCTGGTTAACTGGTTTGTGTTAACAGGTTTAATAGATAGATATAACTGAGTGTCATCTGCATAGCAGTGGTAATTAATAGAGTGCTTCCTAATGACATATCCTAAAGGAAGCATGTACAGGGTGAACAGAATCGGTCCTAGCACGGAGCCTTGTGGAACTCCATAACTAACTTTTGTTCGTGTGGAAGGCTCATCATGGACATGAACAAACTGGAATCTGTCCGATAAATAGGATTGGAACCACTTTAACGCTGTTCCGCTGATACCAATCACATGCTCCAGTCTCTGTAATAAGATGTTGTGGTCAATGGTGTCGAATGCTGCACTAAGGTCTAGGAGGACAAGTATCGAAACAAGTCCATTATCTGAGGCTAAGAGAAGATCGTTGGTAACTTTCAACAGTGCTGTTTCTGTACAATGATGTGCTCTAAATCCTGATTGAAAATCTTCAAATAGTCCATTCCTGTGTAAGTGGTCTGATAGCTGCTTAGCAACAGCTTTTTCTAGGATTTTAGAAATAAATGGCAGGTTGGATATTGGTCTATAATTAGCCAAGACTCCTGGATCAAGACTAGGCTTTTTGAGTGAAAGGTTTGATTACTGCAGTCTTAAAGGCCTGTGGTACGTAGCCTGATACTAGAGATAAATTTACCAAGTCCAATAAAGATGAGTTCATTAATGGCAGGGTGCCTTTAAGCAGTCTAGTCGGGATGGGGTCTAAGAGACACGTTGATGATTTCGATGAAGCAACTACTGATGTAAATTCAGAGAGATCTATGGGAGAGAAGCAGTCTAAACATAACTGAGGTCCTACAGATGATTCAAGAGCTACTGTAGTAGAAGATTCATTTATTGCAGGTATAGGAAGCATCTGCTGAATTTTATCTCTAATAGTTGTGATTTTATTTGTAAAGAAACTCATAAATTCATCACTGCTGAGAGCTAAGGGAACACTGGGCTCAACAGAGCTGTGACTTTTTGTCAGCCTGGCTACAGTGCTGAAAAGAAACCTGGGATTGTTCTTATTTTCCTCTATTAGTGATGAATAGTATGCAGTTCTGGCTTTACGGAGAGCTTTTTTATATGTTAGTAGACTGTTTTTCCAGGCTAGAAAAATTTCCCCTAAGTTTGTGGAACGCCACTTCCTTTCCAGCCTTCGTGATGCCTGCTTTAAGGTACGAATATGTAAATTATACCATGGGGCTAGTCTTCTCTGATTCACTAACTTCTTTTTCAGAGGGGCTACAGAATTAAGCATTTCACGCAGTGAGGTTACAGCGCTGTCAACAACATGATCAATTTGGTAGGGAGGTGGGATTGAAGCAGCTGCCCTCCACTATGTTTATACTTGGCATAGACGTAAATAAAGATGGAATCATTTTCTTAAATTTATTAACAGCGTTGTCGGATAAACATCTGCTGTAGTGGAATTTTCTTCCAAACGCTGCATGATCCATCATTTTAAATTCAAAAGTTATTAAAGAATGATCTGACAAAACAGGATTTGGGGGAAAAACTATTAGATGTTCAATTTCGATGCCATAGGTCAGAACAAGATCAAGGGTGTGATTGAAACAGTGGGTGGGTTTATTAACATTTTGAATGAAACCAATTGAATCTAATATAGAATTAAATGCAATGCTGAGGCCGTTATTTTCAGCATCTACATGAATGTTAAAATCTCCCACTATAATGACTTTATCTGATCTAAGCACTAGATCAGACAGGAAGTCAGGGAATTCAGTTAAAAAACTCTGAGTAAGGAACAGGTGGACGGTACACAGTGACAAGTAGAACTGGTTTTTGTGTTTTCCAGTTTGGATGTGAGAGACTAAGAGTGAGGCTCTCAAATGAGTTAAAATTGTTCTGAGGATGAAAGTTTAATAATAAGTTTGAGTGGAAGATTGTAGCTACTCCTCCACCTCGACCTGTGCTTCGAGGAACATGATAATTTTTATGTTTGTAGTATCACTTCAGCAGCCCCGCTTGTTCGCCTGTCATCAGCATCAAGAAATGCAGAGAGAGCAGGGATGAATCGGCCTGTCCTCAGTTTGTGCAGAACAAGGTCAAAGCGATGCGCCAGGAAGTCTGATGGAAGCCCCACAGGCACTCATGGCCTTCCTGTGACGGGCAGTCTACAGAATAAGCTAAACACATAATTCTTATTCTTATGAGGCAAGTATTTGCTGAGATTCTCGTTGTTTTATTTACGCGTCTGTGAAGAGAAATGACAGAGACAGAAAAGACAGACAGCGCACCCTGTCGGCTTTCTTTATTTTAAAAAAGCACAACGTTTTGTTGTTATTATGATGGTATACAACTAAAACTAGACCCTTTACAGATTTGAATAATATATTTCTTTTTTCTGTACGACCAGAATTGATGGAGTAATTTAAGTTTGTTTCGGCGTTATCAGTAGAAGATGCGTCAAAACGCGCCGGTGCGTTCGTCGACCCCAGAGGATTAACCCTCTGGGGTCCGAGGGGTTTTGGGGCCCTTAACAAATTTTGACATGTCCTGACATTTGTGCTTTTTTTCAGTTGCTTTTAAACATATTAATGTCTAAACTCTGATAACACTTTAATCAGCACAAAATTGGCTACAATAATATGTGAGCAGAAAGTTTATACATGATTGTGTTTTTGAGAAAACAGTGTTTATGCATGGTTAGTGAAAAACTACAATTTTTTAGTCACTGAAATAAGACCATAAAACACAAACAGAACATTGGTTCACAAGACTTTGGCATGTTGTAGGCTAAAGTGTTTACTTCACAGTGTTGTGAAAGTCATCTTGTTCACTCATTCACAGTAAACAATACACTGATTTAAATTTTCTAAGACACTTTTTGTCCAGAAAGGCCATATGCAAGAAGGTGTGTCTCAGGATGAATAGTCATGTGATTTACCTGAGCTAAACAAAAGACGCACTCAACGACCAGACAAAGACGCGCATAATGAGCCTTTCAGCCAATGTAGATGGGAGGGGATTAGTGCAGCACAGTACAAAACAACGTGGAACCAAACGTTCGTCATTTGAGTTAAAATCAGTGTTTTTACTCTGAGGACAAACTAAACTATTTGTCTCTGTGTGGAATATAAGAAGCCCTCCTTCACATGCGTAACGCGCCATCATCCAAACGCGCGGAAAAAGTGAGTAAATTCTATGATGAAGTTTGACGTTTTATGTCATTTCTCGGGTGAGTGCACATATTTACCTGGTTCACCTGAGATTATTTACATGTGAACAGTGAACAGAGTACAAGGCGGGACCGCATTACCTGTAATGGGCTAATGCGTGGCACGCCAGATGCTCCACCGCAGTCTCCATCATCTGTACATACGCCACTGTCTGCTCTGTAGGTCCTTGTAGCATATGATCGGGTTATGGTGGTGCTGGCGATGATGTTGAAGGCAAAACACCACTACACAATTCCGAGAGCGTCAGAGGGCCGTCAATCTCTAATTTATACAGAAAAAAAACAGTTAAGACACAAGCTCCTATCCCATGCTCACACATGCGCGCACACACACACACGACATTAGGCAGCAGACACATCACATCACGGAACAGTGCCCAGTCTTTCACACTCATGGTATGCATACCGCCCACACCCCATGATTCTCCATCGACACACTCCTCTACACACCCTACCCTCCCAATATTTAATCTTGTACGCATACCCGGCATATCCTTCATACAGCCGCTCACACGGCCCTGTTATACCGTTCACTACACGTCTATACTTCCTATGCGCCACCTTAACTCCCCCGCCGACGTTTGACGTACCCACGTCCAATAGCAGATTGCGCCGCCTGTTAGACGGAGAGTGTAACGTAATTTTATTAATTTATGACTCCATATACTTCCTATATGGCTTCAAACCTAGAAGCCGGTTTGCTATGTCCACCCCTTCTACAGTCACTGCTTGAAACAGCTGCTGTGCATATTTAGAGAAAAATATTCATTGCTTGTCTGGTTTGGAAAAGGGCCAGTGATTTAGCATCTTTGAGCACATTAACTACGGACTTATTTTGCTTCATAATAGAAAACTCTGCAAGTTTATTTTCACGATTTACAAAAAAAGTGACAGATATTTGCTTGAAAGACAAAAGGTCAATGAGTGTAAGAAAATGAGGTATGTAAAAAGATCCGTACCAAAGTGTGCGTTCAAGCTTTAAACTACTGCTGCAGAACTGAGAGGTTGAGATCCTTTGTCCCCACAGCCATTAGGCTGTTTAATAGTAATTGTTATGTTAGTTATGCTATTTGTTATATGTTATTAACTGAGTGCCTTTATCTGTTAATTATATTTAAAATTTAATATTTTATAGTGAAATCTCTATGTTAAATATAATATAAGAGCTGCAGAGCAATCTGAATTTCCCCCATGGGAGATGAATAAAGTATCTATCTATCTATCTATCTACTGCTATGGGCCATTGACTTACACAATCCTTGACCTAATGCTGTCTTTCTTGACTCATTGACTCTTGACCCAAGTCAAAAAGGGAAAAGTCTTGATTTGAGAGAATTTGTTTGAAGTAACATTGACAATTGTTATTTATTGTTACTTTTTGGTGGGAAATGCAGATATACAAAAAAAGAGGAACAGCAATTATTTCACTCGAGTTTATTTGTAACAAATAAAACTTGTGTCGACAAAGAACAGAAATCCATACAGACCTGTTTTTAGGTTTTTCCCTGCTCCGTGAACCAATGTAAGAAAATAAAAAGCACTTGCTGACTCGGAGCATAAAACCAAAACAAACAAAAAAAGGTTACATTTACAGACCAATTGGAGGTAACTGATCCAAGTAACACACCATATTTTCGCTTTATACAATTTATAAACTCCAGTTCATTTCACCTACATGATACATTGGGGCTAAAATAGAACACCTTTTGTGAAACATCTCTTTTGTGGTTCAACAAATCCACAGTGTGATGTATTGCACATACTGCTGTGCCATAAAACTGTGAGTTCAGGTGCATCTTTGTATTATTTTATTATATCACTCTGTAAATCTGATAAATTCTTAATTCACTCTTTACGTTAACAATTTATTTATTCATTTATTTACTTATGCATTTCAATTACTCTTTGTGTACTTTGTGTTATTTACATATACACAATCAGTGTGAACATTACAGGGTCCACCTTTGTGGAGTTCAAGAGAAATTCCTTTTTTGTTGGTTGGGGTATTCAGATCTGTTTGAATATTTGGGGGGGGGGGGGGTGTGTCAGAGATAATAGGATACTAGTATTAGTGCATAGTACAAGAGAGAAAGTGCAAGTCTTCCCATAACAGGTGCGACCACAGGGGCATCTCAAAAGTGGTACCATGCATACAAAAACGACAACAGGGTTTTACTGTAAGATGGTGGGAAACTGTCGACAATCACTTATAAGGTCAAGCATTAATGGAGATAGAAAAAAAAGATAGTCTAGTTCTGCGTCATTAGAGATATAGCACCTGAACTTCTCTCAGCTTTTGTCATTAAAGGAAAAATACATTTAACTGTAGACATCAGAATGAAGAAGACAGATGACCGGTTTGCCTGATTTTAGGTGAGGGATCTTTAGGTGGGATATGTGTATGGTTTGTTATTTTGCCTTTTCTCCAAACCAACAGTGAAAGCTCTATATACAGTTCCACATAGCTAAGTAAATAATACTTTACTTAGCCAGCTTGTAGTCTGTGCCAAAGTCACTCGTGTGGCCAACATTTCATGGCAGGCAAACTGAAATCTTAATGAAAGAGTATCAACACAAAGTTTGTGCAAGAAAAAAAAAGGTTGAAAGCTGTTGACAAACTTTTTTCCTCATCATCCCATCCTGCTAGTAGCTAATGTATTTTGAAACCACATTTTTGTCTGTACTTGAATCTGATGTAAGATTTTCTTTAATTAAAAGAGATATGATGTTGCCTTCTACCTTGCTGGGTAGAAAGCAATGAGCACAACTATCCAGCCGACAAGCCATCCATAGTTAATTTCACAGCCAAGAACAGAATGGACAAAATACCTTCACATACTGTAACATAACAAAATCATATACACAGACATTCAGTTCACATACATACAAGCATACAGACATAAAATACACAAAAACCCTTTAAAGTAACTTTATCAAAATAGGCGTGTAATATAAGGCACTAGAAATCTAAAATCAAAATACTTATTAGATGCTGTTTGAAATATGAGTTTGATCATTTGTTGGTTGCCGTGACACACAGAAGGATGACATCATCTACTGGATTTGTGACATGATAAATCATCTACTTCCTAAGAGGTCAGAGGTCATTCCTCTGTTTGGACACATTAAATGGTGGCAGGAACCATACCAAGTGTAACATCCTTGTGTCTGGAAAAACGATGCACCACCATCATCATCATCATCACCATAATGGTAATTAACTGCAATTAGTGACTTGACACAAAAATATATAATACATCTACTTATTGCACACTGAATCAGACGAAGTCAGAAGTGAGCATTCCAGTGAGAAAACCGCTCCTTTCCTGACACCCCCGCCCCAATCCCACCCCTTTTTCTACATCCCTTTCTCACACCCTGCTTGAGAAATCTTTATGAAGCTTATTTGGACACATAAATAGTTGTTTCTTTATAACTTGTGCATACTCTCTATAGTTGTGTTCTATCTGGCTTCCTCTGTTTTCACACAGAACAACTTGGCAGAATTATTCTCAGGTAGCAGCAGGGTTACAACTGTTCCTCTGGGGGCCCCTGGGAATTAAAAAATGGCTATGCTCAGGTCTCTGACACCACAGGCCAGACAGAAATGACGTTGAGAGTCCTGTGTACATGCGAACTAGTGTGGGTAGAGAATATAGGAGCAACACTCAATGATAGTGAATCATGAATTTTTCATTTTTTTCACACAAAATTTGATTCTACACTTCAAAACAGTAACATATCACCTAGGAAAAAAAAGCTACAGCTCATTGGATCACATAAAAAAAATTTCCCTTGGTATGGTCAATGGGAACAAAGTCATAGATCTGTGGGAAAAAAAAAAACAGAACATGCCATATTGAATATTCAGTTTTTAAAAAAGAAGATAATCACATCTGTTAAAAAAAAAAAAAAAAAAAAAAAAAAAAAAAAAAAAAAAACTATTATTGTCTTACTGTGTGGTATGCATTTTAACCCTCTCTTAAATTTTCTTTATCTTAAATCTTGAAGCGTAAGGTTGAACTGGTGGTTTTCATTACTGTATGATAAAAATGATTCATCCAGAAGAAACGAGTCTGTTTCAATAACAAAAAAAAAAACTTCTTGGTGTCTTTTTTGGATGTGTTTGTTTTTTTTAATACTGTGTTTTCAGTCTCCTGTTGGCAATTCTCTGGTGCTCAAAAGTCCCAGTTCATTCTGTCCTCGAGGCTTCCATAGGATGGATTTGTAGACTCCAAGACAATCCTCAATATAGAAAAACCAGAATTTTCTGTGACAGCTAAATACTGTAGCCTGGTCCTGTTTTAGGTTGGTGATGCTACACTGGAGGTGGATGAGGTGAGAGTTCCACACCCAAACAATGTAAAGCAATCTGGGTGCCCACAAAAGCACTGAAAGGAATAATAAAAGTCTATACTTGATCAAGTATTCTGATTGGAACAGTGGTTGAAGTAGCTTCTTCAGACTGACCAATGGGTGTGTTTGGGCTGAGGGTGGAAGAAAACACCCTTGTCAAGCAGATTGGTATGGCTCAGTTAGAGGTGTTGCTTCTGGGTACGGGATAAGCCGATGGTCCCTCCTCACTCTGCATGTGGTGGTGAAATCTTCAAAGACACATTGCAGCCTAGTGCACTAATCCAGGCCACGTGTGACCTAAGAAAAGTGCACTAGGTGTGATGTGGCATGAGAGACAGCCGCTGGGTTTTATGTTGCATAGTGATCAAAGCTTCCGAGGTACTCCAGACTGGCACGGTAGCAAAACTGATACTGGTCCTTGGAGGCAGAACACATCAGTGAAATAGAGACACAGGAGGTAGAAAACAAAGCAGAATAATAAGCAGGAAAGCTCACCTCTGTCTGAACGGTGGCAGGTCTCTGGGTGCGCAGCATCTTGACAGTCTGGAAGATGTCCACCACACCCTCATACCTCATCCTCTCCAGCACGATGCTGAGGGTGATGAACACGCCAGTCCTCCCTACTCCAGCACTGTTGTTAGACACGTGGAAACATCTTTAGAACTGTACCTGTAGTCAACTCGGACAACTTTTTCATAGTTCTTGGAACAGTAACTGAGAATTATAATAGTTCTAGGGCATTTTTAGCTTCTACTTATGAGAAAGAACTTTTTCAATAAAAAAGTAATGTGTGTTTACCAACACCATTTTTAAAAGCTAATATAAACAACAGCTCCATCCATTTTCTATACACGCTTATTTTTTAACCCGGGTCACAGGGATCTGCTGGAGCCTATCCCAGCTCTCTTTGGGGTGAAAGGCAGGGGTACACCCTGGACAGGTCAACAGGTCCACATATAGACACACAAAGACAAACAACCACACACACTCACACTCACTCCTATGGGCAATTTAGAGTCATCAATCAACTGAACATGCATGTTTTTGGACTGTGGGAGGAAACCGGAGTACCCGGAGTAAACCCACACAAGCACAGGGAGAACATGCAAACTCCACACAGGAAGGCCAGGCTGCGAACCTACGACCTTCTTGCTGTGAAGCAATAGCGCTAACCACCATGCTGTAAACAACAGCTCTTGAGGAAAGAAGACTCACACAAACAGACTGATGGAGAAGCCCAGGCTTTATTGAGCCTACATTTGGAGAAAGCTCAAAGAGATCTTATTTTTTATAGTTATATTATTACTAGCATTGTTGTTGAATGTTGTGACGTCACTATACCGACCATCATCTGGCTTATGTTACTTCAACATTCCTACTAAAAAATGAGGTCTGTAGTTCTTGAATCCGTTTTTCCTGAGGTAGTTCCTAGAACTGTTTCCCTAGAACTTCTTGGTCCGAAAATGTCCGTTGTTATCAGCTGTTATAAATGACCTGGTCCTGATTATTTGTTCACATGCGACAATAAGAGCAGTAAGAAAAGCATATGGACTCACGTACAGAGTGGATATTTGTGATTTTAGCCCCAAGACACTGCTGTCTCTTAACCCTTGTGCCGACCCAGCCCAAGCTTCAGCTTGAATGAGGACTGACTGCTTTCTATTAAACTATTTGCTCATAATTATAAGACATTCACCAGAATGTGTTTTAATTGCGTTAAAAACATGTAGGTCTTCAAACGACTGCACTGATCAGGCCACACAAGGAGCTCATGGTATGAAGAACGGCCAGTGTGAAGGATGCATCTTACCTGCAGTGCACCGTAATTGGCCCATCCTGGCCAAACTGTTCTTTAGTTTTGTGCACCTGGCCGATAAAATCAATGAATCCCTCCCCTGACTTTGGCACTCCCTGTTCTGGCCAATCGGTGAACTGGAACTGACGGACCGTTCGTGATTGGCCATCCTAAATAGAAAGAAAAGAGCCTTATTATTTTTAGAGTATATCCAACAGTACACACAACCCTGTTTTAAACAACCCAAACAAAGCGAAGACTCACCCTGGCATCAGTGACCTTGAACTCTCGGAGGATGTACTGGGGCATGTTGTACTCAGCCATGGGATCCACCACAAAGTACTGGTATCTGGCTGAGCGCTCTGCAGGCCAGTACTGGTGACATTTCTCCTACAGGACAGCACAGAGGCCTCAGCTCAAAGCTTCACGTTGTGTCTGAGGAGGTTTGTGTACTGCCCGTACTTTATGTTTATATGGCATCCTGTTTATGTTTATTTCATTATTCAGTAACAAACAACACCGTCTCTAACTTTCCCACTCTGCCATTTTCAGTGGATCTTATGCTGTTACATTTAAACATGTGACTTAGCATTTTTAGTTTTTACAGCTATTTATCAACAATGGCTACACGTGTAATCAGGATGTTTTCTTCTCTCCCTTAAAAAAGTCATTGTGTTTCCTGCTAAAATAGGCCACTGTTAGTTTTTATTATCTGCTTGGAAACGTCATATCACCTGATGTGAAAGACAAAAAGACAAAATCAGCACTGGGGCTCACATTATGTTCTAGCCATAGAACCAGAAAAATTTGTTCTCCAGTAGAGCCAATGTATCCTAGCATGCCGTGCATTGTACAGTTGACTGCAGTGGTTTGTGTGCGTCCATACCCGTCCCATTTCTCTCAGTTTGGTCAGCATGACAACTATGGTGGAGTTGTGTTCCCACAGCATCCTCCAGTAGTCCTCTGTGGTCTCTGCCAGTGGGCCTTGGGTTGCTATGTAGGCCTTCTGTTGCCTACACACATAAATACACAGATTACTGTACAGTAAATGAGTGTGACATTATCTCTGAAGAGCATATAAGAACGTTACACGATGAATGACAGTCTAACATCTCTGTCTGACCTGTATCCATCAATAAAGCTGGCATTGATATAGTCAGAGCCCTCCACTCCTCTAATTGGCTGCAAACACACTCGTGTGGTCTCATAGGGCATGATGTTGACCAGTCGGTTCTTGAACTTGTTGCATGGCAGGTTGGCACTCACAAACCGTGATGTGTGGGCCTTGGCACTGGCCAGACGCTGGGAAAGAGAAAGAAGAATTCTGAATATTAAATATTATACAGAAACAAGAAGCTTTTATTGATGCTAAGTCTGGGCCTAAGAAACAAAACGTGAATGATGAATGAAAGTTCTGACTAATTCAAGGACGTCATTCAAATCTATTCAGCACAAGGTCTGGTTTTTCTCTGGTGTACCGGACAACTGAAATTAGAAAATCAGTTCTACTGGCAGGCTTGAGGATATTTAGTCAGACAATTGAATAAACAATGAAAGAGCCGATATAGGGGAACGACTCCAGTGGCAGGGAATGGAAGAGGGAAATATAATAAGATGAACGAGAGGAGGAAGAAGAAAATCAGGAGTCAGGGGGCAGGAAACCACAAGGCCCCACACTGTCTCAACGTACATACAGTTGATCCTGCACCAGTGAAAAGCCCCTGTAACACACACATTCGTATGGATATGTGCAGACAGGCAGACGTGAGCACACTATCTCACACTCGACCACTGCATGACATGGCGCAGAAAGAAAAGGCAGAACAGCAGAGAATAGCAGAGCGAAACCGCAGACTCAGCGGGGAAACAATGGGGTCTGATGAATTGAGCCTCGACCATCGATGGCTAGCGGAGTGCTGTGGGAGAAACAGCAGTACCTTATTTTCTTTCAGACAGACCAAGCTGGAAAATCCCACACTAAACACAGGTTCACCAGTTCACTCGGGTACTTACAGTAGTTATTCTTCATGTCATTTGGTTTGAATTTGACCTGGTCTTATCAATACAGTCTGGCAAACAAAAACCTTTTTACTGCTTTCATGGATTTTATTATTTTTACCAGCTTGGATAAAATTGTGCCCTGTTGGCAGCCTCTTTAAACCAGCACACTCTCTGTGGAAGGAAACAAAAACAGTATGTCTTAATAGGGTGTTGAATTACTAAAACCTGCCAGAACAGCACAGTTTTTTTCTTTCCTCTCACATGTGCTTCAACTTTCTGTGATTTTAATTCAGGGACACGACGCCATGAGAATTTCCATCCTTGTTCTTTTGATGGAAAGTTGTAGATGGTGCAGCACGATGCCCCATAAGTGTTCGAGTGCAATGAAATCTGGTGACTGGTACACCCCTGGCACATGTGTTAAATCAAATAATACTTAGCAAACACTTTGGTCAGCTCTCAGGTCTTTGTATTCTGGGGACATGAATACTGAAGCGAAGGAGATTGTTCAGGGTGGCTTTGTGTTTACTTTACCCTCTTGCCAACTGTTTCCAATATATACCTGCACATGTTTTTTTAGACCCAGACAGAAATTGTTTGGCAAGAGGAAAATATCAGCGTAAACCAAATAAAAGCAGGTCAAATAAAATGAAAATAATACATCTCAATACTACCTGGAATCCCTTATGTCCTCTTTGACAAAGCATATAGTTAGGGCTGGCTTCAGGCAACCCTGAACCATCCCTTAGTTAGTTATGCTGCTATAGGCCTAGACTGCCCGAGGACCATCGGTGCACTGAGCTCCCCTACCCCACCCCCCCCACCCCCCTTCTCTCCCACCTCATGTATATTCCACCATTGAATGTCACTAACCTTGTGCTCTCTCTCTCCCCTAGTTTGTGCTCTCTCCCTCCCTCTCTCTCTCTCTCTCTCTCTCTGTACCTTCTGCAGGTGTCCCTGGTCCTGGAGCTGTATATTGCTGATGTGCAGTTACTGGTCCCACCAACCTGCAGTGTCTATTTGTTGTTTATTGTTGCTGTTCTTTTCTCTCTGCTCTATCCACTCACCCCAACCGGTCGAGGCAGATGGCCGCCCAAACTGAGCCCGGTTCTGCTGGAGGTTTTTTTCTTCCGTTAAAGGGAGTTTTTTCCTCTCCACTGTCGCCAAGTGCTTGCTCATAAGGGAATTGTTGGGTTTTTAGTTTTAGTTTTTGTAAAGTGCCTTGAGATGATTTGTATTGTGATTTGGCGCTATACAAATAAAATTGAATTGAATTGAATTGAATTTCTCTTCTTGCTTGTGTACTGATGTCTCTGTTTGGTGTTCTCACTCAGAATTCTGATCATCTCCTTAAATGTTTGAAAATGTCCATATGACCTTTCCCAAAGATTTTAGTATAAACTGCTACTTTCTGTTCTATAGTTTTTGGCTTTTCTGCGACTATCTCAAACCCTCAGTAAAACTATCTTGCGTCTGACTCAAAAGGTACAATTCCATAATCCCCTTCAAATCCAACTATCCATCCGGACTATATGAAACTCTGAGAAGGGGCTGAAACTGTAAGAACCTCTAACAGCCCTGGGTAAGATGCTCAGTGTGACTGTCAAGATTAGGAATTCCAGGTTCCTACATACTCACAAGCTGCTGTAGCTGTGAACATCATGGTCAATTATTCAGCAACAATTAGGTCAAATCTAGAGACGAGCTGAGTTTTATCAACATGTTCAAGGTTTGAGTTCAGGTATATGGACACGTAAGACACAAATACCTATGAAGCTGTTTATTTTGTCCCATGTAGTCTGGAAGTCATTTTTTGACTTTCCTGTTTTCTCCTTTATGCAATTTTTATTTGATTAGCTTGGGAAGTAAAATTCTTAGATTCAAAGGTTATTTCTTCCCATTCTTTTTGTTCTAGATCTGTATTTGTGCCATTGTACATTTTATGTTCAAAAAAATCTTATCTCATCTTATCTTGTCTTATGTGTCAGAGTTTGATATTTTGCAAGATGCTTTCTGGTAAATATGATGCGACGACAGCAGGTTAGATCATCTTGGTACTGGAATCACTGGGGAGCAGATAGTCACACTGTTTGGAACTGACAAAAATCCATCTGTGTGCGTAAAGCTCAACAAAGCACGTGCTATCACATTTCATTCAGCGAAGCTATTATACCTGACCCTGATGTCTGACCTGCTGTGTGGCAAGAAAATCATAATTCTCCCTTACAGGGACCAGTGAAGCATCACAATATGAATCTGTTTTATGAGCCATCATAAATCAGTTTGACCTGATTTAAAAACCTTCCAGGACAAGGTGAATAGCTCTCACCTTGAACTCCAGTTCCATGCCAGTGACATTCTCTCCTGGTTCAATCTGCGTCAGCCTCTGGATATAGGAGTACAGGTTCCTAGCGGGGACCTCAGTGTTTCCACAGGTCACAGCCTCCAGCAGTGCATCGTGAATGAAGATGTACTGGTCCTCTGTCTGGACCATGTAGTTCCTCTGGGAGCGCATCAGCGTGACATGGCCGTAGATGTCGATAGTCTTCTCGTGCTTGATTCGCTCCACCATGGCATCGATCACAATGAAGCAGCCTGTGCGACCCACTCCAGCACTGCAGCCCAAACCGGAAGGAAAAAATAGGAACAGATGGTGATGTGATTTTCTCACATATCTTGGGGGTATGAAACGTTTAACCAACAATTTTTCTGAGTGTGTGCCTGGTCTTCCAACCCGGCAGAGATTTGGGCCCGTTGCACAGTGCAAAAACTGCTTTTTTACAAAGATGCCAGACAGTAATATTTTCAACAAAGGACAAAAATTGACATCAGCGATGAGTCAGCATCACTGTCTCACTGGC
The DNA here is from genome assembly GCF_900324485.2 of Mastacembelus armatus. Lineage (NCBI taxonomy): Eukaryota > Metazoa > Chordata > Actinopteri > Synbranchiformes > Mastacembelidae > Mastacembelus > Mastacembelus armatus. Next base: position 25,507,189 of record NC_046633.1, read on the forward strand.
ATTAGGAAGATATCCTCTCCTATCGACATACAATCCAGCCATATAATATATTTAGCTGCCCACCCAAACACATTTTTGCTGTGCTGGTACCTAAATGGTGAAGAGACCCTGACCAAGCAAGTTTCTGCAAGTGAATAAAAACCTCTTTATATGGTTAAATTAATACAAGTGTGTGTCTGTGTGTGCCTGCAGTACCATGTGTGTGTTATTTAGGCAGAATGAGATTCAGTCCATTGTTTGATGCAGCGGCTGGTTGTTATGTTGAGACACATTATGATGGAGTCTTGCTGGCATAATTAAATTTGACTGATAATCCTGTTGGATCCTTAATCTGAGGAAGAGCTCCTCTCCTGTCAACCTATCCAACCTTTCTCATCTCCCAGCCCCTTTATCTTCTCTTTAAGTGCCCTCACAATATTCTCACAGCAGCCCTGACACTTTTTCACATTCCTACATTTTCTAGACTCCATTTTTTCTCCACCTTTCCCTTTTTTAAATTAATCATTTCGGCTGTGTCCTGGATTTGAACTCACCTTTTCTTTCATTCTGCACATATCCCCTCCTCTAACTCCCAGCCCCTAACATCTCCTTCTCAATCATTGCCTCAATCCCCCTTTTGTCTTTCCCTTCCCTCTCTTCCTCTTCCTCTACATCTATTTCACATTTTACCCTTCCTCCTGAGAATGTCTGCTCCATATTCCCTCCATCTTCTTCTATCCTTCCCTCCCTGCTAAGAGCAAAGACCAGTTTTATTTCAGCTTTGGACTCAGCACTGTGCCAAGACTGTAATAACAACTTTCCAGAATCTTCCTCCTACAAAACATGAGCCTCCTGCTGCTCAGACAGCAGCTCATTTGAATATAAACTTATGAACTCAGATCAACCATCAGCTTAAATAGTAAATAATTGACAATGAAAGCTACTTATGGAAAAAGGTCAGCTGTTGTTTAGCTTTAGAAATGATGGAGGTTTTGACAACAGGAATGCGGGTGTTATAGCCAGTGGGATGATTTGGGTTTCACATGATTGCAGGACTGATCATGGCTGTTGGAGGAATTACTTCATACAAGTGCTCTTGGATTATGGTTGATTTTCATTGTTCCTTGCCAAGCAAAACCCCAAATAACAACTGGCAGTTTTCATGCAGGTACACACATTTTGACGTTCTCTGTGATTTCAGGAATAATTTTAGTACAGTTAATTGTAGGAGTTGTCCAAACAAAAAAAAAAAAAAAACAAAAAAAAACTGTGAAAAACATACACACACCTGCAATGAACGACCATGGGTCCTGCGTCTGGAGGGTTGCAGGCCTTAACCCTGCGAAGGAAAGCCAGGAAGGGGGTAGGGTGTTCAGGCACCCCATGGTCTGGCCAGGCTGTGAACTGAAAGTGACGAACCTCACGCTTCTCATTGGAGCCGCTCTGGAGAAGCAGACGTGATGTTATTCTATACCTAATGTCCTGGACACGTGAATAAATAACACTCTGGACAACAATGGGAGTTTATGGTACACATGAATAATAGTCATTGATAGTACTTCTTAGTTGGATCAGTGTATTGATGGTGTTGATCATTTCATCACGACCATCATTCTGTTCTTACAACCAACAGTAAAGAGACAGTAAAGAGCAAACACACAGACAACACAGCCCCAACACACACACACTGAGCTGCACACTTCAACATACCTTGTAAAGAGCGAATGTCCTGACAGAGTAGGTGGCCAGCTCCACCGTGTCCAGCAGAGTGACCTGGATGAGGCTGTAGGTCTCTGTGCCCCGGGTTGGCCAGTACTGATCACACTTCACCTAAAAGGAAAGGAGAGGGGGAGAAGCTGTGAGAGATGTCTGCATATGTCTGATTACATTTTTGTGAAAGAAGAGAGAAAGAGGGAGCTCACACGAACGTGTGCACGTGTAAAGAGGCTAAGAAATTAGTACTGAGGCAGATCAGTGCGAGAATTTGCAAAATTCAGACAGTAATTTGTGGAAAAAATGTGCATATAAAGACTACCCAAAGGGGGTTTAGTAAGTATGCAGGGTGAAGAGTGACAGTGAAAGACGAGGAGAGAGAGTTTTGACTTCTGAGTTGTATGATCCTCCTTGTTTCAAATATGAGAAATCTGTGTGGCATGAATTTTCCATAGGTTGGTGGTTCTCACAATGATCCACCACAGTGCCCAGAAAAGCCAAGTGATGCCTGACGTTCAATTCTCACATAGTCAATGCTGTACTTTGTTCTACATTTCAACCTCACAAATTCCTACGAAACTACACCCTGCACACCAAATCCCAGCATTCCCAACCACTTAGAATTAAGGTGGTCATACTTGTAGTTCTTCAGCTCAGCCTCAGAGACCATAGAGATGAAGAAAACTCCCAGAGAAGAGGAAAGACAGGAGGAGGGCCTTGGCAGAATCAGGCCAAACCAAACACTATGTGCTGATCCCTCTGGTTCTCACATCAAAGACAGTGGGGAGCTCCAGCTCAGCTCGCTCTGCATTCCACTGCTCCAGACTGGGGATTATGCGTTCTGGCCCAGTTCAGACTGTAATTACAGTTTTTCAGCAGAGTGGAGGGTCTGTTTTCCCACCAGACCTTGAGACACTGTGGGGACAGGAATGGCCGTCCACGTAGGGGGCTCGTTCACTGCCAAAGACTAGAGGATCACAATACATTCCTGGTCCATTGGCTAACATCATAACTGTGCCCTGGTCTTGTGTGGTTTCATGGGTGCTCAAACAACAGATACTGGCAGGATTCCCACAGTGGGACCATCTGTGATCATCTGTGTTGTTAATGAGTGAACACAAAACAGCAAAGTGCTGAGAGATATTAAATGAGATGAAATAATTTTCTCCAACAAGCAGCCCACTATGTCCTCAAACAGTAGATATGGAAATAGTGGCCTGTTTGCTTAAAGTGTAACTACAACAAATTTAGAGAGTCATCTAAAGAGTCATTTACAAAGTAAATAAGATCGTACAACAATTCATTATAAAGTAGTAAAAGTGTCTTTCTTTAGTGGCTGCATCCTTTACTGTGAAGCCACAAAAAAGGAGAAAAACAGTTGTGGGTGTGATCAGGCAAATACTAATGTGCACTGTTTCTGAACTACAGTGGTTGCAATAAAACCATCTCAGACCGAGTTAACTATAAGTGCCTTGTGGTGAGTTGAAAACAGTTCAGGATTCTCACTCAGTGCACTGTCTACTACACAGGAAAAAATAAAAAAAGCATAAAAACGCTAGAAGAAAAACCATGTGAAGTGAGGTTGCATTTTAATAGAGATTAGCAAAGAGAGAAAGAGAGGTCTTGCCTTAGAGAAGAAATAAGAGGGCATCTGAGGGTCAAAGAGACACAACAGAGATGGTTGGAAAAGTTGTAAAGGTAACAGTTTTAACACAAGACAGGTTAATAGAAAAAGAAGCACAGATGAGAGGAAAGGATCATTTTTCTGAACAAGGTTCTTGGACATAATTGGATAGCATTTAAATCATGATTTATACCTCAAGCCATTTTTGTTCATTTTATTCTAACATGACATTCTGAATTACACTGGATTTTTACTCAAGCGCATATTCTGTTAAAAACAGCAAATGCCTTGAAGCCAAATAATTTTCTAATTCATTACCCACCCGAATTTAGCTCCATATGCAATTTCCACTCTATTTTACTGGATTCTATTGTGATCATTTACCTCCTGTCCCTTACTGTGGCACCCTCACTTAACCATGGCTCTTGTATCTTCGTCATCACAATGATGTCGGCTGCTTTTTGGTTCATTCTGCAAACTGCTCTTCCCCCTTTGTCTGCTCTATTTTATTGACTCCTCAGTTAATTGTACTGCAAACTTTAATCCTTAACCTGTCACATTTTTTTCACCCCAGTTAACTTACCCTTTTCTATCCACAGCTTCCTTATGCCATAATACTACACTTTACTTCACGACTGTCTGTCTAATTTACTCAAAAAAGAAAAACCATGTGAAGTGAGGTTGCATTTTAAAAGAGATTAGCAAAGGAGAGAAAGAGAGGTCTTGCCTTATCTGGTTGGACATTACACAGGTTAACAATGCATGCAGCTCATTTGCTAATATAGTAGCCCACATTACAGGGTAGGAAATGCGTGCTACTCTCCTTACATGCAAGCACTGAACAATGTGTTTTCTTGTATTTGTATTTATCTATGATTGACCATAACATCTGTAACTGCACTTCACATGGATGTTTTTTGCAGGATAAAAGGCAGCCCAACATTTCTGTGTACTGGCTGATCTTCTTTGATTGTCCTTAATTGCAACCTGCTTTATCATATGCTTTCCATTCTCATGTTATCCTTAACTGCTCTAATGCTGTTCTGTGTCCTGTACTATCCTACCACAGTGCTTCTGTAGTCTATCCTATAGTGCTGACATACTGCTGTCCTTCCCTGTCTCACATCTTATCCCATCCCCTCTTTCTTACCCGTGACTTCTCCTCCAGCTTGGTCATCATAATGATGTTGGCTGTGTGTTGCTCCCAGACCATCCTCCAGAAGTCCCCGAAAGTCTCAGGCAAGGAACCCTGAGTGGCGATATATGCATTCTGACGGCGATAGCCATCAATATAGTTAGCATTCATGTAGTCACTGCCTGGGACACCTGCAAAACAAGGAGAGAGTGGAAGTTATGGAGGGTGAAAGAAAATAATGGGAAGAGAAGTGTGCCAAGTGAGAAAGGGAATGAATACTGACAGGTCTAAGTGGGACAGAGAGAGAAGAACAAACAGCAAAAACAGACTTGTGAAATAGATGCAACTGATTTTTTTTCATGTGTGTTTACTGCACCACATGTATGATGAATGGCATCAGGCCTGAATGTCTCTGTAATGACACTGTCCATTTCATTTTCTTTGCAGATGAACCTAACTCTTATTCTGATTCATAGTGAAATAATCTATATGGATTCTTTAAAGTCTACTGCCATAAAAACAGGTTTATGTCCTGGTAATAAAGGGAGTGAATCATCTGAGGTCATGGCAGGGAGATTAATGTTTTCACAGGGCCCAGCATCCTTTGCTATTGGATTGTTCAGCCGTCTTGTTTTATAATACATGCTAAGACGATCATGGGCCTAATCTGAGTATACTCTGGATGTGTTGCTTTGAATGGCAATATGACTGTAAGGCTGTCTCTGAATAAGACTCGGGTGACACTGCTTGTCCGGGAAGGGATTATGTGTGTGTGTGTGTTTGCGATGTGAGAGACCGTTGTGTGTGTGTTTGACTTAGGATCAGACCTGTTCATCTGGGGCCTAATACCATAATCCCAAAAATCACTGAGTCACAACTCAAACATGCACACATACACCAAAGTGCACACACAGAAGGACACAGAAACATGCACGCGTGCATTCAGCCATGACACAGAACTCCTTCTGAGTCGTCTGATAACAGTTTACATTTAAAAACGATGGAAGGCAATGAGCAAACAGTAAAATCTCGACAGGAAGAAGCTGCTGCGGCTCATTCTCTTCTAGCAGTTTATTTTATGAACCCCACTCAGACCCATACAGTTGTAAAACCCCATGGTATCACTGCACACACTGCAGACACACACGCACACAACATACACACACACCGAAATGACAGTAGAGTATTGGATGTTTCTACAACTTACTTTAAGTTTCTACAACTTACTTTAAGAGCTTCTGACATATGTTTCTAACATATGTTTATCAAGCTCAGTCTTTAAAAGATAGCTTGGCTAAATGCTATGATGTGCTACAACTTTATTGCAAGGGACTACAGCAGAAATACTGTGCAGATAAAACAAACACACACACACACACTTCCAGTCATTTGGTGGCTACACTGGCTTGGCAAAGACTGTATGTTGATGAATGTGTGGAGGAGACTGGGAGAAAAAGTGCATATCTGTGCTTGTGCACATGCAAGGCATATGTTTTGAATCCATAACGGAGTGTTTGTGTATGTGTATGCGCATGAATGTTTGTGTGTGTGTGTAATTGTGTGTTTGGTGGGATGTGCTCAAGAGTATATGTGTTTTCTAAGCTGCAAAGAAAGACAGACAGCCAGGGCTCCAGGACAGGCAGGGGTGGAAGGGCTGCTCACACATGCTCTGCCCAGATAAGGCTCATCTGTTTGGGCTTGGCCTCCCACTGCCTCCCTCTCTCCACCATTGGAGCTGCCAGTTTCTCTGCCTCAGGTCTTTCCCTGCTGAGGTGGGTGAGTGCGCTTTAAAATGCACTGAGAACAGGACTGAGAATATTTTTTCTTCTCATTTTAGACCGTTCAAAAAGACCAAATCCAGGAAAATTTGTGCACCGTGAAAATACAACAGTAAAAAGCTTATAAATAAATTCTGAGCCCAATTTATTTCCATAGACAAAATGGTCAAGAGACCATAGCTGTTGTATCACGTGGTGCTTTAGATGGGTGGAATTGAATTGAATCGAATTGAAAAAACAAGCTGTTTTAATTCTGAAAGGATCATGGTGAACATCTGATATACACACACATGAACAGACACACTAAAACACGTCTGTGTACTTCTACACCATATAATGCACTCACTAACCTCTAACCCCAACCACCACAAGAAGACACTCATCTAAACCCCTACTCCACACTTGACCTCGAAACCAGCCTCACACAGGCCTTTGAAGAAGAGATGAGATGACCAAAATACCCCTCACAGTCTTACCCTCTATGCTGGAGAGTATAACCCTGGAGTGATCGTAGGCAATGACGTTAGCGTAGCGGTTCTTTGGTTTGTTGACCTCCAAGTTGGAGTTCTCCCACGTGAACTGCTGACCAGGCTCGATGGACTACAAGACACATAATTCAAACAATGCTTTTATTAGCATTAGATCAAATGGTCACAGTGTGCATTATTTATTCATTACAGTGAGGAAATTCTTATCAATAGTTCACTTGCAAAAAAAATATTTTTATCCTCAAAACGCAGAAAATTAAAACTAAGAAAGCATGAGTTTGACAGTTCCATGAGTTTGAGCTCACAGTCCATTGTTCCTGTATCATAACCCCAATATTTAAAACCAAATAGAAGTACAAATTGAAAATTACTGTTATTCGTATTGTACCATTATCCCATTTCCAAACACAACAGTGATGTAGGGACTTTCCACTTTTGCAAAAGAAAAAAACAAACAAACAAAAAAACAAACAAAAAAAAAAACAGAAAAGAACGAGCTCTCCGAGAAAGATGATAAAAGCACAATAAATTCCACTGGCAGAGAAAGGATGGTTGTGTTAGACCAACACATTAAGTTCCTGGAGTGTAATTACAGTGTAACCATTGCTGTTAGCTGGGAGAGGCAGACGTGAGGTCATTATGGGGCTGTCAGGGGAGAGGGACAAAGAGGAGAGAGCCACAGCAATTTAGCACATCTGAATATTTTACGACACACAATTATGGTTTGGTTGGGGGAAAAAATGGACAGCGGTGATACTGAAAAAAATGGACAGCGGTGATACTGGAGAAGTGCACGTATCTGTGTGTGTGTGTGTGTGTGAGGCTTCTTTCCACACTCTGCCCAACATCATGTGTGTTATTATTACATTATTACACTGCAATCATTTCTGACCTCTCTCTCTCTCTCTCTGTCACTCCTCCATCCATCTCTCTCGTTCCCTCATTAAGGGCTCAGACCCGAACAAAGCACACAGTCATGCAGAGAGAATGTGAGGCACTACTGAGTGGTTCCAACTCACACCACAATTACATACTGTCTCCCCCACCCTCCTTTATCCCCTCTCCTGATGATTTTCTCCCTAAAACATCCTCACTCTGTTTTTCTACTCTTTGCATAATGTGTCCTTGTCTTCCTTTATATACATATTGCTGTTGCCAACAATATGTCTCTCTCTTGTTGTAGCCAATTAGAGCTTTATGTCTCCTTCTTCACCCAGAGGCCGTTGGTCTCAGCAGATTTCTTTGCAAGGAAAAGAAAACATTTTTACCCCTTTAACAGCTCTCTGTGGAGCTTATTGTAATGGTAGTGCTATTTGCAACACATCCAGCATGTTGGGAAATATTTCTACTAATGTGTTTTTGTATGGGGAGCCACAGATCAACACACAAGTTCAGGCACATTGTTATCACTAGGGAGATCCTTTTCTTTTTTGGTTCCACATTAAGTGTGCTCCAAATGAAAGGAAACTAATCACAAAGTGTCTTTTTTATTTGCACAGCACCGTTGCTTTATATATCTTTTGGCGAGGCTGCTGCCTCTTTATTTCTATCTTCTCTTTCTCCACCAGAGCGTAGAAATGAGGGCTTGATAACCATCTGGCTGTAAGCAAACTCTCTTTGAGCTTGCAATTTCAATTTCCCTCTTATATTTGTCTAGATACCAACAAGACAGTCGAGAGAGGAAAATGTGTTTTATCTTGTATCGTTCTATGAAGTCGAATCAAAATGCAGCCTAACTACGGGGGACAATCTACTGCACTTGCCACTGAAATTGAAACTGAGAAATAAATGACAAGTCAACAATAAATATATCTGCGGCTACATCAAAACCAGATGAATTTCCCAAGTTAAAGCAGATCATCAGCATTCCTACCTCATACTCTTGAGAGAACTTGAGATTGTCGTTTGCCTTGAGGCGCTCGATGTGATCTGCCAGCTCAGAGATGGGGACGGGTGGGTGACTTGCCATGCCTGCCGAGCACAGAAATAATAAAAAAGGCCATTTTGACAAACATACAGCTAAACTCTTTTGTAGGAAAATGTTAAGAGTTAGGATTCTCAGAGGAGGTGTTGTTTAGTGTTCTGTCCATGGTCAGTGGAGAAAGCAAATGAAATTTTTTTTTTTTTTTTTGGTTAAGTGACCATTCCCCAGGCAATTAGAAAGAACAATGTGCATGTTCTGAAAGTTACTGAGGCACAATAACATGTCCTCAGAGTATATGCACACTACTTGTGAAAATATACCTATAACACAGGCGGTTAACAATTTAGCATGGGAAAATTTTGTATTCCAGAGGCATTTGGATGAAATGTTGTCAATTCAAGCAGCTTCATCCTAAGTGGGATGGAAGGTTAGCATGTAAATGGAAAGGAACGAAAATTAATGTGGCAAAGTGGCTCATAATGACAGAAAAGGAAACAAGATCTGTGCCAGACTAAGACCAACTAACTTGACAAACGCCGATAACCACGGTACACTGATACACGGTAGGCTGAAAAGGGAAACAACACCAGGGTTAAACTTACTAACACTAATCACTGACACTTAGGAAATCGCACGTCCAGTGTTCATGTGTCCAATCTACCTGGTGTCTGGAAGTTGATTCTCCGTAGCTCCACGGGATCAGTGGGGTGGTGGGACGACATGGCTTTGCTGCAGTGAAAACTGCCCTTCCTGCCCTCAGCCTCAGCCCTTTTCCTGGATTAACACAGCAACACACAGCACTTATATGCACCTCAAATGATGTATTGAACCTTTTACTGCATGAATCTGGCAGAATGTGAGATATTTACATTTAAGCATAACCTCAATTTTGGGGATTTGTATTGAAATAAATGGACCACAGTAATGCGAGTGTTAAATTTCTGGGAAAAGCCACATAAAATTGATCCTTGAACATTACAGGGAGAGTTGCTGGTTTAATTTTATTTATGCTCATTGTCTGGGACAGTGTTGAGTGTTTTTTGCTCCTGCGTGTTTAAAATGACATCTTTGCTCACATTTTCTTTGCTTCTACGTAATGTAATGTAACATGCAGTGGACTGGTCACTAATATTTACCCTTTGATTTTATGTCCACACCTTTATCCAGTGCACTGTGTGAATTGGACACTGAAAGTTGTACAATTCATTAGGTAGGCCACACATGCAGTCATCAGAGAAACATCAGGATAATCCTGACTTACTTGGATCTATTATTTAAAGCATTTGCACTGCAGGACTGAGGAAATGGTAATAGGTAGTGTTTGTTTACCTGTCAGGTTTGCTGGATCCAAACAAGGAGAGGATGAGATGAAAGGACAGACAAGGATGAATAACATTAGTGTCCAATCAAAAAACATCAGGCAGCAAACCAATGCTGAATTCACGGTTTTATCCCCCTCATTAAAACTAATAGTTTCTCTTTGCTTATATCAGAGTTGCACAATACTGTAACACCTGTTGTAGACACAAGGATGAACAACAAATATAAATGAAACTGACAAAAAACCACATCTCCATTGCATAAACATGATCGTCCAGCACAGCCTCAGACTGTGACATGTAACAACATAAAAACATACTGGAAACACGTGACAAATCATTGTTTGCAAACTGCTACAGGTTGTATTCCCTGGCTTATGAACTTACCATCAAGGTTAATAATGTTTCTGTGCACATCAGTTATTCATGCACATTAACAAAGCTCTAGCCAAGAGACCAGATGATTATCATGAATAATGCTAATGAGCGACAATGTTATCTTCCCCATCTGCTATGTTAGCTCGCCGTGCTCCGTGTATAAAGATTTAAAAACAGATTACAGAAAAAACACAGTGACATTTCTATGACAACCTGTGAGCTAAACTGAGCCAAAATTATGTACAGACAGGAGTGCATAATAGCCGTAAATATACCTTAATGTTCTGTAAGCTCAAAAATTAATGGACTTAATTGGTCAGTTAAGAACTGCTGCTTGAAACAAGACAATCTAACTGTATGCATGAAATAAATTAAAATATACGTGGACTATACTGTCCTGCTGAAAACAATATTTTCAGTTGAATACACAGGGTAGCTACAATGGGCATAAATAGATTAGATATTATATTCCCTGAAAATTTTTCATCCTGACTCTTTATGATTCATTTTCTCACCAATCCAACTGAATTTCTGGGCTCCATCATGTCTTTACCTCTTGAAAAGAAGAATGGCGATGACGATGCAGACGATAAAGATGACGGCGAGCACAGGCCCCACCACCCACAGCAGCCCCTCCTCCTCATCAACAATCGGCTGTGGATCCACGTCCGATGAGGTCACGGTATCAGAGTAAGGGCTAGTTGCGTACATGGTCTGCAGGAGGACATACTTTTGTTATGCAGTTTCAAAAGACAGATTAACTGTGTGTGTGTTCTTGAATTTTTACTCACGTTCTCAGAGAGGTCTAGCAGCGCGAGCACGAAGAACACGTACTCCTGTCCATTCTGCAGTGGACGGTTGCGAAAATCACCATAGTTTCTTCCATCACCCAGAGTGAACTCCAGTGGGAGGGTCTTAAAGAGAGCAGTGACATAGGCCCTGGGATCTGATTGAGCAGCCTGTCTGCGGATGCGAAGGGCACGGCTGATGCTGGTCCTGTTGATCTCTTTCAGGAGCTGAAAGGAAATAAAAGAGAGGAGGAGTTGACGTGAATAAACACAGGAGATTCAGAAATGAGGATGAAGGAGATAGAAACAAAGATAGATCAGTATTTGTTATAAAAGATTACAGATAATCTACTACATGCCAAATTCAAACCAAGAACAAAATCCAAGGCAATCAATCCATGCAATTATTTCCAATTTGAATGTATTCCTATATTTTTGTGGCAAAAAAGGCTTGAAAAAGAAGGACATTCTGACAATTACACACTGCACAAAAACACCCATCAGTTTTATGGAGCATTATCACCTCAGCACTGTCTTCATCATCAGCTGAATTGTTACTATGTGTATCCATTGGCCAAAACTCATCTCACAGGACATTACCATGATGAAGTGATGACGTCTTCAGAAAAAGACAGGAAGGGGAAACAGACGGCTAAAGGGCATGTGAGAGTCCTGGTGGGAATGAACTGGCACCGGATGGCCAGATCCTCTACCTGTGCCCAATAAGATACTGTACAAACTGTATAGTCTGACACAGCAAAGCTGAAAAAGCCCCCTTAATACACTCAGCACCTGTTCTTGTGTACAGTACAGTTTATATTATAGCACTAGGCCAACACATTTTCTTGTATTTTTGAAACTAGTCTGTCATATTTAACCCTCTGGGGTCGACGCACGCGCTGGCGCGTTTTGATGCATCTTTTTCTGATAAGGCCGAAACAAACTTAAATTACTCCGTCAATTCTGATCGTACAGATAAAAGAAGTATATCATTCAAATCTGTAAAGGGTCTAGTTTTAGTGGTATGCCATCATAATAAAAACAAAACATTGTGCTTTTTTTAAATAAAGAAAGCCGACAGGGTGCGCTCTCGGACTTTTCTGTCTCTGCCATTTCTCTTCACAGACGCGTAAATAAAACAACCAGAATCTCAGCGAATACTTGGCTCATAAAAATAAGAATTATATGGCTAGAAAGCTTGAAATGTTTTCTTTTGAGTGAAACAATTCAAGTCAAAAACAAATCATCACTTTTTATTTAATCCGTATGAACATGAGTAGAAGTCCGTTTTTTCCTGTCTCACCTCATTACAGGTAATGCGGTCCCGCCTTGTACACTGTCCACTGTCCACATGTAAATAATCTCAGGTGAACCAGGTAAATATGTGCACAACCTCGAGAAATGACACAAAATATCAAACTTCATCATAGAATTTACTCACTTTTTCTGCGCGTTTGGATGATGGCGCGTTACGCACGTGAAGCGGCGCTCCTTACATTCCACACAGAGACAAATAGTTTAGCTTGTCCTCAGAGTAAAAACACTGATTTTAACTCAAATGAGGATCGTTTGGCTCCTCATTGTGTTGTATTGTGCTGCACTAATCCGTCCCATCTACATTGACTGAAAGGCTCATTATGCACGTCTTTGTCTGGTCGTTCAGTGCGTCTTTTGTGTTCTCAGGTAAATCACATGACTATTCATCCTCAGACACACCCTCTTGCATATGGCCTTTCTGGACAAAAAGTGTCTTAGAAAATTTAAATCAGTGTATTGTTTACTGTGAATGTGTGAACAAGATAACATTCACAGCACTCTGAAGTAAACACTTTAGCCTACAACATGCTGGTCTCCAAAGTCTTGTGAACCAATGTTCTGTTTGTGTTTTATGGTCTTATTTCAGTGAGTAAAAAATTGTAGTTTTTCACTAACCATGCATAAACACTTTTTTCTCAAAAACACAATAATGTATAAACTTGCTGCTCACATATTATAGTAGCCAATTTTGTGCTGATTACAGTGTTATTAGACTTTAGACATTAATATGTTTAAAAAACACTGAAAAAAGCACAAATGTCAGGACATGTCAAAATTTGTCCAGGCCCCAAAAACCCCCTCAGACCCCAGAGGGTTAACTCCATCCCATTCTCCTCATCATCACTATCACTTTGTAATAAAAATTCAAAATTCAGAGAAAACAGAAGTTATTGTATTTGGGCCTCAGATATAACTTTTCTAAAATTATAGCTACTTTAGATGGCAAACCCTGGCCTCCAGCATTACTGTGAAAAACAGAGTTATTTAGCCACTGTCCTGACAGGAACAAACTCCACCCTTGCGCTTCCTTCTTCAGACACCTCTCCTCCACTGAGGCCAATTACGACGTGGGAAACCAGGAGCTACTGGCTATAAAGCTAGCCTTGGAGGAGCGGCTGGAGGGAGCAGAACAGCCTTTTGTCGTATGGACCGTCCACAAGAACCTAGAATATATCCAGTTGGCCAAGAGGCTGGATTCCCTCCAGGCGCTGGGCATTATTCTTTAGTAGTTTCGACTTTACGGTAATAATGTCATAATGTCAAGCCTGATGCACTTTCCCGGCAATTCTTCCAGGCCGGGTCGGAGACATCACCAGAGTCCATTCTCCCTCCTCTCCGCGTGGTGGTGGCATTGACCTGGGGCATCGAGGAGTCTGTCTAACAGTCTCTATGTCCCTACTGCATTACGCTCACAGGTGCTACAGTGGGCCCATGCCTCGAGGGTCACCTGCCACCCGGGAGTGACTCGAACCCGAAACCTCATCAGGAGAAGGTTTTGGTGGCCCGCCGTGGATGCGGATATCTGGGAATTCATCTCCGCCTGCATGGTCTTTGTGCTCTTTGCCCGAGAGAAGGCTTCTCAACGGCTGGCTGCAGGAGTTCTCCATCCACTACCCACTCCAGCGCGGCCATGGTCCCACATTGCACTGGACTTCATTACGGGCCTCCCACCCTCACAAGGTAACACAGTAATTCTAACCACTGTGGACTGTTTTTCCAAAGCAGCGCACTTTGTTCCCCTACCCAAGCTGCCCACGGCTCTGGACACTGCCCAGCTCCTCACGGAACACGTATTCCGATTACATGGAATTACCCAGGACGTGGTGTCGAATAGAGGGTCACAATTTACATCACGGGTCTGGTGGCCATTTTGCAGGAGTCTCGGGGCTTCGGTTAGCCTATCCTCCGGATTCCACCCCCAATCCAATGGCCAGTCCGAACGTACTAACCAGGAGCTGGAGGCCGTCCTCCGCTGTGTGACCGCTACTAATCCCACCTCATGGAGTACTAGCCTTCCCTGGGTGGAGTACGCCCACAATTCTCAGGTGAGTTCCGCCTCCACACTTATCGGACCACACCATAAAGTTCACCATATCCAAACTAGTCAACCCGGTGGCGGTTTGTTTGGCCCTACCGCCATCCATGAAGATCCACCCAGTCTGCCACATCTCTGAGCTAAAACCAGTCTCTGCTAGCCCGCTGCAGTACCTGGTGGACTGGGAGGGTTACGGGCTAGAGGAACGCTCTTGGGTGTCCCACTCGGCTATTCTGGACCAGGATCTGATCCAAAGTTTTCATCGTCGCCATCCTGACAAAGGGGGTCGCCGAAAGGCGTCCCTTGGGGGAGGGGGGGTACTGTCGCCCCTGCTCCTTCCTAGTGTGTCTCTCCTTTTTCCTCTCCCCTGTCTTGTTTGTCTAAATTCCACGCAGGTGTGTGAGGAGAGCAGGCGTGCAATCAATTTACCACAGCAACCATAAAAGTCCCATTCTTCTTCTGTCACATCACCAGTTCGTCAGGTAGAAGAAACTATAGGCCAACATTTCTTTGAAGAAAGGGAAACGCTACTCCTGTACTTACCGGCGCCTTCTACTACACAGGTTCTTCTCCTTGGCTGCCTGGTTGCGACGCCTGCCACTGACGAGCTGCGGCATCTCCGGGATCAACCTCTGTTCTGCCAGTCGTCAGTCAGCGCCGCCTCATTGAGAACACACTCTTCAGTCCGAGACGCTGCTCGTTTCCACTCCTTGACTGCATTAAATAAAACTGTTGCTTTTCGGATCTGCGCTTGGGTTCTCCTCATTTCGCAACACGTGACAAACCAGTTCCCAGTCTGGGTTCAGGAGGCAGACATTCTCTGTACTTTTAAGGCTACACTTAAAACCTTCCTCTTTAGCAAAGTGTATAGTTAGGGCTGGCTTCGGGTAACCCTGAACCATCCCCTTGGTTATGCTGCTATAGGCCTAGACTGCCCGAGGACCATCGGAGCACCGAGCTCCCCTACCCCTCCCCTCCCTTCCCCTCTCTTCCTCTCCTCCCACCTCATGTATATTCCACCATTGAATGTCACTAACCTTGTGCTCTCTCTCTCCCCTAGTTTGTGCTCTCTCCCTCTCTCTCTGTTCTCTCTCTGTACCATCCTTTTTCTTCCGTTAAAGGCAGTTTGTCCTTTCCACTGTCGCCAAGTACTTGCTCATAAGGGATTTGTTGGGTTTTTTGTTTTTGTAAAGTGCCTTGAGATGATTTGTATTGTGATTTGTGCTATACAAATGAAATTGAATTGAATTGAATTGAATTAATAACACTTTTGTTTTGAATATTGTTTAGGTGTTTGTGTCATCTCCTGTCTGGTGCATATTTCACCTCATCCAGGTTCATCTGGTCCGGTTCCTCCCATGTATTCAGGAACTTCCCAGCTCTCTGCTTCTTGAGTGGCACCACCACAATGTAGTAACCCCTGAAACACAGCGTTCACTGGGTTTACACCTGAGGAAATATACCATGAACTACGAGTTTCTTCACCGTTTCCTGACATTCCCACCAGCACCAGCAGAAACACTAGCACTTGACATTTAAAGAAAAGGTTTGACATTTTTCGTAAATACACTGATTTGATCTTATTAGTGGCTGCGGCTCAAGAGTTAGAGCAGGTGGACCAATAATCACAGGGTTGGTGTTCTGGTCTCAGGCTCCTCCCATTCACATGTCCAAGCATAATGCAGTGGTCAGGCAGGTACTATATGTTAGAGTAGGTCACTGCCATTAGAGTGTGTCACATTGTAAAGCCCTTCTGATAAAAGTGTTGCGTTATATGTCAGTATACACTAAATGCAACTATTTTTAATTGATTTCTCTTTTGCTCAGAGTCAGGTAAGAACATACAGTGGGTACGGAAAGTATTCAGACCCCTTTAAATTTTTCACTCTTTGTGTCATTGCAGCCATTTGCCAAAATCAAAAAAGTTCATTTTATTTCTCATTAATGTACACTCAGCACCCCATCTTGACAGAAAAAAAACAGAAATGTAGAAATTTTTGCAAATTTATTAAAAAAGAAAAACTGAAATATCACATGGTCATAAGTATTCAGACCCTTTGCAGTGACACTCATATTTAACTCACATGCTGTCCATTTCTTCTGATCCTCCTTGAGATGGTTCTGCTCCTTCATTGGAGTCCAGCTGTGTTTAATTAAACTGATTGGACTTTAGGAAAGCCTGTCTATATAAGACCTTACAGCTCACAGTGCATGTCAGAGCAAATGATAATCATGAGGTCGAAGGAACTGCCCAAGGAGCTCAGAGACAGAATTGTGGCAAGGCACAGATCTGGCCAAGGTTACAAAAGAATTTCTGCAGCACTCCAGGTTCCTAAGAGCACAGTGGCCTCCATAATCCTCAAATGGAAAAAGTTTGGGACGACCAGAACTCTTCCTAGACCTGGCCGTGCAGCCAAACTGAGCAATCGTGGGAGAAGAGTCTTGGTGAGAGAGGTAAAGAAGAACCCAAAGATCACTGTGGCTGAGCTTCAGAGATGCAGTAGGGAG
This sequence comes from Mastacembelus armatus, assembly GCF_900324485.2. Taxonomy (NCBI): domain Eukaryota; kingdom Metazoa; phylum Chordata; class Actinopteri; order Synbranchiformes; family Mastacembelidae; genus Mastacembelus; species Mastacembelus armatus. Next base: position 25,524,175 of record NC_046633.1, read on the forward strand.
ATGGGAGAAAGTTCCACAAAATCAACTATCACTGCAGCCCTCCACCAGTCAGGGCTTTATGGCAGAGTGGCCCGACGGAAGCCTCTCCTCAGTGCAAGACACATGAAAGCCTGCATAGAGTTTGCCAAAAAACACATGAAGGACTCCCAGACTATGAGATATAAGATTCTCTGGTCTGATGAGACCAAGATTGAACTTTTTGGCATTAATTCTGAGCGGTATGTGTGGAGAAAACCAGGCACTGCTCATCACCTACCCAATACAATCCCAACAGTTAAACATGGTGGTGGGAGCATCATGTTGTGGGGGTGTTTTTCAGCTGCAGGGACACGACAACTGGTTGCAATTGAAGGAAAGATGAATGCGGCCAAGTACAGAGATATCCTGGAAGAAAACCTCTTCCAGAGTGCTCAGGACCTCAGACTGGGCTGAAGGTTCACCTTTCAACAGGACAATGACCCTAAGCACACAGCTAAAATAACAAAGGAGTGGCTTCGGAACAACTCTGTGACCGTTCTTGACTGGCCCAGCCAGAGCCCTGACCTAAACCCAATTGTGCATCTCTGGAGAGACCTGAAAATGGCTGTCCACCAACGTTCACCATCCAACCTGACAGAACTGGAGAGGATCTGCAAGGAAGAATGGCAGAGGATCCCCAAATCCAGGTGTGAAAAACTTTTTGCATCATTCCCAAGAAGACTCATGGCTGTACTAGCTCAAAAGGGTGCTTCTACTCAATACTGAGTACAGGGTCTGAATACTTATGACCATGTGATATTTCAGTTTTTCTTTTTTAATAAATTTACAAAAATTTCTACATTTCTGGTTTTTTCTATCAAGACGGGGTGCTGAGTGTATATTAATGAGAAATAAAATGAACTTTTTTGATTTTGGCAAATGGCTGCAATGACACAAAGAGTGAAAATTATAAAGGGGTCTGAATACTTTCCGTACCCACTGTAAATACAACTATCTTGGTGTAAAGAGCCTAACCCTTGTTAAATGTTGTAATTGTTGTGCTCATAGTCAGTTTTTGTTAGCTTCAGACAGAGCTGCTGCTGTGGCTGTATATTTACTGTTCAAACATAAGAGTGGTTCTCACCAAGAAAGCCAACAGGCCTGTTTACCTACTCTTCTGATCTTCTACTATGGAGTACTGTGTCATTAACACAGGATAATGTGGTAGGAGCGACAGCAGATGCGACGTGATACTGTAAATGTAAACAGTATGGTTGTTTCTGGAGCACTGGGCCAAGTGTGAGACAAACACACTGAAGTGGGGAATATATGCCAGAATATATGCAGCCATCAAGCAACAAGGGCACAGAGAGAAAAATCATATGTCATCAGAAGACTTGATTGCTCTGTATGTGCACTATGCTGACTATGCTGAGTGGTACTGTAGAAAGCAGCTTGCTTTGTCTGAAAAAATGTGACATTTTTACAGCTCTAAAGCTCAAACGGCAAGAAAAGTAAAATAAAATTGCAAATATGCAATTAAAGTTCATCCATATAGACATCTCCAACAAACCAAATCATGAGATTTTTAAAAATACCTAGAGAGTGATTTCATCTGGCTAATTACAATTTCAGACCTTGTTACCTTAAGATGGGAAAGAATGTGGAGTGATTCAGGCTGAAATGTGAGGATGAATAAGAAATGTTTCCATCTGATTTTGTCTGTCTATTTTTCAAAAGTCAGATGAGATTATTAGCTTTCTGCTCTCATTCAGCCTGTGATGGGAGCTCTCAGGCTTATTCTGCTGCCAACTCAGACAAATCCCCCCAATAGACCAATAAATGAAAAGATTGTGAAATCACCTCAAATGGGTCTGTGGAGCAATTAAGTTGACAACAGCCTAATTACAAATTCTGTACAGCTATCAAAACACTCACATCTATTCATTAAATTAAACGATATGTTTAACATCCTTACTACCATCTTTGCTCTCTCGTCTCTACCTGACTTTGGCTGCGGTCTGCACAGTAGGCAGCTGCACAGTCACCATGCCATCTGCGTTGGTCTTTCCCACCATGGTTGGTTTGGTCTTCAGGATGTCCGGAGCCGTGGTGGCGGTGACGCGGTGCTGCAGGCCTCCGGCGCTGTTTGCTCGGTTGGTGAGCAGAAACGAGTACTGAGTGTCCGGCTCCAGGCCGGTGATCAGCTTCTGAGTCTGTTTGCCATCCACTTCAACAGACTGGCCCTTTCCATACAGGATCTGGACACAAGATGTGTTATATCACTTGAGAGTTCATTTAATGCCACATATGCTAAAAAACAACTGCACTTTCATGGTGTTGTTTAACCTAAAATTATAACTGCCCTTTTTTTGCTTTTCCATTTTTGTATATATATTTTATTTTATATTTATATTTGTTTTCTTCCATTTTTTAAAAATTAATCTTTAAACCTTTGTATATAGAGAGAGCTTAGTAAACCAGCATCAAATCGCTTGTTTGTGTGCACAAACCTGGCCAATACAGCTGATTCTGATACTAAAGTGCAAAGCCTCCCTGATGGACATTTCGTGCTGCAAACTTATACGTGTTGTATATATTTATCATTTACGCATAATCTCAATAACCCTGAATTTTTAAATTCCTGACCTGTAGTTAAGACTCAGCTTTATTTGTTGGTACACTATTTATGACCTGGACAATCTTTGATCATTTAACTTAATTTAAATGTGGAAAAAGCAAATTTATTTACAGTGAAGGGCTGGGCTGGGTTTTTGTCTCGGATCTCCCAGGACAGCAGGACAGAGCTCTTCATGGCAGCTTTTACTCTGAAGTTGGTGGCAAAAACTAAGGTACATAGGAAGAAAAAAAATAAAAGAAAGAAAAGCATGAATATGATTCCTCAGTCTCATTTAATCTCTGGAACACAATGGCCTTACCTGTGTACCAGTCTCAAGCTAACTACCTGTGTGACTGCACAGGGACACTTGCCCAAGACTCAAGACTCTTACCTTGATTTGGGAAAAGGACGTTGGGTCTAAGACTACAGTGACAAGACAATGAAAAAGGACACTTAGGATGTTGTTGCCAGACGTTGTGTGTCTGATTGTGTGTGTGTTTGCACGTGGGGCTTAATGTGCACAATGTAAATACAGTTGTGCTGTTAGGAAGCCTGTCTTACATCCTGAACAATGGCAATGGGTTGTTCGAAAGTGAGTGTGAGTCCTACCTTGGTCCAGCCGCTGTGTCCTAAACTGGACACTGGGGCTGTACGGCCCAGGACCGACAGCTGTGAATGCGCACACCCTCACATCATACACAGTATCGGCACTCAGACCCTCCAGCAACACACTCGACTCTGGAGTGAGCACAACAACTTCTGAGCCGTTCCCTCGACTATTAATGTCCTTATAGAGCACTGAGTACTTTGTGATTTTTCCATTTTGCTCTATCAGTGGGACAGGTTTCCATGTCAGCAGCATGGAGGCTGCTAAAGCCTCCTCAGACATGATATTTTCTGGATATCCATTTGGGGCATCTTCTGGAGTAGTCACCTCCTTTACTGCCTCCTCTCCATAGCCCACTTTATTACGGGCAGAGAGTCTAAACACATAGTTAGCTCCTTTGTGAATGTCCAGTGCGGTGTAGTGGTTCTCCTTGATGGGGAACTCCACCACCGTGAAGGGAAGGACATCGGTGCGGCCAAAAGTGAGGCGGTACCCCAGGAGCAGGGTGAGCGGGTTTGGCGGCGGGTACCACTGAAGCAGAGCAGTACCCGAATCAGTGGCGCTTACCATCAGTTTGGGCTTCTCAGGCACTAGAGAGGAAAACCAGGAGACAGAGAATCATGAAAAGATAATTAGAGGATAATTATAAAAGCACATTATTCATAACCTCAAGTAAAACTGGGAAACATGATTAATATGACACTAAATTGTTTTTTTTTTTACTGGTATATCACGATGTTACAGAGTGAGACATAAAACAATTCAATGATTTAATGGCCTCTAGAGATCATTGGCAAGGTCACAGTCTTGGAGATCATTTATATGTGTTATTCTTTGCTTCTGCAGCTAAATGTCTTTCTTATATTAGCGTGTGAGTCTGAGGACACACACGTACGTGGCAAGGCAGTGCACACGGTAACGGGTTTGCTGCGAGCACCATCGCCTTTGGCAGTGTAAGCCCCCACTGACACAGAGTAGGAGGTGTCTGCCTTCAGGTCTCCGAGAACCACGTCCTGCAGGACAACAAAATGCACTGTCAGCTGCAAAAGGCCTGTGTCCTATGTCCTTAAAAATTCTAGGTCTTCTGTTTTTGGGGAAATGTATCAGGGGTATTGTGTTTGATCACCTCACCCAAACTAAGAATTCAAAACAAGTACTATTACTACTACTTTGATCTCAACAAAGCTGTGGTTCATTCAATACTCATTTAGATTTATCACCATCTAAAGTCTCAACACAATATTTTCATCATTTCTTGGTCCATGGAAAGTATAAATAATCACAGTATTTTGGCAGTACCCACAAATGACTCATGTCATCTGTGAGTTATCTGTGATTCTCCTGGGTCCTTTATTAAAAATTCTGGAGCACAGAGAACACAGATGAAAAAGGAACCTCCTTCTGGGTTTTAAACCCTTCTTCTGGTCCTACAAGATTTTAAAACTAAAATCTCATATGTATGACTCATCCACTCTTCATGATGTTTTATCATTATTATTCAATAATACGCTTGAAGAAAGGTTTACTCACATATCCAGCCGAGACACCATATCCCCACTGAACAATGGCAGGGCAGAGAGAAAAGGGAAAGAGAGAAACACACAATTCTTCACATTTGAGAAAAATCTAAATTCTTTAAACAACCCTAAGAAACGTTTCTGCTCAGTTTCTTTGTTCATTTGGTGATCAGTCATCATTTATAATTATTTTTAACACGTGTGTCAGAGTGCTGAGTGTGTGTTTGCAGGAAAAAACAAGGTGCTGAGCTTTTCTACAGCAATAAGCAGGTGGTCACAAACCTGGCTTTCACATTTGTAAAGTATATTCAGATGTGTTGGGCTGAACTTTTGATTTCATCATGGTTCTTATCAATCTACAATTCACACTAAATGTTACTGTATTAGTGTACAACACAAAAAGGTGCACATATGGACCTTCGGGTGCTATTTAGGCATAAGGCATTCATACAACAGTCCTGACACAGTTAAACTAATTATCAGGTGTTACCTGGGAGTCCTCTATGAGGATGTCCTTAATGAAGGGCTGACCCTGAGGTTCTCCGTAGTTCATTCTCACATAGTGCACTTGGTAGCCTCTGATCTGACCGTGCTGTCGTTCGGGTGCTGGTGCTCGCCATTTCACCCTAACAGCCGAGGCGTTCACAGTCTCTGCCTCCACCCCTCGCGGAGGGCCACTTGGAACTAAAAATGCATTTTGGGATAAAGGTCAAGGGTCACAGACGATGGGCACTTCTCAAGTAAAGGCCTTCACTGTAGTGAAGTTTTTAATCAAAGTGTTTTTTTAAAATCAAAAATATATTGATTTTAGGGGCAGATAAAAAAAACCTCAAAAGCAGAAAAAATACAACCTTCAAAAAAGTCTAAAACTGCTTGTCTGGGAAAAAAGTCAAAATAGTGTAAAAAAAATGAGAGTGCTTGAGGAAAAAACATGAAGGAAAAAATCAGTGGAGGATAAGAAGCAAATGTAGAGAAAGATAAGAATGGCAGATAGAAAAGGATTTGTTGCCAGAGGCAGATAAACAGTGGCAGGCAGTCAAAGAAAAAAATACTGGTAACAGGAAAAACCTCCCTCATGCTGCCAAGAACACTTCTCTCAAAAAAATTAAAAAATAAAACACTAAAAAACCTAGAGTTCAAAAAATGTCTTAGTAAAATGATTTGGAAAATGGCATATTTTATATCAATTTCAAAAATATCAATGAATATTCTATAGGCACAATAAAATACAAGTTTGGTAAAAGATATTTAAATAGTTGTTCATGAACTGGTGAGGAGCTGAAGGGGCAGATGGTCAGAAAGAAAAGCCAAGGTGAGGAGAGGCCAAGGAACAGGCATAGCCAAAAGGTTCATTTTGGTACTGTTAGCTGGTAAAAAATAGCAGACTGTAGAAGACAGGAGAATGTGGAAAAAAGATGCTGGTTAAAAAAGAGGATAAAATTGGCTGCTGGAGAAAAAAGTGTTGCTGCTCACAGGAGAATGTGGGTAAATGGTGAGTAGCAGGAGGAGGTTTCCAGATGTTGGGAGGTTTCTGGCAATCATGGAGGAATAAAGGGGAAGTTTTCAAGAAAGGGTCAGTCTGACAGTGGTTCTTAAATGCATCATCCATTTAGACTGCAGCTCACAGCTACACAACATGCCTGTGCTGGCCAAAGGAGGAAGTTGCTGTAAGTTTAGGTGCTTTGAGCTCATTGGTGCTATGTTAGTGAACTAGAGGTGGTCACTGTCAGTGGGGTGAACCATCCTAAGACAAGCATGGGGTTTGTTTGGGAACATACCATCTTCCTCGGTGCGGATAAGCAGCTGTAAACTTTCTGGCCCGTCCCCAGCTTCCGTCTGCGCCCGTACCGTTATGCCATACTCAGTCCATTTCTCTAGGTTCTCCAGGAGATATGGAGAACTTTCTGGGGGAACTTCATCAATTCTTTTAGACGTCTTGTTGCCCTCAGCAGTGGAGTACTGGATGGAGTATCCTGTAATGATGCCGTTCTGAAACTCCAGAGGAGGTGGAGCCCAACTTACCAGGATGCTGGTAGAACTGGGACTGGTGCATGTGATGTCCTGAGGAGGTGCTGAGGGAACTGATTGGCCAGTTTTGAGGAAGCACAATTGGGTTGTTTGAGGAAATGTTAATCGGTTGTGTGTGCAAGTTGTTATTGGTGTGTGGAGGGGTAAGGAAGTGAGGAATGGGCATGAAATTGAGCAGATGAGAGACAGAGAACAAAAGACAAAGAAACATAAAATGAAAACAAAACACTGGAAAACAGAAGCTGTTATGAAAAATGACCCTGTGATTTTAAAGCAAGATGGCTGAACAAAGATACTGCGAGATGGGTGTCAACTTCTGTTTTGGTAGAAATGTCTGATTAATGAAAAACGAGTGAATGACTTAAAAGAGATGCAACACAAAAACACTGACTAGAGCTTTAACACACATACCTGCCCACAACTTACTTGCCTTACAGCCTACCCAAGCCTCTGTGCTTCATCCACGATAGAGATTCATCAGCTCTACCTACAAACATCTGGCTTCTTACCTTGTTTTGACTGAATCTGTCTCAGACCTCAGCTTGATAGTCAACAAATTAAGTTTTGCTATCAATCACGAAGTTACTCTATACCATGTTAAAATGCAAGGTCTGGAAATCACAAATGAATTATTTGGTGCTATATTTGTTGAAATATCAAATCTGAGGTCAGTTAAGGTCTGGATTTGTGACAATGCAAAAAGCAACAAAGCAGGTGCCAAAAAATGCTGTGTGTGACGCAGATGTACAGTATTATTTGTGGGTGGGTTTTTATGTGAATTCAGATTTTTGCATTGTCAAAATGGAAACCTGTTTCTCACTCTCACTTTCAAACACTGACACACACACCTTCACACACAGCTGTGTGTGAGGTTAGACCTACGCGTCTGTGGCGTGTCGATGGACACTTCATTGGTATAAGCTCCGATCCCATGCTTGCTGCGGGCAGCCAGCTGGAAGGTGTAGGTGGAGAAGGGCTTCAAGTTCTTCAACAGGAAGGAGGTGGAAGGCTCAAAGCTGACTTTCTTCTGAAAGGTGCGAAAAGACAACACCTTTTATCACTGAGATCGAGTCATCTTCTGATCAGTTCTCATCCATCCAGTAAAACTGTTAATCTCAGCTAGCAATCCATCAGTCTCTCCGTCCTTACCTCCTCCGTGTCATCAGCTCGTCGGTAGACCAGTTCATACCCTGTGATCTGGTTGTCAGGACCACCCTGGGGTGGGGCCACCCAGGTCAACAGGATACTGGTCTCAGACTTGGCCTCTCCCTTAAACTCTGAAGGTTGGGATGGAACTACAGAGTTGCAGAATACCAGGATTAGTAAAGAATGCCTTACAGATTCCCTTTTGGTTGGCAATTTCTTTTGAGAACGACGAATGCAGACACATTCAGTATAGTATGGTATTTCTGGCTGATGCATGCCAACACATAATACCCTTTGTAGCTGTATCTTACCTCCAGTCTTGGCTATAATTTGCAGGTCTTGGGACAGGGGTCCATCTCCTACAGAGGTAAAGGCCAGTACTCGGATGTAGTAAGTCTTGTTGGGAGTCAAACCCTGGATAGTGATGAAGTTGGCACTGCGCACCATCTGCTTCTCCCACTGCACAACACAAACACAAGACAATTCATGAAGCAAGTAACACACAGATGCACAGTCATGTATCGGACACTTGCCGCTTAATAAGAGGTATAACAAGTAAAGCATGAACACACAGGTACGCACCTGGTTGACTGGCAGCATGTTGTCTGAGGTGTAGTAGACTCTGTAGCCAACCACCTGTCCGTTCGGTTCCTCTGGTTCGTCCCAATGGATGATTGCTGTTGTGGTGCTGAGCATTCGACCTCTGACCTGCAGAGCGAACAGGAAGAAAAAACTTGCTGTAATTTCACTGAAGCAAGTTCTGTGGCACAAAAGTGGAAATCAGGATTTATATAACATGCTGCCATGTCAGTCAGAATTATGGCAGCTCATCATATTGCATAACAACCAAGCTGAGTTTTTCTAAGTCTGTTACAACAGCTTGAAATAAGAGCTGAGCATTAAAAAGCAACTTGATTTTCAAACAGAACCAAAATTGCAGCTTTGGAAAACACATTTCTGTAACTGTAAAAACACTGTACAGTCAAAACACCATCCCGACCTGTCGTGGAGGTGACGATGGGGCCTGCTCTGCTGTGCGAGCCTCCACCACTTCACTCGAGGGACCCTGGCCAATCGTGTTTACGGCTGCCACTCGAAAGTCATAGTGGGAGTAAGGGCTTAGGCCACCCACGCTGTAACGTGTTGTGGCGATGCCATCAATCTCTTTATAGGGGTCCTCTGAGCCTTTGGCACGGTGCTGCAATGGAAGAGGGACAAGAGAAGACTATTGTGATTTAAAGCTGAATTATCTGACTCTGTACTGAAGATAGGCTACTAACAGTTTTGTGTATGTATATTAATACGTACAAATCAAGCTTTTGGCCAAGATTTATGCCACAAAATGCATAGAATCACAGATCGCACACATCTAATGGAGGTGTCTTGGTTTCTGTGAGTATAGTATTCAGTCACTGCTGTTTAAGCAGTTTGTGTTTCATTATTACATTTCATTTCATTACTCCCTGTGGGCAGAAACACCCGATTTCATTTGAGCAGTTTGGACAATTTTATTAGTATCAGGTAAAGCTCTTTTCTTTTGCAGCTCTACTTAGTTATGTAGACTGTTAACATTTATATAAAAGTCTAGTGCAGCTTTAGAAAGGTCTGTGTCTCTGAAACCTGTGTGCACATGAGGCAGCGTGTGTGCGTAAATGCAAAGTGTGTGAATTCCTGTGCTTCTTGTCACACACCTGTATAATATAGTAGGAAACAGGTTCAGGGTTTCCAGAGTCCCAGGTGAGAGTAATGCTTGTTGCAGTTCTCTCCGTCACCACAGGGGTGCCAGGGGCCTTCGGAAGAGCTGATCGGGTGAAAGGGAGAGAAATCTCATTAATCTTTTTCTGAAAAAAATAAAATTAAATTTCCAAACTTGTATTGTTTGAAAAAAAATGATGAGAACGCCACCATGAACATAATCTCTACACAAGAATTAAAGATCCTGGAAAACAATTATAGACTAAACTGGACAAAGCAACTCCAGCCAGTTAAAAAATGTATCACTTCAAAAATACTTGAAACTTCTTGCGCTAAATGCAGACCTAATAAAAACAGTGAAATGCTTTTTCAGCAAGAGAAAAGTGCCCAGTCACACAAACAGAAGCAACTGGGGTAAGCGAATCACTTTTGTCTTGCAAGCGTATCGTGTTGTTTGTGTTGCATAGTTCGTCTAAAGACTAGCAACAGACTAGCTATAGTCTAACACACCTAAAAACCAACTAAACTCTAAACAATTCATTAACTGCTACATTCCGGTACTAGTCAAGTACCTTTCTGTTTTGACCGGTATTTGTTGCTATTTTCTGACTTAGCGCTCGTTAGCCTACCAGTTAGCTTAGCTAGCTAGTAACTTGGCCTCTCCCTCTCTCTTTCTTGCTCGGTGTGCCACATGTTTAGTTATTCCTCTGCCTCCTTTAGCGATAATGATACCTGTAATAAGTGTAAGGTTCTGTTAGCCTTGGAGGCGAGGATCACTGATTTGGAAGCGCGGCTCCTCACCTTCGAACAAAAGCCTGCTAGCCTAGCCCCGTTAGCTGGTGTGGAGCCACCGAACTCAGGGTCTGTTAGCGGTCCAAGGACAGCTCCGGAGAAGCCCGGAGAATTAGCCTGGGTGATGGTCCGACGGAAACGTACTCCTAAGCAGAAGCCCACGGCTCATCACCTGCCTGTTCACGTTTCTAATAGATTTTCCCCGCTCAGCGACACACCCGCTGAGAAACCGACTCTGATAATTGGCGATTCCATAGTCAGGAACGTGAAAATAGAGACACCAGCGACCATAGTCAAAGCCAGAGCGGGCGACATCGAGTCAAATCTGAAGCTGCTGGCTAAGGCTAATCGTAAATATGGGAAAATTATTATTCACGTCGGCAGCAACGACACCCGGTTACGCCAATCGGAGGTCACTAAAATTAATGTTGAGTCGGTGTGTAACTTTGCTAAATTAATGTCGGACTCTGTAGTTTTCTCTGGACCCCTCCCCAATCTGACCAGCGATGACATGTTTAGCCGCATGTCGTCGTTCCGTCGCTGGCTGTTTAGGTGGTGTCCAGCAAACGATGTGGGCTTCATAGACAATTGGGCCACTTTCTGGGGAAAACCCGGTCTGGTAGCGAGAGATGGCATCCATCCCACTTTGAATGGTGCAGCTCTCATCTCTAGAAATTTGGCCGAGTTTATTAGCCGACCTAAAGCCTGACAATCCAGGGTGGGGACCGGGATGCAGAGACTCTAAAACGCCTCTATGCAGTTTCCTTAGAGCCGCCGCCCCCTTCAAACCACATAGAGACTGTGTCTGCCCCTCGAACATATAAATCAAATAAATCAGAAGTTAACAGAAGAGGAGTTATTCATAAAAACTTAATAAAAATTAAGACCACTCCTCTTATTGAACAGAAAAACAGAACTGTCAAATGTGGACTATTAAATATTAGGTCCCTTTCATCTAAATCTTTGTTAGTAAATGATTTGATAACTGATCACCAAATTGACCTACTTTATCTTACTGAAACCTGGCTACAGCAGGATGAATTTGTCAATCTGAATGAATCAACCCCCCTCAGTCATGAAAGTTATGTTCCTCGAAGCACAGGTCGAGGTGGAGGAGTAGCTGCAATCTTCCACTCAAACTTATTATTAAACTTTCATCCTCAGAACAGTTATAACTCATTTGAGAGCCTCACTCTTAGTCTCTCACATCCAAACTGGAAAACACAAAAACCAGTTCTACTTGTCATTGTGTACCGTCCACCTGTTCCTTACTCAGAGTTTTTAACTGAATTCCCTGACTTTCTGTCTGATTTAGTGCTTAGATCAGATAAAGTTATTATAGTGGGAGATTTTAACATTCATGTAGATGCTGAAAATAACGGCCTCAGCATTGCATTTAATTCTATATTAGATTCAATTGGTTTCATTCAAAATGTTAATACATTTTTCTAGCCAGGAAAAACAGTCTACTAACATATAAAAAAGCTCTCCGTAAAGCCAGAACTGCATACTATTCATCACTAATAGAGGAAAACAAGAACAATCCCAGGTTTCTTTTCAGCACTGTAGCCAGGCTGACAAAAAGTCACAGCTCTGTTGAGCCCAGTGTTCCCTTAGCTCTCAGCAGTGATGAATTTATGAGTTTCTTTACAAATAAAATCACAACTATTAGAGATAAAATTCAGCAGATGCTTTCTATACCTGCAATAAATGAATCTTCTACTACAGTAGCTCTTGAATCATCTGTAGGACCTCAGTTATGTTTAGACTGCGTCTCTCCCATAGATCTCTCTGAATTTACATCAGTAGTTGCTTCATCGAAATCATCAACATGTCTCTTAGACCCCATCCCGACTAGACTGCTTAAAGGCACCCTGCCATTAATAAACTCATCTTTATTGGACTTTTATTGAAATTTATCTCTAGTATCAGGCTACGTACCACAGGCCTTTAAGACTGCAGTAATCAAACCTTTACTCAAAAAGCCTAGTCTTGATCCAGGAGTCTTGGCTAATTATAGACCAATATCCAACCTGCCATTTATTTCTAAAATCCTAGAAAAAGCTGTTGCTAAGCAGCTATCAGACCACTTACACAGGAATGAACTATTTGAAGATTTTCAATCAGGATTTAGAGCACATCATTGTACAGAAACAGCACTGTTGAAAGTTACCAACGATCTTCTCTTAGCCTCAGATAATGGACTTGTTTCAATACTTGTCCTCCTAGACCTTAGTGCAGCATTCGACACCATTGACCACAACATCTTATTACAGAGACTGGAGCATGTGATTGGTATCAGAGGAACAGCGTTAAAGTGGTTCCAATCCTATTTATCGGACAGATTCCAGTTTGTTCATGTCCATGATGAACCTTCCACACGAACAAAAGTTAGTTATGGAGTTCCACAAGGCTGCTAGGACCGATTCTGTTCACCCTGTACATGCTTCCTTTAGGATATGTCATTAGGAAGCACTCTATTAATTACCACTGCTATGCAGATGACACTCAGTTATATCTATCTATTAAACCTGTTAACACAAACCAGTTAACCAGACTTCAAGCAAGTCTAACTGACATAAAGGCCTGGATGACCAGTAACTTTTTACTTTTAAACTCGGAGAAAACAGAAGTCATTATATTTGGGCCAAAAAATCTCAGAAATAACTTTTCTAAAATTATAGCTACTCTAGATGGCATAGCCCTGGCCTCCAGCACTACTGTAAAAAACCTTGGAGTTATTTTTGACCAGGACATGTCCTTTAACTCACACATAAAACAAATCTCTAGAACTGCATCCTTTCACCTGCGCAACATTGCCAAAATTAGGATATCCTGTCTCAATATGATGCAGAAAAACTAGTCCATGCATTTGTTACCTCAAGGCTGGATTACTGTAACTCATTACTATCTGGATGTCCCAATATCTCCATAAAAAGCCTCCAATTAATCCAGAATGCCGCAGCCAGAGTCCTGACAGGAACTAGCAAGAGAGATCATATTTCTCCTATACTGGCTTCTCTTCATTGGCTCCCTGTAAAATATAGAATAGAATTTAAAATCCTTCTTCTCACATGCAAATCCCTTATCCATAATCAAGCACCTTCATACCTTAAAGACCTCATAGTACCATATTATCCCAATAGACCACTTCGCTCTCAGAGTGCAGGTCTACTTGTGGTTCCCAGAGTTTCCAGAAGCAGACTGGAAGGCAGAGCCTTTAGTTATCAAGCTCCTCTCCTGTGGAACCAGCTCCCAGCCTGGGTTCAGGAGGCAGACACTCTCTGTACTTTTAAGGCTAGACTTAAAACCTTCAAAATTTGTTGTTTATTGTTGCTGTTCTTTTCTCTCTGCTCTATCCACTCACCCCAACCGGTCGAGGCAGATGGCCGCCCAAACTGAGCCCAGTTCTGCTGGAGATTTTTTCTTCCGTTAAAGGGAGTTTTTCCTCTCCACTGTCGCCAAGTGCTTGCTCATAAGGGAATTGTTAGGTTTTTAGTTTTAGTTTTTGTAAAGTGCCTTGAGATGATTTGTATTGTGATTTGGCGCTATACAAATAAAATTGAATTGAATTGAATTGAACTGTGTTATTGTCCTTTTAAAAATACTCTGCTTTTTTTGAAAGAAGTCAAACCGTCACCATCAAACCTCTTCTCTCCAATAAGCTACAAACCAATGAACACACCTTTTACAATAATCTGTGCCACTGCCTCAATCACACCAAGTGTCGACATGGCGACACAGGTGTAATTGTTGGACTGGCGTACGTCCGTCAGTTCCAAGACGTTCCGGCCAATGGGCATGTCATCTTCGGGCGTCAGATCTTCTGCTCCCAGCATCCACTTCACATAGGGCATGGGGGAGCCCACTGCCACACAGGTGATGTTGACGTTCCCGCCTGGCATGATCTCGCTGTCTGCCGGGGGGATGGAGAAGCGAGGCGGGACACGACGCACTGGACCACATAGCAACGAAAGCAGGAAGGCAGGAGAAGATAGATGATTAGAAATTCACAGCAGTAAAGTGTCCAGATGGGACAGTCAGGGTCTGTATACTGCAGGGTGTTTACTTATTTTGTTTGTGATCTGAAATTAAGTTTTATGGCATTGAGAGAAGACTGAAAGCATTGAGATAGTCAGATACATCAGCACTATGCCGCATGTGATTTCAAAATGTTTTATTCATGCTGTTTTTAGGTGTGCTTCATTAAATATTTTATGAACTGAAACACAAAAGATGCTCACCAAAAAAAAAAAACAACTCACAGCAAACACACATGCAGTCACAGGGGGGGAAGAGAAAAGAAGAGCACAGGGTCCTGTATGTCTCAAATGAGTAACCTGTACAGGCAGGTCTAACCCTTCAGTACCACACAGAAAACAGTTGAGACACATAAACATAAATGGCAGCTTAATGGAAGACAAGAAAATACTCAGGAGACATTCAAAAGAGCCACACAGTTACTGTACCAACCTTCTCGCAGCTCTGCAAAGGGAGGTAGGACAGAGCACGGCAGCAGTAGGAGAAAGAGAGAAAAGATGAAATATCAGAGACGGGGAAAGAGAACATGTTAGACAAAGAAGCCACAGAGAGAGGGATAGGCACAGAGAAAAAGGAAGAAAGAAAAAGACAGATAGGAAGAGAGAAAAATGAATTAAAAAACGGCCATAAATGTGTGTTGGAGAAAGTTGTCCTGTTTAAGGCAGCCTCCACTGTCTCCATAGACTGCCTGTCAAACACTCAGTGAGCAGCAGCACACAGACTTTGCTGACCCTGCCAACACTCTTCGATGCACATCACTGACTCTGTGCTGTTTGTGTATGTCTCTGTGTCTGCACGTGTGCGTCTGTATGATGCATACCATTATACAAACACGTATAATTATACGTGTATATATATATATATATATATGACACATATGACATAGATGTGTGTGCGTATGTGTACACATCTAGTCGTGTGTGTGTGTTTGTTTCGTATCCCCAAGAGCAATGTTGGAGGCAGAAAAGCATGCTACACTATTTAAATGCTTTTTTGGGGGGACAGGCAGGAAATAGAGGAAATGGCCCCAGGGAATAAAAATGTCTTCAAGATTCAAACATTTGCTGGGTATGTATGCATGTGTGTGTATGTTGAGGGAGAGGCTGCCTGAGGAGGTGAGATCCTGTCAGATCTGTGAGAGAAGTACAAGTTTTAACCAGACAATGATTTGGTTTTTCTCTGAGGTCTAAAGGCGAAGGAGTGAGGGCAGAGATTAATAGCCTGAATGAAACATTCAGCCCACCCTTAACTCAACGTAGAGGAGCGCTCATTAATAACCATCCTGTTTTATCAGTCCACAGCTAAACCATTATAAGACACAGCAGGTTTAATAGCATTTAGGCTATCATATTAGTATCATAACATGCATTCTTTACAGAAGTGTTCCAGACTGCAAATCTATTATCAATGTGATCCTGAAGTCTAAGTACTCTAATAAGACTCTGGCTCCGGAAGGACTCTCAAAGCCGGTTTTTGTCCCCTTCTTACCTCTGACATAGAGATTAGCTGGGGTGGAGTAGCGTGTCCCATCGCTGTTGGTAGCAACACACTCATACTTCCCCTGGTCTGACTCCTCACTCATCTCTATCTGGAGGGCACCTGAGTGGAGTGAGGGATGGAGAGAAAGAATAAAAGATAGAGAGAGGAGATAGTCACATAGTCAGACAGAAAGGAAGAAGAAGCAATCAGACAAAAGTGGAAGACATCAGATTATTGGGTATACTCCATAAATACATCAACATATAAATGGAAAAAACTGCAGAAAGCGTAAATGAGTCTGAGGGAGTTTTCAGCAAAAACAAGCTGAACTCTATGAACAACACAGGGCTAAAAAGAAGCCAAATCAATAGGGAATCATTAACAAGTTTCGAGCACTGCCAGCATGAATCTGCCCAAAACAGGGGTCAGCCTCCTGGTTTTAGAAATAAGAAAAAAGAAAGAAAAAGAAAAAAGGCTACAAAAACGGAGACTGTAGTCTTCATGCAAGGCATAAACAAATAAAACAAGCAGCTAAAATGTGGAGAAATCCAGTCACAAATACAGTATTTTGAAAATTCTTTGCTGAAAATTGAGATGCAGTTATATTAGGGAGCAAATCATGTTTCAGTTTCGAAGGGTAAAATTTGACAAAGATATTGCAAGGGCAATAAGATATCCCCAACCCGTCTGGATCCACCAGTGGGATCAGGAGTGTGATGTCATTTTAAAACACACCCATTAAGGAGGTAAAGACATCAACCGACCTCCATCGAGGCCAACAGATAAAAAAAGAACGACATACGCAAAGCCTGGGGAAGGGACCGATGCTTTCTCGCTCCCTGAAAATAGAAAAACTGTCAAAAAAGTCAACCAGAGGTTCTTTAAAGATGGTGTGGTAAGGCAAAAAAGCGCCCATAAAAACTTTATCAAAAAGTGGTTGTTTGGGGCTTTTTATCGGTAATGAGAGAGAAAAGAGGAAGTAATGGTAAAAAAAAAACTATGAAGAAATGTGTGTGTTTGTGTGTATGTGTAATATCTGCAAGTATGTCTGTGTCTTCACCATCTGGACTTTTCAGCCTGAGCAAATAACAGCTGGGAGGGAAAACAAAACTAGGACATTTGATTGGGCAAATATAGACAAGGTAGAGAAGTCTAGTTTGGGACCCAAAAAAAAAAAGAAAAGAAATCGGGTCATAAAAAACTTAAAAAATCAACCAAAAATACGTAAAAGTGATAGTATGTTTTGTCACCTCAAATTAATCAAGAAAGAAAGAAGATTTAAACACACCATGCTTAGGTTAATACAAAGAAAATGTCAAAAGCTGATGTTAAAGTGATGTTAAACTGATGGATGTTAAAGAGAGTTCACAACATGGATTTCTGTGTTACAGAGTGAGTGTTGAGGCTCAGATGGGGGGATGAGGAGAGGATGAAAGACGAGAAGAGGGGAGGTGATTAAAAGTCAGAGTATAATGAATTGTTTGCTCAATTCCAATTCTCCCTGTTGCAGCTACTGCAGATCTGCAGCTGCTGGGTGAGTCTCACCAATACAGAGTCCTGAGTCCTTTGGACTAAAGCCAGTATTGATTAACCCTCCCAGAGCTGTTTTTTTTAGATCTGTGAGACAAGTAGGAGCCAGGGGTTGAAAAGGAATCAGGCCACTGTGTCATGTTGGTCCTCCCAGCAGTCTTACCTCGTATGGGCGTGCCACCTGAGTGGGCAATGAATGCACGAGATTAGAGAAGGAGAAGAAGAAGAAAATGTTAGTACCACAGTAGGAGACAGGGATAAGGGGACGTGGGGAGGGAGAGGGGTAACTTGGAAAAGAGAAGAATCAAATTAGAAAGAAGGACTCAAAATATAGATCTTGAGAGAGCGAGAGGAAGAAGAAGCATAAAAGAAAAAAGACAATAAATAAAGACAGAATAAGCCTGAGAAGAGACAGACAGATATTAGATAGAGTGACAGTCATAAGGAGATGGGTTATTGATTTGATTTCATTGACTTGCAGCAGGGGCAGATGTGGCTGTAAGAGTAGGGTAGTGCCTGCACTGCATTCACTTAACCTGTTCTTGTCCTTCATGTAAATAAAAACAAAAGTACAACCCGATTAAAAATATCGTGTATTGATTGAAGTACTGGTGTAAATGTTCCTAAAGGAAAAATCCACCCTTCAGCACTTACAAAAACTGGCATTGTCCCTCATTTGTATTGATTTATGTTTGTTATTGTTGTATTGTTTATATCACAGAGTCAAAAGGTAGACAATGTGATATTAAGTCAAAATGCTTCCATCTCAGCCAACAACCGAGTCTGGCAGCAGGGAAATGTTCGACAACTGAAACAGCAGTAAATGTCAAGCTGATGTTTCAGGCCCTCAAAGAGCCTAAGTGTGTATTTGTGGACTCAGTATCTCAAACCAACCTCAAAAACCTGTGACGATTCATTGTAGAAGAGGATGGATGCACTGAACTGTCTCTAACAGCAGCAGCAATTCAACTATGAGAAATAGAGTAACAGGGGTCAGGCTGCAACTACGGTGCTGTAGTTTGTAATTTGTTAAACCTGCTTTTCACAGTTTTGCAGAGCCTAAAGTGGTGTCACAGTCCAAAACTCAAAAAAACATTTTTGTTTATGAAGTAATAAAACACAGTAAACATATAGAAATCATTAAATTGGACACAATTACTGTAAGAAACTTATGAAAATCTAATGTTTAATTAACAGATCAGCTTTAAAGAGGAGTGAGTCTTTCTTTGTCTGTATATCTCAGACATGTTTTCTATATGAGCGGACTCAAGTAAATGCAGCCAATGAAATGCAATGAAAAATTAGTACATGTCACTAAGTGATGGAGCGTTTTTAAAGTATTGAAGAGTGGATTTTTAAACTACTATTACACATAAAAACTGCATAACCATACCTCTACTTCTACACTGAGCAGGCTAAGCACACAACATACTGTATAGTCAACATCTAGAAGTCTGAAACCTGGTAGCCATTGATTGTTTTTTCAGTGACTCCACCAGAGGCCTACCTAACAGCCTTGGACTTGATGGCTTATTGACTGGTAACTCTATACTGCAGAGCAGACAGAGTATGTGGGTGAGTGAATGACAGAGTAAGTGATTGAAGGAAAGAATAAGTGAATAAGTGAAGGAAGTGAAGGAAGGCGAAGTAAACAGGTGAGTGCGAGGAGAAAGTTAGTGTAAGTCTTTGGGTGTGGAAAGGCTGCAGGTGCACAAGTGAGGGTGAGGCCAGCTATCTCTAGGTTGACAGCGATATGTGTGACTATGTGTGTCAGTGTGTGTGTTTTTAGCATAATAGAATAAATAGCCAAAATAATGTAGGTACCTGCAGAGTGGAGTGTACTTGTGTGTGTATGCATTTGTGCTCATATTATCTTTGTGTGTGACTGTTAGTAAAATGCATGCCATGCATTTTAATAACATCTGAACATTTGTAAAGGTGAATAGCAGCAGCAACAGTAGCATTATTAGTGAAGAGTAATAAAAATGTGGACAGTGAGGGTGTGGGCCTCGGAACAGAAGCACTTACCAAAGGACTCTGTGGTTAAAAAGATACAAAGAGAAAAGAAACAGCATAGACATGGCATTACAATCGGACCACTCGTTATACAGAGGAGATGACTTAGTAGAAACACCTTGAAAAGCAGTGCAGCTCAAAATAAAGTAATGGATATCGATTATCTACACATCTAACTATTTTGTAATCATCGCATAGAAAAATCATGGCTAACAGTTAATATCTAACATTTTAAGTTAAGACTTTTTCTTTAAGTATTTATATTCATTCATTTGGGAAAATACAGGTCAAACAGGGTGTCTGAGCAGACTGTTGGGGGTCGAGCCAGAGAAATAATAATAATTTAAAAAAAAAAAAAACAGGAACAGATGCAAAGAGGTTGTTGTCAACAAAGAAGCCAGCGTCCAATCACAAGAAAGGGGCTTTGGGTACAGAGTGGGTCCCTGGAAGCAGGATTTTACACACTACTGTGGCTGTAGAAACACTGATAGAAATAGACTGAGTGGCTTGACTGGAACACAATTTGCTCTGTGCATGTTTGTCAGAGTATTTTGAGTTTGAATTTGATAAATACGGTCATTATAGTTCCTTAAATCACATGGACACTTTTTCTGTGAGTCAATTTCACACCCACACAAGACACTTTCAAAGAAATAGGGAAAAACAAAAGGTTATTTGATTGTTTAGTCACAGCAGTGAGCTATCATAGCGAGGCCAATTCCTCAGTGCATGCCACCATCAACTGGGTTGACCTTGCAAATTACATCCGCAGAGAAATTAGTTGAGATATGACTTGACAGGGGTAGTGCACTGGTGAGTGCTGTTACAAATATTTTCTAATAGTTTTCGTTGTGAAATATTTAATCGTTCGTGATGGTGATTTGCAGATTTGCAGGAAGACCTCAGAGAGTTTGGAGAAAAGCTGAGAAAAGATGGGAATTCACTTTAAATGTTGTGAAGAGTTTAGAAAGGGTTGGCAACCAAACACAGTCAACTCATACCACAGCAGCAGAGAGGGGCAGCTGAAACACAGCCAGTAACCATGGCAGGAGTGTGGAACAGTAATAAGAAAAAGGGTGAACGAGGGCAAAAATAACAGAAGCTTTGCAGGACCAGAGAAATAAAAGTCGGTTGGGAGGAAGATAAAAGGCAGTGGATATTGAGAGAGGGATAAAAGCAAAGTAGGAGGGGAAAAAACCTGAAGGAGAAAATAAAAGCAGGGATTAAAGAGAAGGCAAAAAGTGGAGGGATAAAAGCACCGGTTACCTGAGCGAAGCTGCTTGATACGTCCGTTGTTATTGGACGTGTTCACTGGCAGGAAATCCTTGAACCAGGTAATTTCTGGGTCAGGGTTGCCACTAGCAGCACAAAGCATGGTGGCGGTTCGAGAACGCTCCACCACTTTCAGCTGGGGGCCCATGTCTATGGTGGGGAACCCCGCAGGCAGCTGGTCCTCTGGAAACATTGAAAACACGAGTCAAACAGATCTAGACATTACTTCACAGCTTCAGTTTGGTAGCACAGAGCGGTGGTTTTGTTTGCTGTGTGCTGCCAGTCTGACCAGATGAACTGAAGCATCTACACCACTGTTCATGCTTCATTTACAAAATACAGTTTTTATAAAACATTATTCCAAATGTAAAAGTGGATCATACAATTTATTTTCATACGAGATAAGAACTAAATATCAGCTCCACACCAGTTTCATCCTTGTTGCTCAGTAAAAGACATCAAGATGTTCAGGAACATTAGTAAAAACCACACACACAGAACTGGAAAGTAGAATAAGATCTCAATATTAAAATTCACACAAAGCCCATATGTGGAAATGTCCTGTCAGCTTTCACATTAAAATGTAAACATCAGCTGATTATGGCGACAACCAGTTCTCAATATCACGTTCATCATTTTTACTGTTGTCAGCTTTTCCTGTTGCCAGTTTGAAATGTAGATTGGAATATGGTGTTTTTTGTAATTCGTCATATGGTTTGTAAGAAATATGCGCAAACCTAAAGCACATAGTCTGACACCAAGAAGGTTTTGAACTTCCTCAAGCCACTAGTTTATTGTAAAAAAAGTTTTAAAGAGAAGAGAATCTGATGCAAGGGTCAAATTTAGATTCAGTTTAGAGTCAAAATATGTTTTGCATCAGCCTTGAGCCTGGAGGAGAGACTTTCAAAGGATCCAACAGTGAGGTCAAACAAAAAAAGTGATATGTGATTCCGCCTGACAAACTCCCTCACTAAAGCTTTAGGCAACCCCTTTTCAGATAAGAATCAACTCAAAATCAAATACTCTATTCTGCTGGGAATCCGTAGCAGTTCAGCTGCACTATTTGTCCAGTCTGTTGCACAGAGCCCTCTTTGGAAATTGACCCCTTGCACAAAATGAAATAGGCGAGTCCAATAAAGAAACATCCACCCCCCCTGCACCCTTTTGGGATCGCAAATCAAATGTGAATTCACAGGTATCCAAGGCAATCAAATCAAACACAAATAGTTGCTGCACTGTGATAGAGGAAATCAAAGGGAGTGGGCCAACTTCATTCTGCTGAAGTGGAATATTTAAGAGAAATAAAGGACAATGCTTCAAGGAACTAGTGGATCAAAGACACCTGAACTCAGTAAAACTGAAAATACAGTGCTTTCATCCTTGGACTCAAACAGGTGGAGAGCCAAGTTTGTTCAAGGCTGCACTTTAAAAGTGTGAGGTAAAATGTCAGATTCATGAGTCATCTATAATAAAGAGGATAAAGCTACACATGGTGAAAAAAGACAGATTCCTGTGTGTGTTTGCAATGTATCTGATCTAGAAGGCAGTCTATTTTAATTTATACTGCCATCTTTTTTTTACCCAGAAACTCTTGTGATTTTATCCCTCTCAACCCCACCTCATTAACGGGAAATCCTAGGCTGAACCTCGCCAAGGAGATGCTAATTCTGGTACTAGCTCATCGAACCATAACCAACCGGTCGTCAGACACCAGCTTCACGTGTGCATGTGTGGCCTTTTAACAGCTCCGGTTTCAATCAATCATGACGCCTGACAAATGGAAACATGGACATAATAAACCAAGAGAACAAGATGAGAAGGTGTGTATGAGGGTGTAGGCAGGTGGTGACAGGAGGCAAAAGTGCAAAAAAGAGAAAGACTAGAAGAGAATAGAAAAGAGTGAGACGAAGAACTGACAGAAAGCAACACAGAGGGAGTGAGCAAGAGAAAAACAGACAGGGAGGGAGAGCACAGGGGACCCATACAGCATGATAATCCTGATTCTCTCTGCTTTCATTATGGAAACGCTTACATCAAAGCCAGCCCCTCGTTGGCAGGAATAATACATTCTATTTCATCTACCTGGGGTGGGACACTGAACATTGAGGACGCACAGATAGAGTCCTACTCTCTGAGATCATGCATCTCTCTGGTCCTTCTCCTACAGCTGCTCACACCTGCACAAAAACAAAGCTGCAGATGTGGATGTGTAGGTAGACATGTGCAGGATCTTGCACAGCAAACGACTGCCCTTGGATGAAAACGCACAAACATACACTTACAAATGTGAAAAAAAAAAACTCAAGCTGACATGGTGTAGCGTGATGGAGCTGATGCATGTACAAACGCACATTAACGTGTGCACATAACCAGCCATCCACCAACCATCAGGTGTAAGCAACACCAAAGTCTGGAACAATCCTGCTCCACTGTCGACGTTTGTGTGTGAGACTGCTGAACAGTAAGAATGAAGAACCCCCTGAGGTCAGAACAGATGCGTAACCCTACACTCCCTCAACTGAGGAGTCTTCCACACATCCTGCTGTTTCATTTGGATGTACTCCCACTTCAGCATTTCCACTGTGAGCCATCCAGATGATTTCACAGCTTACAGAAAAACCCAGTCTCACAATCATGGGAACTGCTGTGCTAACACTGCCTCCTTTATACGAGACCTAGAATAAAATCCACACACAAGTAAGACCACAAGTCAAGTGTGGACTTACAATCATAGGAACTAAAGCGTGAGCTAGCAGCTGTGTTAAAATCTCAACTGTGATATGTGCACCTGCATACAAACATGTTTCTATCATTAAGGACTGACTCAAGGGGCAAACAGAATAAGGGACAGCCATAATACAATTAACACCTGTATAAGTGAATGTAACAGTCCTGCACTACTGCAAAACAAATTCTAATATGTAATCTAATATAAATATTTTATTAAAGTGTAGTGTTAAGATGGTTTAGGTAGCTACTAACTTGTATTGCTTGCATTTCTTTCCCCCATTCACTGGAGGAATGTTGCCATTAGCAAATACTGTGATGTCAAACTCAACAGCTTTACAACTTCATATTTACAGCTTTATTTTTTAGACTTAAATACTTTGTTCAAGATCCATTTAGGTTCGTTCCAACAGATACGCACCCAACTTTTACTGAACCATGATTTATACGCTATCTGTCTGGAGCCTTAAAGATATAATTGCTCTTAAGTTAATTATTATTTCAGCCATTGCCAAACATTTATTTGAAGCCAAGATTTCAATTAGCTTGGTACTAATCCTCAGTAATTAAGCCAGCTGACCTTAACACTGGATCCCTCCTGTCAGTCCATCAGTCAGTCAGTCAATCACTAGAGCCAGAGGAGACGAAGAGACATGACTGACAAGGCTCTTTGTGTGTGTGTGTTTTGTAACTGACGTTCGGACTGACAGTCTATCAGGGGCTATTAGCTGCTCCCAGGTGTCTTCTTATTCATTCACAACACAATGACTCCTCAGAGAAGGAGAAAGGAGGCTAATCACTACATAGACTGACTCTCTTAGATTGAAGATGTGTTGGTGTCTGCTTTTCTGTATATCTTTGTATATGGATTCTCCTCTGTGTGCATTGGTTATGTTATCGATAAAGAAACAGGTTGGAGATGAGTGTGCAGAAGGCTCCATCAGTGAAGGCAGGAGAAAAAAAATTAATTAGGCCCGAGCCCAGTGAAAGTGCAGGTAAGGGCCTATTATGATTGCTCAACGATCCAGGAGTGCAAAACTGCCAGGGGTCCCCCCAGGTAGGATGGAACCCTACCTGGGTCACACCCCACCATGACGTGGGGACGCGCGATACCTTTCCGAAAAGGGGGAGGTGATTCACCATTCACACCCAAACATGTACTTTCTCAGAACTGTACCAAATTGGGTGGGGGGGGGGGGGTCCGTCCTTAAACACTCCTCAGTCCTTTCAAGGTGCATGACACCCCGAGGACCAGCTAAAATGTCCTCATTTCCTCACTTCTATGGTATAAAACTCAAAGCAGTCCTTACAATGTACAGACACAGACACACACAAAGCCAATGATGTGAGACAGGAAAAATTCTGGCAGGATGAAGCGGAACAGCACAGAAGATGCAAAGAGTGGTCTGACGTGAATAATTTAGAGGTTGCTGTGTAGTGGAACTAAGAGCACGAGAGAGAGGGAGACGAGGAGGAAGGTGTGTAAGAAACTCAGACAGGAGCTGAAAGAGAAAGTAAAGGGAATAACTTGGGCAGACAAAAACACAGACAAGACAGAAAGAGAAGAGTGGTGAGAAAAAAAACTGTAGACTACATTATTAGCTTCAGAGACAAAGAGAGGGAGATGAAATGGTAGAACAATGGGCTGTATATCTTTTCCCCACGAGCATGTACTGTAAAGGCAGGCAATGTAATTAGCCACACTTGAGCAGCTTCACTCACTAAGACACTCTGGAGCTTCAAACTACTGGTACATAATGTTCTGCTAATGGACTCCACTAACACTAACATCACTATCTGCATTAATGCACTCTTGCTAACACTAACACCATACACTCACACTTGTGTATACTGTATACCCACATTGGAAGAAACAAATTCAAAGCCTTCTGCTTATAAAGCCTTAAAATTACAAGAGCATTGTCAGAAAAGTGCTGAATTTGAGTCAATGGTCTGTAAAACCTGATATTGGCTGGCTTTTACAATAATGTACTTTAAAGAAGGTCAGCTACCATAACTACCATTACAATCTCAAACTGATGACCATCTATCTATATAAACACTATACAAACACTTCACCGTCGGCTAATCATGGTAAACCAGCCACTGAAAAACACAGTACTATAGATTTAGAAGCAATATATATAAAGGTAATAGAGGTTATATCAGACTATAATGTAGCAGTAAGCAGACAGATTGTTGCTGTTCTTTTCTCTCTGCTCTATCCACTCACCCCAACCGGTCGAGGCAGATGGCCGCCCAAACTGAACCCAGTTCTGCTGGAGGTTTTTTCTTCTGTTAAAGGGAGTTTATCCTCTCCACTGTCGCCAAATGTTTGCTCATAAGGGAATTGTTGGGTTTTTTTGTTTTTGGAAAGTGCCTTGAGATGACTTGTATTGTGATTTGGCGCTATACAAATAAATTGAATTGAAGTGAAATTGAACAGATAGGAACATTTCAAAGTGTTTAGTATAGTGTAACAGTAAAACTACATGTTTGAATAATGAAATATAATTACACACATGAACAAATCGTGTTTAAAGCTGTTTATGCTCATGTTGAGTTTAAAAGTTTATTCTTATTCTTATTATATATTTCATAACTAATAAACTTCGTGTTATATTGTAAATCATTCATTATACCAGTTATTTCATATGTACTTATGGCTACCTGTAGAACACATTATGGTATATTACTGCATTAACCAGTGGGATGATGCACAGAAAGTATTTATAATACTACAGTAGTACATGTTATGTGGGTATGATTTCGGCCCAAGTAGTATGAATTGTAATTGTCTTTTCAGTCATCTAAAAACTGTACTTGACAGCAATATGGAAATAGTTTGTGCCTGTGTTCACACAAACCTCGCAGCACACTGAGTCTGGTGGAGGCAGTGATCTCTCCTGCAGAGTTTGAGGCGTGACATTCGTAAATAGCCTCATCTCTGGGGGTCCTCAGAGGCTGGATCCTCAGGACTGAGCCGGACCCGTCGTCAAACTCTATTACCTGTTCGTGGGGAAAAAGAAAGGAAAGAGCTAAACTTGATGTGACTGTTGCGTCGTTGCAGTTTTCAGCCACGACAAGTTGCTGTTTTCAGTGTCCAAAATAGAGCTGAATTAGGATTAAAGTTATGTCGACTGGGGCTGTTGACAACAAATGACTGCTAATGATGCTTTCTTAACAGTATGTGTAAAGAAGCTAAAAAGTTTGCCATATCAGCTTTAAGCATGATAATATTTAGTTTGCAACCTTACAATTTGAACCACCTGCTGTGATAAAAAAATTTGCTATTGTAGGTAAAAAAAACATCTTGTTCACATGTTTAACAGAAGTAATTCATCTTCGCTGCTGCTGTCTGGTTTTAATTTTACCTTTGCAGCTAAATGATAAACAGATCACATCCACACATCCATAGTCTTGGAGCAATGACCATACACATAAAAACAGATTTCAGTCAACTGATTAAAATGCTTGAATGTAGAGAAGGAATATAGTTAAGAGTACAACTGTTCTTGTCTATGCATCTTGGCCTTTTCATATTTAGGATATGTAATAACCTAAGAGCTTTCACAACAACTGGACTGTACATTATAAATGCTCTTCAATAAATGCAATAGATCTACATTCTGAATTCTGAGGAGGTTTCCACTGACTAAAATCCAATAAAAAGCAATCCCACAGCAACTCGTGACAGACAGAACAGCACAGAGAAATACACAGTAGGTGGATCTTAGACGGGCGGATTAAAAATAAACTCTGTCCCCGAGTGATTTAATCACAAACAGGGAGACACCAAGATGAACTTAAACCTGGGAGGAAACTCGACTTATTAAAGTGGAAAAGCACCTAGAGCTCAGGGTGACACTGACAGGTGAGGACAGACTCTGGTTGAACATCTCAATGTAAGGGTGAGGTGGGGAAATATAATCAAAGGTTAGAGCCTTTGGTAAACTAATAAGGCTGATCATATAAGAACCTCATAAACTGTAGCCTAAGGCATCATCTGACATATGAAAGCGTTGGAGCAGAGAGCCCTTCACACAGCGACATAACCTTTGGAATACAAATAAAGAAACACAGGTAAACTCAAATCTTACAATTTTGGATTTATATGCAATGTGGTCATAGGTGGTGAAATCTAGTGTGTAAAATATTTTGTTTTTTACCCAAGTCAACTCATTATTGACTTAAATGTCAACTTTCATTTTAGAAAACACAGTAAATAACACTACAGCTTCCTCACAGCACACACTTATTTTTGCCACCAGAGGAAAAGTATGTGTGTAACTAACAATCTTAAACTAATTCCACTCAGTTGCCTCTGAAACCAAAATGTCAGGCAGCCATTTAAACCTTTAACTATTAATTCATCTGATTAAAAAAAAATCTGACCGTCATGTTTGGTTCGATGTGTGCTTGTTTCTAACAAACATATGTGTGAATAATATTAATAATTGCTGTCAGTCAGAATGTCTGCTGTGAGAAAGTAGTAACAGGCACAGATCCCAAACAGCAGCAGAGTTTATGGTGTGGCTGCTTTTTTCAGACACCACTGCTTTTCACAGCTGGTCCACATAAACCAGGGAACCTCTGCTGCGGCTCTGTTCTTGCAGTGTTAATCCATTTCTGTTTCAGTTTACAGTATTTTCTGGGAGGAGCAGAAACTAGTACCACTACTACAGACAGTTTAAGGGTTGAATGAGAAACTCAGTATCATACCTCAAATCTCTGGTTGCTGACTTTTTTGCCTTTTTTGTTCCACACAATCTTGGGCTGTGGATCCCCTGTGGCCTGGCACACAAAGGAAGCTACTCCCCCCTGGACTCCTGTTTGATCTTCAGGGGTTCTTGTGAATCTGGGAGGTGCTGCAGTGAAAGAGGTCAGTTAAGCGTTAGGCCAAGTTCGATTCCCAGTGTTGCTGTGTGTGTGTGTGTGTGTGTGTGTGTGTGTGCACGTACACATGGAAAGCATTTTGATTGATTGTTGCACAGTGCTGTTAACAATACATCAGCATTACATTAACGATTCTTCACACATACATGTAGTGTCTCTATCTTTCACACATGTAACACTCATATTTTATATTTGAGATGTTTGTACTAAAAAAACGAGGAATGCCAGATGTGTGTCTGCAAGAAATAAGAGGAAGCACAATGGTGCAGTCCAATTTAAAATAGATTGGAACATGGTTGAACGTTGTGGCTGGCTTTTGTGTGTTACAGAATGAGCCCATTCTTGGAGTAGGGGTAGCATAGTGTATCTGTCGTTTAGTGCAAAGGTGCAGGATTTGTGTCTGTGTGTGCATCTTTTCTCGTGTACGTTTGGTCTGTGTCCCTGTACCACCAAAGAAGCTTAATATTTCTGTGCCATAAAGGAATTATGAAGACTTACTCCTGACATGACCATTAAAGTCCATCGTTCTGGGGACACCAACAATATCATAACCACAGCCTCCGCTGGATTGTGACATCACAACATCAAACAGATTCGGCACGTCAGTCACGGCACGTCATCGCCAGCTCGTCTAATGGCATTCTAGCCAAACCAGAAAATCCCTACTTAAGGGCTTACCACCAAGCGCTCTGACAAAGGGAGAGAAATTGCTTTTTGCTGTTTGAAAGGAGGGAGGGAGGAAAGCTAAGCTTTTCAGAGAAGGGGAGAAAAAGAGTGTGCTGATAGAGAGGGGAAAGCAGAACAGAAGAGCAAGTGAGATAAAGGGAGTGAGGGAGAGATACAGATGGAGAGCTGAATGGGTAAAGAAGAGAACGCATGAACAACAGAAGTGGTGAGAGAGAGGAAGAGTGGGTGAGATGCAGAGCGAGCCAGATGTACTGGCAAACATGATCAGAGAGCCACAAGCTGCCTGGTCACCTCTACACCTCAGAGGCTGACAGCCAAATCTGCCTTAATGACTGAAGAGTGAGAGGCAGTGTTTAACTCATTACACATTACTCATCGAAAACGCAATTACATTACTCTAATAATTACCCATCAGCTAAAATGAATGCATTTCATTACATGTTACTCTACTTTGTTTGCTCTTAGACCTAACATCGCTCCCTGTGTGCATATGTGACCGTTTACAGTATGTACATTTAGTGCCATAAACTGTGCACGTTTGTGTGAGGTCATATGTGTGTTACCAGTTAATGCTGAACAAAATCAATCAATTTTGACAATTGATTAATTGTGTGGGATCAATCACTGTATTTGCCCAGTGACATCATGTTGGGCTCTGGGACAGTAATGGTCATTTTTCACAATTTCATGATATTTTGAAAACGACTAAAGAATTAAAGTCAGTGGATTAGTAGATAATGAAAATAATGGTTAGTTGGAGCCCTTGTGTTTTTATTATTAAGTATACGATCAGCACCTGAACGCCATACGTGTGTGTGATGCATGAATGAGCGAACAAATGTGCGTGTTCATCCGAGAGAAACAGTGACAGAAAGAGAGAAAAACAGAAAGAATGAGTCGCTCTCCTAATCCTCTTGCCTATCTCTCTTCCACAAAACAAATGAAAAGTGTAAAGCCAGCAGAGCCATACTAAAAGGCATGGTAGATCTTTCAGTTGCTTTTTTTTTAATCTTTCCTCTCTTTATCTCTGTAGCCTCGATCCCTCTCTTAATATATCTCCTGTTTAATTGTCTCATGTTCTCTCTTTCTCATGTTTTGCCTCTTTATTGCACCACCCTGCTCCAAATTCTTCTTTGCCACTGAATCACTTGATTCCCCTCTTCACAGCTGCTCTCCTAGCTCCCACTTTCATCCTCCTCCTTGTTACTCTTTCTCCATCTCCTCCCTCCATCTCTGGGGTGTTACATAAGTCTTCCTGTCACATTGACTGACTTAATGAGGGGTGGGGGTTGGAAGATATGCTCCACACTTCAGCCAACTCTGTCTTTGCAATTCCTCCACTCTCTTATTTCTCTCCTCTTGTCTTTATTGCCTCTTGTCTTTATTCTCTTTTCCCATTTTCTCCCTTATCTCCCACCTTTCATCCTCCCCGTTGTCCTTCTTCTGTCCTCACTGCTCTTCTTTATTTCCTGTCCCAACTGTCCTTTTGTCAAGATCATCACAGGGTCTGGTTAGTTTGGATTTAACACTGACATTTGGGCCAAGGGCTCAGGCTCGAAAGTCAATATTTTCAATATATGTCATCACTTTAGGGGAGGAAAGGAATGCCTGCAGGTTTATTATTTCATGACTATAAAATCAAAAAGGATGATAGATTTGGACCATTCAGTCATGGACTTGGACTAGAGTTTCTGTGTTTCAATTGGGTTTCTGTTTCAATTTACTTTTACTCTACATCGCCCACTTCCTAGATACTCTACACTTTTGCCTTTACATTTTGGCCCTCTGTGTATTGTTGTTATCATAGTTTTAATGCACTCTATGTATTTCATGCTGTATGCTTCCTTTTTCTCTCTGTAAGGTGACCTTGAGACTTTGAAAGGCGCCATGAAATAAAATGTATTATTATTATTATTATTATTTATTATTAGAAGAGGCACTTTGCAGGAGTCACAGGCTTTAGGTGCTTTGCATGGCGCCAGGTGCTCCCAGCAGTCTTTGTCTTTTTCTTCAATATGACCCAAGATGGGAAGTACGGAAAAACTGCTGAGTGGCTTCACAGACAGAGATTTAGATTAGACAGTGCCAATCTTTCCTTGGTATCTACAGTAAGTGTTTGGTGTGTGTATGTGACTGTATGGTGTGCATGTGTGTGTGTGGGGGGTGGATAGAGGGTGGCCTTCTTAAAGGTCACCATACAGTGGGACATGATCTACACAACAGATGGCAAAGATAAAGTCAGCTCCCCTCTCTGGACTAGTTTCACTTTTGAGCCACGGCTGAAAACATGCAATACACTTTGATCCCAGAGTGAAATATCATCTTCACACCTTTTTGGTTTTTAAAAAGAAATAACATTTTAACAGTTGGAGCTTTTTTATACATATATCATTAACATGTCATCTGACAATCAGATAAAAACTCTGAATGGAAAACTGATGGCAGACTGATGTACTTCTCCACCGACTTCATTTTTGGATAAAATCCCCTTAAATGATCTGGAACACCGTAATGTGGTGATGTAGGTTCAGGGGAGTAGCACTTTGAAAAGAAAAATAGCAGGACTAAATGAAGCTAATGGCGCTGTGTAGGAGACTACATGGACACAGCACAGCTAGCAGATGCTGTCTTAATCTAGAGAGACACAGCTAGGGAGATTGAGTTTGTAAGAACAGATGCTAGAACAAACCTGCAGGGAATATGATTTGCGAATACAGTGTATTAAGATTGGGAAATGGTATAAATCTAAGAATGGTAAGTACACATAAGTGAGGGAACACAGATAGAAATGACCCTGGAAGATGTACATGTCATGTCGTAAAAATCAGAGATTTAAAGGTGTGATAGATTAGGGGCTCTATGCTTTTTATTGACACAGAAATTTATGAATATAGACAACAAACATCCATCCATCCATTTTCTCTACCCGTTTATTCCTAACCAGGGTAACAGGGATCTGCTGGAGCCTATCCCAGCTCTCTTTTGGGTGGAAGGTCAGGGCACACCCTGGACAGGTCACCAGTCCATCACTGGGCCACATATAGACACACAAAGACAAACAACCACACAAACTCACACTCATTCCTATGGGCAATTTAGAGTCACCAATCAACCTGAGCTTTTTGGACTGTGGGAGGAAACCGAAGTACCCGGAGTAAACCCACGTAAGAATGGGAAGAACATAAACTCCACACAGAAAGGCCAGGTTGCGAACCCACGACCTTCTTGCTCACTCAGCCACCATGCTACCCTCATCACTATCAGTCTTTTACTAATGTAATAATTGTTGAGTTAAATTAGAGATGCTGTCTCAGTCTCGTCTCTGTCTAACTTCAGCGGATGAGGTGAGGGATTAAGAGCTGAAAGGTAACTAAGCTTTCTGTTTTTGTGACTGATCATCTGAATGGAGCTCAGGATATCTCTGCAAGCATGGGGAGAACATGCAAACTCCACACAGAAAGGCCGGGTTGCGAACCCACAACCTTCTTGCTGTGAGGCAACAGTGCTAACCACTAGATATATAAACAATTCAATTGAATGATTTCAAAACAATTACTCTGTTCTCTGACCATACTAAAGTAAATTAATGTGAAACTAGATATTTGTGCAATGTATTAAATGAGGATCATTGAAATCATTCCTACACATCTTTTCCAAAACTCTGCTATGTCCCCTCAGACCTCAATCTGTGCACCCTCAATCACTAAGCTGATCTGATTCAAAAAAGCATACAGCAGACAGGCCTATCCAAACAAATCAAATCAACAATAAGCAATGGACTCAGCAACATGAAATGGAGCCACTCTGTCTGATAGAAACAAATCAAAAATGAGCTCTGAGATGCTGGAGTACCAAAATAAGTATAAAATCATAACATAAAATCAGTACGCTGAGCTTTCTTACAAGAAAAACACAATAGCTTTGATTAAAAGAAGCAGATGGAGCCCTGATGGCAAAATCTCAGATTTTAACCTGGACTTTGGAAACACATAAGGGCCCACCGGAGGATATTAGGCTGCAGAGTTGCTCATAAGGGGTCAACGAGTCTGTTAGATAACCTGGAGCCAAACTGATCAGTAGAAACTTAAAATAAATTCTGAAATGGCGAGCCAACAAATGGTGGGAGGCTGGGATTGGAGTAATGTGATGTAGTCTGTTAAAACCAGTAAGAGGCCCAGACACTAACAGCAGCTAATCCTCTATATGTGTGAGTTCTGTGCTGTTAATGCTCACAGGTTGAATAGTGGACCATCTCTCAGAGGAGGAAGAAGATAAATGTTTATTGAAAGTCCTGATCAGATCGATGATGATCCTGGGTGTGTGGACATGGTCACGTGTGTGAATACAGAAGCTTTTATGTGAATTTGTGAGTGTATTGGGGTTTTGATCACATCTGAAAAAGCTGCTCTGAATGTTCTTACAACTTGCCAAGTATCTGTGCCTGGATTTCACATTCTGCATATGCGTGTGTGCTCAGGTTGAGAGCTAGGCATATAATGAGTAATTTACAGTCCTTTCCAGGAAAAGATCCAGCTGCATCATGTTGTATGTGGTAGTGGGTGTTTAGCTGATGACTTCCCAAGTGAAAACCAAGTCAGGCTTGTCAGACAAATTAAAGAAGGAAGCCGATATCAGAGCCGGAGTCAGGGCCATGATAGTCAGCCTCAAGAGTAGGCAGGCAGCTGGCCAGAACCATAACGTAAAACACATTAACATCAAAAAGACATATTAGGAGCAAATTATTAGCCGCTTGCTTTTACCCTGGAAATGAAATTGGATTGGTGGGGCAAATACAAACACAGAGAGACA
The DNA here is from genome assembly GCF_900324485.2 of Mastacembelus armatus. NCBI lineage: Eukaryota > Metazoa > Chordata > Actinopteri > Synbranchiformes > Mastacembelidae > Mastacembelus > Mastacembelus armatus. The sequence continues at coordinate 25,557,995 of NC_046633.1, forward strand.
TCTATCATCGTTAGGTAGCACACAGACATAAGTGTCAATTGGAAAAACTGGTCATTTGAGCCTCAAGATCCAAAGAGGAAAAACCTGGTCATTCCCTATGTAGCAGGTGTTTCTGAGAGGCTTAATTAAACAGATTTTTGGGAAAAATCAGATACCAGTCCACTTCAAACCCACTAACACACTGAGACAGAGACTGTTTCAAAACAAAAGAGGAGCAATGTGATGTATGCCATACAATGTAAGGAAGAATGCTCAGAACTCTACATCGGAGAAACCAAACAACCACTCAACAGGAGGATGGCCTAGCACAGGAGGAGCAGCTCCTAAGGACCACAGTCAGCTGTGCACCTCCATTTAGAGGAAACAGAACACTCATTTGAAGACAGTGAGGTACACATTTTGCACAGAGAAGATAGATGGTTTGAAAGAGGAGTCAGGGAAGCTATCTATCTATGTCCAAGTGGAGAAACCCTCCCTTAACAGGGGTGGAGGACTCAGACATAATTTACCTTCAATATACCAGGCTGCCCTTTCATCTGTTCCCAGCCAATTTAGGAACATATCAAATGTTTCCCAGGAAGGACAGACTCTGCAGACAGTTGGGGAATCAGAATGTGTCCACCATTAGGTCCAACAACTCTCACCTGAGCTCACTCCTTTGTTCACTTAACGAGCCTAAGTGTGAAGTGAAATCAACTCAGGGGTGTGGGTCTAACGACTCTCACCTGATTTTCTTAGCTCACCTAGTGAGCCTATGGGACTAGGGGTGGAGTGAAACCAACCTGGGAGATAAATTTGGAGGTTCCAGTCCAACGTTTCCTTGGATGGGTGGCGAAACGTTTCAGCCTTAAAAACTGAAAGTCCAGTTGCCATTACTCAACCTCTTGATAACCTTCCCTGGACGACTGAGAATCTTCACAGACACAATGAGGTTCTGTAACTACATTTTCACATTAAACATAAATGTCCATCCTTCCATTATCCATATTATTATAATTATTCCTTAACCAGGGTCACAGGGATCTGCCGGAGCCCAAGTGTCCATCTATTTAAACAAAATCAAATTATTCATTTCAAATACATTTGTCTTCCCATTTAAAACTGGTTGCTTGTGACTTGAGCCTTTTTTTAATAAATGCCAGCTGATGTGGCTTCACTTTAACACGAGTGCTCAGAAGCCCACAATAAAATGAACTTTTACTGTCCAGTGCATGTAATGCAAGTCCAATTAGCATGCCACATAACCATCAGAGTTTCCCCAGGGCCTGGCTAATGCCAAGTTAATCAGGGTTAATTTGTTAGAAACACAAGGGGGGTGTAGGGCGTTTAATCAAATAGGGTTCTTCTTCTACACGCAGGTCATCAGAAACACAAGGGCAACCCACTGGGTACAGAACTTTACTGGGTCAGGGCTGGATTCCTATGAAGCTGAACAGTACTGGTCGGGCCACATTACTGACAAATGACCGCTCAGCTTCGTTAGAGCTAAGCTAATGCAATCCACCCTCTTTGCAGATAGGTGCACCTGCTAAGATAATGCTAAGCTAACGCTTGTCAGATGCTGTTAATCCCACATGAGTGCACAGCTATGGTAGCTGCTAATAGCCTTGCTGCTGTGAGCCAGCGATGCAGCACAGAAACTTCAGGAGCAGAACTGTGGTTCCTTCTCTACAGTCTCAGCCTAATCCATCTAGTGATTCATACATAATGATTAATACATAATGTTGGAGAACAATATGAGCAAGTCCACTTGGTCAGTGTGACAGGATTGACTCAAACATCTGCAGACTACACTGACAAACCCTTAAAAATGACAACAAACTGCGATTGGCATTTTCATTTTGTTGCATGTATGAGTTCAGAAAATGTTTGCGCCCCAATGTTTGCGCCCCATTTCTGTCACCTCCTAGATGGAAACATTTGCACCTGAGCTGATAGAAAGAGGTCATCAGGCATTTAAATGAGGCCTTTTATTTTTAAAGGTTTAATGTGATATTTGACACATTTGGTACATCATCAGTGGAAATGAATTTTAATATAACACAAAATATTCTATGAATTCTTTATATAATGACTGAAATTAAAAGTGGCATGTTAATTAAACAAAGGAAATAAAAAGACAATTTCAGCATGTTTGGAATTATTTCTTATAATCCTTATTCAACATCAGTGTTGACTTTTAACACAACTTCATAAATTTCATTTTTTAGAGCTGTATAGGGTACAAATATTGTCTTTGGGTCTCCTTCTACACCTGTTGGGTTGGGAACCACTGGGCTAAGCTAACCAGCTGCTGGCACTAGTTTCATATTGAATGGACACTAATGAGAGTGGAACTGAGCTCCCATAACTACACACTAAAATGTTTGAGTTTCCTTTTGCAATATGTGAATTAACACTCCGTGCTGTAATGTACTTTGTGGTCTGTGAATGTAGTAAAGTGTCAGAATTAACAACAGATAAACTATAAAATAAATAAATGCTGAAATGATTCCTTGCCAGTTCACAGTGTCTACATCATCAGCTAAACTGCCAAGAGGCTGCTTATTATCTCGGCTCTTTGCTTTGCACCTCTAGTGAGTCAAGCAACACCAATCAGTCATGAAAATGAAACACAATCCATCTAAGAGAATAAATGCGTTGTTCTGTTTCACACCGTTAACTAATCCCCAGGGCAGAAACCTTTAACCTTTATGACCCTGCCTCTTCATCTCATTTCTGACAGTAGCTCATCTATTAAGCAACAAGGAGCCATGAAGCTTCAGCAAAACCAGATACTTATCGCAATCTAATCTTTAAGCGCCACACGTTTGCAGAAATAGACAAATAAAACAGACTAGAAACTGTAAACACAATTACACACATGCACAATCCAGTAAACTCATATTGTTGTGTCCCTGAACTGACAACTATTAGATACACAGTGCAGGTTGATTGCCCTGTTATGTTCTCAGTTCTAGATTACTGGCCTTTCACAGGGAAAACTGTGCATTACCATTTGTCATAAATATACAAAAACTACGGTGGCCGAGAAGGGCAAACGCGCTGCAAAACAAAAACGCTGCAAAAGAGAAACGCTGCAAAACAGAAACGCTGCAAAAGAGAAACGCTGCAAAACAGAAACGCTGCAAAACAAAAACGCTGCAAAAGAGAAACGCTGCAAAACAAAAACGCTGCAAAAGAGAAACGCTGCAAAACAAAAACGCTGCAAAACAGAAACGCTGCAAAACAGAAACGCTGCAAAACAAAAACGCTGCAAAAGAGAGACGCTGCAAAAGAGAAACGCTGCAAAACAGAAACGCTGCAAAAGAGAAACGCTGCAAAACAGAAACGCTGCAAGAGAGAAACGCTGCAAAACAGAAACGCTGCAAAAGAGAGAACACAACGGAAGTGCGCCAGGCCGATAGGGGGACCCCGAACTGAGGGGTGCAATGAACAAAGAACTTTTACAGAGGCGAGAGAGACACATGTAGTGACATAAGTCACGTCTCATTTTGGAGGCTGCGTAATGACGCAGGTTATAGTGTTGAATTGCAAAAGAATTGAAGGAGCGACCTCTGATGATTGTTCTCATGTGCTAATATGTGCTAACAATGTTCTGTTACATTTGTTTACTTGATCAAAATGTCATACAACGTGGGGGGGTTGGGAGATCTGAAGGTGCGTTTTCCATTTGTTACTTTGGCCGTCATCTTTTACAACATTGTACTTTTATAATACTGTAAAACATGACGGCCAAGTGTTTAAAAAATAATAAATGTAAAACGTACTCTAATGCCCGCTAAATTCACAGCCAGCAGACGTTCTTTTGTCACTTTGCTTTATTAAGTTTTTAGTCAGAACAGGTAACAGGTAACAGGCTACTGTTTCAGCCGTAGCCACGCTAAGTAGGGATGGGAATATCGACTCTCTGGAATCGATACTTCCATACTTTGGAGTCGATACTTTCTTAAGTATCGCTCGATACCACTCCTAATAAAAACGTGCAATTAGTTTTCACTTCTGAGAGTTTTGGATGTGTGAAAACCAGCCCAAGCGTATTTTAAATGGTCTTCCGTATCACATGATTATGGCAGCCAATCAGATGTCAGAGCTTTCCAGAGCCAGTCATGCACTGCAGAAGGAAGTATTACTCTCTCCACTCTGCAGCGTCTCAGTGCTGACAGGCACGGCAGCATGAAGAGAGATAGAAAAAGAAGCATTGTGTGGTGCTATTTTTCACCCACTACGAGGGGAAATGCTATTTATTTATTATCATTTTATTATTAGCATTTAAACAAGTATTTATGTTCATGAGCATTATTCATGTTGCCATTGCAATAAAGATATTAATCAACACTGTGCAATAATGATTTTCCTTTAAGGTGCAGAAGGTATCGGTATCGTCAATACTGACCCTGTAGTTACTTGGTATCGGATCGATACCAAATTCTGTGGTATCGCCCATCAGTAACGCTAACTCCCCTCACCGAACAGCTCTCTCTCACCCTCCCTCTCTTCCCTCCACACACACTTCTTCCCTCCTCCCTGACCCATCTCCCTGTAGCTCACCCTACCGACTCCCCAAAGAACACCCTGAACAAGACAACAACCTATAGTCATTACAGCACCTTCAGATCTCCCACCCTGCAACACCCCCCCCCCCCCCCCCCCCCGCCACGTCTCCCGACGTTGTATGACATTTGGATCAAGTAAACAAATGTAACAGAACATTGTTAGCACATTTTAGCACATGAGAACAATCATCAGAGGTCGCTCATTCAATTCTTTTGCAATTCAACACTATAACCTGCGTCATTACGCAGCCTCCAAAATGAGACGTGGCTTATGTCACTACATGTGTCTCTCTCGCCTCTGTAAAAGTTCTTTGTTCATTGCACCCCTCAGTTCGGGGTCCCCCTATCGGCCTGGCGCACTTCCGTTGTGTTCTCTCTTTTGCAGCGTTTCTGTTTTGCAGCGTTTCTCTCTTGCAGCGTTTCTGTTTTGCAGCGTTTCTCTTTTGCAGCGTTTCTGTTTTGCAGCGTTTTTGTTTTGCAGCGTTTCTCTTTTGCAGCGTTTTTGTTTTGCAGCGTTTCTGTTTTGCAGCGTTTCTGTTTTGCAGCGTTTCTGTTTTGCAGCGTTTCTCTTTTGCAGCGTTTTTGTTTTGCAGCGTTTCTGTTTTGCAGCGTTTCTGTTTTGCAGCGTTTCTCTTTTGCAGCGTTTCTGTTTTGCAGCGTTTCTCTTTTGCAGCGTTTTTGTTTTGCAGCGCGTTTGCCCTTCTCAGCCACCGTAAAAACCTGACCTAAAAGCAAATAACACTAAAATATTTAGTACTGCAAACAAAACATTACTTGACATTATGTGCACTATGAAATCTTGACTAAAAACAAAATTAAAAACTAGTCTCAAACTTTTTCCAGCAAATATCGCCTTAGCGAAACCTTAGAGAAAACTGATTATCTTTAAATATTTTTTAATTCATATAATGAATAAAATACTTGAAGGTAATCAATGAGGGCACCTTGCTCAAGGGCTTTCAAAGTAAGTGAAAGTAGTGCAGCTTTCATCACAGCAGGTTGCCCAAACCACTTTTTAGATTTCAGTTGGCCCAAAGGCCATGCGAGTTCTGGCAGTATGGCTGACAGGTCAATCAGTCACCACGTGAGCACTGCCTGTGTTTCTAATGTTGTACAAGGGCCAAATACGTCATGTATGAAAAGGTCACGTTTTCAGAATAACTGAATTTGATGTCCCTGTGTTTTTTTACACAATGTTTTGTGGAAAAAGTAGATTGGAAACACAAGGCTTTTACAAAACATAAATGATGTAGTGCAAGCTCAGGGTAAGAGTTTCCACCTTAGGCAGAATCCTAAACTGCTCCTACTTGGTTTCACAGTGCACAGTCTGCTTTGTTGAGCTCTGTAACACACTACAGGAGTTGTCTTTTTATTGTTCGACCTAAGCTGCAAGGGGAAGGATGACAGTTTGCTGGCTGTGGGGAGAATGACGGTCAGCAGGAAGAACCCTGCTGCACCATTGTGACCTGTCCCTGTGAACGAGACATGCATTTCTCACACGGGGCATCTCAGTGCGTACATGGAGCCGTGGCCTAGTTTGCAACAGGATCAGGGCATTACTCTTAATCCACCAGATAGATGTCATATGCACGCATGCGCACACAATCACACTGAGAATCACAAATGGTGGCCACAGAGAGACAGAGACAAAAAACGAGTAAAAGAGAGATTTGAAAAAACACAACACATTCTCCCAGGCAAAAGGCTACGCTGCTTTTATTGTTACACCAGCACTGTGCACTGAGTGAGCATATGGTGTGGTGTCATACTACATTTCAAACTATGCACATGGGGTATTCTTCCATTTGACTGTATTTTAAAAAGCTCAGTCCACAAGTGTGTATAGTGTATGGGTGTAATGTGTGTGTTCATATTTCCACAGTTTAATGAAAAAAAATGCCACTGTCCAGACACGCAGGAATAAATGAAAAAGTGGTTTCTATTTTGGAAAAGAAGATAAGGACAACTGAAAGCTTTTTTAAAGTGCATTTAACATTTCAAAACAATCAGACACATGATGAGCCAGTGTCCCAACAGCCTCTGTTTGAATTCTTAACATTCAAATCTGAGTCCCTGCTGTTGATATCAAAAGAGGCATTGCACGCCATACACAATTATATGAAAATTGAAAAGAACAGCCTTTCCTCCCTCTAAGCACTCTGTCCCTGCTTTCTCACCAGATTATATGGATGTCCTATGAAGAGGCAGAGAGTGAGCAACAAAAGAGCAATGGAGAAAGTCACAGCGAATGAGATGAGGGCAGGGAAAAAAGAGAAATATTGACAGAGCAGACAAAGTACAAATCCTTTTCAGCCTCTTCGCATCTGTGCTGCTCCCCTAACCCTTAAATAAGAAGTCTGTGAGCATCATCGTTTTGATGAATGACTGGGTCTTTACTGGTCGACCCTGGAACTTACACAGGGGACAAGAGGGCACCAGGCTGAGAGAAAAAAAAAAAACAAGTGGTTTTTGGATGTGCAGGCTTTTACAAAACTCAGTGTGACTGTAGACGTTTAAAACACTGCACGACGGGAATGGCGGCTTCAAACCTAAACTTATGTGCTTGTGTAAACAAAATGTGTGTTGCAGGGTGGTGGTGATATATAGTTGTGCTTAGAAATTTGTATTCCCCTGGCACTATTTGACAAATACTTGCAGTTATACATTATGGTTTTGGAAGGCAGACACATGGTTAATTAAATTTTCCAAAAAAAAGGCCAGGATATGCCAGGGGTATGTACATTTATGAGCACAACCCCATGCTCAGCATTGCAGAACCATAATCTTGGAGCTACTTCCCACAAACACACCATATTGTACATGCTACATGCTTTATCTACTTTACAATAATTGTTTTCATTGTAATGCATCTACATTTAACCCAAATATGCAAATGAAACTCTACCAGAAAACCATTTTTAATCATTTCTCTGAAAGGACAACTCCTAGATGTCTGTATGGTGAGTTTGTCTGATTCACTTCAACTTTCTCTTCTATTATTATATTAATTTGAAAAGTAAACAGCTTATTCTGATCAGTGTCGTCTGTGTAGGTGTGGCTTCAGTTTGAGTCATACACTAGATCTTTGGAAAAACAAAAAAATATGATTAACAAAATTTGTGATGATATAAAGTGGAAGTCTAGCAGAGTTTCCAGCAGAACACAGTAGACACAGTGATGCCCAAAAGGTCAGACACATATGATCAGAAAACTGCATAATGTTCGAATCTCACATACAAGGATGTGTGGCTCAGTAAGAACATTTGCATGGTTATTAATTGTTTTATTTGTGCTTGTTAATGAGGTTAAACACTTTCAAAGCCCCCAAAATATGAATTTTATATATATGATATCTTAGAAGTCTTGACTGTTGTTTGGCCAACAACATGCAAGCTCTGGAAATGTCAATGGACCTTTTTTTGCACTATTTTTTGCTAATTTAGAGACAGAATGGTTAAGTTGCAAGTTAATCAATAATAAAAATAATCAGCACTTGCAGCTGTAATTAATTAAAACCAGGACATGAGTCATAACCAGGATACTAATGTACATGTAAACTTACTCAATGAGAAAAATATCTCATGGACTAGCCACAATCAGGGATCACACATACATGTGGTATGAACACAAGCCGTAGAGAAATGATCTGATTTGCCATATGTGGTCCGCCTGTCCATGCCAAGTAATACTGGGATGGACAAAAACAGCTGGCCTCGTAGCAACACAAGAAAATCAGGTCATTGATATATATATATATATATATATACATACATACATCTGCGTCCATGTGGGTGTGTGTGTGTGTGTAAATGGGTTGCACTGTCAAAGGACTCACAGTCAGCATCAGCAAGAAAGAGGAAGCTGAGGAGGAACAAGCCTGGACTGGCAGAGTGCATCATGGAATATGTCGACACATGCATGCTGAGCTCACTGCCTCACTGTACAACGGGACGACAGAAACAGCCCCTCACAACCTGCGGCGAGAAAGAAGGGAAGGGACAGAAGGGAAATGCAGTCATTAGAATCCAGGTCCAAATTAAGAGTTTCACATAAATACATGCACAAACTTGAAACGTATGAGTTCCCTCTAGGCCTTACACTCTCGTTATGCAGCTGCCTCTCCTGTTCTAGTTTCATCTGGACCATACAGTCATAGCCGGAGGTGTGTTTTGGTGTGTGCGTCTGTGTGCGTGTTCACAAAGTCGCGAGTTTCAACTTATAGCAAACATTTAGCTTTGGAACATCATTTGGCTTCCAAAGTTCATTTCTGTATCTCCCATATAAGAAACAGCCTCGATTTCGACGTGCAGTACTTGGAAATATGTTTAAGGTAAAAGGCTTTAAACTATTTAAATGACAACCTGTTTTGTGTTGGTTGATGATTGTGTATTTTGTTTTCACCTGGAAAGTAATGATGCTACAGAACTAACTACTATAATATTGAAGGAATCCGTTCTAGTTAGTTTGTTCTATCCAAAAGGTGAAGAATAAAATTCCACCAATAGCTAGTATACATTATCACCTATGTGTCCTATTTAGTCAGGTGTCCTGCTCATGAGCTCCAAATGTACATCAAAACAACATGAGTTTAGACTGATGAAAAGCAATGAATGGCTTTAAGATGGAGGGGTGGAAGGATGGAGCAAGGGATTGATTTATGATGGGGAGATTAAAGTGGGAGGAGTCTGACTGGTGTTATCTGCTGGCTCTGTTGCACACAGTGTTGGATCAACACACAGCTCAATGTCTCTATCCTTTCATCCTTAGCTCACTTCCTCTTACACTCTCTCTGCTTCTGCCTCTACCTCTCCTTTGGCCTCTCCATACACACCTACTTTCACCACTTTGTATTTTTTAGTTTCCTAAATATTCCCTTGAGTCTCATCTCCCTTCCTTCTCATTCATCTTGTCTTTTACTACTACTCTCTCTTTGGTACTGTACGTTTGCCTTTTTCTCTGTCTTTTGTCCCTCTGTCTCTCTGCCGTCTGGCAGTAGAAGAGACAGGCGTCTGTCTGTGTCAGAAATGTCACACCTCAAATCACATGACACACTAAGACATGGCAGATCACTGCTGCTGTCCAGAAAGTGCAGTGAGTGAGTGGGAGACACTGAAAGTGAGCACAGACAAAACAGAGAGACAGTGTTTTTAAATGTTGCATATGCATTATTTCTTGGATGAATGTGCAGGCCTGTGTGCATGTATATATGAACAGTGCTAAATTGCTTGCATATACGTGATCTGTATGTTCTTGTACTGTGTGCACATGTGAGTGTGTGCATGCATGTGTCTTTGGATTTTTCCAAAACTGGACAGAGTCATCAGCAGTGACTGCAGCAACAGTCTTAATCCTCTCCACTTTTGAACAAGCCATCTGATTAAAAAAGACAAGGGGGGTGGGGTAAAAGAATGCTGAACCCAGGGCTCTTAGCATCCCTGCAGGCACAGCAGCAAACAACTAGACCCACATTAGATTTTCCATTTGGTTTGGTCTGAAACAATTGCTTTGGGATAACCTAGATCTCTCGCTGCACAAATTACAGTAAGCCCTCTGGACTGTGATTTACTCTAATACAGTAGAAATGGGAACTCAGCAACAGTACGAAAAGGCATATTTACTGTAAGAACCAAGTGCATTAACCCACAACCCAGGGAAATTAGAATTTTAATTATTCATTTTGAGTCAGTTTTGGATATCAGAGCTCATTTAAAATTTGTTTGTTTTCAAGGGGACATTAGAATCTCTTATATTTGATTTTCTGAAAAGTGAAGATTGTTTTTGTTTAGAATATATTTCTGCATTATTTCTTATTAAGTGTTTTTAAGCCCTATATTTACATTTTTGTGTCCATTTTAGTGAACAATGCCTGTACCACAACCCCTCCATATTATACTGTATGCATTACTGGAAACTGTAGGATAAATGCTAATGCACTGGTGATACACCATATTCTCAGAAGAGCATTCATGTGCATATTTGCCTAATTAACTCTATTGTCTGTTGATAACTTAATATGGGTAAAGGTAGATCACTTATAAAGAAGGGCATCTATTTCGGTGTGTGTGTGTGTGTGTGCGTACGTTTGTGTGTGGCCCCTAATCCTTCTGGCCGATTCAGTGTCACTGGAAAATAGTGCATTATTTAGTATCTCACTTCACAGCACGTCACGTTAATTAAAGAGCTAAGATAACGAGGGTGAGTCACAGATGAAACAAGAGAGAGAGAATGATGAGAAAAGATGCATGGAGGGAGAAGAAATGAAAGTAGAGCCGCAGAGCTACAAAGAGAAAAGAGAACCACGATGGAAAGAAGGCAAAAAGAGAATAACCTGAGCCACACACAGCCAGGTAGTCACCAGATTGTTATCTAGTTGGCTGCTGTTGCTAGTGTTTCTGAGGGCCTAACCGAAGGCCTCCCTCGATGCCTGAGCTTCTGCTGCTGTCGTGGATCACGGTCGACTCTGGGCCAGTCACTTACATTAGTCCCTGTCACTCAATTATACACTGTCTGTTTCCCTGAGCCTGCAGTGATCACTCACACTTATCTGTAGGATAGTTTGTGACAGAACAAAGGCTGACTCAAAGACTGACAGGCTGGTTCATGTTTTGTCACAGGACAGACAGAACACGAGCAGAAGGGGGAAGGAGATGAGGAAAAAGAGAGAAAGGAAAGAGAAAATAAATGAGAGAGAAAAGTTAGAAAAAACTACGTGGTAACAATAAAATATTACGGTATTGATGAATGTTCATCAAATAAAATGTTCTTAATACATTACATTGGCTCAGGTGTGATGATAGAGATGTCTATGATCTATGTATGCATGTATTCTCCTATAAAGACGTATTTTTTCATGACAACCGTGTTTTGCTTTATAATCATAGCTGGGGTTTGGTGAAGTGTTACTGTAATGACTACTACTGATTACTACTGGAGGTAACCTGTCAAAATGTAAAAAGATCCTTAAAATGGGCTGAATACAACATACTGCAATGTTAATGAACAGAAAGGTTTAAAAAGTTAACAATTTAAGCCATAATGTTCAAAAGCTGCCGGGTTACATCATCTTCCAATAAAAATGCCATATTAATCATATGTTGTTATGACATTAAATGACTAACGGCTTTTACTGTATTTTGTCCCATTTAGAGGGTCATTTTATTGCATTTTGTGAAGTTAATACATTACCGGGAACATTATTAGCCACCACAAGCAAACACAATTTATGAAGAGATGCAGCTGAAAAGTTGCAAGATGGGAATGAATAATGAAAAAAAAAAACAAAAACAAAATTAAGACAAAACGAGATCTAAAAATGGAATTAAAAGAAAAAGCATGGGTGGTTGATGTGGGAGAGGGGGAGAGACTAGAAAGCAAAGGCACAGTGCAGCTGGAAGCGATGCTCAGAAAGAAAGATAGATACAAAGACAAAAGACAGATCCTAAAAAGCACAGCTTAAGGCCACGGTGAACTGTGAATATCCTAATTTGATTTGATATTCCCAAAGCTGAGCCACCAAATGCAATTAGCCATAGTAATTAACTTATTCTATTTGCCCTGTTGAGACAGTGGCAGACTGACAGAAATGTTAATGGAGAGACAATTTGGATTTGTTGCGTCACAGTGCTGCACGGAAAACAAAATAAACTACCTGGGAAAGACGAGGTTTCTGTCCTTCTCATTCCCTATTAAGAACAGTGGGGCACTCAAGTCATAAAAGTTTCTGAAAATGTCTTTTTATTGCATTTTATTAATGTAGTCCTCCACACTGGTCAAGGTCTTATTTTGATGGTCTCAGGGTGATGTTGGTCCAAATGAACTCTCGTGCATTTGCTTGGTTCAGCTGTTTTGGGCTGATGTCCTTTGAACTGGTGGAAAAGTGTCCAAACATGAATCAGTTTTGTCTTTGTCATATGCATTTTATTCAGTTTTAGTTCTGACTTTGGAATATATATATTCTTTATTGTCCCATGTTTGACAGTGCTGTCTGTAACCACCTTGTAAGTCTGTACAGAAACTCTTTGGTGTTTTACAAACCTGACTCGTTTGTACCCTAAATTATTTCAAAGCTGGTCGCAAACGTTCCTCTCTCTCACAGTGTAGGTAGTTTAGACTGACACATTGCTCATTATTTAGGAACTCCTTAAATTGATGCCAAAGAAGTTCATGTCACTGTCATTCACAGCTTGACAGGTAACAAGCAGTATGGAAATAAGATTTGCAAAAATGGAACAGTCTCTGTCACAGAAACAAACACAAAGGGAGAATGTTTGTTTGATGTATGTTGCTGAGCATGTGCGTACAGACACTCAGGCACTGATTACCGGTGATCTCCCCTGTTTGCACACAAACACTCATACAAACTCCAGAAATAACCCTTGAGAATGTTTTCTTGAGAACTGCAGATCATTAAATGCACACAGTTCAGTGTCAGTGATTGCAGGGACAGTGGCTGATGACACTATGCTGTGACAGGGATTTTAATTCCCTCTGCATAGGGTGACTCAACTACTTCTAACAACCAGTAGCAACAGCTGTATGTATACTGTGTGTGTGTGTGTATGTGGGAGAGAGACACAGGATAAGGGAAAGGAAAAGAGCACACTAATACAACACCACTTTAACCTGCAAAAATGATTCAGGCACTAGTGCTGTACATTTCTGAGAAAACAGCATCTGGATTAAGTTTTTCACATGTTCTGTACGAGTGAAGCATCATAAGATGCAGCAGAGTGAGGCAGCGGTTTGACCTGGGGCAGGGGTGGAAGAGGTTTAATGTTAAAAATGTCCACTGCCAGCATGAATTCAGGTGTAAAATGCTGTAGCTTCTGCCTCCATCTCAAACTTGAGATTCCAACCTTGAACTGTACTATGTCCACATGAGAGCTGCTGAACTGAGAGCTTGACTCCAAGTTGTAAAAATGAGAACTTGACTTGGGCTCAACTTCTGCTGACGTATTAAGAAAAGCAAAAACTTTCTGTAACCTCACTTAAGACCTGGTAATATGAGCACAGTTAGGAAATCTCAATAGCATCAAATTTGGACCAGCACCAGAAGAGGCCAGATTCTCATGAGCCAGTGGTTGAATGTCAATAAGGAACAACACAATGAATAAATTATATTGAACCAATTGTATTAATAACAATTTGTAAATGACACAAAACAGTCTTTAAACAGAGTAATGAAAATAAATTGAATAATAAAATGTGCACTTGAAAAATAAAATAAAACTCTCCCAGAGTCAATAGTGAACCGTTGGGGCCCTTTAAGTCTGTGTCAGCGACAGTGATCCTACCACACAATCCGTGATTGAGGGAATTCAGGAAGCCCTTTACGTAGAAATCTTCTCTCTGTAATCCAAAACTGGCTCGCCACCTAGTATCCACTAGGAACTCTTCAAGTCAAATATGCCGGAATATCCTCCCTCCAAGGAACAAATCTCCGAAGGTCGGTGTTCTTCAGATAGAACTCATCGGCATAAATGAGTTCAAATCCCTCTGGGGGTTCCTGTACCCGGGAAAAAACCTGACCTACAAACAGGTCAAATTAACCCAAACAATCCCAGTTAGTTTTATACTGTCAGAATAAACCATATCCAGTAATTCTCCAGTCATAAGCATTAATTAATTAACCTATCACCTTGCGATATGTCAATTAATTAAGATCAAATATCAAAGTTTAGTTGTACAACAATTTAAATCTTTAGTTCAAGCAATTCTATTTACCTAATAAACTGTAAACACAATCAAAAGTTACATTCAGAGAATTTTCTCCTCTTTACATAAAAACATTCAATCAACAATTATATTGGCACTGGAAAACAAATCATATATTGCACCTTTAACTTGACCTAACTAAATCACAGAAAATAACCTAGGGCATTTAGGTTCACGTGCTTATTTATCCCTCTATGCACCGGTAACAGTAAGAGAATGCACAAAAAATTAACCCTCAGATTACCATGACTCGATAATACGTCATGTAATGTAACTCATCATGAGTTACATGTCGTGAGACTCATCACGTCTCTCAACATAACAACACAGCTCACCGTTGAGTAGTTTCACAGTTTCCACATCAGTTTATCAGACATTCGACTGTGCACCATTTCTTTCCAGTCGGATGGCAACAGATGGTCTTTGCGATTTACTGAGCGGCGCACATGCTGTGTCCGCACAGTGAAAACCGGAAAAGCATGGGCAATGAAATGCGGAACTGCTAGATGGCAATTACGCTAGCTAGCTTGCGGATTGGCCAGCTCAATGTCCGACCAGAGTCAAAACATTAACCCTTTCTTAACATGCACCTAAAATCACACAATGATCCATCCATTTGATTTGTGCATTTGAAACCTAGGTTACATCTCCATTCTAAGTCCTTATATAAACCTTGGATATACACTTGAATATTTACTTACTAGCTCATGCATTGAAACAACATTATGAATTTAGCTTTGAGAGTAACATGGTCAACATTTACTAGAGTAAAGGTTTTGCATCCAGACTTATGAAAACTATTGACTTGAACTTGCCTTAGACTTGAAAGAGCACCAATCAGTGCAACACTACTTCCTGAATTATGTCTGTGGAGATTCTCGGTCGTCCAGGTGGCGTTATCCAGAGGTTGAGTCATGGCAACTGGACTTCAAGGTTATAGGTCAAAATGTTTCACTACTCATCTAGGTAGCTTCATCAGTGAAGTTCACCTTGAGGTGAGCTATGGAAATCAGGTGAGAGTCGTTAGACCCACACTCCTGAGTTGGTTTCACTTTTCACACCTGGTCTGAATAGACTCGTTAGATGGACAATAGAAGCAAGCTCAGGTGAGGGTTGTTAGGATCTACATACTTCCTGAATTGCACTCACTGTTATCTGGCCAGTATTATTATTTCCCAAAACATAATGGAGGCATGCAAAGTGGCTTCATATGTCATTTGTGGGCCAGTGCCCCATTTGCTCTTTATGACTCTGATGCTACCATAACTTTCTTTATACAGCTGTGAGAACAAATGACCAAAAACTTTTCACTGGGAGATGGTGCCTCAAAAATTCTGAGGAGCAATTTGAGTCAGCTTTCAGGATACTGGCAAAAACAAGAAATCAATAAAACAAACTGAGAGGAGAGGAAGGGAAAATGTGATTGATTCAAACTAGGATTTAGGTTGTCTGGTTGTACTCAACCTATCACTTCCTCTGCTTTCCCAAACACTATGTCCTCCCTACCTCCCACCATCCCTCTCTTTCTCCCATAATGCCCTGCCCACCCTCACTCCTTTCTGTTTTGGTGTCTTTCTTCCTATCTCTTAAGGCCTACAAGAACTTCAGTTGTGTGAGTCCTGATCACATATTTTTTTCCACTGAAATAAACACAAATAGAATATCAAAGAAACCATCCTGTGTTGGAGTTATTACATTCCCTAGCATCCAAAACAGGAATCCTACAGTTTTCTTTTACACTCTATCCAAGGCCTTCCTATTTAAATTTCCAGAACACGTTTTTGATTTGGTAATTTGAAGGCTCTTTTGTGTCTTGGTTCTATTCCCTTGACCTTTGAAATAAAGCTTTTCAGTTGATCATCCCTGAAAAAAGCTTGGTCCTTTCAGTGGCGTCTTGTATGAAAATAGCCTGGCCCGAGCACATGAAAGATAAAAATCTACAAAAAAATCTACAAGTCTGCTGAATAATGGCTAGACCTTGACAATGGCACAGTTTGTAAGCTTATCTGGATAGTTTTGAATAGACATTTATACATCATGGTAAACACTGCTATTTTTTTATGCAACAGAAGAGGACAACCCAAAGACAGCATGTTTGCATCAATTTATTTCAGCAGCAGTAAAGCTGATAAAAAGTCTATTTCTTTTCTTGGCCTCAGCATACACAAGCACAATTACACATCCCACCAGTTTCACAGACTGCCTCTGGACTGTTGCCTTGAAGCAGGCAATTTGATCAATAGTTGTCAGAGCTGAGAGCAGCAGCACCTACGCTTGCTGATGTCCACACAAAAAGTACAAATCCCTCCCACTACCACTTTCCACCTGACACCAAGCATTTCTCCTCAGTGTCTGACAATTTCTGACAGACAAAATCACCTGAACCTGTTTATTGTCTCCATTAGCAGGTACGATTTCATCTGCATTTCACCAGTGGGTGGTTCTGCTTTTCCTATCCTGATGATGAAGTGTCCCCAAAAACAGAGCTGACATGCAGACTGAAAAAAGTGAAAACTGTGCACTAAGCAAAGTGCTGAACGTGGCCAATCGAAGGGTTAAGGCAGCTGTGACTAACAGAAACATCTACTGGACCATCTAGGGCCTATCCATGATACCGAGAGAGCCAAAAGGCAAAAGAGGTGTACAGAGAGGAGTGGAGTGACGCTGAGTGGATTAGTCAAAGGTGGGGGGATGAAAACATGTAATTACCTATATAACCCAGCTTTTAGTGGAAATCTCATTGAGGGCTAATTGAGCGGTGCATTAGCAAGATGGTCATAAAGATAGCTGCAGGACTACAGGGGAAGAAGTGAGAGGAAGATGACAGATGAGCTCCAGCTGAGGGGGAAGAGGGTTAAAGAGAAGGTGGAGGAAGGAAAGAACTGGAAAGAGGAAGAGGAATTTAAGTAATATGAAAAAATAATTTTCAAGATGATGCCTCTGACCCTGGGAAAATGTAATAAACACTGTTTGCTTTGTTCTGATGTTGTATAAAGTAAACTCTCCATCCATTGCCTGTATCACTTATCCAGTAGAGGGTGGCAGAGGGGCTGAAGCCAGTCCCAGCTGTCCATAGATGACAGACAAACATTCGCATTTAAGTAAAATTTACAGTTACCAATGAACCCAATGAAGTCTCTGGAGTACCTGGAGTACCAATGAACCACCACTGTGCCACTAAAAAATCAATAATAAAAATATAATAATTACTTATCTTTCCTCTTAGTTAATCTGCAAACTAACTAGCATCAAAATAAATATGATAATGGCCAGTGCAATGACAATATAAAGTCTATTAGAAGGAAATATTTTAATAAAGTAGCAGGACATCCAAACAGTACTAATGTACAGTAACAGTAAATCTACTTACTTCATACTTGATCTTGATCTTCCCTTTAGTATAGTTACAGTATGAATGCTGTGGCCTTACACATACTGCTGTAAACTGCTGTGCCTGGACACACATCAGGAAGGAAGTGTACTGACACAGGCACGTACACACACTTATTCATTGTGCCCATTGTGCCCATTCAGTAAGCACACACACACACACAGGTTCACACACACACACACACACACACACACACACACACACACACAGGTTCACACACAGATCTACTGTTCTAGCGGGCTGGATGACCTCCACAAGCAGGTGGAATACAGCAGTAAAAATTTACAGGGCTTCAGTGGATCTCACATCAAATAAAATATGGATCTCCTCCAGAGCAGAAGCAGGCTAACCCTTCTGGACCTTTTATCCGCACGATGCCTGGTTTATTGCACATCCTCTTCTATACTATCAAACTGGTTATTCAATAAATGGCAGTTCTTCAGTTTGGCACTTCTTGCACTGACTGTGTTCACCTGTGGTCTATCAAGGGAAGCCTGTGCCCATTAACAGAAACAGCCACACAAAAAAATCCCACACCACGCAATAACTGAGCGATCCTTCTGTTCTTGCACCACAACTCAAGAGGTGGCCTTCCTATTGTGAAAGAAAAACACATTCCACTGAGCACTACAGTGACTGCTGACTTACTTTATCTGAATTCAAGAATAAGGCATGCTTCCTCAAGGTGATTTTATGTGGAGAGAGGACAAAACAAAGTCAAAGCCAAAGGATCTTTTTCATCCAATCATATTCAAGCAGGGAGAAAACCCAGAGGAAGATCATAACCTATTGATAGCTGAAAAAAAAATAAGAAGAAATAGAGACAGAAGGAGTTTGATCAGTCATCTACAGCATAAAGAATAACAACAACACCACCTTGAAAGTCAAAGAGGAGACAATGGACAACTGTGAGTCTAAAAATACATTTTTGATCAATGATCTCCAATGTTATGTTACAACGGCTGAGAGAGAAGGATGGGGTTACGAAACCCTTTCCCTCAGATTGATTTTTGCCTGCAGCAGAGTGGGAGTACATGAGTATGACTCAAAATAACATGCAGGGAAATGAGATGTAAACACTACATATACATGGATATTTAAATGACCACAATAATGGCATGTCCTTACTGTGGAAAACAGAAAAATCCAATTCTATAATGAACTATAAATATTAAAGATTAGACTTTGCATATGCTGTAGTGTTGCTAATTTAAAGTTGGGGAGCAGTCTGTCAATACAGTTTCCATCCATCCATCCATCCATCCATCCATCCATCCATCCATCCATCCATCATCTATACCCCCTTATTCCTAACCAGGGTCACAGGGATCTGCTGGAGCCTATCCCAGCTCTCTTTGGGTGAAAAGGCAGGGGTACACCCTGGGCAGGTCACCAGTCCATCACAGTTTATGCAGCTGAGAAATAGGTTTAATTTCAAGTGTTTGCCTTGAGCTTTTGCACACTTAATAAGGTCACGCACATCGCATTTAGTGCATTTCAGTTCCTCTGGTTTTCTGCTGGAATATGTGAAAAAACTGTAATTTTCCATAACACAATCTGCCTCATATTTTCCATTAGTGGTTACTTACGGATTTGAAGCTGCATAGTTTAGAAGGATGGAAGTCTGACAAATGGAGAGAATGGAGAGAGAAAAGAAACCGACCAAAAGAGAAGATCTCATTCCTCCAAGCTAAAAAGAGAGATAGGATGAGAGACAGAGAGCAAAACCCACATCCCCTCTGGTCCAATAATTAAGACTAGGGACAATAAATATGTAATGGGGTTTTTTTGCACCAAGGTTGGCTGCCTTTCCCTCTGGGACCGCAGGGAAAGAGGCCCAAGATGAGCGAGTAAGTACACTGGCCATTAAAAATGGATGCAAGGAACACCGGTCCTCACTGGCCCTGTCAACCAACCACCCAGAATGTTGTGATGGGGTTGCCGTGGTTACAAGGCTCCCAAATGGTCCTTGGTTGTCAGGGTGAATCAAATCAGACATCCGAGAGCCAGCGCCTCCGACCTTTGTAGGCTTGCTGCCGCTGGGGGCACCACAGCCCAATGATGTCATTGACGAAGGAAGTTCGGACCTGCAATGAGTGTGTGCGAGCTGAGGATGTGTGCAAATGTAAAAGGGGGAGGGGGCTGACATGATTTTTCAAACATCCTCCAAAAAAGTTCTGGTTGCTGAACTGGATTCAGCAGTTTATGTAACAGCAGGTTGTTTTGAGTTCCCAGAATAAGATGACTATGATAGTGGCAAACAGATTTGCTGCAAAAACATACATTTTGTCATATATAGATCTAGCAGTGATGCATTTTCCTGCAAAATGTTGAGAGACTATTCAGATAAATTGAAAAGCAGAAGGAAAGAAGGATAATTTTAATTCATTTAATTTTAAGGTGATTTGTTTCCTGATGGAGAGTCGATGATACATATCACTCTTGTATCTGTCCATTAAATACTGAGCTAAACCAGCAACCAGCTAGCTCAGCTTAGCAATGAGCATTAACTGCAACTGTTGCTTTGGCCTACTGAAACTGTGGTGTAGTCTTTGCTCTTCAGCACCACTGCTTGCCGTCAATCAAACACAGCAATACCTGTCAGCTGAGATGAAAAATAGCCTTTTTGAAATTTCCCCAAAGAAGCTTTTCCCTCCTTTTAACAGTCTGAAACCATAAACAACACATTGGAAAACACATTTTTTTACTTTAGAAACTACCATGTGATTTCAGTTGGACTGATTTTAGGGGACATGATTTCTTCCAGTTGGCACGAATACATAAAACCTCAAACTGTATAATGTGGAACATCTATCCATCAACTACTGCTTATCCTGGAACTGCAGCCAATCCCAGCTGAAACTGGGCGAGAGGCAGGGTACAGCCCAGACAGATCAGTCTGTCGCAGGCCTCACAGAATGTACAACATTTCCCTCTACAATAGAAATATTCAGTGAAGTACAAGTACTTCCAAATTGCACTACAGAGTTATTTTCTTAGATCCTTTCCACCACTGTGAGTGAGAGCATGAGGAAACTGAAAGATGAGAAAGAAAGCAAAGAGCCACAGAGAAAGAATAGTGCTTGATGTCTGGGGCTGTGCATGTGTTTCCATCTGTGTGTCTCAATGTATATACATTATAGTGGCTAGTGACAGTAATGCAGCCTTGTCTTACACCAGAATGGACCGGGGCCATAAAGAGGGTTTTGAGGAAGAAGGGCTGATATCTTTACAACATGCTGATCTGTGGCATTAACACACAGTACAGCCATAACAGGAATGATAATGAAGAATGACAGAAATGTATGAACCTCGCTGCGTCATGTTTGATAAATGGACACACACATACACATATAGAAACACGGATGTGGGGAGGCTGCTGTCTATCAAAGTGTGTCCTTGTTTCTGTGTGTCAATGATGCTGCTAATGATGTCATCAATCATGACATTGTGCTATTGGATGGGATTTAGCAGTCAGGGGTCAGGGAAAAGTCTATAGGCTAAATGAGACTGCCATTAAAACACTACACAGGTGCTGTAAATACTCTCTCCTGGATACACTATTTCCATAGAAGGTCAAACAACAGCTTCATCATGTTGACTCCTTTATGGATCTAGCATTGCTGGGTTATTTTATAAATGCTGAAAGACTATTCAGAGAAAGACACAAGGAAGTGCTGAATCTGAGGCTATAATAGGAAAGTCTGACACTGAACACATTGTCAGTGTTTGTGCTTGTTTCTCAGGGTTAGAAATGAGGAAAACGTCCTAAAATGGAGCAGCTGTATCCATTTATCCTCAAGTCAAGGAGTCAGCCGTGTGACGTGCTGCTCATAATCATAAACATCCAAAACTGTGACTAAAATATGCTAAAATCTCTAGTCTCTAGTCTATTGCACCCATTACATCAGTTTCACAACACACACATAGTCAGGGAAGTGGTGCCTGACAGGAATACATCAAATTAACACTCTCATAAACCAGGTGCAATCATAGACATTGAATTATTTGAATTAGAAAAACATTAACAGCAAAAACCTCCAACAAACAAAGAGCTTTTAAAACAACAAATGGCAAAATATCTTACATTTATGGAGCAAAATATGTTGTCTAGAGTATTTTTATGTTTCCTCAGGATCTGAAATTTGTCAAATTGTTTTTCCATTTATGAAATCAAAGCTGAATCTTTTTATAAGTTCTTAAGAAACAAAGAGAAAGAATTGCTCCACCATTTTATACTCATTTTTAAATAAAGAAACTCGAGGAAGCCCACAGTCACAGACATACATTATATGAGCATACAAAGGTCTGCCCTTCAAAGGTTTTCCTTTAAAACAAATGCACTTTTATGTGTTCCGGCTTTTAATCTTTTTGCACTTGGTATAAACAGAAACTGTTGTCTTACTTTATACCCTCCTAGGAAGTACACAATGAAAAATGCTTCTTATATAACAGAATCCAAAGTAGCATCAGATAAACATCAACAGCAGATATATAAAAAAAAACAAGCCTCACATAATCATAAAGGAGCATAATGTTCTAATCTGTCACTTCCTCAAAGTCTGATAGGCTAATACATCAGCACATGAAAAGCAATCTATCACAGAGCTGCGGCAGGTTATGGCAGCATGCTGATGGATAGGAGCAGTGGATGGAGGGGATGGCTGAGTCGCCCTTGTTGGACTTATGAAGAGGGAAAAGAGAGGGGTGGCTGGAGGGTAGGGGGCAAAACAAGGCCTAAATTTATTCCAAACAGAATCGTTTGTCTCGCTTTGTCTTAGAGGGACAAGGCAGTAAAGGGCCTGTGTGTGTGTACAGTACAGTGTGTGTGCATACACAACAGTGTGTGTACATGCTTGAGAAAGTCAATGGGCTGTATATATGTGACAGTATGTAATGAGTTTGCATCTGCACTTAATTTTCAGACTGACTGCTCATGAGGGAATACATATTACTTATAGGAAAAAATACAATATATAATGTGTGTTTGCGTGTGAGTGTATGAGCATGAGCTCCCATCTGGGTGTATGTAGGTTCTGTGAAATCCAAAGCATTTGACCCCATTCTCAGTCTGCATTATTTATAGTGTGATGCCAGCTTCTTTTGTTTGTGTTTCAAAGCTCGTCTGAGGAGTCAAAGTGTGGCGAAAAAAAAAGAACAAGGAAGAGAGATGACAGCAAAATATGGAGGAGAATGCCAGAAGAAAGCATTTTTCCTCAACATGCTATTTTTCCTCCCTCTCATGCTGCCGGTAAACACAACCAATCACATCAAAAGCATTAGGACTAACTGACTGCTCCACAAAAAGGGTTTGAGCAGTTTGAAATCTATCGTTAGTGCAGATGTGCTGCAGGTTGGGATTTCACCATGAAGGCCATCCCCTTACACTGCACCACTGTACACTCCAAAAAAACATGCAGTTTACGGCCCATTCCCTCTTTATGTCTGACACGCACTCCACAGTCCCCATCCCTGAGCCTAGCTGGCAGGGCAGCAGAGTGTATCCTCAGAGACCTGCTGGGCCAAATCAATGGCAGCCAGCAGTCTTTTACAATGAGCACCACCATTTTACTGGCTGCCACCCAGTGCAGCAGCTAAATAGTCTATGAGGAGAGCAGAACGTCACGGGTAGGATTCTTAAAATGAGCCCATGCTACAACAGCTACAACAAAATATCACACTGTTGCAGAGTGTGTGTGTGTGTGTGTTTGTGCGCACTAGCCAGCCAATTTGTTGTTTAGTGTGTGCTGCTTGTGTGTGCATGCATGAGTTGGGCAGTCCATTTGGGGTAAGCTTATGGTAAACTGCCTCACGTGTGGGGGTGTATGTATGTGCGACTGTGTCGTCTGTGTGAGGCAACTGAAGCGACTGTTTGTTGACTTCCAATCAGAGAGATGTAGCTTTGCAATTCTCATCCGGATGATTGTTCCCTTTCATGTGGTGTAACGGGTAGCATACGTTAAGCTCGCCTGCAAATACCCCCAATTGCACACGCACACACACACACACACACACACACAATCTTGGCATAGCAGACTGGTTTCTAATCAGTGAATCAGCATATCAGCCAAGAAATGTCAGATTACGTTATAATCCTGCGTTTTAGTGCCTTTAAC
This sequence comes from Mastacembelus armatus, assembly GCF_900324485.2. Taxonomy (NCBI): domain Eukaryota; kingdom Metazoa; phylum Chordata; class Actinopteri; order Synbranchiformes; family Mastacembelidae; genus Mastacembelus; species Mastacembelus armatus. Next base: position 25,581,772 of record NC_046633.1, read on the forward strand.
TCTGCACACACATATCCGTGAGTGCGTGTTGACACAGTCCTATTATGTCTGCCTTTTTGTGAAACGAGAGACAACACAGTTCACAGATGCCTGTGCACACTCATACACAGGATCCCTCATGTACGTGTACATGCTCAAAACCAATGGGGAGCACAGACACCTTTGGGGTCACGAGTTAACGAAGCTGTGCAGAAGGAAAGGGCCCAATCTGTGCTGACAGATTTCAGAGGCCGACCGAAGCGTAACTGTGATGCATATGCAGAAACATGCTTTGCTCCAACAACTGAAAGACAATTAAATTCCTATAATTAAGTTATTTGATGAGCAGACACTGGTTAATACACTGTTTGTGCCTCTGAAATGTCTGACATTAAAGCAAAAATATCTTATGAAATTTAATTAAACATTTGGGCCTTTGAAAAGCAACGAGTTGCAAACAGTAGGAGCTGATGCACAGCAATTTGTTCTTTCTTTATAAACCCAAATTAATTTGGACAGTTTCTTCTTCCGTCATATTTTGTTTTGCTATATGTATTGCTGCTCTTCATTGGTACACTCTGTTCATTTACGGCATTAAAGAATGACAAGCAGGACATGTTGAAGCACAACACTATCCTTCTCATGTTAAGAAGTATACACCCGGGTAGGAAATTTAAACAGCTCCATTGAAGAATACTCCACACTTTACTGATGTTCAAGCTGAGACAGGAGCAGAGCCCTGACTGCAACTCTAGAAGACAACCTTGTTATTTTCAATAAACATATTATAGGAGCTTCTTAAGGAAGACATGGGGGAGGTTGGCAGTTGGTTACCTGCCTCTTTACTTTGGCCGGGAGATTCAGAGGATGCACACAGAAAATGATGCCAATCTCTACACCAAGGGATGTATTAAATGACGGGTCTAATTTAATATTGAGATATTGAGAGACCTGCTAAGGCACTTCCTGTGTCTAAAGGCCATGCAGGAATGGAGTGGTTGGGAATTGCTGAGTAGGGGGTTTGGGATACATTACAGATGGAAGGAAATGATTTCATAGTGCATGGTTACATGATGAGCACAGTATAATTATGCTAAGCCTCTCTGTTGGTATGTTTCTCTAATGCATTGGTATGTCGCATGATATTAGTGTTAACCTTTATTGACCGACTGTGTCGCCATATCACCTTACAACCAAGTTCCCCCCAGGGATGATCGAAGTTTATGAATACATGTGTTCCAGGAGACAAATGTGCAGCCCTGCAGTCTGTTGAATATGAAAATACATGTGCTTCCATCGCACGCACACTCTGAAACATGCATTTTCATAATCAAGTATAATCAAGTAAAACACACTAAATCCACCAGATCATGCAGGACATTTCAGGTCAGATTTGTAATATTTTCATTCAAACCTGTGGCATGCTGTCTTCTGAGAACAGAGAAGCATGTCTAATAATTTCAAATGTTTGTTGTTTGTAAAGAGATTATTCATCCGTCATCATCCACAAATGTACACAGCGCACAGCGATGGACACACGAAGATGCACACTTGCCCACAAACTCACACAGCCCACATGGCACAGTGATATTCACATCCTGTAAACCTTTAAACCTCATTGGAGGTCGGGCTACAAGAAGAAATCTTTTACACAAACAACATTAACAGTAAAGGCAGAGAAAATTGTATGCACGCACACAAACACACACACACACACACACTCACACACACACACACACACACACACTCACACACACATCAAACATCATTTAATCCCAGGTGCCTTAGGCAGTCTGGGGGAAATGCAGAACATAATTCCTGAACATGAACAACAAGAAATGGGATTTGTGTTGGACTGAGAGAAGAAGAGGGGAAACGAACGGCAACATAATGACAGATAAGTGATGGGACAAAAGAAAAAAACGCAGTTGAACAGTCCAACCCTGACTGAATTGGCAAAAACAAACAAAAAGAGACAAGTCATTAATTACAAATTTGCAGACAAACAATGATGAGGGCTAATCCTGGACAGGCAGAAGACTTAGGAGCGAAAACAGACAGAATTAATGGGCTGTGCGTGATTGGTGGGAGCCATTTTAAAGTGTCCAGTTGCTGCTTGGCTCTGTCATTTGTGAATGGGGAGGTTGAAAGTGACTGGGCCAAGGAGCGAAGCTCTGCCAGGGCAGGGACAGTGGAGGTAAAGACTCCCACAGAGAATACAGAGGAAACTACTCTCTGCTCATGAAATGCACTGGAAAATTCCTCGCTTTATCCTGAAGTATTCATCCGTGAAATGTTCATATAAACGTCTGTTTTGTACTTCATTGCTGATTGATATAACACAAGAGTGATTCATATTGGGTTCACATAAAAGGCTTTTACATTTATTGGTCTTAACACCTGGAGGTGCAGAGCTCTTTCCAAGTAACATGAAGTGACAAATGTTCCTCCTGAAGCAGCAGCTTTAAGTGAAAATCCAAATACTGATAATATCTAGAAAAATACAGCAGATGTGACTGACCAAAAAAAAAATGCACTAAAACCGAAGATTTGTGTGACTGCCAATTTAAGTGAATAAAGTTTTATATTCTGTCCTTTCAAAACAACAACAAACACTGAGATCCCCATCTTGTAGCTCTACTGGAGCTGTAGGAAAAAAACACAACCCACAACAACAATTTCACAGACATCAACTGAGTTTTATGGCTGCATTGATGGGACAGTGAGAAAGGAGTAGGGAATAATAAGATGTAATGCAAACACATGTCACACAGGCACCACTGTGTACAGACGAGAGGAGATGAGAAAACAAAGGGATGTAAAAGGACAAAGCTAAGACTGACGTAAATATCTATGCAACATATATAGAGTATAAAATACGTAAACAGTTTTAGGAAAATGGCGAGGACAGGGGACAGCAGAACAACTGCAAACAGCAGCAAATCCTCTGGCACAGAGAAAGAAGTGATGTGGAAGTCCTGCAGTCATTCCACTAAGCCCCTGCTGCAGATTAAACTGTAGTAGTAAGGAGGGCAGGAAAGGGGAGGTGAGAGACAGAGCAAGAGAAAAAGAGAGAGACAGAAAGAGCAGGCGAAAGAGCTGCAGAGAGAAAAAAAGGCTTTGTGGTCTGGCACCAGTTTGCTATGTCAAAACATCATGCGTGCCATGAGGCTAGAATATGGGGGAGACAGGCAGAAGACAGTAACTGAAGAAGGGGACAGAGAAAAGACGACAGGGGCAATAAATGTAAGGAAGAAACTGAGAGGAGAAAGTGGGAAGAGGAGAGAAACACTTCAGCCTGGACTGTGGAAGGTTCAGCATGTTTGGCTCAGATTGTGTGCTCTGTGTGGTTGGAAAATGGAATTGTTGTGGTTGTGCCTGGCTCATTTAGAGTGTCTACCTCTGATTGGAACATAAATGGGGCTATGAAGGGATCGCCCCAACCACAAACTCTGTCTCTGTCATGGTCGTTCTTTCTTTCTCTGTTTATCTTTCCTCTATTTTTGTCTGTTCCTCATTACACATACACTGCATCTTCAACCTCTTCTCTGAGAAATCCAACAGCACACACACACACACACAAAAGGCGTACACTGCACATGTAATAATATTGGAAATCTGATTGCTGGTGTGTCTCTAGTATGGTGAATTAGGCAGAATACAACTAAAAATGTCTGTAAACAAAAATGTTTGTTTGCTGTGCATTTGGAAATATAACATGACAAAAACCAAAAAGGGGAAACAATGAAACACAAGAAGAAAATAAAAAGCGAGAGCAAAAACAGGAGAAGACACACAGCCAGTGCAGAACAGAAGAAACGAGTAAAGTCTTAAGTTAAATTTTTAATATCTCACCATATGCTCCTCTTCACAGGTGAGGACATCTTTGCTCTTAATTATAATTCACAGCCTGTACAGTATGTGGGTGTGACTGTGTGATGGATGGACGAGAGCAGAAAGGAAGCAGGAGAGGAGCAAATGAAGAAGGCAAACAAAAAAAGTCAGGAAGGCCAGGAAAAGCATTTTCAGAGGATGGATCAAACTAAAGTGAAGACTGGACGACAAATACAAGGCTAAAAGGATAGACAGGTAGAGCTGAGACAGACTGGAAGCCGTCCCCTCCAACCGCCAGGTAAATCAGTAGCATCGTTGTGCCTCCACTACCTCTCAGCTGCTCCTCCTCCTCTCAGCTCCACATCTTATCACTTTGGCAAACAGCTACACAGCTGGTTGCTGGCTAACTGAAGCTGAAGCCTACTCTGATGCTTACAGTGACCACAAGGTTGTCTCTCATCATCGCCTCTTTGAAAACCTTTACATTATTCAGTTTGAGCCCTGAGAAGAAGCCCTGAAATTGTAATCAAAACAGTGAATAAAAAATATAAGGTTTAATTTCTAACTTCTCAGAAATACAGAGCAAAAACAGCTTTTAAACAGCAAACTTGCCTTTTCTGTTCTGTGCTATTCTATCCTGTATAATTTTCTGTTGTTTTTTTTTTTGGTGTTTGTTTATAACATGACAAGTTGACCAGTCTGTCTCTGCTGCCCTGGTCATGTCTTCCTGGTTTAGACTGCATTGGCCTGGTCTGTGGGAACTAAAGGCACAGCCGCTATAATTACCAACCCGACTCAAAACATGCCTGACCTTAGCATCACCTCTCCTAAATTCAGGGCAATGACATGGTCATTTATGACATAAATGCATACATGCGCCGGAACAGCAGTATGCGTCTGCACTCACACAAATGCAGAAATGCACTGACAAACATATAACGCACAAACATGCACACTCACACACAGCTGGCTCTGCAGACACTGGCATCTATCACATCTTGTGAAACTTAATCTCTCTGAGTAGAGGAACAGCTGCAGTGGCACACATGTACATGCACACAAACATGCATGCACACGTACTCGCGCACACACACACAGTGGAAGATCAGCTGGGGCAAAGCAATGGTTCATCCACAGACTGGCATGTGACCCAAGAGTAGCAGGATATGGTCGTAAAACAGGTTGCAGTCCACCTCCTGCCTGATATGCCAAAACATATGTATATAACATGCAGCAGAATCAGTCCTTGTGATGGATATTTAAGAACTGAATATCACTTATCATATAATAATATAATATCACTTCACATTCAAACATATCCTTCAACATTCAGCCAATGAAAAGCACCATAGTTTTTACATTGTCTTGAAATGTGGAATATAAAACATCATACATGTCTGAGGGTTTTTCATAGGAAAACTTAGTCTGACTTTAGACACTTAGTTGAGATGCTGTATGCTCAAACTGCAAATATACAATCAGAAAAACACATGACACACTTCAGTATATATACACGTACGCTACTCACTCAGATACTCCAGCCTAATTGCTGTAAAAGTACTTACATGATTGATTTGTGAGCTAGTGAGGTCTGTAATCCTGCCACAGACAGTGTTGGAGCAAGACTGCTGACTACTGTCAAACACAATCACACAGATGCACAGCCATCAGCACATTAGCTGCTGATTTATAGCGGTGGCATAAAGAGAAATATATATGACATGTATCAGAATATCGCAGGTCAAAATAGAGTGTGACATACTAAAAATCCACTATAACGATTAAAGCACAATCCCAGTAATCTCTCTAAACTTTGCCGAATTACACTGGAGACGGGCTGGTTGAGTGACGTCCACAGGCAGAAATTCACCACTATGATGTCCTGTTGTCTATTTGAGCCTAAACTGTTCAAGCAGTTTTGCATAAATTCACAGAGCCACTCAAAACAGTTTCATCTGACCGACAGCCATTAACAAATCCCACTGCTTTGTGTCTGCACACATCATCAACTGTCCACCCAGTCTCCTCGGTGCCAGAAGCATCGGTTCAGTCGTGAGAAAATACCTCTGAGCATATTTTCAGGGCAAGCACCAACCCCAGTGAACACCAGGCAGCTCACAGCCTCCCTAATCTCTCATCAGCATCAAAAACCTAATTTCAAGAGGAGACAAGAACTGTACCAATCCCACAGATAATTTGATGAGGATGCAATGCAATAATCAGAACAAACCTGTATTTAGTCTAATGACATTTCTTCAGCACCACAAGGCATAAAGAACCAGATCAGTTTGTACTGTGAACCTTATACACATAACACCAGGGAAGCAATGGCAGATGATAATAAACACCAGTGATTTGGCCAAATGAACATCAGCATGAACTCACTATTCACTTGCTAAGACACGCTCCAAGCCCCAAATATTAGAGCCTGGAAATATAAAGGGATTTTCTCTGAGTGGGATTTCCAAGCCAAGGCGAGCACCTTAAACACCAATAAAACTACTAACTCCCCATGATCATGTTTTGGCGACTCAATGAGGCAGATATTTTGGATCAGACGCCCGAGGACGCCACGAACAGGCGCAGATGCGTATGGGCGCTTTACACGGGAATCGGCTCCAATACCACAAGAAGAAGTTAACGCTCTTCTGTGCGTGTCAACAACAAAAAACAAACCAAAAAAAAAAAAAAAAAACTACAGACAAACGTCAACAGACGCTCTCACCATATCAGCATTCTGCCCAGCACCGTCATTGGAAAAACTCGCAGTCTGGACAGATTCAAGCTCCTCGGCCGTTGTCTGGCTGTGTAACATCCGCCGTGTCTGCAGCTGCTCTGCCCAAATAATCCAGCACCGTGCGTCTGTTTTCCTCCCTCCCCCCCTCTCTCTCTCTCTCCATCTCCCTCTCCCTCTCTCTTTCTCTCTCTCTATCCAGTAATTCCCTGCGTGGTGTATACACGACTCGGTGAGGTGTAGCTGTGAGGTGGCTGCGATGAAGTTGAGGCGATTTAAAGCTGCAGGCTGCGAACGCCGCGCGTCTTCTCTGCGACATTATTTTTGGGGAGCCAGTGATGTGGATCAATCTGGAGTCGCCGAAAGGCGCCGCTTTCCTTTGTCATCGCTCCCTCGCCCGGTGAGACGTGAAATCGTCCTGAGCGCAGAGGTGAATGGATCAATAAAGGAGCGCGAACTCCGCATACACCTCAACCTCAAGCCTCATGTTACACGCAATTCTCTTTCTTCTCAGAGATGAAATGGCCACTGCACTGAAATAAAACGCAGGTTCAAACGAGTGCAATAAATAACACAGGCCAACACAGTCTGTGTGAAAATTGGAACTGATTTTTCCCGAAACATTCGCACCATTTTTTTCGGCTCTTTTGTGGAAATGAAAGGCCACTTCCAGATAAATATCTCTGCTGAGTTTTCTTAACAGACTAAAGAGGCTCTCTGGGATGATGTTGGGTTTTGGAGATTAGGAAGAGGGCAATCACAGACACAATTTATCCGTGGAGACAAGTGGAGTTGATCTTATCTAGAACGAGGCGCAGCTCCTTGATAAAGTCGGATATATCCTGCACGTTTGTGTTATTTGGACCACCAGTGTCAAAATCTGTGCTCCACACACATAAATAGTCAGATTTTAAGGGGAAAAAAATCAGTTATTTACTGTAGATGTGAACATGTGTTTCAGTATTAACAGCTTTGACTGCGCTGCAGACCGTTCTATAACAACTCTAAAATAAAATCAAAAACCTTTCCAGAGGGGGCTGACTAGAGTGCTCAGGGTGCACAACATGATTATGGCAGTACGCATTACTGGTACTGCACAGTGAGTGTAGTTGTACTGCATGGGATTTGTTTAAATGTGATGCATAGAATGCTTTGAATTCATCATTGTGCTGTAATAAAAGTCCAATAAAGAATGAACCGTATGCCTGAAGGCCCTGCCACTTACTGAGTCTTACAACATCTGCAACATTTGTGGAGTATTTCAAACATGCCCTGCTGAGATGTGGGTTAGGAGTGAAGTGCATGTACTCTTTGCTTTGTTAGAACTTCTGAATGGTGCCAGCATGGCCTGTGCCTTGGAAGTCAACAAGGAAAGAGAAGACAGGCTTTAACACCAATTTTCTGTCTCAGAGCACATGCCTGCACCACACACACACACACACACACACGCACACACACACACACACACACACACACACACACACACACACGCACACACATACAAACAGCCTTATCTGGGTGTGCTGACCTAGAACACCAAACATAATCAGCGGTGCAGCAGATTCCCATCAGCGCAATGTAAATGAGATAGAGGAGCATAAACGTGCTTTTGTTGCAGAAACTCCTGAGCTCATTGGGTAAATGAAAACACAACCTCAGGCTGGGGACACACACAAACACACACAGATGCTCTCTCCCACACCACAGACAGATGTGTATGGCCACACATACACAACAGTGTTGTGCACACTGAGACATTCAAAAGATAATAACTCAGCACAAAAGAGATAAGGGGCTTGCTGTCGAGATACCTTCACTGGCTAAAATAAAACCTAGAACCGTATTTGACGGGATTCATAACATGAAATCTCACTGTGCACACATTTACACTACGCACGTGCAATGAGTTGCAAAGGACTGCATTCAGCATTCATTGTGTGTATCCATGGGTGCTTTATCTATGTGAAAACACACACACACACACACGTTCATTTAGGTTCACAGACACCCCGCAGGCACAGTGTCAACCAATTAACTGATCAGTTTTCAGTGTTTTTAGGTCGTGTGTGAACCGGCGTTCCTCAGTGTTCCTTCACAGTCACTGACCCAGCTCAGCACATGGGGGTTTTCTGTCAGCCTGCATCAAGTGACAAGTTTAAACTGAGTCTCCAATTTATTGGCAATATTATCTGCAGTGAGTTGCATTTACTAAAATACTCTAGGCTGTTATGCTGCAGCACATCATTTTTAAAAATCAATTTAGAGTACATGCCTTTCATAGCAAATGTCCTACTGACTTACAGATTTAATTATGTGATCTGGAGAGTTAGGTCCTTTGCTCTGCGTACCACACTACCAGCAATACAGTATCTCACAGAAGTGAGTACACCCCTCACATTTTTGTAAATAATTTATTATATCTTTTCATGTGACAACACTGAAGAAATTACATTTTGCTACAATGCCAGACAACCTCTGGATATGATGCTGAGCATGTGCACTCAACTTCTTCGGTCGACTATGGCGAGGCCTGTTCTCAGTGGAACCTGTCCTGTTAAACCGCTGTATGGTCTTGGCCACCGTGCTGCAGCTCAGTTTCTGGGTCTTGGCAATCTTCTTATAGCCTAGGCCATCTTTATGTAGAGCAACAATTCTTTTTTTCAGATCCTGAGAGTTCTTTGCCATGAAGTGCCATGTTGAACTTCCAGTGACCAGTATGAGAGACTAAGAGCAATAACACCAAATTTAACACACCTGCTCCCCATTCACACCTGAGACCTTGTAACACTAACGAGTCACATGACACCGGGGAGGGAAAATGGCTAATTGGGCCCAATTTGGACATTTTCACTTAGGGGTGTACTCACTATTGTTGCCAGTGGTTTAGACATTAATGGCTGTGTGTTGAATTATTTTGAGGGGACAGAAAATTTACACTGTTATACAAGCTGTACACTCACTACTTTACATTGTAGCAAAGTGTCATTTCTTCAGTGTTGTCACATGAAAAGATATAATAACCTATTTACAAAAATGTGAGGGGTCTACTCACTTCTGTGAGATACTGTATATGTGCTCTTATGTTGTAAAAAAGTGTGATGGATAAAAAACGTAAAATATATCCATGATTTTCTTGTTTTTCAAAATTACACTGACTTTTGCATGGAGAAACAACAGAAACAGGAATTTGTTTTGGTATTGTTAAACTGCCAAAGTGCACAAAAGTCATGATCAAGTCATAATAGTGCAAAAAATCTAATAGCCACAATGAAAGCATGTCAGTAATACTTTTCATTAGCACAGTAAAACATGAATCGAAGTAAAAATGACATCTTTTTCATTTTAAAGAGTTTTATATAAGAAATTGACTTCAGCCTGATGGTGGTATGAGAAGGAAGAGTGAACTTTGGTAAACATTCTGAGGTTTTGTGTATCTGTTGAACAATCTGAACAATACACTAGTGGGGCAATGGAGAGATTCAATCTATTGAATAGCTTGTACTGGCCATTATTAGTGTGACAATGGATCTCAGAGCAGATATTTTGACTCATCACAACAGGAAAAGCAAAAGTGCAACCAATACCATTAATAACAGCTCCATTCAATTTCAGCATACCAACAGCCCATGACAGTGAGTCAGCACACACAATGATAAAGCCCTGGAAGTAGAGCACCTGCTGTAAATGGAAAGAAACCATCCTTAGTTTTATTACCTACACCTTTGACATGATAAAGGTATATTTCTTTACAAACTGGCGACTGGGCTGCTTGTTATTACAGACAGACAAAACGCCTGTGTGAATTGCAGCTGTAAATATTATTTGATTAATCAATATGGCGAATGATGGAAAATGAACCAGCAACAATTTTTATAACTGATTACTCACTTCAGCGATTTCTCCCCTAGACTCTTGAAATGTGAATATTTATATCTGCAGTGTGGAAAGTAGAAAGAGAGAATAACGATATAGTACAGAAAAGCAGAGTAGAATGCAACCACAAGGGGGCACAATCCATTGTCTTCATGTGCCGGTCCCAAGTCTGGGTAAATGCGGAGGGTTGTGTCAGGAAGGGCATCCGGTGTAAAATTTAAGCCAAATCAAACATGCAAATCACAAATATGACTTCCATACCGGATTGGTAGCAGCCTGGGTTAACAACGACCGCCACTGGTGCTGTTGACCTACAGCAGGGGTATTCAACTAAAATTTAAAGAGGTCCAGTTAGAGAAAATTTCTTGAAGCAAAGGTCCGGAAGATCATAATGTCTAACTAGTTAGTGTGATATATATTTAAGTAGCCTAGTCGTTTTATCAACATCTGCATGTAATCAATACCTGACTGTCAAATCAAATTAATTCATAACCTTTATGTTGTGTCTCATAATGGCGTTTCACATTGGCACTTTTAATAAGTGCCACGGATTCTGAACATATGAGACACACTGGTTTAGTGTTTCCAGTGGGACTTATGAACAGAAATGAGTCTGTCCATTCTGGATTAAGTGCTCTATTTTCACTGTCCACTTTTCTTCTTTTGGAGGGCGCCATTTGTTCCTTATTATCATAGTACCATATTATCCCAATAGACCACTTCGCTCTCAGAGTGCAGGCCTACTTGTGGTTCCCAGAGTTCTCAAAAGCAGAATGGGAGGCAGAGCCTTTAGCTATCAAGCTCCTCTCCTGTGGAACCAGCTCTCAGCCTGGGTTCAGGAGGCAGACACTCTCTGTACTTTTAAGGCTAGACTTAAAACCTTCCTCTTTGACAAAGCATATAGTTAGGGCTGGCTTCAGGCAACCCTGAACCATCCCTTAGTTAGTTATGCTGCTATAGGCCTAGACTGCCCGAGGACCATTGGTGCACTGAGCTCCCCTACCCTACCCCCCCCCCCCCCCCCCTTCTCTCCCACCTCATGTATATTCCACCATTGAATGTTACTAACCTTGTGCTCTCTCTCTCCCCTAGTTTGTGCTCTCTCCCTCCCTCTCTCTCTCTCTCTCTCTGTACCTTCTGCAGGTGTCCCTGGTCCTGGAGCTGTTTATCGCTGATGTGCAGTTACTGGCCCCACCAACTTGCAGTGTCTATTTGTTGTTTATTGTTGCTGTTCTTTTCTCTCTGCTCTATCCACTCACCCCAACCGGTCGAGGCAGATGGCCGCCCAAACTGAGCCCGGTTCTGCTGGAGGTTTTTTTTCTTCCGTTAAAGGGAGTTTTTTCCTCTCCACTGTCGCCAAGTGCTTGCTCATAAGGGAATTGTTGGGTTTTTAGTTTTAGTTTTTGTAAAGTGCCTTGAGATGATTTGTATTGTGATTTGGCGCTATACAAATAAAATTGAATTGAATTGAATTGAATTGAATTATTTTTCTTTCCCTTTCTCCATCTCACTCGCCTGTTTCTCTCCCTTTTTTTCCTACATGTATCGCCTTTTTTCTTTTTCTTTGTAACCGTCTTTTCATGTGTAACTTGCCTCTAGCTCTGTTTACACTGTAGAGTCATAATGTTTACCGCCTGGAATGCACAGACTTGATTGGTGGTATCACGTGGGATGGCTCAACTCGCATGCAATTGGTCTGTGCGTTTCCACTACCGTAAAGTCTACAAAAGCTGGTGGAAATAAAAGCGCCCCGTTAGGTTTTAAATCATAACCTTCTCTTTTGGCTGTAGGTACGGGTCCGTATGGGGCAGCTTTTGGGTCCGCACCCGGACCGCGGTCCGGCTGTTAGTGACCTAGGACCTACAGGGTGCTAGTGGAAACTGGACTACTGTTGGTCTAAGGAGAGGAGGAGGAAGGCGTGTTCATGGGCAAAGAGAGAAGAGGAAGGGCAGGAGTGTAGGACTTAGAGTAGGGATTTTGAATGTAGGAACTTTGTCAGGGAAAACTAGAGAGTTGGCTGATATGATGGAGAGAAGAAAGGTGGATATCTTGTTTGTTCAGGAGACCAGCTGGAAAGGTAGCAAGGCCTATAGATTAGGAGCAGCATTCAAGCTGTTTTATCATGGTGTGAGTGGAAAGAGGAATGGAGTAGGAGTTATCCTGAAGGAGGATTTTGCTAGGAATGTTCTGGAGCTGAAGAGTGTCAGATAGGGTGATGAGTCTGAAGCTGGAAGTTGAAGGTGTGATGTTGAATGTTGTCAGTGGTTATGCCCCACAGGTAGGATGTGAGTTAGAAGAGAAGGAGAAATTCTGGAGGGAGATGGAGGAGGTGATTCAGGGTATCCCTGAGAGAGTGGTGATTGGGGAAGACTTCAACGGACATGTTGGTGAGGGAAACAGAGGTGACAAAGAAGTGATGGGTAAGTTTGGTATGCAGGACAGGAATGCAGAAGGACAGATGTTGGTAGACTTCGCAAAAAGGATGGAAATGGCTGTATTGAACACATTTTTCCAGAAAAAGGAGGAGCATACTGTGACATATAAGAGTGGAGGCAGGAGCACAGAAGTTGATTACATCTTGTGCAGACGTTACAACCTGAAAGAGATCAGTGACTGCAAAGTAGTGGCTGGGGAGATTGTAGCCAGACAGCATAGGATGGTGGTGTGTAGGATGACTCTGGTGGTGGGGAAGATGAAGAGGACAAGGGCAGAGCAGAGGACCAAGTGGTGGAAGTTGAAAAAAGGAAGAATGTTGTGTGGCTTTCAGGGAGGAGCTGAAACAGGCTCTTGGAGGTCAGGAGGTTCTTCCAGATGACTGGACAGCTACAGCTAAAGTGATCAGGGAGACAGGTAGGAGGGTACTTGGTGTGTCATCTGGAAAGAGGAAAGCAGATAAGGAGACTTGGTGGTGGAATGAGGAAGTTCAGGAGTATGTTAATAGGAAAAGGTTAGCTAAGAAGAAGTGGGACACTGAGAGTACAGAAAAGAGTGGAAAGGCAACTGGTCCTGACGACATACCTGTGGAGGTATGGAAGTGTTTAGGAGAGGTGGCAGTAGATTTGGGCTACTTAACAAGATCTCAGAGAGTGAGAGGATGCCTGAGGAATGGAGGAGAAGTGTACTGGTGCCCATCTTTAAGAACAAGGGAGACGTGCAGAGTTGTGGAAACTACAGAGGAATAAAGCTGATGAGTCACACAATGAAGTTATGGGAAAGAGTATTGGAGGCTAGGCTGAGGTCAGAAGTGAGCATTTGTGAGCAGCAGTATGGTTTCATGCCAAGAAAGAGTACCACAGATGCAATATTTGCTTTGAGAATGCTGATGGAGAAGTACAGAGAAGTACAGAGAAGGCCAGAAGGCGCTGCATCGTGTCTTTGTAGATTTGGAAAAAGCGTATGACAGGATGCCGAGAGAGGAGCTGTGGTTTTGTATGAGGAAGTCTGGAGTGGCAGAGAAGTAAGTTCGAATGGTGCAGGACATGTATGAGAGCTGTAAGACAGTGGTGAGGTGTGCTGTAGGGGTGACAGAGGACTTCAAGGAGGAGGTGGGACTGCACCAAGGATTGGCTTTGAGCCCTTTCTTGTTTGCTGTGGTGCAGGACAGCCTGACAGATGAGGTTAGACAGGAATCTCTGTGGACCATGATGTTTACTGTCATCACAAAAATATAGAATAGAATTTAAAATCCTTCTTCTCACATACAAATCCCTTCATGATCAAGCTCCTTCATACCTCAAAGACCTCATAGTACCATATTATCCCAATAGACCACTTCGCTCTCAGAGTGCAGGTCTACTGGTGGTTCCCAGAATTTCCAAAAGCAGAATGGGAGGCAGAGTCTTTAGGAGCTCCTCTCCTGTGGAACCAGCTCCCTGTCTGGATTCAGGAGGCAGACACTCTCTGTACTTTTAAGGGCAGACTTAAAACCTTCCTCTTTAACAAAGCGTATAGTTAGGGTAACCCTGAACCATCCCTTAGTTATGCTGCTATAGGCCTAGACTGCCCGAGGACAATCGGTACACAGAGCTCCCCTAACCCTCCCCTCCCTTCCCTTCTTCTCTCTTCATCTTCTCCCCCCTCATATGTATTTTCCACCATTAAATGTCACTAACCTTGTGCTCTCTCTCTATCGTAGTTTGTGGTCTCTCCCTCTGTCTCTGTTCTCTCTCTGTACCTTCTGCAGGTGTCCCCGGTCCTGGAGCTGTATATCGCTGATGTGCAGTTACTGGTCCCACCAACCTGCAGTGTCTATTTGTTGTTTATTGTTGCTGTTCTTTTTTCTCTCCTCTATCCACTCACCCCAGTTTGGGCGCCCAAACTGAGCCTGGTTCTTCTGGAGGTTTTTTCTTCCATTAAAGGGAGTTTTTCCTCTCCACTGTTGCCAAGTGCTTGCTCATAAGGGATTTGTTGGTTTTTTTTGTTTTTGTAAAGTGCCTTGAGATGATTTGTATTGTGATTTGGCGCTATACAAATAAAACTGAATTGAATTCAATTCAATTCAATTGAACAGTCCAGAGCAACGCAGAGTGTGGAAAAGAAGTGAAGAGACGTGTGCAAAACAGGTTGGAACGGGTGGAGAAAAATGTCAGATGTGATCTGTGACAAAAGAGTGTCAGCAAGAATGAAAGGAAAGGTGTACAAGACAGTGGTGAGACCAGCAATGTTGTTGGTTTTAGAGACAGTGACACTGAGAAAAAGATAGGAGGCAGAGCTGGAGGTAGCAGAGCTGAAGATGTTGAGGTTCTCTCTGGGAGTGATGAGGATGGGTAGGATCAGGAATCAGTACATCAGAGGGACAGCTCATGTTAGATGTTTTGGAGAAAAAGCCAGGGAAGCCAGATTGAGATGGTTTGGACATGTTCAGAGGAGGGACAGTGAATACATTGGTAAAAGGATGCTGAGGTTAGAGCTGCCAGGAAGGAGGCCTAGAGGAAGACCAAAGAGGAGGTTCTTGGATGTAGTGCAGGAGGACATGAGGATAGTTGGTGTGGGTGTGAAGGATACAGAGGATAGGGTTAAATGGAAGCAAATGATTTGTTGTGGCAACCCCTGAAGGGAGCAGCCGAAAGGAAAAGAAGAAGACAGAAAAACAGAGTAGAAAAGTATTTCATAAGAAAACCAAAAGTGTAACAACAAACACTCAAAAAATGGGTCCTTGTTTCATCATCTTGAAAGTTCAACTAATGACTTATGAGTGGGGTGCAAAGCAGTGGCCATTAAAGCCATGACATTTCAATAATTGCCTCTAATCTCAGCATCATAGAGAGCCACAGTACCACCCATTTTCACCACTTGCAGAAACACAAGCACACACATGCTCAGACGAGTTTGTTTTCATTCTTTGTGGGTACTGTGATTTACATTAATTTCATGGAGACTTGTCTTAACTATAACCACAATTTCCCCAACTGAAACCTCACCCTAACCTTAACCTTAGCCTAACCTTACAAAAGGTCATCACCATGAAATTCAGTAACTTACAAAACAAGGACAAGCATCCGGTAGTGTTAGCCATTTGCCTCTCTAAAGATGATAAAAATGGAAAAACAGGTTTTATTCTTGTGTTGGATGCGGTCAAATGTAGCGCTTGTGACTCTTCCAGTGACATCACTTCCTGTCCAGTCGGTGACCTGCAGTCTGATGTCACATTTTAATATCAGCTCAGCTCGCTTGGAACCTCGGCCAAGGAGGTAATGGTGATAATGTGATAATGGTCATTATGTTAATGTACATTACAGATCACAGCACTTAAAAGTTAGAACTGGTGATCCATCCATTTTCTATACCCGCTTATTCCTTAAAAAAATACCTGCTACCAGGTACTATCTCCTAATGGGAAACCAAAAAAAATTAGTCGAGTCGAGTCAAGTTGAGCCGAATAGAGCTAGCCCCAATAGGTACATGTAAAAACCTCACTTCAAAGATTGATGACTCAATGATAGACAAACACAAACTTTCTCTGGTTTCTTTGGTTGTACACACATATACATATAGATCACCTGCACACAGGCAATCACACAGCATATGATGACTTCTACTTTCCTCCAGCCACTTACTGGTACTTTGCTTCTGCTAGTTCTCTAGCCATTTGGTTTTTGCCCAGTGGGCTGCTAACCATTAGTGGCTTGGCTGATATTAAAGAAGGAACCTTTGCTAGTTGCACCTGGATGATTACAACCATAATTTCATACAGGAAGACACTAATGCTGCTAACGAGAACAGCAAGAGTAGCTGGAATGTCAGCAGTAAGGCTCCTGGCTGGTTTATTACACCTATGTGAAACCTATATTCTTTTCTGTAATCATATATCTGGATTACACTATGAATAACACACCTTCTAAGTCCCAGCTTGCACTACACAAAACCTTCCTTTTACAATTTCTTTGCTTTTAAGGTGTTAAAAGCCACTGATTGGGTCTTTCTGACTCCTGCTGTGAAAATGTGGATGTGGCTGTACCAGAGGCAACCCTCTGTTGGCTTAGCTGTGGAAAATAGGTAGTTTTTAGCTTTTGGAATTGTGAATTAATCAATTCACCAGAGCCTATGCTGAAATGCTTTTTTATATACAACTGTAAAAACCTCCATTTCTAAAATTGGTTTTCACAAACATGAGACAGAACTATTTGGCTGGGCTGAACTATATGATGTAGGCTCAGAATATTGAGCAGCATTACAATAAAACACTCAGGGAGCAAGCTGTGTTATGCACTTTAATCACGCACAGGAGACAGATCCACTGTGCTCAACAAAGCACAGAAAGGTATGGCTCTGCAGACACAAGTTTGTGTGTGCAGAGTCAGAAAGAGCGAAAATGAAGGAGTGACGAAAAAAAGAAACATGAGAACAAGCAGCCAAGCAGCCCTAAAGAAGCTTTTATTAGACACTAAGAAGGAAGTATAGAATGATGAACATCCAGCCTGCTCTTTTCACATCGAGGAAATTGCATTTGGGAATATTGAGCTGGCTGGCATGATGAAGTACACAACCCCACCTCCACGCATGCACAAAAACGAGCACATTTCTATGGTAGCACATATTAGCAATAGGGAAAATATTATATTCATAGGGTCAAAGCTTCAAACATACATCACACATGCACCCAGGATCGCATTCAGTCTGTGTGCTTGGATAGGATGAGCGCTTCAACTACTAAAAGAGCGGAAATGAAAATTGGTGCTAACAGGTAGAGAGAAAGAAAAGTGGAACAAAACAGCAAGAGTCAAAGGAAGTGGCAGAGAAAGAGAGCAAATACAGGAGCAAGGAATAAATGACTGAATGATAAGGGGAGAGAATGAAAAAGCAGAAAGAGAGAATGTAAACTAGTGGCTGATATCCTTCACTTGCATTAAGGCTGTTATTTTAAAGGCTATTGCTGATGCAGCTACACTTCAACCCAGCGTGAAAGAACACAACAGGATTATTTTCCCAAAAAAACATTATTCTGATCAGTTTGGAGCAGATGGAGTCAACAGGTTTCATACACAAAATGGCAAGCTAGCACACCATTAACCAGGGCTGCTGACTCCATCAAAATGAGTGAGGAATGACAAGCTTCACATTAGTGAAGAAGCAAGGCTCTATATATGCATATATGCCTAAACCCTGAGAATGTAAAATGCACCCTGTGTATAAATATTTTGTACAAAATACACATTTTATTGAGATTATGCCCCTAGACTTACATAACATATTAACGTTTTTGTGTCGAGATTGAACACATTATAATTTAGTAAAATACAGGACTGGCGTGAGCTTATTTGTGTTTACATAAGTAAACAAGGATATCAACTACAAAGAGAGCTGTCGGTTACATACTATACACGTTTGACTAGAAATTATTTCTTTACACAGAGCAACAAAGGCAGATAGCAAACTAAAATACAATCAGTGCTTCACACACATTCACATACTCATACAAGCCCACATGGGTCATGGAGAAGTGGCTGTCACCGTGATTGGTTCCTGCTGCTGAGGGCTAACCCACAATAGCCAATTATCTGTCATTATATGCCACAGAAGCTGTTGCGGTCTGGATGCCTCTGCATGTGTCTGTGTGTTCATGTGTGTATGTGTGTGTCATTGTGGGAGAGATTGGCAAATTACTAGTTCTATGTTTCAGCCTACTGAAAGAAGAGGAGAAATGTAGAGGGAGGAGGGTGAGAGAGGAGAGTTTTAGGAGGCCAAGCTGAAATATACAGAGTGAATATAAAACACAGTGAAGAAGAGATTGATGATTATATTTGACAGTAGTATCAAAGATGGGATCACGGGGAGCCACAGATCCACAGTGAGCTGTGTGTTGATGACAGATGTCTGGTGACCAAGACATGCCTGAACCATGGAGTGTAGCTCTCATCAATATATGGCTCCTGCTCCACTGTATCTGAGCTATGTGGCCAGATTTTGAAAAAATATTACTGAGATGACAGTATCACTTTGGCTTTCAGCCCCAAGAACACAGCAGAGGGCCCATATAGTGTAATATCTTCTCTGATTCACAGCAACACATAGCGTTCAGTGACTGGGCAATTTGTTCAAATTAACTAGGCGAGCGGTGGAAAGGTTAACTGTTCCCTCTTATTTTCTCATAATGTGGGTATATATTCACCTCATTCAGCTTTACGATATGGTTTACTCTTAGTTAGAAAAGTCCTTTAGCAATTACAGATGCTCATTTGACCACCATGGTGTCAGAAAGCTCTTGTGACAATTACAGATGGAAATTTAACTACTTAGCTATGGAATAAAATTTATTTTGCCAAGCGGAGTCTTAGTTGTGACTAATGAAGAAACAGTGATGGCAGTCAATTCAGCTTTTACAAGGTGGCGATTGGAAATCCTTCCATTAGCTCTCCTGATAGTCTTCTTTAACTAATTGTTTTATTTTAACTACAGATATCGAAGAATAATGTCTTGGTTTGACAATACAGTTTAAAGGCTACCCTAAATGCTTAGCACATAAAACTGAAAATATGTGGTTATGGATAGAAACCACCATGGGTGAACTGCAACTTTAATTTATAAAAGAGGTTAAAAAGTAGATAATATTGGCCTAGAGTCTAGATATACCAAATTACTTCTTAATCCTCCTTATTTCTGTGGAACATAAAGCCTCAGTGAGCGCTCTCCATCGCTCCCTATCTTCGGCAACATGTTGAGCTTCCCCCCAAATTAAGTTCATGTTGACTAGAGTGTCTGTCACAGTGACAGGTCATTTTTAGTCGTCTTTGTTTTCTTTTGGAGTGGAGTCAATCTCATTGGCTCCTTTGGGATCTGATCTGCCCCCATTCACTATACATGGCCTAGCCGTTGTAGTCACCTCTGACTAATCTTAGTCACAATGTTCTTAATTATTAATAAATTGATGTTTTGTTTTTAGCTGTGGCAGCAGATAAATCCTAGGCTGTAGGGATGGCAAGTGCCAGCCTGTTAGTCTACCTCTCTCCTGCTAGTTGGCATCTGTTGAACCTCCAGATTTTGTAGAGTTTGGAAACACATCCTTAGCCTTAAGTGGTCTGCCATTATCCTGCAGTGGCCCTGCTCTCCATACAGATAGACTGCCTAAATAGGGGAATCCTCCAGAAACTCACATACAGTTAAAACTGCTGCTGAGTTTTATTTATGTACCTGAATTTTTGAGGTAATAATGTTGAGACGCTATTTGCTTGACAAAATATTATGGTAGAGTAGATTCTGGAAATGAGGCAAAAATTGAACCTCAGATTTAATAGACTTCATTGTTGTTGCCTTTTCCAATAGAAAATTCCTGAACATTATAAACTACTTTATGACCCAGACATGAAATCTCGGTAGCTTTATGTTTCTGCAAGTCTGGTTCAATAATTAATTGCTAAAGCTTCTTTGCTGCCTATTGAACTGTCCTATTTAAGCTTGAATACCACTCAGTCATGACGCAGGCACCCAAGTCATCATACCATCCACCTCAGAGTAAATCCCTCTCGCTGTACATTCTTAATATATATCCAGTGTGTTTATGAAGTACGACACTGATCTGTCTCTGCCCGTTTTACAGCTCTGCTTCCATAATCCCCATCATAATCCACTGTGCCTGCCTGTGTGCAGTAACTGTACGTGTGTATCCCAGAGTGTGTGTTTGTGTCTTTATATGTATATAGGTGAGGCATGATATTTAAGCTTTTAGCTTGCACAGGGCCTCTCTTTCCCATGCTTTCCACTGTATGTAATACCACAGCTAGCCCTCCAGTCTTCATCGAACCACTCAGCACAATGGCCTGGAAATAATCACTCTACACTCCGCTATCAATATCTCCATTACCATTTCAGTGAACACAACAAACAGAGTGAAAATTGAATGGTTATGGGTAATATTACTTTTAAATGAAATGATGAAATGGGTGCATTGATAATGACAGGGTAGAGTCTGGATGAGATGGCAAAAGGTGAACATGTCAATGCAACTGAAGGATAAAACAGCAAACCAAACTGAATCCCTGATAGAGTTCTTATTTATCATGTCCGCATGACAGCTTGTGGGGATGCTTTTCTGCGTATTGTCTAAAGAAAAGCTGAGTAGCTGTAAGTATAGCATTAAAATATAATTTCTCTATTTTCTTTGGAACTGATTACATTTTTCTTTTGCAACAAAAGAAAGAAATAAAAGAATTGGCTCTCAGTATTTAAGAACAGTTCATGATGATGAGGAGAGAGAGGAGTAAGAGGTTGATAAGTCGGACCCTCAGCAATGATAATCCCATTAGGACTGTACTTACTGCATGTTAAACTCTCCACTAATCACTGATGTGTGTATACGTATATGTGTGTCATGCGTAAGTGTGCACTGCATGTATGTCCTGTTCGGACCATCCTAATTATCAGACTTGACTCACGTGTGGGTAATTACAGCATCTGAGAGAGTGGGAACAAAGGCTATGAATGACCTAGAAACGTACAGCCTATTGAGGCGATCGGTAACCCTTCCTTTTACAGTGCCCTAATTACTAAGAATTTACTTGGTAGATAATGCGAAACTTACAGTATGTCATGGGTAACTACCATCTGTAACAATTAGGTAAATACAGTGTAACTACAGATGAAATACTAAGAAAAACCTTCATTGTTACCCATCAAGTACCTGAGTATCAAAATAACAGACAAGACTATCTTTTACAGTCCAGTTTCAGCTCACTTAACTAGTAAATAGTTGTGCTTTACTTAGTAATGAACTTACATGGTAAACGTTTGTGTTGAATGCATGGAAAAGAGAAAAACATATTATCAAGGATGTGGGAAGAACGTCATTTCTGGAAAACAGATGAGACTATCTTTCACAGTCCAGTTTCAGCTCACTTACCTAGTAAATATTTGTGTAAGTGACGGTAGTTAAGTCATGTGAAAGAGTTATGTGCTTTTAGTTTGGTAATTTCCTCTTGGGGCGGAAGTTTATTTTGAAAGGAAGGTTGACGCTGGAGAAGCAAAAGGGAAGAAAAAAATACTGTGCTTAAACGGAGGACGGACGCATGAATGAGCTAAAAGATAAACGAAAAGGAGAAGGTTTAGCTTTGGTCGGATTGGGGAACAAGGTTTGTGAAGAATACTTATACTTCTAATACTTCTGAAATGTAATGTTATTTTACGCCACCATGCTGCGTCTTGTGGTCTTAACGTTAAAAGCTACTCTCAGCGGACAGCAGGTGGCAGATGTTGGTTAAAAAATTGAAAGGAATAAACAAAGCTACACGGAGAATGGAAAATCCACAAGGCATATCTGTACGTCTTAAGGACATTAATGAACAGATTGCCAGTCCACAAAGGGAAATTGAGTAATTTGAGACTTTGAAAAAAAAAATGAAGGGCAAGACATAAAGGAAACAATTTTATTTAAAGAAAACCTGTTGGTTGAGCTACAGAGTAAAGTCCAGAATGTAATGGATGTGCCTCGCCGCTCTGAAAGAGTCAAAGCACCAACAGAAAGGATGTCAGCTTCCCAAAGAGAAGAAGCATGCAAAAAAGTAAAAAGACTTTTATATGTTTTTATAGCATGTGAGACAAGAGAAAGACTAAAGTCAGATATAGCTGAAACACAACTATCAACTCTTGCAGACATATTAGAGAAAGGAAAGGATGATGTCAGGAAACTTTATGCAGAGACAAGGACCCACGTGACACCGTCAGCTGATTTAAGTAGAAAGGTTGACACGTGAAGCTGTAACTCGTGATGTCATGAAAATCATCTTTGAGAGTAATTGTCATCAATGGTGACTTTGATGCAGATCATGAAAGAAATCGTATGCATGAGCTTCTAGATTGTGAAAAAAACAAAACAGAAAAAAGAAACAGGCTCTAGAAGAGCAACACAAGAAGAAAATGGATGTACAACGATCTGAACTGGACCGCCTGCGGGCTGAAAAGGATGTTGAAGCAGCTGGAGCTAGGTTGGAAGTCTACAACAAGGAAATATCACACATATGTGATCTCCAGTCAGTCAGAAGTGAGCAGGTGAGCCCAAGTTCCACACCAAAGCCCTCTGCATCACCCACTCTTAATGCAACTATGTTGTCACCCTCCCCTAGCGTCACTCAACTTGCACAGTTATTTCAAGACAGTATAATGTTAAATAGACTTCCGACACCAGAGCCAACAGTGTTCAAAGGTGAGCCAATCCACTTTATTTAATGGAAATCCACCTTCATGTCACTGATTGATCGAAAAGGAATTTCTGCTGCAGATAAGCTGTATTATCTAAAAAAGTATGTGAGTAGTCCAGCTCATAAATGCTTAGAAGGAATTTTCTATAGAAATGATGAAGAAGCTTACAGAGACGCCTGGGAAAAACTTAACCAGCGTAATAGCCAGGCATTTATTATTCAAAGGGCATTCAGAGAGAAGCTCTCAAGCTGGCCAAAAATACAATATAAAGATGCTGAAGGACTGAGGAACTTCGCAGTCTTCATAAATGCATGTTGGCTTGCAATGCCTCACGTGAAGGGACTAGAAATATTGAACGACTGTGAAGAAAATGAAAAACTGCTTCAGAAGTTGCTTGACTGGGTAGCTACCAAATGGAATCGCTATGTCACAACGGCTCTTATATCCTAGCTTCAGTAATTTTGCTACCTTTCTGTCACTGGAAGCAGATGTGGCCTGCAACCCAGTCACCTCCATTCATGCACTTCGCTCTCGTGAAACAACTAGTGACCAAGGGAATGTAAAGGATGTTAAAAGGAACAAAGCAAGTGTATTCAGCACAAAAACAACTGAGCACAATGTCAAACAAGTGATTAAACCACAGATTAGATCTCCATACATGCTATGCCAAGACACACATCAGCTCCACAAGTGCCCAAACCTCATGAGCATGTCCTTAGAAGACAGAAGGGCATATGTGAAGGACAATAAACTGTGTTATGGCTGTTTGAAACAAGGGCACAGTGCAAAAGACTGCAGACGCCGTCTCACTTGTAACATCTGCACCAAAAGGCACCCAACCAGCCTTCATGATAAAAACTACAATAAGGATCTGGAAGGAGAAAGGCATGTGAGTATGGAAAATGTAACACAATGCAACACATCAGAAACAGCAGCTGCCATGTCGGTCAAAGTAACCAGACTTGGACAGTCTATTATTACGTCAATGATAGTGCCAGTGTGGGTGTCAGCTGCAAACCCACGCAAAGAAAAGCTTGTGTATGCGCTATTAGATACTCAAAGCGACACAGCCTTTATTGATCAAGATGTGAGTCATGAACTGCAAGCAAATGTCTGTCCAGTGGAACTGAAATTGACCACTATATGTTGGGAAAGAACACAATTCAGCAACAGTCATAAAACTCCCAACAGCATACACAAAGGAGTACATACCTGCAAACCGAGAACACATACTAACCTGTGAAACAGCTAAGCTCTGGAGTCATCTGCTATCCATCTCAGATGAAATCCCACCACTCCTCAGTTGCGAAGTTGGCCTGCTCATAGGTTATAACTGTCCCAGAGCATTAGCACCCAGACGAGTGATCATAGGCAAGGAGGATGAGCCTTATGCTATTCAAACAGAATTAGGATGGAGCATAATCGGCAGTTCAGCACCTCACCAGGAGACAAGTACCACAAGCAGCCTCTGCCATCGTGTTTCTGTTAAAGGAAGTCCCTCCAGTAACTCTCATGGATGCCATTCGTGCTCTGGAAAGTGACTTCGAGGAAATCAAAGGAAATGACAAAACAGTGTCACAAGAGGATCTTATCTTTCTTGACAAACTTACAGAGGGCATAAGGAAAACTGAGCAAGGTCATTATGAAATGCCATTGCCATTTAAGGAAAGACCACAAATGCCTGACAACAGACATCTTACAGAGTCCAGACTCGAGCAACTCAAAAGGAAACTCATCCAAGATGAAAAGTACAAGGAAGATTATGTTAAGTACATAAGTGTCATCATCGAAAGAGGTGATGCAGAGGAAGCTAAAGATGATGCACTTCCTGGTGAGACGTGGTACATACCACATCATGGCATCTATCACCCAAAGAAACCTGAAAAGCTGCGTGTGGTTTTTGACTGCTCAGCAAAGCACAAAGGCATCAGTCTTAACCAGCACCTCTTAGCGGCCCCTGACATGACTAACAATCTCACAGATGTCCATTGTGGGATTTTACGACAGAGCAAATGGTCACTAACTTAAACCAATGTGGGGGTTGAATGTTTGCTTGACCCTTTCATGGTATGTGGTTCTGTCTGTTTTATTGGTTTAGTGTTTTAGTTGTAAGTTGTAAATAACTGCCAACAATTTGTTTCTTTGATGGTAAGAAGACTGAAGATAGTACCTGAACAAACAATGTGGGGGTCTTTTCAGGATTAGTTCGACGTATGGTATATAAACTACTCTTGTAACACAGGTGCATTCTTTCACCTATGCAACATTTCCAAAATTAGGAACATCCTGTCTCAAAATGATGCAGAAAAACTAGTCCATGCATTTGTTTCCTCAAGGCTAGATTACTGTAACTCATTACTATCTGGATGTCCTAATATCTTAATAAAAAGCCTCCAATTAATCCAGAATGCCGCAGCCAGAGTCCTGACAGGAACTAGCAAGAGAGATCATATTTCTCCTATATTGGCTTCTCTTCATTGGCTCCCTGTAAAATATAGAATAGAATTTAAAATCCTTCTTCTCACATACAAATCCCGTCATAATCAAGCTCCTTCATACCTTAAAGACCTCATAGTACCATATTATCCCAATAGACCACTTCGCTCTCAGAGTGCAGGCCTACTTGTGGTTCCCAGAGTTCTCAAAAGCAGAATGGGAGGCAGAGCCTTTAGCTATCAAGCTCCTCTCCTGTGGAACCAGCTCTCAGCCTGGGTTCAGGAGGCAGACACTCTCTGTACTTTTAAGGCTAGACTTAAAACCTTCCTCTTTGACAAAGCATATAGTTAGGGCTGGCTTCAGGCAACCCTGAACCATCCCTTAGTTAGTTATGCTGCTATAGGCCTAGACTGCCCGAGGACCATCGGTGCACTGAGCTCCCCTACCCTAACCCCCCCCCCTCTCTCCCACCTCATGTATATTCCACCATTGAATGTTACTAACCTTGTGCTCTCTCTCTCCCCTAGTTTGTGCTCTCTCCCTCCCTCTCTCTCTCTCTCTCTCTCTCTCTGTACCTTCTGCAGGTGTCCCTGGTCCTGGAGCTGTTTATCGCTGATGTGCAGTTACTGGCCCCACCAACTTGCAGTGTCTATTTGTTGTTTATTGTTGCTGTTCTTTTCTCTCTGCTCTATCCACTCACCCCAACCGGTCGAGGCAGATGGCCGCCCAAACTGAGCCCGGTTCTGCTGGAGGTTTTTTTCTTCCGTTAAAGGGAGTTTTTTCCTCTCCACTGTCGCCAAGTGCTTGCTCATAAGGGAATTGTTGGGTTTTTAGTTTTAGTTTTTGTAAAGTGCCTTGAGATGATTTGTATTGTGATTTGGCGCTATACAAATAAAATTGAATTGAATTGAATTGAATAGATGGCGGAGGACTTCTGCAAGAATGTCCTCTCCGGGCCCGTGATTAAACTGAGATGATTCATCACACTTGTGGTTGTTTTCTGAGAATTAGCAATTCTCAAACTTAAAGAAATTTCTACAACACCATGTACACTTCAAGCAACACCAACCAGCCCTAATGTGTGACATAGAAAAAATAGCAGTGCCCTTTTGAGCAGCGTCCCAACATCAGAACATGCAACAGACATCAAAACAAAGGACCTGGCCTTTTGTGAGACACAAACAGAGAAAGCACTAGGAATTCACTGGAACACAGAAAAGAACTGCTTTATATTCAACATCACACCAAAAAAACAGCCTCCCATATGGTGTGGAATATTGGCCACAGTTGCAGAAATATATGATCCCTTTGGATTTGTCACCCCCTATCTGCTCAAGGGAAAAAGAATCCTCCAAGAAATGTGTCACCAAGGAACGGGATGGGATGACCTGCTGTCTGACCAGCTGAGACTAAGGTGGGAGTGTTGGAAAAGGGATCTCATCTCAATCTGAACAAAAAGGAAATAGCTAGACGTTATGTGCCTGCAGACTTTGGAGATGTGGTGAAAAGGTAATTACATAATTTTTCAGATGCAAGCACAACAGGATATGGACAATGTTCTTATTTGAGACTGACAAACAAGAAGAGAGATGTTCACTGTGTTTTTGTCATGAGCAAGGCTCGTGTCTCTCCCACTAAAGTCACTACAATTCCAAGATTAGAACTCACTGCAGCAACAGTTTCAGTCACCGTCAGTAACATGCTCAAAGAAGAGCTGCTGTACCACAATGTGGAAGAGTTCTTCTGCACAGATTCAAAGGTCACTCTTGGTTACATAAACAATGAATCCAGACGTTTCCACACCTTTGTTGCCAACAGGGTGCAGAAGATCCAAAGCAGCACAACATCTCAGCAGTGGTTTTATGTTCCCACCTGTGAAAACCCTGCAGATAAGGCATCTAGAGGAACAACAGTTAATGAACTACTGTCATCCAACTGGCTCACAGGTCCAGAATTCTTGTGGGAAAGAGAGCTACATCTCACAGCAAGAGAAACTATGGAATTACCAGTAGGAGACCCAGATGTGAGAAAAGTGCGAACACTGCACACACACACACACTGTAACCTAAAGGAGTCTCAGTGACCGGCTGATAAAGTTCTCGTCCTGGTCCCACGCAGTCAGTGCTGTTGCACGTCTCAGAAGACATTTGCTCAAAGACAAATCAGATTCTCACTCTACTGTAAGTGACCAACAAAATGCGGAACCTGCAAAGACCTGCAAACACAAACATATCAAGAAGATATAAAGACACTGAACAAAGGCAAACCACTGCCAAGCAGCAACAAACTGCATCATTTGGATGTCTTCTTGGACAAGGGCAGTGCGCTCAAGGTGGGAGGACGACTGCATCAATCATCACTTCCCAGTTCATCTACAACTGTTCTGCCAGGTGAGTTTGCAAAGGAAGATCGTTATGCACGAAAAAGATGGCGCCAAGTGCAGTATCTAGCAGAACAGTTTTGGAGTTGCTAGAGAAGGAGTATCTGCACAATATTATGATCAGACAACGATGGCATAAACTTAAGAGAAACATTCAAGTAGGTGACATAGTGATGGACGAAGATGAAATGCAACCACGGTCGGTGTGGAGACTTGGAAGAGTCTCAGAGACTGTAATTGGTAAAGATGGACTTGTCAGAACAGCCAGAGTGATTCTTGGCGATAAGAATCTGAGCAGAAAGGGTGAACGCTTGAGCAAAGTGTCCGTAGTAGAACGTCCAGTTCACAAATTAGTTCTGCTATTAGAGGCATGAAATCAAAGGAGTAAGGATGAATGGTTTGTGTTAAATGTTTAAAGAAATGTTTAAAATGTCCATAATTTTTCATGAAGGGTTATTTCAAATTGTTTATGTTTTAAGCTCTTATAAGTTAAAACAACAAACAATTTGGTGGAAGTGTAAGTGACGGTAGTTAAGTAATTTGAAAGAGTTATGTGCTTTTAGTTTGGTAATTTCCTCTTGGGGCGGAAGTTTATTTTGAAAGGAAGGTTGACGCTGGAGAAGCAAAAGGGAAGAAATCGCAAGCGGCGATAAGCGGCCCTCGCCTCGAGCGCACCGCCCCATCAAGCGACCCGTGGCCGAAGCCGAACTCGAACCATGTCGCCGGCGGAGGATTTTTTCCCGGTCAACGCGCGTTTTAGAGACAAACGGTGAAACGCTTCACATCTCCAAGGTAACCACAGCAGCAGTTGGAAACACAGCTGCACATTTCCAGATGTACCGAAACACAAAATCACACAGATACACATATTAAGACATTAACAAATACATTCAGCCACGCACACACCCGTGGAGACACACAGAGCAGCAAACCTACACATTTATCATTGTAAATTTTCATTTGACAGGACTAGCAAAGCTGAGGTGGGGGATTTTGAAAATCACTCCAGAGGCCACAGTATGGACTGAAAGCTCACATTTTTCTCCTCATCACAGTGAAAAGAGTATTGTCTCTCAGAAGTTTTTTTCTCAGAGTTTTATTCAATACCAAGGCTAGACCGTGTTTCCAGTGACCTCACTGGGAGCCCTTTAAATGAGAGCAGAATTTGCACCCGGAAAGGTGAAAGGTGAGATGTGGGATTGTGTTAACTGCTGCAGAAGGCAGATTGCTGAGGACACAGTCATACAGGCACATACAGACACACATACAGACACAAAGGAATGCAAGACAACAGAAGCAGCAGGCAATTTTACATTAACCCTCTGGGGTCGACGCACGCGCCGGCGCGTTTTGACGCATCATTTCCTGATAAGGCCGAAACAAACTTAAATTACTCCGTCAATTCTGATCGTACAGATAAAAGAAGTATATCATTCAAATCTGTAAAGGGTCTAGTTTTAGTGGTATACCATCATAATAACAACAAAACGTTGTGCTTTTTTTAAATAAAGAAAGCCGACAGGGTGCGCTCTCGGACTTTTCTGTCTCTGTCTTTTCTCTTCACAGACGCGTAAATAAAACAACCAGAATCTCAGCGAATACTTGGCTCATAAAAATAAGAATTATATGGCTAGAAAGCTTGAAATGTTTTCTTTTGAGTGAAACAATTCAAGTCAAAAACAAATCATCACTTTTTATTTAATCCGTATGAACGTAAGGAGAAGTCCGTTTTCTCCTGTCTCACCTCATTACAGGTAATGCGGTCCCGCCTTGTACACTGTCCACTGTTCACATGTAAATAATCTCAGGTGAACCAGGTAAATATGTGCACGCCCCCGAGAAATGACACAAAATATCAAACTTCATCATAGAATTTACTCACTTTTTCGGCGCGTTTGAATGATGGCGCGTTACGCACGTGAAGCGGCGCTCCTTACATTCCACACAGAGACAAATAGTTTAGTTTGTCCTCAGAGTAAAAACACTGATTTTAACTCAAATGAGGATCGTTTGCTCCTCATTGTGTTGTATTGTGCTGCACTAATCCGTCCCATCTACATTGACTGAAAGGCTCATTATGCACGTCTTTGTCTGGACGTTCAGTGCGTCTTTTGTGTTCTCAGGTAAATCACATGACTATTCATCCTCAGACACACCCTCTTGCATATGGCCTTTCTGGACAAAAAGTGTCTTAGAAAATTTAAATCAGTGTATTGTTTACTGTGAATGTGTGAACAAGATGACATTCACAGCACTCTGAAGTAAACACTTTAGCCTACAACATGCTGGTCTCCAAAGTCTTGTGAACCAATGTTCTGTTTGTGTTTTATGGTCTTATTTCAGTGAGTAAAAAATTGTAGTTTTTCACTAGCCATGCATAACCACTTTTTTCTCAAAAACACAATCATGTATAAACTTGCTGCTCACATATTATTGTAGCCAATTTTGTGCTGATTACAGTGATATTTGACTTTAGACATTAATATGTTTAAAAAACACTGAAAAAAGCACAAATGTCAGGACATGTCAAAATTTGTCCAGGCCCCAAAAACCCCCTCAGACCCCAGAGGGTTAATTGCATCTTCCAGTATGCATCTGTCAATTAAATAGAATGCTGGCTCTCGCTCATCGTCACAGCAACAGCATGGAAAATAGAGCATGGGTCTAATTGGCTTTTTTTATTCGGATGCGCTAAAGGACTTTTATTCTAAGTTTGGTGCATTTCTGACAAACTAAATGTTTATTTGCCCTTGCAATTTGCAAGTCCTTAAAGAGGGGGTGCCGTTGTGCCTACTGTGACTTTGTTTGGTCATGTGGGTTCAGGCCTGTAGGGAGAATAAGTGATTAAAATCTGACAACACAGCAACTGCAGATATTGCTACAGCATTTGCATCTTTAAGTGTACAACTCCCATAGGAAATGAATGGTGGGTGTCTGTCATCTCCAAGGCAACAGCGTGGACAATAAAGCATAGCTCTCATTGGCTTTTTTGATCAGGATGCCCTAAAGGATTTGTGTGTCAAATTTGGTACATTTCCAACAAACTAAATTTGATCTATTTTATTGCAAATTTTCAAATT
This sequence comes from Mastacembelus armatus, assembly GCF_900324485.2. Classification (NCBI taxonomy): domain Eukaryota; kingdom Metazoa; phylum Chordata; class Actinopteri; order Synbranchiformes; family Mastacembelidae; genus Mastacembelus; species Mastacembelus armatus. Next base: position 25,612,715 of record NC_046633.1, read on the forward strand.
GTTATACAGGGGGCACTATAGCGCCTACTGTAATTTTGTTCCATCACCTGGATTCAGGCCCCTGGGGTCTACAATTCATCAATTGGTCAGATTCCAATCCGACAAAGCGTGTGCGATGGTCGCATGACTTCGACATGATAAGCTTTTTTGCTTGGCCCTACATGAAGAATAAACATGCCAAAGCTGGTGACTGTACAATTAAAAAAATGTCAGTGGGGCTCCATAGGCGCAATGTATTTTCACTTTTGTCGGGGGTGCTGAAGAGCCATTCTTTTGAGGCAGACACTCTCTGCACTTTTAAGGCTAGACTTAAAACATTCCTCTTTGACAAAGCATATAGTTAGGGCTGCCCTCAGGCAACCCTGAACCATCCCTTAGTTATGCTGCTATAGACCTAGACTGCCCGAGGACCATTGGTGCACTGAGCCCCCCCCTTTCCCTTCCCCTCCCCTCTCTTCCTCTCCTTCCACCTCACGTATATTCCACCATTGAATGTCACTAACCTTGTGCTCTCTCTCTCCCCCCTAGTTTGTGCTCTCTCCCTCTCTCTCTGTTCTCTGTGTACCTTCTGCAGGTGTCCCTGGTCCTGGAGTTGTATATCGCTGATGTGCAGTTACTGGCCCCACCAACCTGCAGTGTCTATCTGTTGTTTATTGTTGCTGTTCTTTTCTCTCTGCTCTATCCACTCACCCCAACCGGTCGAGGCAGATGGCCGCCCAAACTGAGCCCGGTTCTGCTGGAGGTTTTTTCTTCCGTTAAAGGGAGTTTTTCCTCTCCACTGTCGCCAAGTGCTTGGTTATCAGGGAATTGTTGGGTTTTTAGTTTTAGTTTTTGTAAAGTGCCTTGAGATGATTTGTATTGTGATTTGGTGCTATACAAATAAAATTGAATTGAATTGAATTGAATTGAGTTCGTTTATGAAACCTATAAAATATAAAATTTTCACGCGAGTCTGAGTGGCATGCAAATTTTGGTGGTTTGCTGGTCTGCACTGACCATGTAGGTCAGGTGTTTCGCCGTTTGTCTCTAAAACGCACGTTAACCGGGAAAAAATCCGGCTAGGAGTCGTGCCATCGTTCAATGGGCTCCCGGTGAGGCGGCCAGCAACGCGGTTCACTCAGTCGCGGGTCACTCGCGGGAGCGGTGCGCTCGAGGCGAGGGCCGCTTATCGCCGCTTGCGGCTATATTGTTATTTTACGTTGTGAAATGGACAAATAAGTTAATAAGTTATGGTGATTCGCTAACATGGTGCCTCTTTTTGTTATTTTTACTCTGTTCAGCTCTTACGTTGGTTTAAGACGGCAAAGGACAATAAAGTAAATTTACAAAACCAAGCCTAAAGCCTAAAATTTACAGTTTTAGGCTTTCTTCTTCGACCGGATGCTACAGTTGTGTTTTAATTAGTAATGTAAGAGAATTTACATGGTAAGCGTTTGTGTTTAATGCATGGAAAAGAGAAAAATAGATTACAAAGGATGTGGGAAGAACACGGTAATTTTTGGGAAAAAGATTAGACTTTCTTTTACAGTCTTGTTTCAGCTAATCTGACTGGTCTCTGCTCTCCATTATATCTGGCCTCAGCTCCACAGCACTGTGGTCTGCTTCCACAGGCCCGGATTAAGCTCGGCTACCCAAGACAAAATTCTCTATTGAAGAATTATCTTTGTGTAATCCCTGTGTGAAGCCAGCCCTGTACGTTACAGCACATTATATCTCTCACAATGACTATTATACACAGCAGACTGCGTACTCTAGAGACAGGGGAGACAAGCATGAGGACGGGTTGCTGAGCACCAGCAGCAGAGCCTCTGGGTTGTTTTAAATTGTTACGTAAAAAGAGATCAGTTCACTAAAGGTGGGTCCCCAGGAACAGATCAACTAATTCTGTTCTGATGGGTTGTTTTTCACCTGCACACCAGTGGTTAAAATATTAAAATTTTTAGTACAGCCTGTCACATATTTCTTTAATAATCCTGTCTTCAGTTTTTGCCTATTAACATTAACGTTTGTATTTTCAATTTGATTCTGTTTCTGTTGAATTATTAGGGAAAAATATTATTAAATAGCAGTAAACCCAAGTTTTCTTTATCTATGATTTATCCAATTAAAACAAAGGCAAACCATGATTTCTGAGTGGAAAATGTAGAATTGAAATGCAATCCAAGAACAATCCAAAGTTAGAACAGAACAGTATCCTTGAATTAATATTATAATAGAAATTAAAGTTATGTTTCATGTCCTAAACTACGACACCATTCACAGAAGGAGCAAACTGCTACAGTGAACATGTCAGAGTTGAACAAAAATGCTGTTGCTGTTTTATTTGCTTTATCCCACTGCAATAAAAGAAATTAGGAATGCATGGATCAATTATGCTGCATCCGTGTCTGCACAATACAGATGTGGTAAATCAAGCATCTACCATGATTTGACTCTGTACTTTAAATACAGATTCTCTGGAAATGTCATGCAAAAAATCTGTTTCTGCTCACAGTTACATTCAGTCCATAGCAGTGGGTCTCCATCTCAGCTCTTAGTGCCACAGTACTCCCTGGGCTAACGCTGCCTTTCAGAAAAATTACTAAAATGAGTTCCATAACATGAGTTTTCACAGATGACTTTAAGAGCCAGGCATGAGGCTGCTTGGTGATTCAAACAGCACTGTTTCACAGCCCCTGTGCTTACAAAGGCAATGGGCTTTTCTCTTGCTTGTACCAGTTTGCACAACAGCTCCATTGACGCTGCAATTTAGGTGATAAGTGATACAAATGTGACCCACTCATGGTGTTGGTCTGTGAGCAGAGCAGGTTACCCTCAGCCCACTCTCTAGGTATGACAGGATGCCTCGCTCCTACGCAGACTGAACGCGCGCGCACGCGCGTGTGTGTGTGCATGGATTGATTGTGTGATTGAGTGAGTTATCTTGATCAAATTCCCAATTATACAAATGCATCTCTTTCAGCGCTGTGCTGTTTATACAGATACACAGACATAAACACAAACACACCCACTCATGCACACAAAAACAGGCACACAAAAACAGAAGCACGCACACATACACACAAGCCTGAGGCACCAGGCACTTCATTTCCTATTCCACCCTCATATTCCACTCTGGCCTCCCCAACACTCAAACCACAGTCACTATAGCAACCTCACACAGAGCTACTGGCAGCCAGAGGGCTAATCACATCATTACAACATCTGTCAGAAAACAGACACACACTGTCACACATGTATAAAACCGCATACACTAATGTACCCCCCCCCCGTCAGCAGTGCTTGGACCCAGATGTCTATGCATACTCACAAACAGACAGGAAAACCTGCATTTGCTCACAGGCATACGCTCACACACAAGCACACAACAATAAAGGTCAAGTTAAACACAACTTTCTTACCTTTGCTCATGGTTCATCCTGGAATGTGAAGTTTGAAAGTGGGAGCTGAAATAGAACAGGGCGAGATTTTTCATGTAAGTTTGAACTGTCTGCACATTCGATCAATCAAAAGAAAACTTGTTGATTGTGTTTGTTCCACCGCTGTTCTTGGCCAGAATAAATCATTTGCTTGAAAACGCATCTTGGATGAAACAGAGAACTAAATGACGAGGGGCCTGTGTGGGGATTTGCTGGTAAAAATGGGCCAATCTGATCTGCTAGAGAAATATGCCTGCTGGGTATGTTGCACTGCTGCCACCTGTAGACCACACCTGGTACTCCACCTTTACCAAAGTCAGGACACTGACCTCAAAACATTCACCCAAATGCAGCTTGTTAAACCAGCATAACAGGAGCAAGTTATCACTACACTACAGAATTGTAAACCTACGGTGTTCCTCATACTGTCTTACTCAGAAACCAGTCCCCTCAGTAACATCTTATTTTCTTTATTGTACAGTATGTGACTCCCAGTGACACACTCAGCTCAGTGTGTATCATCTAACAATATTTTCAAAGAGTTTTATGAAATCTATTCTTGTTTTTTGAAGTTTGCTGGGGCTTGCTAACAAAATGAGTCACACACAAACTCCAACAAAACTCCAGCCAACCTCAGAACAGAAAAAGTGCCACTCAGAGCAACACACAGCCTACGCACAGCCTCTGCATCTTTTAACAAACCAAAGAGGGGTGAGCAAATACTTTATATTTAGAATGGTGATGCTATGCAAACTCAAGCACTAACATGAGAGGAAAGCTCAATGGTGCGTTGGAGAGCTGCGTATTCAATAATATATCAGAGGCAGGCATTTTAAAAACAGCTGGGGATCACCAGTCTGTCTGGTCCTGTCTGCCGGTCTATCTCTTTGCATGTCTTTCCTCCAGTCTGTCCACTGTGACAGCAGCAGATTTTCTACTCTTGTGGGGAGCTGATGTTTGCTTAAACTTTCATTCTGTCATCAACGTCTTCAGTCTGTCCCTGAGGATGACTTTCTCTGCTTCCATCACTCCCTTTCTCAAAAAAAAAAAAAATCCCACCACTTTTTCTTTCTTTTTGTACTCTGTGTTTTTCTCCATGGACACAGCACAAGCCGTTAGCAATATAAACCATACATGACACTGCTTTTGACAGTAAGGGGAGAAAGAATATGTGTGTGCATATCTCCGATTGAAGGTCATCATGATATTCAGTGCCTACCTGTTTCAGTGCACAGGTCCACTGTGCTGCTTCATCCTTGAGGAATGAAAGAGCAAGAAAACACCCCAGAATTCTCCTGCAAAAGATTCGAAGATACACAGAGAAAGCAAAGAGGGTGGGGAAGAGAAGAAGAAAAGTAGGAAAGGAATTAGGAACAGAGCCGTAGACTTTCAGAACCCAGTGCTCTTAAAGCCAACTCTGGCTTTCAACTAACTTTCCTGTGTTTGTATTCGCTTGCACTTGCCATGCATTGGTGTGTGTGTTTATGTCATAGCATTTGGATAGAAGCTTCCTCTGGGCAGCCTGAGCTCCACTACTGCATCTGAGTTATTCCAAAAACAGTCTGGGTCAAATGGCTCAACTCCTATCCTGGGGCTTCTAAGGCTTTTGCAGCGTTCACGCCGGCTACTTACAAGCCTGAAAGGGGCTGAAAGGTGGGAAAAGCATACTGCACCTCACTATGATACACACCCTGACACATCAAAAGGGTTGCATTCCGACAAGTGTGAATACTAGCACAGAGGTGCACAGAGACACACACACACATCCAGATGTCACTCTTCCATGTTATGCAGCTGCAATAACCCCATTCTGTTATTCTGAATTCTTCTGCCACCTATGGAGTCCTACGCAGCGCACCAAGTCATAGCAAAAAAGAAATCACCTCATTGGAGGAGTGAAATCAGGATGGGTCTCAAGGGTTTATGGGCCGTTGCAGTTATTTTTGTTATGAATCCATCCTCAGTTGAATTTTGAGGTCTTAGACAAATAACTGCACAGTACTGTACAGTAATTTTAAAGATTTTTTAATGTAAAGGGGTCTCATACTGGAAAAAAAAAAGTATATTCTAATTGTTGCTGTTCACTTTGCACCAGAGTTACAGATATAAGGCAAAGAGAACAAGAGGGAGAAGTTTATTGTGTATCTTATTCACAGTATTAAAATGAAAAGAGGATTCTGTTACTGGTAACTGGATCAAGGTGCCATAACAAAAAGTCCCCACTAGTCTGTGCTGTTATACCACTGCTGTTCTGTCATGTTGCCCGACTTACTAAATAAGGGCAGAGACGATGATGGCAGCATACATACACAATCTGATGATGTAAAGATCATGTGCGCTTTAACTGCAAATAAATAGTACACGTGTGTTATTACTGCTGCATTCCTTGACCTGTAAACACCCACTCTTTTCAGGTTATAATGCCAACTTCTTACATCATGTAAATAAAAGCCATTTAAAGAGCCCACATCTTTGCCTGGTTGTGCTGATTTGATTCAGTCTGGTCCCAGCTTGAATTTATTTGCACAAATGTATGTACGTATGTGTGAAAATCAGTCCATGCTTTATTTTCAGTTAATGACACATTCCTGCATGGACACCACTCCACTTAGACCAGTGTTTCTTCTGTAATGATCTGGCAGTGCCTGGTGGAATCAGCTGGGTGGAGGATTATCACGAGCATCAGTTACCCTATATTGCGGGAGCCAGTTTTTCTCTCCATCATGTTGTTTTCCTGTTGGGTCTCAGCCCTCTCTGTTTGGAAACCACCTTGTTAGCAAGAATGTGCTTCACCTGTGCTGGCCCAGCAGAAGTAATTAAAGCCTCAGCAGCCTTTTGTGGGAGAGGAAGAGTTTGGAAACTAGATCATTTGGAAAGCTCATGTTGGTGCAAGCAATTTTATTTCACAGCTCTTGCACAATAAGCAAGGACAAATTATGTTTATTTTGTCTTTGGTGGCCACGGCATTACTGTAGTTTCTAGCTGATGTGATAAAGCAGCACCCAGAATGAGAGTTTGTCTGCAAACGCTTTTAGTTGTTTTGAATCTCAGTGAGGATTCCCATGGGAGCCCTTCAGAGGAGCCTTTGAATCCCCTTTATGTTGATGGCTGGCGTTACTATTGAGTAATAGTCAAAATGTTGATAGTAATTTGAAGGGAATTCAGCTCTAGTTTCTCTGTCCGAACATCACCTTAAAGGTTTCTGCTGGTGGCAGAAATGATTCAGATTAAAGCAGCTGATTATTTAGGTCACTGAAGTGCTTTGACATATCCTTTTCACACCATGAACCAAACTATTTCTGCACTCATCTGCACAGCAATGGCCCAGATAATTTTTTGATGTCTAATCCTAACCAGGGCAGCTCAGTGGAATGCAGTTAACTTTGGTTTGGCTTCACTCAGCATGTGTGAAACGCTCTTCTTAGGTTTTTGTCAAGTGGACTCAGCATCAAGGCAAGTGGGTAAGCATGTCAGCAGTACGGGCATCACAGCCAGCATCAGATGGCCCCTCTTAGGCGATACTTTAAATGTGGTGTCATAGTAGAGCCATGCATAACACTGACATGATTACCCACAAATGCCCCAGTCTCTATACGCAGCCATCTTCAAGCTGCGCGATCTCTTTTGATAATTACTCATCAGTGGCATACGTTTCTGGAAAAAGATATATTTCAGCAGCAGATTCAACTTTGTAAACATGTTTACTCTTTCGAGGTGTGTACACAGCACCGATCAAAGCTTGCCCAGAATGTTAAGGAGGTTATTGCAGGTCAAGTTGGCAACAGGGACCCTCAGAGCGGCATGGCAGCATTTTGTGTAAACAACTTGAGCTTCTTTACAAAATCTATATGTGTGTCTGACGTTTTAAGTGTTTACACAAAGGGAGGGGCATCAAATCTGCCCCTGCAAGGTTGATTAAGCATTTTGAGAGGATACACAAAACACAAATGATGCATAACTCAATGGGGCATTCAAAAGTGATGATCTTGAACTTCTAGAGGCTGAAAAAAGTCTAAAGTGGAACGAGGAGTGTTGTGAATTTTCACTCATCCAACAAGCTGTACATAAGAAAGCAAGATAACAGAGATGCAATAAAGACACACACAGGACAGAAGTTTGAGTCACAAAAACCTAAAACCTAATGTGGGATAAGTACATGTGGTGTTTTAAATTGAGTCTCAATGCTCCATTATGCCCTTATGTCTTGATTTAATGTACCAAATGCAACTGAATTTCTCTGGAGTTTTAAATCTTACTCCTCTCTTGGCACTGCCTTTTATCCGTAACACACACATCTAGGATCATATGATCCTAGGAACTATGTTGTCCGTGGCTATATGCCCCTGGCAGGGTCTCCCAAGGCAAACAGGTCCTAGGTGACGGACCAGACTAAGAGCGGTTCAGTGACCTCTTATGAAGCGAAAATCAAGGACCGTGACCTCGCCCCATCTGGTTTGCTCTAAGTTGGACCATCATTTGTTTTTCAACAGGACAAATGACACAGCTCCAGAATATGTAGGACTATTTGAACAAGGAGAGTGATAGATGCATCAGGTGACCTATTTGCAGTGGAATGGGAATGTGCAGCTGTATGTGTACAGTAAATAAATAATGCATTCCTGTTTCAAAAGTTCAAACAACGTTAAAAAACTTCATTCCAGCTTTGCATTTCTATAAAGCTCAAAGGCTGTCCATCAAAAAACAGTTTCCAATTCAAAGCCAAGATAACCCTAATGATATCACTAGGATTATTTTCTCAGACTTATCAAAGAAGCTCCAAAACCTCAGAACTGACCTAAAATTGTTGGAGTGCCCTTTTAAGTTTTACTGTGTTGCAGTTACATTAATGATGATATGGAAATAATGATCTGTTCGACTGTGTCTCTTGAGAAGCCAAAGCATTTAAATCCAACCGTGTTAAATTTAAGAAAGATATTATTTTCATGCTGGTAGAAGGGTGGAAGTAAGAAATCTACAACACAGCAAATTCAATGTAATGTGGAGTGTAAGCACACGGCTTACAAGAAGCTCACAAACATCCCTCCTGTGAAATGGTGTCATCCCATGTGAAATAATCCTATATTTTCAAATTCTATTTAACATGATGATGATGAGAAAAAAATCTCAATGACTGATGCCCAGAGCAGCAGATTCTTTCGTGTGCTTGGGATGGCCCAATAGTCTTGGCTATATGGTGACAATTCTGAATTATCATTTGGTAGGTGCAACAAATTACTTAGTGGTGTCCTAACTTTAAAGACATATTAGACGCTACTGTGCTCGGGGTCAAGAGAACGAATGACTGAGGGAGGAAAAGAAGTAAAAGAAGGAGTCTACAACACAGAGGGGAAGCAAAGAAAAATGAATGAGTGTTAAGAGGTGACGAAGAGAAAGGGAATTAAAGAGAATTATAGCGAATGAGAGACAATAAATGAGATACAAGAGAAGGAAAGAGCTTCTGAAGTGAAGAATCTGACAGAGATTTGCCCTGTTCCATATGCTCAGCTATCATCTTTGAAAGGGAAAATTACATTGTACATTTAATTCCCTCGCACAGTGAACATCAAACTGTGTCAGTGCTACCATTTTAATGGTTTTACTGTTAAAGACAATGCATGCAGATTTCCCCAGTAAGAACCAGCAAAGTTCTGGATGAGAAGAAACACCTGACATTTTTCACTCCAAGGCGATTTAGGCAGATTAAACAGAAAAAGGTGGCAGAAGGTCACAGAAGTGGCTGTGACCAGCATGACCTGACACCTGCTTATTTCTATCTACTGGCAAGGTCACAAATGTTGATTTGGCTGATATTGAATTCCTATGAGTACTGAATGGGAATGCTGGAACAGAAATAGACTGGCCACAGGATGACTGCAAAGGGTTTCCTAGTGAAGCCTCTCAGTCCCTCCACCAAAGTGACCCATTTTCTCTTTCTTGTTTTCTTCCTCTTCTCGCTGATACAGCTGCCCTAAATTCTTCATAAGGAAGAATATGCATAAATTTAATTAAAATGGCTAAAATTATTGGGATAGATTCTTATATCTCCTTTCGCTGAACCATTAGTCTTTGGGTTTGCTTGGACTTTGGCGGCTGAAGAGTCTGATTGGGTCAGCCTTCGTTCTCGGCAGAAAATGTCACCATGGAGATGGTAAATTACAATAACACAAGTGACCTTTCACTTGAAAGGACAAGACAGAATTGAAAAGATGTTTTAACTGTGTGCATGTATTAACAATTAGTTATATAGTGAAGTACCATGCATCTCTTCTTTGTTTTGAGCTCAAATCATTTCCTGGTGGCTTTTCTGCACAACCATACAACAATTAGTGCTCTCTTTCCTTTAACAGTGCTGTTTAACATAGTCTTTAAAAGCTCACCAGACTTCATTGTTTTGACACAATGGAAAGTGTTTTAAAAATATTAAACGGATTAAAAGTGAATTAAAAGTGTGGGAACTGGTCCAAATTTCAAAACCCTGTGAAAGAGCAGAGGACTTTGTTAAACACCCTGCGATTACAAAGCTCCCTGGAGCGAGCGATTATACAACACGAGGACACCCACTCTAACTGTACAGAAGATGATCTACTGAGGGAACTAAGGTGGATAGTGATTGGATATGATTCGCATCACATCTTACTGAAGATAAAGTTGGCAAATGAAACCATACAATCATGTTTCAAGTAGATTTTCTCAGCACCCATTACATTAATGTAATTACAGTAATTACAGCTATGGTAATGCATTAACTTTTCTAACAAGCAGAGAAAGGGATTAAAAAAATGTACAATCAGTTATTAATATATAGTTATTTTATACAATGTAAGTGTAACTTCAGGTTTAACAGTTATTAACTAAAAATCTAGCTATACAACACGTGTTCCAGCTCTCAACAATATATCATATGATTTTCTATAAACATTTAGGAAAACATAGTGATGATATCATGCCACGTTCACGCCATAGGTTTCATTAAAAGCAGATGATAGAATCAATACATGTAAATTTTGTGTCAGAAATTCAAGGATTTTTAAAATAGATGATTTATTCATATTCAGTCTCACTTTGAATGTCAAGAATACATTAGCAGCAAAAGAAACTGCAGCAGCTAATTTGGGTTGTGTGTCTGGTGAGGCTGCAAGGTTAGCAGTGGGGCTAACTATCTTGGAATAGTTGATGTCTAGTGGACCTTATTTTACTGACTCTGTATAAATGCCACATGTGTACCTGTGCTATTGTACTTGGGAGATGTAGTTTTTTTCTGCACCCACAGAGTAATCAGTTGCACTGCCCATTCGAAGGTGGAGATTTGTATCGTTTTTTCCACTTCGTCATACTGGCATGGCTCAGTCTCCAAAATGCCACAAACAGCTGTATTTTTGGCAAATCAAGTTTTCACCACCTTCTACATAAACGGAATGAGGCAGAATGAGCAGTTGGTGTCAGGAAAATGATAGTATTACTGGTGTGCAGAGAGGGTAGCCTATCTCAGCTCTCTTTGGGTGAAAGGCAGTGGTACACCCTGGACAGGTCCCCAGTCCATAACAGGACCACATAGAGACAAACAACCTCACACACTCACACTCACTCCTATGGGCAATTTAGAATCACCAATCAACCAGACATAAATGTTTTTTGGACTGTGGGAGGAAACTGGAGTACCTGGAGAAAACCCACGCAAGCACAGGGAGAACATGCAAACTCCACACAGTATAAGTAGTGGCCTCAGCCTAATAGGAGCTGAGCAACTGGGGAGCAACTGGGGAACAACTGGGGAAGACTCTGATAAATTGTGTTCTATTCTGTTTTGCTCCTTTCTTGCAAGAAATATATACTGAAAAGACAATCTGTCAGCACTGTTTTTATTGCTCATCCAACGGGTTTTGCCACATCAGTTTCAAACTGGGAACCTTTTTGTTGTGAGGCAGCAGTGCTAACCACTAATTCACTGTGCTGCCTCTGATGGAACATTTTTTTTTAAATACAGGTGGAAGAAATTGTGGAACAGAAGCCTGCCCAGACAGGACAATGTGACCTTTATTTGGGGGTCTCTGTGGGGAACAAGCTGGCTCACAGTAACTCCTATCCAAAAAGCCAAAAAGGCCTCCTTCCTGGCAGCTCTAACCTCTAACCTCACTGTCCCTCCTCTGAACATGTCCAAACCATCTCAATCTGGCTTCCCTAGCTTTTTCTCCAAAACATCTAATATGAGCTGTCCCTCTGATGTCCTCATTCCTGATCCTATCCATCCTCGTCACTCCCAGAGAGAACCTCAACATCTTCAGCTCTGCTACCTCCAGCTCTGCCTCCTGTCTTTTTCTCAGTGCCACTGTCTCTAAACCATACAACATTGCTGGTCACGCCACTGTCTTGTACACCTTTCTTTTCATTCTTGCTGACACTCTTTTGTCACACATCACACCTGACAACCCGTTCCAACCTGCTTGCACACGTCTCTTCACTTCTTTTCCACATTCTCCGTTGCTCTGGACTGTTGACCCTAGGTACTTAAAATCCTCCACCTTCTTCACCTCTACTCCCTGTAACCTCACCGTTCTACTTGAGTCCCTCTCATTTACACACATGTACTCTGTTTTACTGCAGATAACCATCATTCCTCTCCTTTCCAGAGCAAACCTCCACCTCTCTAGATTTTCCTCCACCTGCTCCCTGCTCTCACTACAGATGACAATGTCATCTGCAAACATCATGGTCCACGGAGATTCCTGTCTAACCTCATCTGTCAGCCTGTCCATCACCACAGCAATCAAGAAGGGGCTCAAAGCCGATCCTTGGTGCAGTCCCACCTCCACCTTCAACTCCTCTGTCACACCTACAGCACACCTCTCCACTGTCTGACAGCTCTCATACATGTCCTCCACCGTTCAAGCATACTTCTCTGCCACTCCAGACTTCCTCATACAAAACCACAGCTCCTCTCTCGGCATCCTGTCATACGCTTTTTCCAAATCTACAAAGACACAATGCAGCTCCTTCTGGCCTTCTCTGTACTCCTCCATCAACATTCTCAAAGCAAATATTGCATTTGTGGTTTCTTGGCATGAAACCATACTGCTGCTCACAAATGCTCACTTCTGACCTCAGCCTAGCCTCCACTACTCTTTCCCATAACATCATTGTGTGACTCGTCAGCTTTATTCCTCTGTAGTTTCCACAACTCTGCACATCTCCCTTGTTCTAAAAGATGGGACTTCTCCCTCATTCCTCAGGCATCCTCTCACTCTCCGAGATCTTGTTTAGTAGCCCAGTCAAAAACTCTACTGCCACCTCTCCTAAACACTTCCATACCTCCACAGGTATGTCGTCAGGACCAACTTCCTTTCCACTCTTCATCCTTACTGATCTTTGCTACTTCCTGCTCCACAACAGTCTTCTACTCTGTGCTCTCTAACATTTTCCATTTTCATCAACTCTTCAAAGTATGCCTTCCATCTTTCCATCACACTTGTGGCACTTGTCAACACATTTCCATCCCTGTCCTTGATCACCCTAATCTGCTGCACATCCTTCCCATCTCTGTCTCTCTGCCTCGCCAACCTGTACAAATCCACCTCTCCCTCCTTAGTGTCCAACCTATCATACAAATCCTCATACGCCCTTTGTTTGGCCTTTGCCACCTCTACCTTTACCTTACGCTGCATCTCCCTGTACTCCTGTCTGTTCTCTTCTGTCCTCAGTCTCCCACTTCTTCTTCGCTAACCTTTTCTCCTTAACACACTCCTGAACTTCCTTATTCCACCACCAAGTCTCATTATCTGCTTTCTTCTTTCCACACCAAGTACCCTCCTACCTGTCTCCCTGATTGCCTTAGCTGTAGCTGTCCAGTCATCTGGAAGAACCTCATGACCTCCCAGAGCCTGTTTCAGCTCCTCCCTGAAAGCCACACAACACTCATCTTTTTTCAACTTCCACCACTTGGTCGTCTGCTCTGCCCTTGTCCTCTTCATCTTCCTCACCACCATCCTATGCTCTCTGGCTACACTTTCCCCAGCCACTACTTTGCAGTCATTAATCTCTTTCAGGTGGAAACGTGTTCACTACAGCCATTTCCATCCTTTTTGTGAGTCTACCACCATCTGTCCTTCTGCAGTCCTGTCCTGCATACCAAACTTACCCATCACTTCTTTGTCACCTCTGTTTCTCTCACCAGCATGTCCGTTGAAGTCTGCCGCAATCACCACTCTTTCACCACTAGGGATACCCTGGATCACCTCATCCATCTCCCTCCAGAATTTCTCCTTCTCTTCTAACTCACATCCTACCTGTGGGGCATAACCACTGAAAACATTCAACATCACACCTTCAACTTCCAGCTTCAGACTCATCACCCTATATGACACTCTCTTCACCTCCAGAACATTCCTAGCAAAATCCTCCGTCAGGATAATTCCCACTCCAATCCTCTTTCCATCCACACCATGATAAAACAGCTTGAACCCTGCTCCTAATCTATAGGCCTTGCTACCTTTCCACCTAGTCTCCTGAACACACAAGGTATCCACCTTTCTTCTATCCATCATATCAGCCAACTCCCTAGATTTCCCTGACAAAGTCCCTACATTCAAAGTCCCTACTCTAAGTCCTACACTCCTGTACCTTCCTCTGCTCTCTTTGCCCACGAATACACCTTCCTCCTCTCCTTCTTTGACCAACAGTGGTCCAGTTTCCACTGGCACCCTGTAAGTCAACAGCACCAGTGGCGGTCGTGGTTAACCCGGGTTGCGACCAATCCAGTATGGAAGTCATATTTGTGATTCGCATGTTTGATTTGGCTTAGATTTTACGTTGGATGCCCTTTCTGACACAACTCTCTGCATTTACCCAGACTTGGGACCGGCACATGAAGACACTGGATTGTGCCCCCCTGTGGTTGCATTGTGTGACACGTAGCTATGGGAGTTTAAAACAGACACGTTTGAACTGGGCCAAATAACAAAAGTAATGTACTAATGTAATTATTGTTTTAATGACCAATATGTAGCAAATACCTGACATTAAATATATTTTTCATGTGACTTGTCCAATGCAGTTCCTCACATATTCAAATGTCTTAAAAACTATTCCACATTAGTTTCTATGGTATTTATTTAAATTTCTCATGACACTGCTCATATGGCTTTATGAACGTGCACGTGTGTCTGTGTGTGTCTGTGAGTCTCTGTGTGTGTGTGCACAACTGTTTGTTTCTTCCCGAGCATCTGCTGTCACCCTGTTGGTGAAAAACGAGGTGCACATAAGTCATCCAGTGAGAGGTAGTCACTAATAGGACAGAGGCTGCTCCCTCTCTGCTACCTAAGCATAGCCAGACACATAACTAGTGCACACGCAGACTGTTTGAGTTAAACACACACACACACACACACACACACACACACACACACACACACACACACACACACACACACACACACACAGGAATGAGCTATGGCCTTATTACCCACCTCACTTCTTTGCAGCCGGTGTCCTCCTGTAAAAGCACAGCACTGTTCCTGTTCTCTCTCCTACACATACTACATTCATCCACACACCCATACATCCTTCATCCACGTTACCTCTTTCTCACGGAGCCCCCACCCTTTCTTGGGATTTTTTTTTTTTATTATCCTCCCAGGAGCTTTTACTCTGTCTCTCTTTCCCTGCACACTACTTTCACTCTTTTGCTCCATATCTTCCATCTTCCCTTTTCTCTGCCTTTTCCTTCTCTCCCCACCTCGAGCACCTCATTTGTACCCTGCATTAAAATAACCTCTTCCACACACCTCTCCTCCACATAGCACCTGCCTGATTTACTCAGATCTATCTTTTCCCCATAATTTCCCCTCCTTCCTCTCTGCTCCAATACTACCTTAACCTGACCCACCCCTTTCCTTTCCTTTAATTTCCTTTCCTCGCCATACTCTCCTAAACTTTCATCATACGCCTCCCTCTTGATCTATTAATCTCTATCTGTTCTCCCTCATCCTTATCCCAGTGACTCCTTTCCTCTCTCCCTCCCTCCTTATCGTCCTATTTTCTCCACTTCTCCCAACACCTTCTGCTGAAGCTGTCCAGAATGAAATGAGGAATGAAGGACAAAGGAGATATATGGGGGTGGATATGTGTAAAAGGAGACTCTTAGAGGATGGTGAGTAGAAAAAAGGAGATGGGAATGTTTGTGGGAAAAGACAAATGAAAAGCCAAGCAGAAAAGAGTGCATATATATATTGAAAAGGTTCATGGTCTAATTAGGAGAAAAAGTAAATTCCACTACTTCTTTGAGGATCCATTTGAGCTGCCAGTTCCTTTTTTTGCTCCAAATGGTTTGGCTTCATCCAGAGAACACAACTGCACAACAGTCATTTTCAATGGTTCACATCTTCACACCCACCAAACACCTCTGTCCACTCATCTGTCATTTCATTTTTGAATTGCCCCCCTTTTTTCAAAGGAATGTGACAAACCTGCAGAATTCACAAACTGTATCCAAGTGAATAAATGTGATCCAAGGGGACTTTGTTCATTTCGTGCTGATGAACAACACCACTGATGATTTTTGTGGCATCCGTCTGTCCGGTTATGCATATGGGTGGTGGCAGACGAGGAGCAAGAGGGGAGGAAGCGAGTGAAGGGAAAAGAAATAGAGGCCTCAGTTGAGCGATGAGGAAAATGAGGACAGATGCTGTATTACATCTTTATGTGACACATACCCACACGTTTATTTCATGATCTGCATGTTTGTGTGGTTCAGAATTAATGTGCATGTGCTTGACAGGGAGAGGTGTCCTGTCTGTTTGTGACAGGATGTGATAATTAACCTTTCTCCAGCTGAGCGGACCTATTAAAGGTAATGCTGTAAGTGAGCTTTATTACAAACACAGCACATTACAGTTCTGGAGCTGTTGTACACATCCAGTGACATTATATATTGGTCCAGCTCATGTCAGCGTCATTCTGCCTTTCCATGTCTGTCTATAGCTATATCTGCTTACCTACCTGTTGATACGACTTGTGTGTCTCTTCGTCTTCCTACTGTGTGAACTAACTGACTTGACTAGAATTTACTAAATATGCATATGCACATGGGCCTCATGGATTAAAACAACTAACTTATTGTACAGACAGTTGTGGATGAAGTGCTCATATAATTTACTGCACTTCATCATTACAAGCAGCAATGAATTACTATAAAATGACCCACAATACTAATATTTGGTATAAAGTGCCATTTACCTATTTGTCTTTATACGCCACAATTTGAGATTTGTGCACATTCCCACATTTTACTAAAGGGTATTCTTTATATATAGAATTCACAGCAATATTTAGCAACAGCTAACAGATCAAAAATTGTCCTACCAAGACTTGGATGTGGATTTGTCAATGAGCACTGTTTGCAGAAGACTTCAACAGAAATACAAAAGCTACAATTCAAGATGCACATAGCTGGTTAGCCACAAAAACATAATTGTCAAGATGTGTTTAAAAGAGCAACCAAATTTCCAAACAGGACTAGTTCACCGATGAAACTAAGACTTTAAATCAAAGTGACAGCAGGGATAGAGAGGGAACAGACCACCTCATCTGTGAAATGCAGGGGTAGCGGTGTTATGGCTTGGACGTGTAGGGGTAATGCAGTAACTTGCCCACTTACTGTATATTCAGTGATGATATACTGTAAGGACCGACGGCAGTATCAAAATAAATTCTGATTGGTACAGACACATCCTCTATGCTCTTCTTTAGTGTCATGCCTCAAAACTCATTACCCAGCTGTTCATTCTGCAATAAATTTAACCATACTGGCAAAACAACATCAGAGCTTGGCAAAGGTAAAAAACAATAAAATAAAAACAAAATAAAAACAATTCTTGACTAGTTGAGTCAGTCATGAACCCCAATGAGAATACCTTGGATATGAGCAAGCTAACCCTCGAAACACGCACGAGCTAAAGATGGATGAAAGACGGTCTGGGGCCACATCAGTAATGTCTAAGAATCAGACTTCAAGCTACATACAAAAGACATTAAAACATGTCTACTTCCATTAATGCACTGTTGCTGTGTCCAAACCTTATGATATGGGGGGACCAACGCTGCTATGATTTCTATATGGTAAAACCAAAATACTCTATTAGAAGAGCTGAGACTGTTCACTTTAACCATCTGATTTTAAAAAAATGTCATATCTCAAATTGTGGAGTTGTTGTTTGTCTCTTTGTGATGGTTTGGCGACCTGTCTCACCCAGTGTCAGCTGGGAGAGGCTCCATCACCAACGCTACAAAGGATAAGCAATAATGTATGGACATTGTGCAGGACAGAGGCAAATGGATAAATGATGGATCTTTGTTAAAAACATTATGAAGAGGACAGGAATACCAATAAAAGCCCTGCATTCAAATTTTTACTAACATTTAAAATAAAAGGACAGTAAAGTAAAAGTAAAATGTTCACAGAACGGCCTAACAGCGTTATATTGTTATGCCATTTTTGGTTCAGCAGCTACTTCAGTGTTTCAGTTGGTCAAAGTAGAGCAAGTAATTTAATCTATGACAGAGGTTTGGAAACTGTGCGGCAGTTGTGTGAAATTGTTCATTGGAGGATCTTTAAAATCCGATTTCTGGAATTTGGTCGAAATTCACATTCCCTTCTCAGTCAAATCAGACAAAGTGATGAAACTTGAGACAGATATTTTAAGATTCAGTGTGACTTACACTTTCCAAGGTATCATTATCTCTGATGTCCATCGGGAATGAAACCATAGAAATAAGCCATTGCTTATAACTCCTGAACCTCCCTGAGAATCACTGTTTTTATGTTTTCCTCAGCAACAATTTGCTAATTTTCCAACATGTTAACAACAGGGCAAAGCATGGACGCTCCATTCAGGAGAACCAAAATGCAAAATGGTGCTCAATTCATTCATATTAACGGTGCTCAGTGGAGCATGACATCCATTCATCCATCATTTATACCCCGTTATTCCTAACCAGGGTGACAGGGATCTGCTGGAGCCTATCCCAGCTCTCTTTGGGTGAAAGGCAGGGGTACATCCTGGACAGGTCACCAGTCCATCACAGGGCCACATAGAGACAAACAACCTCACACACTCACACTCACTCCTATGGGCAATTTAGAGTCACCAATCAACCTGATATACATGTTTTTGGACTGTGGGAGGAAACCAGAGTACCTGGAGAAAACCCACACAAGCACAGGAAGAACATGCAAACTCCACACAGAAAGGCCCATACTGGGTTTCAGACCAAGAACCTTGCTGTGAGGCAATAGGGCTAACCACTAATCCACCGTGCTGTGAAAAATAAAATAAACCTATGGTTCTTGTAGAGTATTGGATCAATTTAAACATGTCACGCCTGACTATCAAAGGGCATTATTTTCTAATTTTCTTTAAGGTTTTGTCGGCAGTCAAATAAATTTAGTCGAGTAAAAAAATACATTTTTCTCCCTGACATGTAGTCCAGTAAAAGTATAAAATGGCATAACAACTTCTGACTTGTTTAAAGTGTCCTATAACTCTACTTAAGTCTGGTATGTAAGTACAGTAAATGTACTTAGTTGCACCACTGATGCCTGTGCAGAAAAAAGAAACCAACCTCAATCTCAAGTGAGGGCCAACGTGGCAGATGGGCCAAGCAGTAGAACGTAGAGAGTAGTAACATATGACTCTGTGCCCCTGAGTGAGTCTCCAGTAGCAGTGAGCCAGCCAAACCTTAGCCACTAATGAGGCTCTACACACAGTCCCAACAGAGCCCACTCCTAACACTGGGAAACACATAAGATGTTGACACATGCTCACACACACATACACACACACACACACACACACACCTTAACACAACCTTGAGCATTAAAGCAAACACACAAAAAGGGACACACTAAAATGTCATCAGTATTTGGATAAAAAACTTGTAGATACAATTTGATGCTTTTTATGTCTTAATGTGTTTAGAGGCTTTGGCATCCCTCACTGCTTGTCCTCAGAACTGAAGAAGGTGTGGGTGATTTGGATAAAAAAGCAGCGATTACAGCATCACACAGTTTTCTCAGTGTTGATATGTGGCAGAATTTTGTTTTCGAATGAAAGGAAAAAGTTTAACCTTTTTGAGCCAAATATTCTTTCTGTTGTTCTGTAGTCATTTTTAATATGTAAGTAAGTTTTGTTATGATCATACTCTCTAAAATAATTCAACTGGAAATAATTTTTATGTATATAAAGAAGAATTCCTGTGAAGAGAGACAGTTTCAAATTGGCTTCACACAGCAACGTATGTGCTCAAGTCAGAGAGAGATTTTTGCTTATTCAGGTTGATCAGAACTCTGGCCTGGTGGAGCTATGCAGAAAAACATGTGTGGTTATTAAACTACAAGAACCAATGTGGATGATAAATGTGTAAATTGTTCTGCCCTCGTAGGTACAGCAAAGCTCAGAAACTGTGAGGAAAATGTCGGTCACGGTCTGTACGAGCCCACACAGTGTAGAGACACAGGCACATTAAGTAAAAGCACCTGTGTGGATGTGTCATTATGGAGCCACACAGCTGACAAAATATGGTAAAAGACATTTGAGACATTTGGAAATGCAATAAATAAAATTAATTAGAATGCAAAAAGAAATATTTAATCTCATTCTCATCACCTTTAACTCCAATCAAAGCTATTTTTACCAATTGTGATTCCAGGCTGTGTGTATATGTGGATGTATTAAAGTTTAAATTTCTTTTTATGCTTTACACAGTTTGATTCTTTATTGGAGTATTCAGCTATATTTTTGACTTGTCTGATAGAGTTTTATTGTAGCTGTTAGATTGGGGGTTTCATATAATATGAGTGTGTAAGATGTACCTATTTTGTCATACTACAATCATTTTGAATTATTCAATATTAAATTATATATCTGGATTTTGAGAACCAATGGAGAAGAGAATACAAATGAGGAATTTTCACTAAGCTAAAATATGAACATTATTTATCATCAAAAGTCATTTGGAGAATATAAAATTTGAAACAAAGATATATGTAAACAGAGCACTGCGAGCATGTCACCTGGCTTACCCACATGCAGCCTGTATGACACTGTAGCATATTTAATTTTCTTTTGAAAAGTCTGCTGATATTATTCCAGAGCATCCCAGCCTGAAAGCAATAAGTTTGCGATATAGTAAAACTGCAACCTGTAATCCATAAATAAACAATAACAGTGGCCTTGCTTTTTAAAAATTGAGGCAGTTTTTATCTCTTTTCCTTTTTTGAAGGTAAACCCTGTTATGACAAACAGCTTGTGACAAACAGATTCAATTATAAGACACCATGGAAGAGGATTTAGTGTACATTATTATGCTTTGTGAGTACTATGGAGAATTCCTACACAGCTCTTACAATATAACTTATTGATTATAACTATATATTTACTACAGCAGGGACATGCATGTATCATAAATGGGGTATAATACCTATAGAAAGCGTCCTATTGGCTGCCTGTTCACGTTTGTGTATTTCTGATCGCTGCTTTACCAGGGGAGTGTAGTGGGAGTGCTACTGTGTCTCTTTGTTATCCTAAAACAATGATTGTATTACAGTGAGCAGGATCCTCAGCCAAATAAAATTTGAGGATGCAGATTGTTTCGTGATACACACACTGCGCCAAGTGATGATGGCATGCTGTGTTTTATGGGTTGAAAATCAGAGGAACAAAGTACAAGAGAAGCAAAACATAAAATGAGTCGCTCTCTTACCTTAAGAAGCACTTCAGCACGTCAAACTGCAAAGAGAAGGGGTGAAAAGGCGGGAGAGAGAGGAGAGAGGGAAAGAGAACAAAAAGACTGAAATTAGATTACCGCTGGGTGCAGTTGCAGAACAACAACTTTTCATGACACTTCACAAGCGAATGTGTGAGGTAGAACTAGTGAGATCTCAAAAAGGTGATAGACCAAATTGCATTTCACAAGTAGGCTTGTTGTGTGTTTGTCTGCAGTGTGTTTCCCATCTTCAGCCACATAATTTTCTACAATATGAAGGTGTTTAAGCACGCTGACTTTGTGATTGCACAGATTCAAATCCCTAAAATATGAGTTAGGAGGTAGAACAAGTGATTCCTTTGCAGATTTAAAGTTCCCAAACACATTTTAATGGAATAATGTGAATTTCCAATAACACCAACAAAACTGCCTCTTGTACAGTGTAAGCAAATGACCTGAAATCATGTTTACAGAGAATGTTATAATTAGAGATATTTTTAGAAAGCATCAATAAATCACAACCCTTCTCTTATATCTCTCCTTTATTCTAAAGTAAAACAGTCATAAAATGGTGATGATATGAATTTTTTCTTAGGTTTCTGCATCCACAGCAGGTGGATTTTGACAGCTTTGACTAAGGATGTGGAGTAGATTTACAGGAGGAAGCAAAGTGAAACAGTCTCTGCCGCTCTGAATATCCTGACAACCTAAAAGAGCCTGTTCCAGTATCTGCTTTTGAGGGAGCTATTTAAGAGACATCTTGCAGAATTTAAACAACAACAAAAAATTCTAGCTCTCATGGATTGGCTGGATCTCTGGAAGCTGTACAATATTAACTCCGCTCCACCCTTCCTTCTCCTGCTCCAAACTTCAGCAATTCCAGTACAGAGTGGAGCAGGTAACGGGAGATAGTACTGGTTTCTTGCATGTTTGATGCCTTTCTCTTCCCTTGCCAACCCCTGACCTACAGGACTTCACAATGCCTCATTCTCCTGGCTGCAATAGCTGCAGCCTTGGAAAGAAACACATCTATGATGCACAGCAGGTTTGCTGCTCCGTATATACGCTGCCGAAAGGGAAAAACAACTACAAAAAAAACACGGAAGACGACCATGTTTTTTAAAACGAGGGAAAAATAACCCTAATTAAAAAAACGGCATAACAAGCAGATGCTACGCTGAAATGCTATTAGACATACAGTATTAGGGTTGAGCTCACCTGAAAGCAGTTTGTTCTTGTGACACAAATTAGCTGTAACTTCCACTACTTGGTTTCTGAAAAGGTCATCAAAAGACAATCCAGAGACCATTCGGATATTATAGCCGAAAACAGAACTGTGATGCACAAATACACAATACGTTGTACTTCAGAGTTGTTCAACTGTATTACAAGCACATAAAGACCAAATGGCAGCACAGTAAAGTTTTAAGAACATAGTTTTAAACATAGCAGGATGTTTTTTTGTTTTACCAATTTCACCATTAAAAAACAACATTATTTACTGTGGATGAAGCTGATATGGATCAAGAGCCTAAAAAACACATGTGCAATGTTGACGTGAGCATAAGTAAGTAATAACCAAATATGCCTATATGCTAGACTGAACTAAAAATGTAAACTAAATTGAGCCCAAATTCAAAGAATGAAGTAGTCCTGTGAAAAACTGGTATAGTATTGTTATCAGACAAAAATCCTGTTTTGTTCTTGGTGGCAGTGGCATAGATATATCATTTATTGTTTCAGGAACATTTTCAGCACCATCTAACTGTAGCACCTTTTTTCAGGATAGCTTTACCTTTGACAGGTGAAAAGGTTGCTGCTATTGACTGTGTTCCACCTCCTCTTGCTTAAATTATAACTAAGCAACTAAATTGTAAAAGAAAACTGTTCCAGCATATCAGCCAAAAAAAAATCAGCCACCCTGATAGTCGATAGGTCACCACCAAAGATAATTGTAATGACAGGCTTACATATACTACATATATTACATATAGCACATATGCTACATATACTACATATTTGTTTTTCCTCTCCACTGTCGCCAAGTGCTTGCTCATAAGGGATTTGTTAGGTTTTTTGTTTTTGTAAAGTGCCTTGAGATGATTTGTATTGTGATTTGGCGCTATACAAATAAAATTGAAATTGAAATTGAAATAGTACATACACTACATATATTACATATACTACATATAATGCATATACTACATATAGTATATATACTACATATACTACATATATTACAGTCTGTAATTACCTGAAGAACGAACATGACACCCTACCCATAGAGGTGCAATCTAACACCCATGAATGCACTTTAACATTTAAACCAACAAACACACACAAACACTCTCTCTCTCTCTCTCTCTCTCTCACACACTCACACACACACACACACACACACACACAGTGATCAGAGTGTTTCATTAGTGAGGAGCAGATAGATTACCTTCCCAAAGGAGACATTGACCAAGGGGCCATTGATCTACTGAGCTAAGCCAATCTGTGTGTGTTTGTTTTGTGTGTGTGTGCCTGTGGAAAGTCGCCTGCTGATGGAGTCTTTAAGTTGTTAGTGTAAGCACAGTAAATCTAATCCAGTTGTGTTTAATGAAGAGGGAAAGAAACAGGCTGTTGACATATTCATTAGGTCCAATTACTCTGTCCAATCACAATCACTCTGCCATCTCACTCACTCACCAGAGAGAGAGAGCAATCAGTAGTATTTATGCCTTTGCAAATCACCATGTGAAAAGATTGATAATACTCAAAAGATAAATAAAAAACATATTTATTCCACTTACTGAATGACGACATGGTGCATTTGTAGGCATTTAATATCGTTAAATCTCATTCAAGCCTGGCAATGTACTGAGATGTAAATCAATCTGGCTAAAACTGGAATCACTAAATTATACAGTCTTATTGATGATTCAATAAAGATCGTTGGGCTCAGGGGTGTAATCATGACTTATGGCAATAACACAATGACACAGACATACTTCCCATAATAAGGTTATTGTAAACTAACAATCACAGGCAAAAAGAAGAGCATGCTATTTCTGGTAACATATCATCTGCCTAAGTGTGTGTGTGTGTGTGTGTGTGTGTGTGTGTGTGTGTGTGTGTGAGCACTTGAACGTTTCCCATCTACATGTGTGGGACTTGTAATTAGCTTTCTAGCTTGTTCTCTTACATTGGATGTGAAGGTAATTGGGGCTTTTGGACAGTCGCTCTCAATCTCTGTCAGTGTGTGTGTGTGTGTGTGTGTGTGTGTGAGTGTGTGTGTGTTGTAGTGTCTGTATTCTGGAGGATGGCCAACCCATTAGTGTGTGCTCAGCCCGCTCTAAAGCAGCTTGTGATTCATTAGTAATGAGTCCATTTGCAAACTAAATGAGTGTTTGAGTGGACGAACAGCAACGTGTGCGATGACTGTGTCCACTTACTCTACTCAGAGTTGATGTACTACGTTGTAGTAAAACACACATATACACACACACACACACACACACACATAATCAGACTGAACTGGTTTGCAAATGTAAAATATGTTTGCATGTCTGTGTGTTTGTTCATCGGCATAAGAAGCTCATGTGGAGTTAATAAAGTCAGTCAGATGTGTCATTAATTACAGTTTTACACCTGCTTGTCTCAGCTAATTACACATGCTGACACACACAAACACACACACACAAGTATACGCACGAACTCTCTCACAACACACGCACGCTATATAAGATTGTGCACACACAGTAACACATATTCTATCACACTCAGACTCATGCACAGAACTTCAAGGCAAGTTTTTGTGCACGGATGAGTCAAAAATACATTTTCATTTTCACTGTGAGGAAGGTGATATGGCACGGCTAAACATGGCACAGTTTGGGGATCTCTCTCCTTCCCAAACACATCTCTGCACACCTCCTTCTCCCTTTCTCACTCCTCCCTCCTGCTTTCAGTTTTCACTGTATATACATCAGTTGTCTGCTTCGCTCACAAACAAACTGTCTCCCGGTCTTTTAACTCTCTCTTAGTGTGTGTGTGTGTGTGTGTGTGTGTCTCCTCCCAGCCCATTTTATCAACAAAGGCCACAGCTGCTGCTGGTTTGCTGAATAAAAGATGACAGAGCCATAATATCAGGAGATTACCAGCTAATGAAACAATGATTTTGTCCAATTTAAATAGCGACATCAGTTGCATCACAAGGACTTTGCATGTCAACTGTGATACGATGATGTTTGCTACCAAATGAAATCAGTTTTCATCAGCGCAGAGACTCCCTGACTGTCTTTCCCCTCCTTTTGTTTGCTCCTTCCTAAGCTCTCGCTCCCCTCACACACTCCAGCTCTCTTGCCCTCCCTCTGTCTCTCAGACACACACTGACAAGCACACACAGAGCACGTACAGCATATGGCTATTTCTCTCCTCTTTGAAGGGTTGCTTTGAAGCTATGGCACCCGTATCGATTGGCGCTCAGATGAGCTTGCTTCGCCAGAGCCCTGCGATTATCTGTCGCTTTATTTCAAACAGAGTGCCAGAGAGGGGGCTTACACACCCATCACTCACTCACACTCTCACAGTCAGTTATGTGCTCATACATGAAGCACACACACGCATCCACGCACCAACAGGGATAATGAGATGAGCTTACACACTGAATCCTGATACTTAAGGCAAGCTGCACTTCAGAACTGACAAGTGAATGGTGAATGGTGAGGACATGATGAGAAAAAGAGATGATAAAGTCTGGCAAAGTGATGAAACTTAAGAGAAAATTTTCCTCTACAGCTCTACTCTGATTTTAAGAAATCAGTTCCTCCATAGGCATCATGAAAATCACTTTTTCAAAACGCACATTTGAAATAAGAATACAAAACTCATGTGCACAAAGTTGAGCTCAGGGTAAAGGTTGATCTGACAAATTTTAAACTTTTTTAAAACATAAAATGTAAACTGACACTAAACAAAGCACGGTCACTGTGGTCTGCCTTTTCAGAGCGGAGCAGGGAGTTTCTGCGTTATGCCCATAAGGAGTGAGACAAAGAGTGAGCCAGGGTGACATGAAATGTTAATGATCAGCCCAGAGCAGCAGAACTTCATAAAAGACTTGATTTAGAAACTACAGTGGCGTTCAAGAACAATGAACACTGTCCCATCACACACACTGTTCCAGACACACACACAGTCAACATACCACTGGTGCTTTGATTAAAACCTGGGGCTACGCTGCTGAGATGTTATTGAGATTTCTGAGTGTGTAACTCATGTGCTAAAGAGAATCACTGCTGGAAGCACAGTCAGACAACAGGAAACACGCAAAAGACACACAGAGGTGTTATAATTGCAGCATATTCGCATACCACTACCCCGTCTGTCAATCACATGGATTGGTTACAGATTAATGAGCAAGAATGAGTCTATTTAGCAGCTCAGGGTTAAAGAAGACATATGTCTGTGATACTTCGGAGGGATTTAAGGAGACCACACACACGACACAGCCGCACAAACACAGATTCAAATGTCTGTACACTATAGGTGGTCAGGTTCACTACATAGTGTTAACTGATGCAAAGAGACCTGATGTGAATGTTTGATTATTTACGATGCTGAGACAGGTTGAGAATGATCTGACATTTAGTCTGTTTGGGAGGAGGGACAAAACAACACAAACCGAAACACACATTGCTGAAGATACTGAACACACGGATACAAAGGCAAACACATTGTAATCACATTTCCTGAATTAGTTTAACAAAGTTTTATTGTCTAAATAAATATTTAAAAAATTGTAAAAAAAAAGAAGTAAATGATTAAATAAATAAAACAGTAACAAAGGGGGTTGCTGATGTTTTACGGTACATGTGTTAAATGGACAGTTTATGCAGTTTATTCCACTACTGTGTATAGCCCTGACAGATTAACAGATTGAGACTTGACTGATAAACAGATGCAGTGGACAAATTAAAATTACTGAGTTATTGATATGTACATGAGAAACCCAACCAGACTTTGTTGAGACATTTCGCTGTTAACCTCAAGCCCTGTAGTTTTATATTTTAATTCTGTTTTTATTGTTAATACCTTTTGGGCACCTCTTAACTTTTATTACTATTTTTATCTTGTATCGTAACCTTTGTTACTGTAACATTGAGAATTTCCCCGCTGTGGGACAAATAATGGTTTATTTTATCTTATCTTATCTTATTTTGTCAAACTGGTGGTGATGGCACAGGAAAGGTCAGGGCATCACCAAAGTCATTATCAGCTGAGGCAAAAATAAAAGGATCACCAAAGTCAGTAGGATCCATCCTCTGCTGAGACCTTTAATCCTTTTGTCCCCTAGTGGTTGTCTGACAATTGACAGTTCTGCCTGTTATTAAAACACCAGAATGCTGAGGCGAAGATATTATATATCTAAGATAGACAGAGATTATGATCATCAGGGTAATTTTCTTTGAGTTTCTCTGTCGCTTGATGGAGCAGCTTTTATTCATAGCTGTTTATAAACAGACATGCACAAGTGTGTATACTGTGTTTTAGGTGTGTCTCCGTGTAAGGATCATTTACAGCAGTGTCAAAAATAAGGAAGAGCCTGGTTACTCAACACATCTGCCACCTGTCTAGTCATTAAGAAGTCATGGTGTGTGCGTCCAAATGTGCGCGTGAGTGTGTCTGTGCATGCAAGAGCAAAGGTGGTCTAGAGAGGTTGAAAGAGAGATGTCTGGGTGAGGACTTTATTACCTGAGGTGGGAGGTTTATGTGTATAAGTGCACCTCTGAGAGCCAAACAGAAATGAAAATGTGTGTGTATGTGTGTCAGAGAGAGAGACTGCATATGCATGTGTGCATATATGTGTGTGTTCATGCACTCGTTAAGTCGGCATCCAAGCATTGCAATCAGCGGTAATCCTGACTCAGCATCAATAATGACCCCATTAGTCACAAACCCCTACTGGTGAACACACACACACACACACACACACACGTACAGCTATCTTTATGAGGACACTCACTGACATACACATTTTATCCTCCTAACCACAACAATTACAACCTAACCCATATTCTTCACCCTCACCTGAACATAGTCCTCAAACACACCTTTGAGAGAATGTCAGGAAGTGAGAACCAGCCTGAACGTCCTCACTGGGATCAGTCTCTAACTGGTTCTCATGCAAGTTCACTCAATGACCTGAGCTAATTGAACAGCTCACTCTTCATCACACCACAGCCAATGCAGATGCTGATCTAATCAAGTGTAAAATGTCTGTGTGTGAGTTCAGAACTGACCCTATAGCTGAAACTGGGACATTTTTGTTGTTGTTTAAGGTCATTGTTGGGAAAGTTTATATTCACTGTGAAACCAAACCAAGAGAAGATGTTAACAGAGAACATTAGGAGCAGTAATTTAAATTCAATTTGAACTTAAACATTTTAAAAAACATTCATGAATATAAATATTCTTTTAATTTATAGGACATAGAGTACTTCTCATTATGTATGCACAACTTTGTCCTTTGGTCTTTCAATAGATGTTTTAATTAAATTCTAAAGTTTTCACTTTTTTCATACAGTAAGAAAGATGTAGAAAAAAAAAGTTGAAAAAAAATGACATTCCTTCTTTTTATTACGTGTTATGACAGTACTGAAACACATGCACAGATGCACACACAATATTTCAGCCTGGGGTGTAAGTGACAAACAATAGAGGACATTTTGCTATCATCCCTTTTTCAAAGGACGCTGATGTGTGTGTGTGTGTGTGTGTGTGCATGCGTGTGTGTGTGTGTATTTAAATGTGTATGCAAATGTGTGAATACAAGAAACTATTCTATTATGGTGTTTTAGAAAAGAGAAATAACACAGGAAGTGCAAAAAACTTGAACAATGAATAACAAACTGGCTGCAGCAAACAATAAACATACCTACAAACACAAACATGCACACACCTACGCCTACAGTTAGATGTGAATAATAGGTCCAGTTAAAATCTACACTGCTGACAGTCTAAAAGCTAAAGTTCATAAGTCAAAGGTTAAGGTCCAGTCAGCATGAGTGGACCCCACTGAGACATCACCTCTGTTGGTGTGGATGTGAACAGACACACATAAAGAGACATTCATGCACATGCTAACCTTTCTGTCATGAAAGTGCAGCTTGTGTGTGTCTGTCACAAGGCTCACAGTAGGTTTGTATGTTATCCTCTTGTGTTTGTGTGTGTGTATTTTATATGTATGTGCGTGACCCTGTGCCCTACATCCTGACAGGAAAAGCCAGCAGGCTAAAAGAGGGAGCGCTGGACCCCGAGGTGCCAATCACAAATTCAAATTGACAGACAAGTTAGAGAGCGCTGCTCTCACATTCACCCACACACACTCCCTCTCAGGACTGCACTCTGTCACTCTCTCAGCCTGGCTGTCTTTGATTCTTGCTTCCTGTCTTTGTCTCCTCTGTCTCTGTGCTCTGCTGCGTTCCCCCCTCTCTGTTTGTCTGTCTCGCAGTCCATGTCTGTCCATACCTTATTTGCAGTTTGTCAATTTCTGCCCCTCGTCTCTCTGTTTCTGTCTCCCAGCCCCAGCATTTTCTCTGAAAGATTGGTGCCTTCAGTCCATTTATGTCTGCTCTCTCTCTCTCGATATACCTCCCTCCCTTGGTTTTCTAGCTTTCTCCACAGCACATAATGTGGCCATTCATGCATGTGCAAACAATCACTGTGTGTGTCAAATCTGTGTGTAATTGTATGTTTATGAGTCTAATTTTTGTCTGTCTTGGGAGAACAAATTTCAGATTTTTACGTTACAGATACGAAACAGATGTATGTTGTTTATCATAGCTGGGGCACAGTACAATGAAATTTTAAAAAGGAAGCACAACAAGGGTTAAATTAAGCCAAAGATGACAAGATACAAACACAATATAGTGTGTGTCAATAGAGGACCGAAATGTGTTCCTGTGTAAAAATATGTGCTGCATTCCTGTGATGGAGATGTCAGCTTTGGATTGGTCTTACTTTAGATAATATTGCATTTTTAAAGTCAAATATAAAATATTTTATTGCAAACACTTGATTAACACAGAAAAAGTTTAAATTGTAAGCAGAAATGCCAAAGTTTGAAGGTCAAATACAAACAGACTGAACGATCTTTTTATTACAAACAGAAAAAAGTATATCTTATCTAAAATAATAAATAGACTAGAGAAACTAGAGACATTATCTAATCTAAAAGAATTGTGTTTACAATCAATTGTAAGACGGGAGTGCTAAATTTAAAGCTCTGGGCTGGAAGGGCTATCACTCAAGAGAAAAGTGCTGAAGTCAGAGAAGCAGAAAAGTCCTCACATAAATTTGAGACCTGGATGTTCATTTCACATAGTTAACTCAAATAGGGATATAGCCTGTATTGATTCTCATAGTGAAAACAATGTACATCGTAAGCAGGAGCACTGTGAAGATGAGAGGAGTCGTGTTTTAACGACATGACGTGTCCAGACCGTGCCCATGCAGCAACCAGCATTTCTGTCACTAACAGTCTGACAGAGTGTGAACCTGACCGCCAGTCCTGGAGTGTAAAGGCCTGACAATAAATGCATCCTGGTTTGATCACACAGGAAAGACAAGTTGTACTATTGATGCAGACACTTAAATTAACTGTATGTTTCTTATACACTGTTAATTTGGTTCTGTGTTTAATGTAGTGTTTTGTTGTATACTCTATTAATCTGCAGCCCTATGCTCGCTATCAATGTGCTAATTTTACTCTTTACCTCACAAGCGTCTAGACAGAGGAGCCAATTATTGCTGATCTGATAATTTTCCAGAGTTGTAAAATCCTGCCTCAGAGGAGCATAAACTGCTGTAGAGCGTCTTGTCGTATGCTCAGGCTTCTACCTGGACCTCCTGGTTTTTATCTCATCCTCTCACTAGTACCTGTAGTCACACGCCCAAATCAATGCAGTCCCTTGTATTGTTTTGATGCAGGGCTATTTTTGAACTTGCAGTTGTATTTTATGTGCAGGTTCTTGACAACAACAATTAATACACACCTAAATCTGTAAATGAAACAGCTGAACAAGCCAGTGCAATGTGCTTCTTTGACTTACTGTGGCATTTGCATTTGACTACAATGGATATTATTGACTCTAGTGTGGCCACAGTTGAATATCTAACTACCCATCATATTTAGTTCTTATGGTAACGAGGTTGGACAACTGCCCTGGCAGCAAAATGTAACACGCTCAAAATTGCACAACAATGAAATAAAATCCATCCATCCATTTCTTAAACCCACTTATTCCTTAACCAGGGTCATGGGGATCTGCTGGAGCCTATCCCAGCTCTCTTTCAGATGAAAGGCAGGGGTACACCCTGGACAGGTCACCAGTCCATCACAGGGCCACATATAGACACTGAAAGACAAACAACCACACACACTATGGAGCAATTTAGAGTCACCAATCAACATAACATGCATGTTTTCGGACTGTGGGAGGAAACCGAAGAACCCAGAGTAAACCCATACAAGCACTGGGAGAACATGCAAACACCACACAGAAAGGCTGGGTTGTGAACTCACAACATTCTTGCTGTGAGGCAACAGTGCTAACCACTCAGCCACCATGCTGACAATGGTAAAATGTTACATTATTTCATGTTCATGTTAATACTCTCTAGAAAACCAAACTTTGACTTTATATATTATAGTCTAATCTTGGTTAGTGAGGCTAAGGTTAATTATCTTTACCTCAGCACATATTAACCCACTTCCTATGTAGTTTTAAAAGGCTCATTCTAGATTCAAGATTAAGAAAATGCAATTGTTGGTACGCTAATGACAACATATTTATGAAAACTATATTCCATTTGTGCTAATAGATCCCTCATTTAATAGTTTTTCCCCAAAATCCTGTTTTGTCAGATCATTCTTTAATAATTTTTGAATTTAAGATGAAGGATCATGCAGCGTTTGGAAGAAAATTCCACTACAGCAGATGTTTATCTGACTACGCTGTTAATAAATTTAAGAAAATGATTCCATCTTTATTTACATCTATGCCAAGTGGAGGGCAGCTGCCTCAATCCCACTCCCTACCAAATTGATCATATTGTTGACAGCGCTGTAACCCCACTGCGCGAAACGCTTGATACTGTGGCCCCTCTGAAAAAGAAGTTAGTGAATCAGAGGAGATTAGCTCCATGGTATAATTTACATATTCGTACCCTAAAGCAGGCATCACGAAGGCTGGAAAGGGCTGCGTTCCACAAATTTAGAGGAAATTTTTCTAGCCTGGAAAAACAGTCTATTAACATATAAAAAAGCCCTCCATAAAGCCAGAACTGCATACTATTCATCACTAAGAGGAAAATAAGAACAATCCCAGGTTTCTTTTCACCACTGTAGCCAGGCTGACAAAAAGTCACAGCTCAGTTGAGCCCAGTGTTCCCTTAGCTCTCAGCAGTGATAATTTATGAGTTTCTTTACAAATAAAATCACAACTATTAGAGATAAAATCCAGCAGATGCTTCCTATACATGCAATAAATGAATCTTCTACTACAGTAGCTCTTGAATCATCTGTAAGACCTCAGTTATGTTTAGACTGCTTCTCTCCCATAGATCTCTCTGAATTTACATCAGTAGTTGCTTCATCGAAATCATCGTGTTTCTTAGACCCCATCCTGACTAGACTGCTTAAAGACACCCTGCCATTAATTAACTCATCTTTATTAGACTTGGTAAATTTATCTCTAGTATCAGGCTACATACCACAGGCCTTTAAGACTGCAGTAATCAAACCTTTACTCAAAAAGCCTAGTCTTGATCCAGGAGTCTTGGCTAATTATAGACCAATATCCAACCTGCCATTTATTTCTAAAATCCTCGAAAAAGCTGCTGCTAAGCAGCTATCAGACCACTTACACAGGAATGAACTATTTGAAGATTTTCAATCAGGATTTAGAGCACATCATAGTACAGAAACAGCACTGTTGAAAGTTACCAACGATCTTCTCTTAGCCTCAGATAATGGACTTGTATCAATACTTGTCCTCCTAGACCTTAGTGCAGCATTCGACACCATTAACCACAACATCTTATTACAGAGACTGGAGCATGTGATTGGTATCAGAGGAACAGGGTTAAAGTGGTTCCAATCCTATTTATCGGACAGATTCCAGTTTGTTCATGTCCATGATGAACCTTCCACACGAACAAAAGTTAGTTATGGAGTTCCACAAGGTTCTGTGCTAGGACCGATTCTGTTCACCCTGTACATGCTTGCTTTAGGATATGTCATTAGGAAGCACTCTATTAATTACCTGTTAACACAAACCAGTTAACCAGACTTCAAGCCTGTCTAACTGACATTAAAGACCTGGATGACCAGTAAATTTCTACTTTTAAATTCAGAGAAAACAGAATTTACTGTATTTGGGCCTAAAAATCTCAGAAATAACTTTTCTAAAATTATAGCTACTTTAGATGGCATAGCCCTGGCCTCCAGCACTACTGTGAAAAACCTTGGGAGTTATTTTTGACCAGTACATGTCCTTTAACTCACACATAAAACAAATCTCTAGAACTGCATTCTTACCCAGTATCTCCATAAAAACCCTCCAGTTAATTCAGAATGCCACAGCCAGAGTCCTGACAGGAACTACCAAGAGAGATCATATTTCTCCTATATTAGCTTCTCTTCATTGGCTCCCTGTAAAATCCAGAATAGAATTTAAAATCTTTCTCCTCACATACAAATCCCTTCATGATCCAGCTCCTTCATACCTTAAAGACCTTATAGTACCATATTATCCCAATAGACCACTTTTCTCAGAGTGCAGGTCTACTTGTGGTTCCCAGAGTTTCCAAAAGCAGAATGGAAGGCAGAGCCTTTAGCTATCAAGCTCCTCTCCTGTGGAACCATCTCCCAGCCTGGGTTCAGGAGGCAGACACTCTCTGTACTTTTAAGGCTAGACTTACAACCTTCCTCTAAAGTGCAAGGGAAGTACTGGAGAAAGTGACATTTCGATGATTCGGTTAACTCTGAGGTTACACTAATCAAATGGGCCAAACCCCTCACAATTCAGCACCACCCATTGTTGCTGATTATAGTATGGTGAGTAATAATGTTAGCCCAACAGAAATAAGTGCATGGTCCTCATTGATATGGAAAGAGTAATGTGATTGCATGTGTGAATATGTGTTTTGCTTTGCACTAAGGCAGTCAGCCTGGTCCTTGAAAATGTACAGTGGGTACGGAAAGTATTCAGACCCCTTAAAATTTTTCACTCTTTGTGTCATTGCAGCCATTTGCCAAAATCAAAAAAGTTCATTTTATTTCTCATTAATGTACACTCAGCACCCCATCTTGACAGAAAAAGACAAAAATGTTTTTGCAAATTTATTAAAAAAGAAAAACTGAAATATCACATGGTCATAAGTATTCAGACCCTGTGCTCAGTATTGAGTAGAAGCACCCTTTTGAGCTAGTACAGCCATGAGTCTTCTTGGGAATGATGCAACAAGTTTTTCACACCTGGATTTGGGGATCCTCTGCCATTCTTCCTTGCAGATCCTCTCCAGTTCTGTCAGGTTGGATGGTGAACATTGGTGGACAGCCATTTTCAGGTCTCTCCAGAGATGCTCAATTGGGTTTAGGTCAGGGCTCTGGCTGGGCCAGTCAAGAACGGTCACAGAGTTGTTCCGAAGCCACTCCTTTGTTATTTTAGCTGTGTGCTTAGGGTCATTGTCCTGTTGAAAGGTGAACCTTCGGCCCAGTCTGAGGTCCTGAGCACTCTGGAAGAGGTTTTCTTCCAGGATATCTCTGTACTTGGCCGCATTCATGTTTCCTTCAATTGCAACCAGTCGACCTGTCCCTGCAGCTGAAAAACACCCCCACAACATGATGCTCCCACCACCATGTTTCACTGTAGGGATTGTATTGGGCAGGTGATGAGCAGTGCCTGGTTTTCTCTACACATACCGCTTAGAATTAACGCCAAAAAGTTCAATCTTGGTCTCATCAGACCAGAGAATTTTATTTCTCATAGTCTGGGAGTCCTTCATGTGTTTTTTGGCAAACTCTATGCAGGTTTTCATGTGTCTTGCACTGAGGAGAGGCTTCCGTCGGGCCACTCTGCCATAAAGCCCTGACTGGTGGAGGGCTGCAGTGATAGTTGACTTTGTGGAACTTTCTCCCATCTCCCTACTGCATCTCTGAAGCTCAGCCACAGTGATCTTTGGGTTCTTCTTTACCACTCTCACCAAGACTCTTCTCCCACGATTGCTCAGTTTGGCTGGACGGCCAGGTCTAGGAAGAGTTCTGGTCGTCCCAAACTTTTCCATTTGAGGATTATGGAGGCCACTGTGCTCTTAGGAACCTTGAGTGCTGCAGAAATTCTTTTGTAACCTTGGCCAGATCTGTGCCTTGCCACAATTCTGTCTCTGAGCTCCTTGGGCAGTTCCTTCGACCTCATGATTCTGACTTGCTCTGACATGCACTGTGAACTGTAAGGTCTTATATAGACAGGTGTGTGCCTTTCCTAATCAAGTCCAATCAGTTTAATTAAACACAGCTGGACTCCAATGAAGGAGCAGAACCATCTCAAGGAGGATCAGAAGAAATGGACAGCATGTGAGTTAAATATGAGTGTCACTGCAAAGGGTCTGAATACTTATGACCATGTGATATTTCAGTTTTTCTTTTTTAATAAATTTGCAAAAATTTCTACATTTCAGTTTTTTTCTGTCAAGATGGGGTGCTGAGTGTACATTAATGAGAAATAAAATGAACTTTTTTGATTTTGGCAAATGGCTGCAATGAAAAATTTAAAGGGGTCTGAATACTTTCCGTACCCACTGTATATGGTGTGTTTCCTCTTTAGGCCCATTAAAGTGTGTAAACGGTGTGGATGGTTAAATGCACTCGCAGTGACCCTTCAGCCACATTTTTAACCCCTAACAAGGCCCACAGCCCTTAGCCAATGACGGAGTAGGTTTAAAATAAGAATCACAGATCACAAAGTCTCTGCATTTACCGAGAAACACAAATTGGTTTTACTCAGAGTGAGCAACCGTCTTACCTGGAACTGACAGTGTGAATTCAATTTGTTTGTCAATAAGTGTCTGAACTTGTGGGTCTGTGTGTTTGTGTTGATGTTTAGGTGTGAAACAGAGAAATGGAGGGAAAGTATCAGATAAGGGAGGTTCAGTCATATCTGAACACACAGCCACTCTGTCAAACTATATTCAGTCTGTGTAGCCTCACTTTCTATTCTATACTTATTCTACACATTTTTCTGATTCAGTCTCATCCCTACATAATCTTCTCTTCTTCATTGCTTTCTTTGCCCTCATTCTCTGATTCCCGTTCCCTCTCCTCTCTCCCTTCTTCATTTCCCGGTGTATGGCTATATTTTCCATCTGTTTCTCCCTCTCCCTCCCCTTCATCGCTTTCTTTTCGTCTCAACACCTGACAGAGACAGGATCCAGCAGTAAATCTCCTAAAGCACAGTCATCCACCATCGTTGACACCACAAAGCGGGCGAGAGAGAGAGAATCATGAAAGAGACAGGAAAAGGAGACATGGAGTGTTATTTTGTTAAAGAGGAGAATAAAAAATAACTAAAAGACAAAAAGACACAAACTGACCCGTGACTCTGATGGAGATACTAAAAGAGTGATGGAAGGGAAGAGAGAGAGGGAAGGAGATAAAGACACAAAATTTCACATAACTCACACACACTGTATGGCAGTCCATCCATGCACACATAACAGTGACAGCAAGATTAAGTTTCCCTCTGGACCAGAAGACATCCTTTGTGCCCTGGCAGAGCAGGACATGTTGGGTGGGCTACGCTCTTTGTGCAGAAACCTATGGACCACTCAGCATTCAACACCTCACTTTGTGCGTGTCAACGTGTTCAGATACTGTATGTGTGACTGTAATGACGCTATCTTTCATATCTGTGTTTTCAAATTGTGTCTACGATAGCGCGCCCTGGTGCACAAATTGACACTTGAATTAATTTGCTTGTATCTGTATTCTGTGTTTCCGTGTGTGGGTGTGTGTTTGTGTGTTTGTGACAACGGGCTGGGCAGAGTGTCCATAGCTGGTGGTTTATGGCTGCTGAGGTCTGATTACATTGGTGCGACTGGAGGGGCAAGCAGACTGGTGGTTCTATCTGTCTTCTGCGTGGCTGACTGAACAGACACAGAGCGAATGGAGATGGCTTAGCCAGAGACACTTGGCCTGCCTCCCAGATATTTCACAGGGATACTGCCACATAATAGATTCACACAAGAAAATACACCCGATTCACATTTGATTTGCAAGTTCCATGTCTGTCATTGAATTTGATTATTTAAGTTGAAAGTGTTGATCCCTGGTAGTTGTGAAATAAAGGATGTGCTTTTTACAGCTACTGTATATATTTAGGTAAATGTAAATCAATATATTTCCTCCAAATCAAGTATCAAGGGAGAGTATATATATCTATGAAGCTATCTATCTTACCTATGTAATAATTCAATGTTCTGGACTTACCTGACAGCATTGCCAGAAGTTGATAACTCTTGATTTTTGCTGCTAATCTCGAAGAACATGATCTGAGCATATTTCTTGCTATATTACATTTCAAAAGTCAGTTGTATGGGAGAGTATGCAAAATGAAACTTCCAGTGAAAGACAGTGGTTACCTTTTCTGTTCTAGATAGAGAAGCCTTTAAATTTGCATCTATGTCTGTTCACCACTTTCTTTTGCCAGCACCTAATTATCTAATTATCATTCAGAATTGCTCTACGTATATATACCTTTCCAATTTTTCAGGGCCTACTGTGAAGGATATTTGATTTTTATAATTCTAGCTAATGTTGGTTTATTATATCACATTTTTCTCCACCATCACTTAAGCGGTTTGTAACAATGTGAAAAGCTTTCTCAAGGCCAAATACAGCCCAGTGGAGGGTTCTATTGTGTTTAATTTTGGTTCCCAAGGTTTGGCCCAAATGCTTTTTCCTTACTTAGCCTGTATGTGGATGGTACTGAACTGATTTAAACTATGGTTTAGACTATGGATGACACCGTAACCATGACGACCACAGTCCAGTATGTCTAGGTCTACTGTCAGAGGGGGATGCTATTTCAAGAGACGTTCCTATGGGTCATATCACAGATTAGGAACAAACCACCTATATTGATGTTTATGTTTTAAGACTTATTGGTTAAACTGGCATGATCTCTAAAAAATATGATTTCTGGCTGGTTCTCCTTTATCCTAATTAACTCAGCTCTTTTCTCCAAGATGCATAGAATAAGATTTTAAGGCGCTCTTGCTTATCGATAATTTATATTTTACACAAAAGGCAGAAGCAGAATGCTTTATCATGTGACTGTAAGTGTGCACTAGGAAGCCCTCAGAGAGCGAAGCGACAGAGAGAAAGGGTAGAGGTAGTTGGGGATTGGGGTGGAGTGGCAGAGAACAGTATGCTGGATGTTGTTAACACTTATTGAGGAGCAGCTACTTATAAGCCCTGTGTGCCCTGGGAATTTGAAAAAGTGAGAGGGGACAGGAGAAAAAACAGGGCTGGTAGATGCAGGTGTGTGAAATGTGAAAGATGGAAAAGATGGAAAAATAAATAGACATGAAACCCAGAATGGTTTAGAGGGTGGGGGTGAAAGATGGAAAAGAGAGCGCAAGAGACACAGAGCTGGAAAAATGGTCATTGATTTATAGGTGTGGTGGGTAGACCAGCACTGTGAGTACAGCACAGGTTTACTCCCAAGTAGGTGTCATGTATGGAATTAGAGAGAACAATGTCACCTAAAGCAGTGAGAGAGAGGCTCACATGCCTGACGCTGTTTCCGTTTATTCCCAGATGAGAGCGAGAGAGAAAGAATCACCTTCATCCAGTCACTGTAGGGTCTGTTTGTTTTTGAGATCAATTGCAGCAGAGAGGAAGAAGCAAAAATGACAGAAGTAGCAAAGGGAAAATAAGTAGAAGATAAAGAGGAAAGAAACTTCTGTGTTAATGTGTGACTGCATGTGTGCACATGGGTGTGTGCATGTGTGTATATACAACCTGCCGCACTGCATTTTATCCGAATCCTAAATGTGGATGAAAACCAAGGCTTTAGGTTTTTAATCAGCCCCATCTGAGCGCTGTATGGGGACTCTGAGAAGCTTTCATGTAGTGTTTCTCTTTCTCTCATGCACACACACACACATGCACACACTCAGACACACACACGCACACACACACACACACACACACATTGTGTTATGTGTTATGTATGTGTGTGTGTGTGTGTGAAAGCATCCCCTCATGCCTTCTGTTCTAAATTTACACCTAACATGAGAACAGGAGAAAGGGGGAGAAGGCGAAGAGGAGGAAGACAAGGTAACGGAGTGAAGAAGGAGAGTATAGGTGGAGGGCAGTGAGGAGGAAGTGTGGAGACAGTGGGTGGAGGAAAAGGAGAAGAGTGCATAAGAAACAAGCACAGGGGAGGCGAAAGAAGTGTAGACAGAAATGAAGAGGTGTCAAATCTAAAAGAGGAACAAAGCAGAGGAAAGGAGGGGAGAGGAGAGGAGAGAAGCCAAATTTGATTTAGACAGTGGGCAAGAGAGATGGAGGGCGGGAAGGGTGGAGAGAGTTAGACAGACAGGGAAAGAGGGAGGAAGACAGAAGGATGGCGGTATATTAGTCAAGGTGTCCAGTCTATGTATTGCCTGCTGTGCAATACCACCCCTCTGATTTACTGTGCCGAGTGACTGATGAGAGGGAGGAAGAGAAGGAGGGATGCAGAGATGCAGGGATGAGTGAGGAGGGAGGAGGGAGGTCTCGCAACGAGCGTTTAGGCCAAATTAACGGCACCTCATAAATTAGACTAACAGCCAAACCGGAGGGGACGGAGGGAGGGACTGTGGCTGAGTGTGTATCTGTGTACACAAGTAAGTATGTGTTTGTGCATGTATGTGAATGATGACATGTCAAGAGGGAACAATTTGAAACCATGCAAACAGATTACTCTCTGATAAAGTAGTGATATTCAGCCGCCCACTCATACAAACACAATCTTCCTTTGATTACCACATGTGCTGAAATGTTTTCTCCTGCATGATACGATCATAAACTGCAACAGCAGGTAGACTGTCCACACTGAGGATGCTGAATTTAAGTTGCCCATCTTTTCACTCGAGATATTCTCACTTTTACATCCTTGCATAAAGGCATAATTAATGTAAGATTTATGTTTGCACACAACATTTAGATACAGCTTTATAAAACCCTTAGAAGTACACAGTGTTCATATGAAATTAATTTGCAGTAGCAAATACATTTGTTGGGAAAAACAATGCTCCTGGGTTATTTTTCTATCAACACAATACAGAACTTCAACTGTTCAGTGCCAATGCAAAAGTGTTTATACTGACAATATTAGTAAAATATTTGCTGTCATTTTCATTCATTTATTTACCAACTGGTCAAGGTTAGGGAAAGGCTGTGTTGTGTTAAGTGTTGAAAAAGTTAACAGGGACTTAAAGACTTTGGTGGGAGACAGGAAACACTGGCAACACCATGATCTTTCTACTGACCAAGTGGGCAGCATAATGACATCACAAAATCTGCTGTAAAAATCTTCATTTTACCCATGACTTATTAGAAGTTTTACTCCCGTTAAGGATAATGCTAAAATAGATAAACTCAGCTTCTCACCTTATTGCTTCATATATGTTCTCTGTTCCCTGGTATGTATGTATGACATAAATCCTCCTTTGTAAACATTATTTATTTTACTTTCTTTACATTAAAAACATGTTAACTGTCAGAAGTGCAGGCAATTGCCAATCACTGTGATTAAAGCAGTGATTGACTGAGTGAGAAACTAATACAAACACACACAGTAACCCACCCACACACCAATCCTGGCAGTGTAGAGTTGATGCTCAGAGTGATTAAAGTGGCGTGCTTCTGAGTGTCACCTGGGTGCAGCTGTATCTTAAATCAGGACAGTGGGGCTCAGATTGGGTATTGACTGACTTGCAGAAGTCTCCATCCATCAAGCTGAGAAACGATAGCACAGAGGCTGCCACTGATGCTGCTCACTGGCTAGATGAGGTGACGTAAGGTTATGGCTCAAGCCATTATTTATACTGCATGGTAAGCAGGCAGAGAGGCCATCTCACAGGCATATGTGGAGTGACAGGCAATCCATCTGCATCAAACACAGGCTGACAGACACATATGCTCAGATGTTCAGGACTTATAGTAAGAGATAAGACTTCCTTTTTTGTCTCTGTCCTGTTGTCTCACACTCACATACACGCGCACAGACAAGTGCACATACCCACAGACGTACCACTCTGCCTGAGCAGCATCTTTTGACTGTGTGCCTAATGATAATAAATGAGCCATCATGGGTGGGGAGGGAGGCACTAAGTCATCCCCTTCATCGACAAGAGGAAGACTGGGAGGCCCAAGGTCACCCCACTGTCAGCATCACTCTCCCTAACGACTCCTCTCGCTCACTCACATGCACATATGCATGAATGCATGTGTACACACAGCCCAAACGGCACAAAGTGCACCATGTCATGTTCACACTCACACGTGGACTGTGCACAAATCCATACTCACAGAGACGCACGCACCAGAGACCACCCGTAGAAGCCCGTAGAAGCCTGCTACAGGATACTCCACTGTTTTTCTTCTTGATAATTTATTTGTTTCTTTACTGTTTAGATGTGAGATCATTTCATGCTTTCAATCTTAACTCCACTCGTCTTAGCAATTGTTTTCACAAAGAAGGTTGTGTTGAGGCTGAATGATCTATTATTATTAAATAACCTATTGTTTTTTTTTAAGATGTTCAGATAAATCCTAATTATCTCAGATCATTTCCTTTGAAAAGTTTTTAGAGGCCTGAAAATTTAAATTGTGAAATAATTTACACTAAAAATGTAAAGCCTAGATATAGTCAGAAAAAGTCAAACAGAAACTCTAAACCTTTTTTCCTGTTTTGTTAATCTTCTGACTCTTTGGGTTGTGTCAGTCATTGCTGTAATTTCTTAGATCATATTCAAGGGAAAACTTGCTAAAACAACTAATTGGAATTGGATTTGATTTGTTGTTGTTACATTTTAAATGTGACTTTAATACTTGTATCCTCACCCTGCACAGTGCACAGAATATAACTAGCCAGACCTTTGCAGATCAGATCAGCTAAGGAAGACAAGCATTGCACAACAGAAATATGTTTTTAAAATGTCTCTGACCCTCCTCATTTCTTTCCCTCTCCCTAATGAGCTGTCATGCACTGTCATCTCTCAGAGGCACAGATCAGAATTCAAATCCAAGGAAGATTCAAGTAAATTCCTCAAGAGACACAAACCAAAGAAGTACAGACATGCACATGTTATTAATGCTGTTCTAAAAATGTAAGTTTGTGGTAGAGGCATCAGAAGACTGGTTGGAGAAATGAACAGGAAGGTAGCACTTTTACTTTTAACTCTGGGAATTCTTCTCACACATACAGTGGGTACGGAAAGTATTCAGACCCCTTAAAATTTTTCACTCTTTGTGTCATTACTGCCATTTGCCAAAATCAAAAAAGTTCATTTTATTTCTCATTAATGTACACTCAGCACCCCATCTTGACAGAAAAAAACAGAAATGCAGAAATTTTTGCAAATTTATTAAAAAAGAAAAACTGAAATATCACATGGTCATAAGTATTCAGACCCTGTGCTCAGTATTGAGTAGAAGCACCCTTTTGAGCTAGTACAGCCATGAGTCTTCTTGGGAATGATGCAACAAGTTTTTCACACCTGGATTTGGGGATCCTCTGCCATTCTTCCTTGCAGATCCTCTCCAGTTCTGTCAGGTTGGATGGTGAACGTTGGTGGACAGCCATTTTCAGGTCTCTCCAGAGATGCACAATTGGGTTTAGGTCAGGGCTCTGGCTGGGCCAGTCAAGAACGGTCACAGAGTTGTTCCGAAGCCACTCCTTTGTTATTTTAGCTGTGTGCTTAGGGTCATTGTCCTGTTGAAAGGTGAACCTTCGGCCCAGTCTGAGGTCCTGAGCACTCTGGAAGAGGTTTTCTTCCAGGATATCTCTGTACTTGGCTGCATTCATCTTTCCTTCAATTGCAACCAGTCGTCCTGTCCCTGCAGCTGAAAAACACCCCCACAACATGATGCTCCCACCACCATGTTTCACTGTAGGGATTGTATTGGACAGGTGATGAGCAGTGCCTGGTTTTCTCTACACATACCACTTAGAATTAACGCCAAAAGGTTAAATCTTGGCCTCATCAGACCAGAGAATCTTATTTCTCATAGTCTGGGAGTCCTTCATGTGTCTTTTGGCAAACTCTATGTGGGCTTTCATGTGTCTTGCACTGAGGAGAGGCTTCCGTCGGGCCACTCTGCCATAAAGCCCCGACTGGTGGAGGGCTGCAGTGATAGTTGACTTTGTGGAACTTTCTCCCATCTCCCTACTGCATCTCTGGAGCTCAGCCACAGTGATCTTTGGGTTCTTCTTTACCTCTCTCACCAAGGCTCTTCTCCCACGATTGCTCAGTTTGGCTGGACGGCCAGGTCTAGGATGGGTTCTGGTCTTCCCAAACTTTTTCCATTTGAGGATTATGGATGCCACTGAGCTCTTAGGAACCTTGAGTGCTGCAGAAATTCTTTTGTAACCTTGGCCAGATCTGTGCCTTGCCACAATTCTGTCTCTGAGCTCCTTGGGCGGTTCCTTCAACCTCATGATTCTCATTTGCTCTGACATGCACTGTGAGCTGTAAGGTCTTATATAGACAGGGGTGTGCCTTTCCTAATCAAGTCCAATCAGTTTAATTAAACACAGCTGGACTCCAATGAAGGAGCAGAACCATCTCA
Organism: Mastacembelus armatus; assembly: GCF_900324485.2. Lineage (NCBI taxonomy): Eukaryota > Metazoa > Chordata > Actinopteri > Synbranchiformes > Mastacembelidae > Mastacembelus > Mastacembelus armatus. The sequence continues at coordinate 25,656,776 of NC_046633.1, forward strand.
AAGAGGATCAGAAGAAATGGACAGCATGTGAGTTAAATATGAGTGTTACTGCAAAGGGTCTGAATACTTATGACCATGTGATATTTCAGTTTTTCTTTTTAATAAATTTGCAAAAATTTCTACATTTCAGTTTTTTTCTGTCAAGATGGGGTGCTGAGTGTACATTAATGAGAAATAAAATGAACTTTTTTGATTTTGGCAAATGGCACCAATGACACAAAGAGTGAAAAATTTAAAGGGGTCTGAATACTTTCCGTACCCACTGTACATACAGATCACACATGCACACATACATGATTGGACACACACACACACACACACACACACACACACACACACACACACAGGTTGCAAGTTTAGACTGGAGCTGGAGAAAGCTAATTTGCACCACATTGAAATGCATCTCAATTAAAGAGAAACACATCGAGGTGCCAGGGGAGGAGAGAAGAGAGATGTGAGAGAACAGGAGGGAGGAAGGGGTGTGAAACAGATAGTGTGTGAGAGTATGAGAGTAATGGCGGGGGGGTGGCGGTGGTGAGCTCAACTCTATTTGGCAAAGGAAGAAGGGAGGAAGAGAGAAAGACAGAGGGAGAGAGAGTGTTTTCATCTCCCTTTCTTGGAAAAACATCTCATTTTGGGATGAACAAGATTTAGAAAGGGTGTTAGGAGTTTGAGGCACAGCTAAAATACTAACTAACTTCAACCTCGTTATCACCAGCTCTTTGGTTTGGTGCCCGCACACCAGGGCTGTCCCTGCTAAAACTGTCTGTGTGTCACTATGTGTGTGTGTGCTTGTATTTTTAAGCCCAAGGCCATGCACGGTGTTACATAATGGGAGGAAACATGTGAGACACAATAAGGTTTTACCTAAATGTGTAGGCAAGTATGGCTGCATGCCTTTTGGTATTTCTGAGAATGTGTGGAATTGTTTGTTTGTCATATTTATCCATGTTAAAAATTAGATAATGTGCGTAATTAAATTTGAATGCGTATGTGCCTGTTATGTGTGATTTAGTAACTGTGTCTGAGAGAGCAAACAACAACCGGAGGAAAGAAAACACACACACACACACACAATCTGTTGCATGAAAAAATAAGGATTGGCTTTGTATGCCGCTATTTTGCATGGACTGTCATGTTCTTAAGACTGTGACGATGCTGCCAGCCCACCATCTTAACAACAACACTAAATACAAGTAGATTCATTCTTTTATGCTGTCAAAAGATACTCAACTTGTCTACTTCTTGAAAGAGCACTTTAACCTGGTGTTTGCTTCTGCTCCAATATAAGTCATAAGCTCTTAGAGTGTGGAGCATTCTGGGAAACCAAGTCCTTTTTGATCTTATTCCAGTCGATGCTGTAGTGGCCTACTGCTGACTGTAGCTGTGTAACACCATTATCACTATGACGTAATTCACCAGGCCGTCTACTTTATTTCACAATCTACAACAATAATCCGATCAGTGTTATCACTATCATTAAAAAGAGCCAGAACAGCACTGTCATCATCATCATCATCATCATCATCTTCATCTTCATCATCATCTTCATCCTGTCTGTCATGAGCGACACCGTGTCAGGATATCATCTGAGAATACATCATCTCATTTTCACCTGACAAGAAACAGATGGGGGTCTCCAAAGATAAATGATTGGTTTGTTGCATGATTGCCTAGCCATGTCTACAACGAGGGTCTAGGGACTGAGACTGATCTGAACAGAGTACAGGGGACCAGGGAAATGAATCTGCTTTACATTATTACTGTTACCTTAAACGTAGCAAGAAACATAAAATAAATTCTGATTATTAAATATCTAGAACCCGTTTGGATAATTTTTTTCTGCATTTTTACCTTAGCTTTTAGACCACTGCAAAAACTGCAGCTTTACAGTCTGGTGGACCCTCAACTTCGTCCAGTAATTTCCTCTCACCTGCGTTAAAGCATCTTTTGTTCTCCTGTTTTAGGGACTAAAAGCTAAAATAGGCAGGGGCCTTCTTTCACGCAAACCTCATGCTGGCGACATGTCAAAGCCAGAAGAACTTGCTGTGTATCAGTGAAGGCCCTGACAGCTAAATATATAACTATGTCAGACAACAGAAAAACTGCTTACATGGGTTTTCCTTCTCCAATACTTCGAGTTAGCATAATGTCTCCCTCTCCCTCTGTCCCTCTTTTCTTTCTGCTCACTTATTCACTTATTAAAGCCAGCACACACGCACACACACACACACACACATACAGACACACCAAAAAACAAGCCCACACTGTCCATGTGCATCAAAGCACAAACTGCTCAACCGCCACAGGAACTTTGTCATGTGCTGTGTGTCTTCATGTTCCTCGGTCTGCCCTCTCCTGTGCACGGCTGACAGATCGAGATGTCATTACATTAAGTAGAGATTCTCTATTAGTGCAAATGGTGGCACACAACCAGATAATCGGCTGTGGACAGCAAGTGTGGCTATGTGGGAGGTGAGATGCTAACGGATGGTGTGTGGGAGAGTAATGTTTTATGTTGGAGGAAGTGTGATATCTCCATTATAGACAGGCTTAATTGATAAACAGGACAATAAAAACAGCAAATGGCCTCATAGATTTTTGCCTACAGCACAGCCAGCAGTATTGATGTCACTATGTATATAATGGGGTGTAATGGCACTGACAATAATAGCATATTATGTTTAGAAGAATATCAGACAATGTCATCACGGTAGAGAAATAAAAGCCGAACAAAACCCCTCTCATAAAAAAAGGGGAGTAGTGCTTCCCTGAGGGATCCCTCAAATGTTTTTCTTTTCACACTCCTCACACATCACACCTCTCACCTGCCCACCCCCCACCTCCCCCGGTGATGGCAGCCCTAATCCTGACTGAAAACCTCCACAAATTACCACGTTCATTCTCCTGCACAATAAACGAGAACTTCGCTGCCGACACAGGCAGCGCTGCGCGATCATGTTTTGTTTGCAGCTTCAGGCATCAGAAAACAATTCGTGAAACGCTTCTTTGAGTTGTTCCTTTATAGAAAGAACGTAAAAGTAACCAGGTCGTATCAAATTAGCGATAACCAAACCAGGAGGAGGACTTTAAATGTCTGCCGGTGCAAAACGCAAAAACCAGCAACTGCCAGCGATTGTGGTCAAAGTGTACTCACCAGAAGATCCGAATCAGGGCTCGATGTACGGAGAATCCCGAGGAGTTTCCCGTCTTCTTCAGCTCAAGTTGAAGACAGCGGCCAGACGCGCTCCCACAGTCCCGACTGAGCTGCAAGAGAGAAACGGGCACATTGAGAAAAGCTCATGAGCCTACAGGCGCTCACATCCCGGGCGGCAATCGAGTCCCATCACATCCCCGTCACCACCACCCGTCCCACCAACCGGCACACCCAGAAAAGTAATTGAATCATTACACACGTTCAGGTCAGTAATCCGGTGGAAGACTACCAGAGTGAAAACACCGGGAAAGGACCGGACAACGTAGCAGCTGATTTGACTTGAAACGGATGCTGAGGATGCGCACAGAGATAAACTGGGTGGGGGGGGGGGGGTGGCGGGGGGGAGGGGGTGGACAGAATCTAAAAAGCCTCCACTGAAACGTTATTGAAGTAAAAAAAAAAAAAAAAAGGATTTAGTTTATTGAAGCTGAGGAGGAAACGAAGCACCTCACTGTCTGAAAATATAGTCGGTAAATGATTTCCAAGCCCACGAACACACAAAAATGCATCGGTGTTTGGAGTGAAATTCTACAACGGGCTACTGGCATCGCCCTGAACCTGCAGCCACAAGCAGCAAACTGGGGTCCCAGAGTCTGCTGCTCCTGTACCAACTCCTTCCTCTGCCCATCGCTAAATACAGCAAATTAGAATTTATAAAACAGTGAGACCAAGGGTGAAAATTTTATCTTCACCTTTTTGTTCTTCAAGGTGCTTGGTCTCCTCAAAGATGTGTCCCAGAGGTGACCTGGGATATTTTTGATCTTCTCTTCCTCAGCCAGAACTACCTCAGGTGGTGGAAGCTTCTCTTGGGACTTGCAGCTCCTGAACTGTTTATCATCCACATTCATGTGGTGGATCCATGTTGCCTTGCCACCGAGAGTGATTTTTTTCCTTGTCAGAAAAACAATGCAATAATAAATCAAGACTGCAATATCAAATGCACTAATGAACAATGAAAATCTTAACCCATGTCACAGGCCCTCATTTTGTAGTTCGCCACCATTTTTAGACAAAACAACTGCAAACGTCTTTTTAATGCTTTGCTGGCATGGAAAAAGAACAAATGTGCAATTTCACACAATAAATATCAAATATGTAATGAGAGCATCTTTGGTTTAGGCCGTCATTTAAAAAATAAATTGATCATGAGATGGGATGCTTCAACACCTGGGTGGCTTATCATCTTGGCTTCATAATTACTGTGCCTGTATGTTACGATGATAAGAGAACACAAGAAAGAAAGCAAGCAAACATGTGCTACTACTGAATAACAAACACAGCAATATCCATATATTTCTACTGCTTATTCCTGCTACCCATTGACAGGGGTTAGGGGCTAGAGCCGACCCCAGCTGAGACAGGGCCAGAAGCGTGATACACCCCAGGGACACCAACAGTCCACAGCAGGGCCACAGACATAAACACTCACACAGTTAAGAGTCACCAACTAACCCACTCCCAAAGTGCATGTCTTTGCATTGTGGGAGGACGCTGGAGAAAATGGTGGAGAGAACATGTAAACTCCACACAAGGATTCAAACCTAGAACCTTTTTGCTGTGAGGTAACAGTGCTAACCACCACTCCACTGTGTCATTCAACACAGCATATCAGTATAATTATTTACACATGCAAACCTTCATACAGTGATGACATGCCTTTAATACCTGCAGAAAACAGGTGTGTGCCATAAGTTAGTCTGTTGTTGGAGGCTGCAGTGGACTGTGCTGCTGAGGAGGATAAGGGCAATAATGCTGGTCCAGGACCGCCCTAACAACGTCTGTTCTAGAGTCCAACATTGATGCTGAGGCCTTCAATCTCAGGGGTCAATGCACATACTAGGCCATGATTTATGGCCTATTATAAACCGTTAAACTCTTAACTGTGCAAATATTATCATAATTTGTGTAGGTGCAATACTGAATTTTCTTCAACTGCTTTTGTTTGACATAAGGCAACACTGCTAAACACTGTAGTGCTGTATTTTACTAGAATTATTTGTTTATTTCCCGCTCACATCACATTTGTATCCAGATTATCCTTTCTTCTGTTAACTGCAATCTTTACTGCTTGGCAACTGCTGCTCAGAGCGGTAGACATGAGAAGGAACCAAGGAAAGAGAGGAGACAGCCAGGACACGGGCGAGAGAAGACCGAGTAGAAAAAGGGCAAAGTTCAGGGTGAGATCCATGTCTGTCTCAAGTTACCTTTCTTTCATAGAGAGAATGAGAGGAGAAAAGAGGAGTGGGAGGAGGAAAATAATTCCAAGTGCTGAATCTTTTCATATCTCATTCCTGAGTCACCGCTTCATCTGTCCACCTACCCCTGGCTCTCCCTTCCGTCTCTCTCTCTGTGTCCTGCACTGTCTCTCTACCCCATTCCTCTCATCTATCTCTCCTTCCTGGCTCCCTCTCCCTCACTCTTTCTCAGAGCATCTCTTGTTTGTTCATGCACCCAAATGTCTGCAACATCCTGCTCTCTATTTACAGAGCATGTGGGATGAAATGTGTGTGTGTGTGTTTGCATCAGCTTTGTTCTTGTGTAACTCAGTGCATCCATATGTTTATGTGGGTTCATTGGAGTGTTTTGTGATAAGCACAACATTGCATAAATGTTGATATTGATCCATGTTTGCACTACATGGCATGCAGTGTAATCCACTGTAATCCACATGAAACTTTTTCCAAAGAGAGACAACAATGTTAAAATATATTTTCCTATACACTATGTGAATCAATAAGTCATAAGTGCAGTAAGATAATTGGTTTTTCAATCAGATCATTTTTATTTCTCCTTGAAAGGGCAAACACAGTAAGTCATAAGGAAGGGCAGAAGTACATATTATAAAGCCTGTACTTTCTGGATTTAGTTTCAGACTTTTCTTGTGAAAGCCTTGTTGGCTTCAGAGTGGTTTATTTAAGGCTCTCTGGGACTCAACACTTCAGTAGATTTAGGTCTAAACCTGCATTTGAAGGTGATGAAGCTTATTGATATGCACCTGCTGTTATATCTGTATCCATCTGTCCATCTGTATTCTCTTTCATGATTCACCAAAATAATGTGAGGAAAGCCTTTGTCTGTGTTTCTTATGCAGGCTTACCCAGGGTGGGAGTTTGCATGTACTTTACTGTGTGGGTAAAACACTTAAAAACCTTGGCGATTATAGAGCTTTCACTTCTGAGGTTCTATGAACTGTCATGTTGAATGATGTTTTATGACATTTCTTTCATTCAACAACATCATGCAACACCATGGTTTTTGCCCACTGCAGAAAAACCCCCTTCAAACTTTTTCGTGGTTTCTCCTCTAAATTAATACCGATAGGGTCACTGAGTTGGCTGAAGTATTGATTTCCTACACGTTAACACTGAATAAAACCCACGGGAATACTGTTAAAGCCACTACTACTCATCTTCATTATGAATCCCCTGGGCTGTCATCATTAAGGCAAGCCAGACACTGGGACATATTTGGCATTAGATTTTTAAGGCTACAACAACCGGCTCAGCAAAAAACCACCACAGATTATTCACAGCGTGTGTCGTGGCTCTGCGCCATATAGTGTGACACATTATTATACTTTCAGCTTTGATTTCTCTCTCATTCCCTTCCACCTTGCTTTTTGCCAGCCTTGTTCTCATCTCATCCCCTTCCTCTCCTCTCGCCTCGTCACCGTCCCCCTTTAGAGGCTTTTCTCTTCCTCCCTGGTATGAAAAAGGACAGGACGAAGCACTTTCATACACGTTCTGTCAATTCACTTACAAGGTTTGAATTGCCGTTTGCGTGTATGGCCTGTGTGAGTGAGGCTGATGGAGTGTGTGCCAGTTGTTTGTGTGCCTCTCTGTGTGCAGCAGGAAATTCAAAAACTAGGCCATATCAACCACCCAGGGGTTTTAAAGCTCAGGGGGTACCAAAGCAACATGGTTTAAATATGAAAAAAATAAAAAGTGTTCAAACGCCATAAAGGGAGGAAAGACAACGCATATGCACATGCTCTCTCTCTCTCTCTCTCTCTCTCACGCACACACACACACACACACACACACTCCTTCTTTTCCTTTTGGCTGCTCCCTTCAGGGGTCGCCCTTTTCTCCAAAACATCAACATGAGCTGTCCCTCTGATGTACTCATTCCTGATCCTATCTATCCTCGTCACTCCCAGAGAGAACCTCAATATCTTCAGCTCTGCTACCTCCAGCTCTGCCTCCTGTCTTTTTCTCAGTGCCACTGTCTCTAAACCAGACAACATTGCTGGTCTCACCACTGTCTTGTACACCTTTCCTTTCATTCTTGCTGACACTCTTTTGTCACACATCACACCTGACACTTTCCTCCACCCGTTCCAACCTGCTTGCACACGTCTCTTCAATTCTTTACACACTCTCTGCTGCTCTGTACTGTTGACCCTAGGTACTTAAAATCCTCCACCTTCTTCACCTCACCACTGTCTTACAGATCTCATACATGTCCTGCACCACTCGAACATCCTTCTCTGCCACTCCAGACTTCCTCATACAAAACCACAGCTCTTCTCTCTGCACCCTGTCATACGATTTTTCTGGCCTTCTCTGTACTTCTCCATCAGCATTCTCAAAGCAAATATTGCATCTGTGGTACTCTTTCTTGGCACGAAACCATACTGCTGCTCACAAATGCTCACTTCTGACCTCAGCCTAGCCTCCACTACTCTTTCCCATAACTTCATTGTTAGATTCATCAGCTTTATTCCTCTGTAGTTTCCGCTGTAGTTTCTCCCTTGTTCTTAAAGATGACACTTCTCCTCCATTCCTCAGGCATCCTCTCACTCTCCAAGATCTTGATCCTCTTAGTTACACCACCCCTTTTTCGGCACACAGCCGAAAAACACATCCCCAAATTAAATTAGCTGTTGTCTTTACATTTTAAGAGTTACATTGATGACTTTGGTGTCGTTTGAAGCAAACGCTTTCCAGTTTACTATCGGCATGCTGTAAAATATGAAATATGACTCCCCCCCCCATCTTCGACCGCTGCTTGCCCACTGTTGTCAAGGCAACTTACTGTAGCTTACTGGGGCCGTTTAAAGCCCACTTATGCATCATCCGTCATAGAGTATAATATACCGGTCGAAAGGCCATTCAATTGGCTACAAGATACGTCAGCCATCACTGCCAAACAATGCGACTGGATGATTTTACTATCAATAGAAGTTGGTCTGTCCCCCTAACTGCGATTTGCTCTGAGGGTGGATTTCTATTGGTTTTAGGGTTAGTTACGCTGTCAAATGTAACAAGCACATTTGATTCATGTGATTCCTCATGTGATTCACAGAAGCTTACTATGTCAATCTTTATTGAATAAACGGCGAAATCAACCGTAAAACGAACCGGATTACAGCTTTTCATGAGGAGGACGATGGTTTATGGATTTACTGAAGAATAATACGTTTTTTGGACTAAAACATGGGTGCACTATGTTCTATGGATTCTAACAACCAAATAATATGCAGCACTGAATGTTTCTGTGCATGTACGAAGTAACACGACAGAAAAGGTAAGAACTAGCGTACTGTACTGTATTTGTACTGTTGTTAAACATTAAGAAACTGTAGTCGCTGTGATAATTCAATCCTAAATTGCTTTATACCATTTGAATCGTGAGACTTTAAGGTTTTATTTGGTATAAATATTGTCAGACTTTATTCAAATTTATCTGATGATCTTTGGTGATACATATCCGGAAATACAATTTTGGTAAATCAGGGTAACCAACAGTAGCCCAGTCAAAAACTCTACTGCCACCTCTCCTAAACACTTCCATACCTCCACAGGTATGTCATCAGGACCAACTGCCTTTCCACTCTTCACCCTCTTCAACACCTTCCTCACTTCATCCTTACTGATCTTTGCTACTTCCTGCTCCACAACAGTCATCTCTTCTACTCTGTGCTCTCTAATATTTTCCTCATTCATCAACTCTTCAAAGTATTCCTTCCATCTTTCCATCACACTTGTGGCACCTGTCAACACATTTCCATCCCTGTCCTTAATCATCCTAACCTGCTGCACTTTTCCCATCTCTGTCTCTTTGCCTCGCCAAGCTGTACAAATCCACCTCTCCCTCCTCATTGTCCAACCTATCATACAAATCCTCATATGACCCTTGTTTGGCCTTTGCCACCTCTACCTTTACCTTACGCTGCATCTCCCTGTACTCCTGTCTGTTCTCTTCTGTCCTCTCAGTGTCCTACTTCTTCTTAGCTAACCTTTTCCTCGTAACACACTCTTGAACTTCCTCATTCCACCACCAAGTCTCCTTATCTGCTTTCCTCTTTCCAAGCACCCTCCTACCTGTCTCCCTGATCACTTTAGCTGTAGCTGTCCAGTCATCTGGAAGAACCTCCTGACCTCCCAGAGCCCATTTCAGCTCCTCCCTGAAAGCCACACAACACTCTTCCTTTTTCAACTTCCACTACTTGGTCCTCTGCTCTGGTCTTGTCCTCTTCATCTTCCTCACCACCAGAGTCATCCTACACACCACCATCCTATGCTGTCTGGCTACACTCTCCCCAACCACTACTTTGCAGTCACTGATCTCTTTCAGGTTGTAACATCTGCACAAGATGTAATCAACTTCTGTGCTCCTGCCTCCACTCTTATATGTCACAGTATGCTCCTCCCTTTTCTGGAAAAATGTGTTCACTTCAGCCATTTCCATCCTTTTTGCGAAGTTACCACCATCTGTCCTTCTGCATTCCTGTCCTGCATACCAAACTTACCCATCACTTCTTTGTCACCTCTGTTTCCCTCACCAACATGTCCGCTGAAGTCTGCCCCAGTCACCATTAGGGATACCCTGAATCACCTCCTCCATCTCCCTCCAGAATTTCTCCTTCTCTTCTAACTCACATCCTACCTGTGGGGCATAACCACTGACAACATTCAACATCACACCTTCAACTTCTAGCTTCAGACTCATCACCCTGACACTCTCTTGACCTCCAGAACATTCCTAGCAAAATCCTCCTTGAGGATTATTCCTATGCTTTCCATCCACACCATGATAAAACAGCTTGAACCCTGCTCCTAATCTATAGGCCTTGCTACCTTTCCACCTGGTCTCCTGAACACACAAGATATCCACACACAAGATATCCACCTTTCTTCTCTCCATCATATCAGCCAACTCCCTAGATTTCCCTGACAAAATCCCTACATTCAAAGTCTCTACTCTAAGTCCTACACTCCTGCCCTTCCTCTTCTCTGTTTGACATGAACACGCCTTCCTCCTCTCCTTCTTTGACCAACAGTAGTCCAATTTCCACTGGCACCCTAGAGGTCAACAGCACCAGTGGCGGTCGTTGTTAACCCGGGCGACGACCGATCCAGTATGGAAGTCATATTTGTGATTTGCATGTTTGATTTGGCTTAAATTTTACATCGGATGCCCTTCCTGACACAACCCTCTGCATTTACCTGGACTTGGGACCGGCACATGAAGACACTGGATTGTGCCCCCCTGTGGTTGCATTACACACACGCACTCCTCCCATCCGATAAACCCCTGGCTCACACTGGTTTCAAAGAGTAACATCAAACACTTAATCACACACATCTAAATAAATCGTATCCAGCTTGATAAACATCTATATTTCATTTATATGGTCCTCCTCCAGCTTGCACTGGTGGCCAGCCATTTTCCTAGATTAGGGCTTCGCCAGCTGACAGGCCCAGAGTGATGAGCTGCAGACCTTGTCACTATTGATCCAGTTCACAGCATAATGGATATGAATGGGATCAGTGCTGATTGGTTTGGAATTGTATCTCAGAGGTGGAGGTTTAACTCATCCCTTGACTACGTCAGTGGCTGGGTGGGTCAAAAAGTTTTAAAAGTGTGTGGTGGCTGATATTGACAGGACATGGTTACTCTACTAGGCTGAAGTCTTTAATGAAGTGAATATAAATCAAATTTTCAGTTGTTTGAAGCTTAAATTAGCTCTTCTGTGTGTGTGAGAGGGGGATGAGGGAAAGGATTTAAGTGTTTCTCTTTCGAGATAACTGAGAATATCAATAATGCCATTAATGTTGGCCTGTACCCTCTTCTTTCACTACAGGTCATCCCATCCAACTACATCTCAATATAGACATTGATTATGTGTTTTCAATATTGATCATAGAACCTTAAACTCTGACACAGCAGAAAATGCCTAGCTAATATAACCTCACACCAAAAGGTCAAGTCACCCTTTTTTAACATCGAAGGTTTCAAAAAATATTCTAAGCTTTTCATGTTTGATCTATAACAGTTTCACCCACCCCAGTGTCTACTACCCATGTTCATACTGCTAGTGGCTCACTATTGTTAAAGGTCCAAAGTGAAACATGAGAAGACTGTAATGACAGGGAAGCTGCTTTGAAACCTCTGAGTTTCTACTGTGCAGCCAGACTTTGCATTGTGCTTGCAAACAACTACTGATATAGTAACTGTTTTGTGAAAAGAGCAAGTGAAATGTCCACCTCCAACCTAAACCTAAACAACAGAGGTAGCAACTAGGTGGCATCAGCCAAAACAGATAAACAGTAAAACTCTGTCGGTTTGGTTATAAAAGATCCTGGTTTGTGTAAACTGAACACGTTAGCGGTGGTCTTTTGGTGACCCACCCACCTATTCATCCTAAATCATTCTCTCCTAAGTGACAAGAAATCCCTCCTATTTAATGAAAAGGTGATCATATTGCTTATTACTGTATAAAAAATCACAGATCCATTAAGATCTGTGATGGTCCAGGTATGCGCTGCATTGTCTACACCACATATCCCAATGTCTGTTTTGGAATGATGTTCATATGGGATGACTTTGCAGGAAAGTATTTATATCAAATATCAATATTCACTGCATTACAGTGTCATCTGTGATGTTAGATTTATGGTAGTGAAATGTGATGGGTTAAACAGGAAATGACCCAAGGAAAAAACACAACTAATAATTTGCAGCAGAGCAGATCTGTAATGCAATGCTGCTGATTGCACCTTTATGATATGGCTGTAAATAACTTTCTTATTTTTATTTACTGGTGCAATGTGTAACATCTAGTGGTGAGATGACAGAATGCAACCGACTGAGCACCTCCACCTTTGTAAACGGCTCTTTCTAAGATTATAAAAATGCAGCAAGTGGAATTTTCCTGTGATTACACACTAATGTCAACTTTTTTATGAATACTGTATTCCATTTCTGCTAATAGATTATTCTAAATATTACACATTGCACCTTTAAACTTCGCTTTGGGTCATTTTAGTTTTTAGTCAATAATTTTGTTTGTAGTTTTAGTCAGTAATTTTGTCTGTCGTGTTTTATATGCACCACAGACCTCTCAGCTGTTACAATAGTCAAATCTCATCCCTTCCATCTCGTTAGAACAGAATGATTTGGGGTTCAACATGGCACAGATGCGGCTACTGCCAAATTACAAAAAAAAAAAAACCTCTGCTCCTGCATGAACAATAAGTGGTTCAAACTCGTGAAAAGGTTTCAAAGAAAATGAACTAGTCCTTCAATGCAGAAGCAAACCATCCTAGAAGAAAAATAGAAAGGTGCTGGAGAACAAGTAGATGAACACATTAGAGCCTGCCTTTGTGGCTTAAGATGTTATGCATTAATTCTCTAAGGGGCCCTGGGGTCCCTGATTCCCATGTTAATTGATATCTCCATTAAAGAGATAAGTAGGCTTGGGGAGAAAGAGAGGCCCAGAGAAGAGACTGCAGGTTGTAGTCAGAAAGTCAGCCACTTGACCCAAATGTTTTAGGATTAGCTTTGAAAATAACTGTGCCTGAGTAAATAGTGTAATTCTCTGTGTGTGTGTTGGAGAGTGTGTGCATGTGAGAGAGAGACCACAGAAAGAGAAAAGAGTGAAAGAGTTTGCTTATTGGCTGACAGAGCTGCACTCACCTAGTTTGTGATGAGTCACAGTTCACAGATCCGTTAATTACGCCAATGGCTGAATCAAAACTCGAAGAATGAGAGCAGCTGTCTGTGCATTTTCATATCACACAACCTACATAGAGAAGAAGGGAGAAAGGCATGAAAGACAGAGTGGAGAAAGGTAGAGAGCAACAGAGGGAGACAGAAGGGGATTAACAGAAAGAAGGAAAAAAAAGTGAAGAGGGGCTGAAAAAGACTGAGAGACCTGAGGAAAAAATAAGAGGTTAGAAATAGGGCAGGGGAAATGGTAGTTGGAGGGAGGTGCAATGAAACTGTGACAGACCAAAAGTGATCAGAGAAATATGCAGTGACAATCACTTCATCTGCTGTGCCAGCGACTGCCTTTATGTTCCTGTTTGAGCCTCTCTCCAAATCTCCTGTTTCTGCATGAGACCAGCTGTAGCGAAACATTTAGCACGATGCTCCCAAATTACTAGCTGGTTTAAGATGCCCATTCCATCATTAACAACATCTCCGGTAATTTATTTCTCCTTTTTGCCACAACATTCCTAAAACTGACAGCCTTGAGTCCATCACTGACCAGAATAAGACTTGCTTTGATTTCAAAGTCACAAACAAGGAAACCCATTAGCATACAGCTGCCAACAGGCTATCTTGCAGCTGCACTTAAAGCCTTTACTTTACTTCCAAAAATAAAGCAGCAAAACAACTAAGAAGCACAACACTAAACCAACTGGGTGCTTTGCATTGGTTTACAATTTGAAAACCAAATGTGAAGCTTACATTAAATTATATTATATATAATATATATTACATATTATTATTATTATTATTATTACATAATATATATTATATATACATTATATTTAATTTCCCCTTGGGGATTAATAAAGTACTTCTTCTTCTTCTTAATACGGTTTTCATATGTGGTATCACTACTACATCCATCAGTGCGATTGGAATAACTACCACTAGCTTCAAACTCATGATTCAGAGACTATGATACGACCATAATAAACAATGTAAACATTACTAACTTTTTGGCTTAAAAATGGTTAAAACTAGTGAACATATCTCATCACTGTGGGGTAGTATGGGGCACCTTTTGAAATAGGTTTCTCAAAACAACGTAGAGCTTTCAAGAAAAGAAAAGTGGAAAATAGGTGATAAAAAAGGTGAAGGACAAGCAAATCCCATTCTACTATTTCACTTGTTTTGAAGAAGAGTTGAGTCAGTGACAGCGGTTGTAATTTGCTGCTGGGAACAAATTTAATTGAGGTGATTTCCAACTCCAGCTCAAATTTAAAATGCTGTCTCTGGGAACACTAAAAATCAACTTTATGATCTGTTCTCATCAAACAGACTAGGTCACTGCCTTTCTGGCCGTGGTGTTTACTAGGCGTGAGGGGAAGGCAGATAAGGTGGCTGTGTCAATCACAAAGAGTCCGTTCATGACAAGCAGGTGGCTGTGGTGGTGGGCCTCCCGTGAACAGTCTCTCTCAGTCTTAGTCATCACAGAAACCGGACTCAGCGGTGTTAGAGAGGAGAAAAAGGCAGGACTTGGTGTCTAAAGGCATGGGGCTTTGAAACTTAATTTATATTTTCTTTATGGAACTAATTCAGTTTAACGTATTAACAAGGGAAATGAAATTTCTAATTTATAACAATTTACAACCAGAAAAACAAATTCATAAAAGTATTGTCATTTAACAAATTGTGTATAAAATAAGTAAGTCCAAAGTGTGTTTGTCACCACACCTTTATAAATTGCAAATCCTATTCTAGCTTGTACATCGATCAGATTGCTTTACATTATTCTGAATTACCACTGTTTGGTTACAATAGATCGTATTGTATTTGCATGTTTAAATGAAGTCATTGTTCAAACTGTTAACTACATGACTCACTAAGGCTGGATTCAAACAGGCTGCGTGAAAAAGGCCTTCTCATTCATTTGAATGGGGAAAATGGGGCATCATGGAGGGCTTAGTCAAAATGCCACAGCATCATGTACATGCAAGACACAATCCTGATTATTCTGTGATGAAAATGTCGCATTCCCACTGTTTAACATACGACTGTCACAGCCAGTGATGCAGCGGTTGCTAAAACTGTAACTTTCCGTAGTTGTAAAATCTGTGAGTATTGCAAACCAATGTGCTCTGTTTCGATCTACCTAACTTTAAACACTTAAATCCATTCCTCCAACTGGACTGTATTTAATTCTCTCATTGGTACATGGAACAACACAAACCCACCAACGCAGCCCCTTGCAGTGTTTCAATGTAGGGCAAATGTCTGTGCGAATCTAGCCTAAAACTCTCAGCTGCTGCCTTGAGTGGGAATAAGCCATGGAAACAGTAGCATGCAATAACATTCATAATGTAAAATGAACAGATAAGGAAAAAACCTCTTTTACTAATATTCAAGCTGACAAAAAGAGACGCAGCTATGCAGCAGGATTTACAGTTGATGAGTAAATGACTGTGAATTGGTCAAATTACCATGTTCACAACACACTGTCATCACAAAGAACGAAAACAAACAAACCATCTTCCACCATTTCAGACAACAGATCAATCATCCATCCATCAACTATATCCCCTTATTCCTAACCAGGGTCACAGGGATCTTCTGGAGCCTATCCCAGCTCTCTTTGGGTGAAAGGCAGAGGTACACCCTGGATAGGTCACCAGTCCATCAATCAGTCAACATCAAATAAAATCTATTCTGAATTCAATCATGCTGTGTTGTCAAGTCACTGATGACATTTTCATTGTTTTGCTTAACATCAATTAGCACTTTTGGTTGAGTGTAAGAAGGACAAAGCTATAAACCAAAAGCAGTTTTAAAAAGCTATGTTTAGACAAAAGTACAATAATGACTGACTTCAGATCGTTTGTAAGATGAAGTACTTCACAGAGTAGCTCACATACAGCAGTCAAAAGACAATATTTCATTGCCTTCTGGGGTTAAAAGTTTCTATTGCACCTCTGACACCACCAGCAATGCTTGATCACACGTCTACTTCACTTCAGCCCAGTAAAGGAAGCTGTTGTCCAAGAGTTTGGTTAGCAAAAAATTTCAAAGTAATTCTGTACAAAACCAGAAAAGGTGAAAAAAGCAAACATGCTAGTCAACATTTTGTCACAGAAAATGTTTTCTCTGAGATGTAAAGATTGTACATAAACCACAGTGTTTTAAAATTTCAGTATGTGTATAATATAAACACACAGAACATAATGTGTCCATCTGTGAATTTAGAGGCAATTTCTTTCAGCTTTCTATAGAGTCAGACGGGCTGTTTCCCCTCCTTGTATCGTTTATGTTATGATAGGCTAATTGCCTTCCTGGCTTCAGCTCCTAAGTGAGAGACATGAGAGTGTTATTGATTTTCTCATCTCACTCTTGGAAAGGAGAAGTGTAAGCACATTTTCCAAATTATTCCTTTGACACACAGTACTTCAAATAATTATCCTTTAGATCAGGAGGTCACTACTGTAGCAATCTCAGTGAATTGTCTTTTAAGCATTCAGTGTTTGCATTACATCTTTAATATAACATTGCAGTTTTCCAAGAATGTAGAGGAAAGGTTGGACTTCATCCCACTGCTCTCCTGGTGCTCACATATCTCAACAGGAGCTGTGTTAGACGACCATGGCAAAAACACTGGATAACATGTTTGAATGGCTGGATAAGGTGCCCTTAAATAAAGGATTATACAACAAACCAACACTGTCATCCAAGAATTATACTTGCAGCTGGTCTTTATCTCAAGAGCGTGGGATGAAAATATGAGGCAAAACCTTGTCTCCAGTGTAGCATCAAAAAAGTAAAGGAAGATTTTATATTTTGATGGCTGTTGATTTGTTGCCTGGTTGGGTATTAAAATATAATCAGAATGGTGGTAGATAATGGGATCAGCCATTCATAATATGAGTTTGACTTTAATAATAATGAAAGCATCAACACTATATATATATAATAACACCCAGTTGGCACTTGATTAGGTGCCCCAAGCTAAAACTCATACATTCCAGTACAACAGTCCTGTGACAGATCCTCCCTTCATGAAGGTGATACTCTTCAGTTTTCGAAAGGTATTCAGTATGCTGATTTTTATTTTGTGCAGCAATGCGATCTGATTCACACAGTCTCCTCCGAACAGTTGATGTTCAGGTGTGTCTGCTACTGTACTTGAACTCTGGGAAGCAGTGATGCGGGCTCTAATCTGAGGTGCCATTAATTGGAGATTTCTGAGGCTGGTAACTCTAATGAACTTATCCTCTGCAGCAGAGGTAACTTGTCTTCCTTTCCCGAATCCTCATGACATCCCACTGCTTTCCTGGGAGAGTCAGGTTGTTTCCCTACTTGTGTTATTTTTCTGGTGACTGAAACTTTATAGGTTGTTGAAAATTTCTGTACTGACTGAACTTTATGTCTTAAAATATTGATGCTGTTGTTTCTGTTTGCTTATTTAAATGTTTTTGTCATAATATTGCTCACTGCTCTGGTCAATTATAGCTAATTCTTGAATACAAACTGTACGGTATTCCTGTAAGCAAGAAATTCTACAATTTAACAAAAACATACCTGCTAATTGAAAACCATGCCAAGTGGCAATCTCATGAAGCTGGAGGGGTTTTTTTGCTTTGTTTAAAGCTTCTTACTACATAATTCTATGGTTTCCAAAACTACAAGGTACCACATAGCAAAAATAATTAAATACCTTTGAATGTAGTGTTGTCCATATTTTTGACTGGTTGTGGTTAAATATGAAGAAAGACTTGTTGAATTGTTCAGTTACCATAAGAGTTCAAATCATGATCACAAAAAACAGAAACTACAGTGGTTTCAAATAACAGGGCAAAAACACAGATTCTTGGTTGTAACTTGGTGTCAGGAATCAAGGCGGGACCCAAGATTCAAAAAACAAAGGTTTATTCAACACAAGATCACTGGAGAACTTAGGAGAACGAAGGACCTCCAGGAACGAGCAGGGATTTAGCTTGTATCGAGTTCCAGCCGTAGATCACGGAAGGCGTGGGATCTGGAAGAGGGAGAACAAAAGACCAGGTAAGTAATTAGTAACCAAGGCGGATATCTCAAAACAGACGGATCTTCCACTACCGCGTGGGTAAACGGACGAACTGGCGCCGAGGTTGTGAAGATCCAGGGCTTTTATGGAAGCAGGTGAAGGTGAGTGACAGGTGGAGCTCATCAGCGCCACGGCCTCAGGTGACGCACCTGCAGACAATCAACAGGACAAGACAACACACACTGGGGAAAAAGGGAGAGAAACAAGAGGTACAGAGGAGCCCGTACTGCCGCTTCATGACACTTGGTTACAAAAACAGAGAAGTCAAGGTTTGTGCACTCACCTGTATAAATCTGTTGTTGTATGTTACTGTGATACCAATAAAAACCTTCTATTTTTTGTAAAAGACTTCCCCAGTTTCCCTCCCAGTTCTTTGAAACTGGAGTTTGTTAATATGCAGCTAAGTTTTTGATATGATATAAATATGATATGGAGTCCACAAACTAAAGTCAGCACTTGCTTGTTAGTAGCAGAAAATGCTGGTTTTGTATTCACACATAACCTGATGTCCTGTACATTTTGAACTGCTGTAAGTACAACTGGAATTTACTAATAGAATTAGAAAACACTGAATCAGAAGTTATTTTTACATCTGAATATTTACATCTGAAAATGTATGTTTGCACATGCATAGCCTGGGTTATTCTACAATAACAATACAATACAATAAATTTATTATACAATAAAAGATTATATTTACACCCTAATTAAAAACATGGCCATTAACCCTCTTGAAGCCCAGGAAGTGGGCTTTCTGTAAAATTAGAGGAACTTCATTAATAACAACACTGGTGTTTAGAAATAATGTGATGTGTTCTTTTGAAAATACTTGGTGCTGATCATGGAAGATCATGCAGGGTTGTCAATAAAACTTACATGTAACTACCACTTGATAAAAGACGCTTAGCAGATCTTCAGAGAAACAGCAAATGTTGTGATGATATTTTTTTCATTCAGTATGTAATCCAACCTCCATTCTCTATACCGCTTAGTCCACTTCAGGGTTGCTGACATTGGCCCGAGACACATGTACATCCTGAGATCATCACCAGTCTATCACCACACTGATACAAATAGACAAACATTTATAATCACACCTAGAGGCGATTTAGAGTCACCAATTAACCCTAACCCAAACCTCCATGTGGTTGGATTGTGGGAAGAAGCTGGAGAACTCCACTGAAAAATGCCAGGGTCCAACCCAGAACCTTGTTGATGCTAACAACCACACTGTGATAAAATGTAGATGTGTTGATGATATAATTATCACAGACTCACCTTTATGAGCAGGGACAAAATGACTTTACATTAAGACTGCAGCGTAAAAATGGTGTCATATCAAATGTTGTTACTGATGAACACAATTCAAGCTCAAAACCAACAAATAAACAAAAAACACAGATATTTGTTTAGAGAGTTCCATGTGTTTGAGGTTGCACTATAAGGAAAGGAGTCTTGCAAACAATTAAACATAGCTCCATTGGCAATTTGAAGGGAAAGAAGTGTGCAGCATTTCATTAACTAAAGGTCACAGTATAAAGTCATACTTGCAGTCTATTAACACACTAAACCGTATTAAGTCTCAGTCTTAAAGATTTCTCGGCTTTGGACAGATGCCAAACCAAATGAAATACAACCAGTCACAATTCAATTCAATTCAATTCAATTCAATTCAATTCAATTCAATTCAGTTCAATTCAATTCAATTCAATTCAATTCAATTTGTATAGCGCCAAATCACAATACAAAGCATCTCAGGGCACTTTACAAAAACTAAAACTAAAAACCCAACAAGCCCAAGTCACAGCTCCGTTGAGCCCAGTGTTCCCTTAGCTCTCAGCAGTGATGAATTTATGAGTTTCTTTACAAATAAAATCACAACTATTAGAGATAAAATTCAGCAGATGCTTCCTATACCTGCAATAAATGAATCTTTTACTACAGTAGCTCTTGAATCATCTGTAGGACCTCAGTTATGTTTAGACTGCTTCTCTCCTATAGATCTCTCTGAATTTACATCAGTAGTTGCTTCATCGAAATCATCAACGTGTCTCTTGGACCCCATCCCGACTAGACTGCTTAAAGGCACCCTGCCATTAATGAACTCATCTTTATTGGACTTGGTAAATTTATCTCTAGTATCAGGCTACGTACCACAGGCCTTTAAGACTGCAGTAATCAAACCTTTACTCAAAAAGCCTAGTCTTGATCCAGGAGTCTTGGCTAATTATAGACCAATATCCAACCTGCCATTTATTTCTAAAATCCTAGAAAAAGCTGTTGCTAAGCAGCTATCAGACCACTTACACAGGAATGAACTATTTGAAGATTTCCAATCAGGATTTAGAGCACATCATAGTACAGAAACAGCACTGTTGAAAGTTACCAACGATCTTCTCTTAGCCTCAGATAATGGACTTGTTTCGATACTTGTCCTCCTAGACCTTAGTGCAGCATTCGACACCATTGACCACAACATCTTATTACAGAGACTGGAGCATGTGATTGGTATCAGAGGAACAGCGTTAAAGTGGTTCCAATCCTATTTATCGGACAGATTCCAGTTTGTTCATGTCCATGATGAACCTTCCACACGAACAAAAGTTAGTTATGGAGTTCCACAAGGTTCTGTGCTAGGACCGATTCTGTTCACCCTGTACATGCTTCCTTTAGGATATATCATTAGGAAGCACTCTATTAATTACCACTGCTATGCGGATGACACTCAGTTATATCTATCTATTAAACCTGTTAACACAAACCAGTTAACCAGACTTCAAGCCTGTCTAATTGACATAAAGGCTTGGATGACCAGTAACTTTTTACTTTTAAACTCGGAGAAAACAGAAGTCATTATATTTGGGCCAAAAAATCTCAGAAATAACTTTTCTAAAATTATAGCTACTCTAGATGGCATAGCCCTGGCCTCCAGCACTACTGTAAAAAACCTTGGAGTTATTTTTGACCAGGACATGTCCTTTAACTCACACATAAAACAAATTTCTAAAACTGCATTCTTTCACCTGCGCAACATTTCCAAAATTAGGAACATCCTGTCTCAAAATGATGCAGAAAAACTAGTCCATGCGTTTGTTTCCTCAAGGCTAGATTACTGTAACTCATTACTATCTGGATGTCCTAATATCTTAATAAAAAGCCTCCAATTAATCCAGAATGCCGCAGCCAGAGTCCTGACAGGAACTAGCAAGAGAGATCATATTTCTCCTATATTGGCTTCTCTTCATTGGCTCCCTGTAAAATATAGAATAGAATTTAAAATCCTTCTTCTCACATACAAATCCCTTCATAATCAAGCTCCTTCATACCTTAAAGACCTCATAGTACCATATTATCCCAATAGACCACTTCGCTCTCAGAGTGCAGGTGTACTTGTGGTTCCCAGAGTTCTCAAAAGCAGAATGGGAGGCAGAGCCTTTAGCTATCAAGCTCCTCTCCTGTGGAACCAGCTCTCAGCCTGGGTTCAGGAGGCAGACACTCTCTGTACTTTTAAGGCTAGACTTAAAACCTTCCTCTTTGACAAAGCATATAGTTAGGGCTGGCTTCAGGCAACCCTGAACCATCCCTTAGTTAGTTATGCTGCTATAGGCCTAGACTGCCCGAGGACCATCGGTGCACTGAGCTCCCCTACCCTACCCCCCCCCTTCTCTCCCACCTCATGTATATTCCACCATTGAATGTTACTAACCTTGTGCTCTCTCTCTCCCCTAGTTTGTGCTCTCTCCCTCCCTCTCTCTCTCTCTCTCTCTGTACCTTCTGCAGGTGTCCCTGGTCCTGGAGCTGTTTATCGCTGATGTGCAGTTACTGGCCCCACCAACTTGCAGTGTCTATTTGTTGTTTATTTTTGCTGTTCTTTTCTCTCTGCTCTATCCACTCACCCCAACCGGTCGAGGCAGATGGCCGCCCAAACTGAGCCCGGTTCTGCTGGAGGTTTTTTTCTTCCGTTAAAGGGAGTTTTTTCCTCTCCACTGTCGCCAAGTGCTTGCTCATAAGGGAATTGTTGGGTTTTTAGTTTTAGTTTTTGTAAAGTGCCTTGAGATGATTTGTATTGTGATTTGGCGCTATACAAATAAAATTGAATTGAATTGAACAATTCCCTTATGAGCAAGCACTTGGCGACAGTGGAGAGGAAAAACTCCCCTTAACGGAAGAAAAAACCTCCAGCAGAACCGGGCTCAGTTTGGGCGGCCATCTGCCTCGACCGGTTGGGGTGAGTGGATAGAGGAGAGAGAAAAGAACAGCAACAATAAACAACAAATAGACACGGCAGGTTGGTGGGGCCAGTAACTGCACATCAGTGATATACAGCTCCAGGACCAGGGACACCTGCAGAAGGTACAGAGAGAGAACAGAGAGAGAGGGAGAGAGCACAAACTAGGGGAGAGAGCACAAGGTTAGTGACATTCATTGGTGGAAAATACATGTAAGGAGGGAGGAGAGGAAGAGAGGGGAGGGGAAGGGAAAGGGGGGGTGGGGGTGTTAGGGTAGGGGAGCTCAGTGCACCGATGGTCCTCGGGCAGTCTAGGCCTATAGCAGCATAACTAAGGGATGGGAATACACCAATATGTCACAAAATTATGGTAGTTCTTAAATTTTGCAGAACTAGCTCATGTGCACTCATCATTCAACAATCATTACGGCATTTACGTGACTATGTTCAGCTTTTCTATATTAAAATGTCTAAAAATGCATGAGGGTGGCATAGACTGAAACAGGTTCCTTTAATATCTGACAGCAATAACACCAACATGTCACTAACTGCAATCGTAGTTTTGCACAAACATACTTAAGATGACTCAATAATCTGTTATCTTTAACAATATACCCTCAGTGTTTAAGTTTTGAAGTACTAATAAAAGTAAAATCATTTAAGGCTGTTTGCAAGGCTTTTTAAGGCTGACACCCCAGCAATTGTTTGAAGTGGGCACCACACAGACTCTTCAAGAACAGAACACCCATAGAAAAATTTCCATGCTTGACATTTGTGTAAAAGTTCATGCAAGAACAGGAGAATAAAGCTCAGGGGGGAAAAACTTCAGATGAGCAATGCAACATTCACTAACATTTACTAAGTCTCACTTTGGCTTAATAGATGAACAAAACCTTTGAGACTGAATAAGATAACTTTCTCTTTTTAGGCCTCACTGATCATAGTGATAAAAGGTAGTTTTATAGCCTTTTGAGATAGAAAAAGCACATGGTAATAACAAATGTAGGGGCTAAGTCTCATGAGATTAATGCCCCCGAAAGTGTGAGAATGAGTGATCACAATTTAAGGAATGCAATTAATCAGTGCAATGAGGGTTACCGAAATAATGAAACTGATGAAACTGTTTTTAATGATTCCTCTGTCTTCACTGCCAGAGTGGAAATGTTTCAAAGCTCTTGGAAGACGAAGTGAATTGTAAATTTATTGAACAGACTGCAAAGAAAACAAAGAAGAAGAAGAACAAAAAATGGATATAAGTAGAGTATTGAAGAAAACACACAATTATTATTACTGTATTACTATGTAGTACTGTACTATGTAGTACTTTTGTGTAGTATATAAATGTACTTATATAAAATTACCTTAGATATTTGGTAGTACAATGACACTAATTGCACCAGCTGAGTGCATTTAAGAGAAATGAGCCAGATTCAATTTATGTTAGTCAGCATATTAAGAGAAACAGGAGAAGAGCTTGGGTTTCTGTCTGTATTGGCATCTCCAGCTCTGGTTCATCAAAATGAAGGATTACATGTTTCTGTGAGGGGAAAAGAAAATCCTCTTTCATCTTGAGTTTATGAAGTATTTTAAAATCCAAGGGTTGAAATCATCATCATTTGACTAATTAGAAATACAAAGCAAAAAACACACAATTCCTTACAGCTAAACAACAAAGCCGGTTGTTAGGTCAAGCATATTTCAAATGCATATCAAAGTTGTCCATTAAATACTACAACACAACAAGTTGTCAAACCAATAATAAGCAAAATATTTTTAGGCATAAATGCTACCTGTTCAGGTTTGTGGAAGCATTATGGTTTGGGTCAATTTTTTTATTAAGCTTATGAAGCGTCCATCATCACGGTTAAATCTATGTTGACTCTGGCTCTATAAAAACTGCACATGACTTTCTCCATTTTTCTAGACAACGTTCATAATTTCACATATTGTCAGTGTACACACCATAATAAACCTTTACCTAGATTCTTAGATTGTACAATTGACAAGCTCAAGTTTCAATGTTTGTCGACCTTTCAACTCCTGCATAACATCCTTTGCTCTTGTCACAATAACTATGGCCACTAGTGGCCTCTGTCACTGTAATATTAATAAGTCTTTTTATTAGCTCGAGACAACAACGCTGTTTTTTAACAATAAAACATAATGCTATAAGCCATTGTTTTTTAACTGGAAGGTCAGTCTTATAAATAAACCTACAGTAGCTTGGTGGGTTACAATAAAACATAATGCTATAAACCATTGTTTTTTAACTGGATGGTCAGTCTTATAAATAAACCTACAGTAGCTTGGACCTATAAAGACATGTTTTCTAAAGTAATTAGTAGTAATTATTATAATGAAACATCCACAAAATCTACACAGGTTTTCAAAATGTGATTCAAAAGCCAAGAGTCACCCAGTCTAATAGTTATAATCATCATAAAAGTAGGAAGGGTTTGGTTTATTATGTGAAGCAGTATTAAAGACAGTGAAAAGAATTAGGAATCTGAAACAATGGAGCATGACAAGATTTAAGTAGTAACACCACATCCGTATTAAGTTTTACAATTCACACTCATTTATCATTTCAAGCAGTGACCCAGAACTGTCGAATCATTATCTGCGTGTAGAAATATCTTTTCAATGCTGGGAACCAAAACTATCAATTCAAACAGATGGACTGCCCTAAGGTCTACAGGCAAAAAAATATCTTTATTTCTTCTATTTTGACTATTGTGCATGTTTACAACCTTATTAGCATTTTGTGATAGAAGTGCTGTTTGTTTACCACAACTTGGACAGATGCGTTGTGAGTAGCGTTGTTCCTGTGTGTATGATATAAGCCTTAACATGTACAGTACAGAAGAAATGAAATTCAGCATTGAATTCCTAACACAGATGGGTCTTTTGAGTAGTGGTACTGTACAGCTGCCATTAAATCCTCAACTAGTTAAATGGGCTCAGATTGCCAACAGCAAAGTATTAGTAAAATATTAATTTCATTGCATGAGATAAAGACAACATGATGGTTGTGTGTGAAAAATGTGCTTTCACTTATATTTCCAACAATACTTGACCTGTTCTGATAATAAAGATAATAAACAAGGACTGTAAACTCATGATAGCACAGTACTCCAAAAGCAGTGTGACGTATAACAACCACATGAATATATACATCATTTGCATGTGTTTTGATCTGATTCAGAGTGGATGACAAAACGTCATGAACTGCTTTAGAAAATAAATGCACCTGAAACATCAGTGTATATAGGTTTAATTTAAAAAACATCTGCACTTAATAATCAATAATTTTAAAAATAAGAAAATACAATGCACAAACCTGTAGGTACTTGCTAAGTGAGAAGGTTTTGTGTAATTGCCAGGATGGGGAAACAAGTTAATACACACGTTGAGTGGGAAGAACGAGAAGGCCTCTCTCTGGTGGGCAGCAAGTTTCACTATTTTCATGACTATTATTATCTTGTCAGGGTTGTTTACACCTACATTATTGTCTTCTTCAGATGTCACCACTGATTTATGGCTGAGTTACATTCAGTTAAAGACAGCTCCTCATTTTAAAGACCACTGTGTTCAACTGTGTGATACACATTAGTAATACAACCACTATCAGCTCTACTCTCTCTAAGTAATGACAAGTCAAGAGGATGTTAATAGCGTTCTTCCTGTGTAAACCAGAAATAACTTATGTTATGAACTGGTGGTGTGTTAATGAAGGAGGAGAGGTAGGACACAAGTGCAGGACACAAACAGGCTTTATTTTCCCTGGATCGTCCCAGGCTCAGTCACGAACACAAATTATCTCTGCCATTCGGCGGACAGGCAGGCAGGCAAAACGCCACTTGGCGTTACGGACACAAAACAGAAAACTCTTCCTCGAATGCAAAGCAGACAAAACCCATGTACACCATGCAATGCTCCGACAAAGAACAAAGGACAGGTGGTATAAATAGACATCAAACAAAGGATAACTAAACACAGGTGAAAGTAATCTTACTAATGAACACAAAGCTACCCCTGATAAACACAGGAAGAAACAGGAAACCAACCAAAATAAAAGTCCAAAACCGTAACTCAAACTTAACTTCATAACAAACTTATCTGAAAAGGCGAGAAGCCATAGTCAACCTTATTGGGATTACTCACAATAAAAGCAAAAGGCTGATGATCTAATAGAAGTTCTTGTTTGGAATAAATTATTAACTGAACTGAAGACAACAGAGAGTTATATCATAGTCATATATAAGGATTGGGGGCTTTTTTGCTTGGCCAATAGCAAACTGATTGCCATGATTTTAGACGCTGCTTTAAATATAATAAGTTGATAAATATTAGACATTTATGATTGACATTTGTGAGGCCATGGTGAATGTGGTCTTTATGATAATAGACAACCTGACAATGAATGCCACCAACCATGGCCATCGCTGGCATAATAGAAACATTGCCAAGGAACTGAGTCCATCCAGATTTCCACTTCCAGGGCCCAGGGCTGTCTCACCTCCATGGTCCATGCTGGGAATATCATCACTTTTATTCATTACACCTGCATGTGTTCCCAAGTCATAGTATCTGCCATGTGAATGCTCCATTGGGATTCGAGCCCTCTAAGATGGAGAATTCTTTTAATTAGCTAACCAGGCTCTGCGCTCATAGAGGTGTTTTCACTTTTTCTGGCTAATTAGACCTCTTCTCAGGATGAGGTTGGGTTGGACCTATGGTGCTAATTACTGCATGTGGTGTCACCAACAGAAGAGTGAAGGAAATGTTGGCTAATTCTGATCTGAACACACCCACACAGTCCTGTGAGGTCCAAAACACAAAATAAGTGAAAACACCTGTGTGGGTATAGCAAACCTGTCTGCTACAAATATAACACAACTTTTTCCCAATTAGGTTGCAAAGACTAGTAATCCCTGCCTATTTGTTTTTTGCCACGCCAACCCAACCCAGGGGAGGTGGGTTGGGTTGAACAGAAGAACTTTGATTAAGGATAAGAAACAATCATGATGATTCAGTTTTTAAATTTTCTGTTTTAAACCAAGAACTGACCAAGTACTACCAGTGTATAAAAACCATCACGATCAGACTTGGCAGATGCATTAATTAAATGTTAATTAAACAAAAAAACATTAGGTCAGTTTAGTTACAGGTGTATGAGGGCTTTTCTTCAGTAAGACTGTTGACATCACAATGGCTGTCTTGGTATGCAAGTTACCAGAACAAACGTCCATGTTTTGTGCTTCTGTACCGCTGGCCAACTCAGCTGTCAGTCAAACACACAATGGCCCACTCTCTTCAGAGTTTG
This sequence comes from Mastacembelus armatus, assembly GCF_900324485.2. Lineage (NCBI taxonomy): Eukaryota > Metazoa > Chordata > Actinopteri > Synbranchiformes > Mastacembelidae > Mastacembelus > Mastacembelus armatus. The sequence continues at coordinate 25,684,563 of NC_046633.1, forward strand.
AGGCTCAACAGGCTTTATATATATATATGTCTGTGATAGATATTTTAAAATTTTCTTTACAAAATAAAATCAATAGGCTGCCACTTTCATATAATTGTTTTAAGGCAATTAAGCTGCAGGTCATCTCTGAAGTGGTTCGAATAAGAATTTCCCTCTCTGCCCCACCTACTATCAGCCACGGGATGTAGGCAGTGGTGGGAGGACCCCACATGAAGCAAGAGAACAGGCGGAAGAAGTATTTGGTGGGTTGCATGTAATGCTCCAGGAAAGTTTGTGAGTGGGAGAAAGTTGAGCTTTTGCCTGAAGATATGCTCATTTCAGCAACCATTAAAATGTTCCTCAGGTTCTGTGATCTTTAGATATACAGAGATCCTGGAGGCAAGATGGAATGAGAGAACTCAACAAGCAAGACAAGAAGAAGAAAACAGTGTAATTACATGAAACCCATTAGATGAGGATGTGTACCACCCAATGGCCTGAAAATCATTATTAATTGTTGTAACAGATGGCATAATACAGACATATCTCAGATCTGTTATCTTTCCATGTTGACTTCTGCTTCGTCTGTCCAGTTATACTTTGATCACTAAGTCATTAATATTATGAGGGAAATTAGTGACAAAGCAATTCAATCCAGAGGGAATATTTCTTCTAATCCTTACATAAATTAGTGACGTCCAAATGAAAAATGAAATTTAACTGCCACTGTTGTGCTGACACAAAGATTCTTTTCCATAAACCTCACATATGTTTATCCCATATGAAGTGGGCTCCCATGGGTCACCTGCCCCACAGTTTTAGGACATCTGGATAAAGGTGACTTCCTGTGCAGGTTATTTTAGAGAAATCCTTAATTATGCTTTTATAAAATGTGAAAGAGGAAGTCAAAAGAAGTCATGTTAGTGACCTTTGATCGTTAGTCACTCTATATAAACTAAACATTGATCAGTTGAGAACAAACAGTTCTGTTGTTTTCTACCATCTTGCATCATTTGCAAGGTGTCCTATTATCAGTTTTAGGGAGGAACAGTGTAGAGAAAGTGTGCCACCTGTCAGACAATATATTTCTCCCCTTTTTGCTCACTTCCCTGTATGCTCCTGTGTGCCTGTGTTTTCCCACCCCCCTGAGCCTAAGAATTACCGCTTTCATCCTCACACCTAGTGTCTCAGAAAGCACTCATTTTGTTATTATGAAAATGTGTCTTTATGTAAAATGTAATGTCAAGTATGTTTTTGAGCATCTCACAAACTTACAAGTGTGATATGCCTTTGAATTGCTGAAACTGACAGCAAACTGGTTTACTTTTCATATGTAGGTGATGCACCAGGGACATTACTCAAACACAGGCACAGATTTACATGCAGAGATACAGCGCTCACATGCTCACGCTGATGCCCATGCACAGCGAATGCTGTGGAGAGAAAGTGACTGATTGCTTAATTTTTTTTCAAAGGAATTTTTAGAGTGAGAGAAAGCAGAAGAAAAGAGAGCTGTCATCTCTCTTCTGCTGGTGACAGGATATAAATAGCAAGTAGGTTCTCTTAAAAGTCGAGATGAAAACATACGCCTTGTTTCCAGTGCATAGCTTTAACGGGGCTGTAAAATCTGAAGCAGGGAGAAGAGAGAAGCGAGAGAATAGCAAACAACAAGACAGCTCATTTGAATTGCCTGACCTACTAATATTTGACAGTCAAGACACTTGTATCCAGGGGCCAAAAGCAGATTTAGGGCAAATATGAACTTATATTGTAATTTATTGTACAATTTTATTGGGTTGCTGTGTCTGAATCACCAGCCCATGGGAAACTATTTCCTTTCTTCTTCTATTATCAGAGGAAATTCCAGGACGTTGTCAATGATAGTGATGTGTAATTTATTGAAACCTTGTTAAGATAAATATTACACACAATGAAGATACCCAGCAGTGCTAATGACTTTTCAATATAGACGGTGCTAATCATTCATAAAAGATAGGGAATTCAAATGTGTACCATAACATTGACAAGTGATTTCTACTCTTACTGGTACCTTCACCCCGACTGACAAAATGATTAATACAGTGCAATCCATCACAAAGTGTGGGGTGTTTTAGTCAAAGTTGGTGGGAGCCCCCTCAAATGAAGGAGTTGTTGGAGGCCATAATGAGACATCATATTCATGAGATCCACCAAAGCTTTTTTATCATACTCCCTGTTGTGTAATTGACTAATCAGACTCATCCAAAGCAACAGTCTTTGTTCTCTGGCTATTGCAATCGGATAGCTTCAAAGGCATCGAAAACACAGAATGAGTGCATGAAGTGCAAGCATGTGTGTCAGTGAGTGTTGTGTATTTGTCTTGTGTAGTTTCATGTGTCAGGAGACCAATTACATTTCCAGGTTGTACTTCAAATGAGGCACAACGAATCACTGCCCTTCCCTGATTTGGCTCCTGCAAAAATGAAAGTAAACCTGGGCTATATGCAGGCATGCAAGCACATGCATACACAAATACAAACATGCCCTTCGTCTGTAGTCACTCGTCTGGTGGGCTGCATGCTGAATTACATAAGGTGTTTTCCCTCCTATGGAAGCTGCTTTGCTTAGCAGGTGAGGATGTAACAAAAATATTGATTCTGGGCAAACAAATAGCTACCGACTCACTGACTGGGCAGAACTTGCAAGTAAACAGAATTTTAAAAATACCTATATTGATTCTAACAAACAAATAGCCACCAACTGACTGACACCAGTGCAACTTGTAAGTAAACAACAAAGCATGATTCAAATTTGAAATGGAGGAGGCATATCTCAAAGATTTGTCAGGTGTCGATTTAGACTCGCTGACTAATGTTTCCCCCATTGCCTCCCGAGTTTGAAAGGCTCAGATTGCCCCAAACCTCACATTTGAAAATGCATGAACATGGATGGAGAAAGCCCCAGCTACAAAGCACATATAAATGCATAAATATACATGCTGTAGGAACATAACTCTATAATACTGTATACAAGCATCCATTAATTCTTGATAGTGAGTAATCCCAGTGTGTTTATGTACTGGGCTAATCTTCCAGCTACAGTGGGACTCGGCTCCTACTCACAGGTGTACTGTAAGCCTCGTTACCATACCTCGGTCATAACCACTAATCCCACTTCCAGATACAGAAGAGAGGAGCTGGAGATAGAGTGAAATGCAGCTTATATGTGTTTCCATCAGTAGGTCTGTGTCTGGCAAGCAGACCACACATTAAAACCACAATTTAATGGTTACTGACTAATTTATATGCCTTCTGTCAGCAGGTTAGGAGCTGGTGGTTCCAAAATCCCCCTACGGAAGATTGTTTCAGTGAAGAAAAACTGAAGTTAAAGTGATGCACACAGCAAAACATGAAATGCATTTACTATTCTGACTACTTGTAAATCTAATTACTGTAAAACATACTGTATATAAAATGTTTTTAATATTTGGGGGATTACTGTAAAAACGACTTTGTGAATTCAACTTATCGGAATTACTTGTGTATTTTTCAGAATTCACTTTCACTGTTTTACACAGTAAAGTGTGTAAAACTAGTGGACATGTTTTTCATATAATGAAAATATTAATTACATTAATGTGCAGAAGTTTTAGGAATGCCAAATGTTTTAGATGATCACACAACACCATCAGGTGTTTGACCAGGTTCATTGTGCAGGACAACAAGCCCATAAAGGACCCACTAGAGTTCATGAAGAACTATTTTCAGAGGCAAGAAGACCCAGGAGAGGGGTCAGCAGATGGTCTGACCCCCACATAGCCCTGATCTAGGCAGTGTGGAGTCAAAGTACCAGGAGAATCTGTGTGCAGGTCAAACCAGAAAGAATTGCTGCAGTTTTAAGGGAAAAGGTGCTGCAAATACTTATTAGATTTAGGTTTAATTCCCTTTATTGCACATTGTATGAAGTTTACTGATAAATGAAAAACTATTTATTTCAATTTCAATTTTATTTGTATAGCGCCAAATCACAATACAAATCACATCTCATCTCTCATCTCATCGCACTTGGCGACAGTGGAGAGGAAAAACTCCCTTTAACGGAAGAAAAAACCTCCAGCAGAACCGGGCTCAGTTTGGGTGGCCATCTGCCTCGACCGGTTGGGGTGAGTGGATAGAGCAGAGAGAAAAGAATAGCAACAATAAACAACAAATAGGCACTGCAGGTTGGTGGGACCAGTAACTGCACATCAGCGATATACAGCTCCAGGACCAGGGACACCTGCAGAAGGTACAGAGAGAGAAAGAGAACAGAGAGAGAGGGAGAGAGCACAAACTAGGGGCGAGAGAGAGCACAAGGTTAGTAACATTCAATGGTGGAATATACATGAGGTGGGAGGAGAGAAGAGAGGGGAGGGGAAGGGAAAGGGGGGGGGTTAGGGTAGGGGAGCTCAGTGCACCGATGGTCCTCGGGCAGTCTAGGCCTATAGCAGCATAACTAAGGGATGGTTCAGGGTTGCCTGAAGCCAGCCCTAACTATATGCTTTGTCAAAGAGGAAGGTTTTAAATCTAGCCTTAAAAGTATAGAGAGTGTCTGCCTCCTGAACCCAGGCTGGGAGCTGGTTCCATAGGAGAGGAGCTTGATAACTAAAGGCTCTGCCTCCCATTCTGCTTTTGGAAACTCTGGGAACCACAAGTACACCTGCACTCTGAGAGCGAAGTGGTCTATTGGGATAATATGGTACTATGAGGTCTTTGAGGTATGAAGGAGCTTGATTATGAAGGGATTTGTATGTGAGAAGAAGGATTTTAAATTCTGTTCCATATTTTACAGGGAGCCAATGAAGAGAAGCCAATATAGGAGAAATATGATCTCTCTTGCTAGTTCCTGTCAGGACTCTGGCTGCGGCATTCTGGATTAATTGGAGGCTTTTTATGGAGATATTGGGACATCCAGATAGTAATGAGTTACAGTAATCTAGCCTTGAGGTAACAAATGCATGGACTAGTTTTTCTGCATCATTTTGAGACAGGATGTTCCTAATTTTGGAAATGTTGCGCAGGTGAAAGAATGTAGTTCTAGAGATTTGTTTTATGTGTGAGTTAAAGGACATGTCCTGGTCAGAAATAACCCCAAGGTTTTTTACAGTAGTGCTAGAGGCCAGGGTTATGCCATCTAGAGTAGCTATAATTTGAGAAAAGTTATTTCTGAGATTTTTTGGCCCAAATATAATGACTTCTGTTTTCTCCGAGTTTAAAAGTAAAAAGTTACTGGTCATCCAGGCCTTTATGTCAGTTAGACAGGCTTGAAGTCTGGTTAACTGGTTTGTGTTAACAGGTTTAATAGATAGATATAACTGAGTGTCATCTGCATAGCAGTGGTAATTAATAGAGTGCTTCCTAATGACATATCCTAAAGGAAGCATGTACAGGGTGAACAGAATCGGTCCTAGCACGGAGCCTTGTGGAACTCCATAACTAACCTTTGTTCGTGTGGAAGGTTCATCATGGACATGAACAAACTGGAATCTGTCCGATAAATAGGATTGGAACCACTTTAACCCTGTTCCTCTGATACCAGTCACATGCTCCAGTCTCTGTAATAAGATGTTGTGGTCAATGGTGTCAAATGCAGCACTAAGGTCTAGGAGGACAAGTATCGAAACAAGTCCATTATCTGAGGCTAAGAGAAGATCGTTGGTAACTTTCAACAGTGCTGTTTCTGTACTATGATGTGCTCTAAATCCTGATTGAAAATCTTCAAATAGTTCATTCCTGTGTAAGTGGTCTGATAGCTGCTTAGCAACAGCTTTTTCTAGGATTTTAGAAATAAATGGCAGGTTGGATATTGGTCTATAATTAGCCAAGACTCCTGGATCAAGACTAGGCTTTTTGAGTAAAGGTTTGATTACTGCAGTCTTTAAAGGCCTGTGGTACGTAGCCTGATACTAGAGATAAATTTACCAAGTCCAATAAAGATGAGTTTATTAATGGCAGGGTGCCTTTAAGCAGTCTAGTCGGGATGGGGTCTAAGAGACACGTTGATGATTTCGATGAAGCAACTACTGATGTAAATTCAGAGAGATCTATGGGAGAGAAGCAGTCTAAACATAACTGAGGTCCTACAGATGATTCAAGAGCTACTGTAGTAGAAGATTCATTTATTGCAGGTATAGGAAGCATCTGCTGAATTTTATCTCTAATAGTTGTGATTTTATTTGTAAAGAAACTCATAAATTCATCACTGCTGAGAGCTAAGGGAACACTGGGCTCAACAGAGCTGTGACTTTTTGTCAGCCTGGCTACAGTGCTGAAAAGAAACCTGGGATTGTTCTTGTTTTCCTCTATTAGTGATGAATAGTATGCAGTTCTGGCTTTACGGAGAGCTTTTTTATATGTTAGTAGACTGTTACCAAATTATTTATAAACTATTTATAATAAAAGCAGCCCCTGTGTGATTTTAGTGCCTAAAACCTTTACACAGTGCTGTATACCACTGACTTCAGCTTCATACATATCTCCAAATTAAATATTACATGAAAACTAGAATTCAAGTAACATAAACATGAACAAATTCAATCTACCCTGATTAGGCTAAATAAAGAAAGATTAAGACTAATATAATAATCATAAGAGAAGATAATTACTACAGTACATATACTTAAATCAGTTTTCAAAAGTTTGCGTTTGTATTTATCTTGTTTTCCTTTTCCATGCTACTTTGCTGCCATAAATTGTGCTCCCTAAGGCGCAGACACTATGGATGGTCTGTTCTTATCCTGTTGAAAATTTACAGGTAAGCTATAGTTAGTCTGTTGTACAATCATGCATGCAAACTACAGTTTACTTGGCACTATCTTAATGCATGTTTTAAGAGTCAATATTATTTCACTTTGTTGTTATATTTATGTGTATTACACATACAAATTACAATATAGGACATTTCATAATTTCATTGTAGGTTTGTTCAGTACGGACAGAGTTTGTGCACTTTTTAACTAAATCTGTTGTGGACGCATTAATTCTGTGAAACAAAAGTTCCTCTGGGATATTAATTATCAGGTTACATATATTAATTAATTTAAAATAAAATGATGACTATTTCACAGTTATTCAGTTGTTTGTTATTGTGTCTATGAACCTCACACATACACAGATACAGAGTCCAGTCTTCCTGAACCTCTCTGACCTACTTCATCACTAGCAGGCAGCAGCCACAGCACCTGGACGCTCTGCATGTGTGTGTTTGTGCGAGACAATGCACTTCCTCTCTCAAGTATTACTGTACAGCTCTGTATGATACTGATGTGAATACACTCACTTCCTTCCTCCTGTCTGTTCCCTCCACCCCCCCCCCCCCCCCCCCCCACCCCCGCACACACACACACCATCCTTTTTCAAGCTCTCTCAGGTGCTGCCCTGCTGTGATGTCCAGTGAGTGTTGCTGTATCTGCGTTCACAGCAGGATGTGCAGACGCTTGCACAAACCTACACACATACACACACAGAGATCCTGTTACACTAAATGTTTTCACAGCAGGGTAAACCTGATTCACATAGCTAGTGAGAAAGTCTAATGATTGATGATAAGACCGGAATATCCGCAGCCACAGCAAAATCACACAAACAGGTTATCTGGGACCTCCAGGCACTGAACTGCTTTCACGTGGCAGAGGAAGAGTGCTTGGAGTCATTAGCCCACACACAGGGCTGTAACACTCCCCAGCACACTTTCACACGCATGCATGTACCAACAGACCTGGGCACAGACGCTCATACATGCCAGCAGACTGTCCTCTGTGCACGTACCAGCTCACATTCTTCTGCACTCTGCTGCTGCCTCTTTTCTCTTCCTTCCTGTGTGTACTCTGAGACAACTTTCTGCTGAACTGCTGAGGAGGCAGGCAGGTAAGCAGGCACATCAGCAGCGGGGCAGAGGTGCTGTTAGTCTGATGAGCAGTAAAGCTGTCCAGAACACCAGCATATCTAAGAGGAGCTACACTTGCTCTCACATTTACCATCCTGAAATTTGCCCGGCCTGGTAATCTCGCCCTGTTCACCACAGTGTATTAAACATCTACAATACGTACCAATCCACATTTTACATGAGCCAAAGCAAACATCATACATTTTCTGCAGTGTTAAGAGCTGTTAGGACTGTATGTGTTACTGTGTTATAGTATGATGAAGGTGTTGCTCATCTGCCAACAGTGTGATTGGAGTTTTTCCCCACTGACGTAAGCCGGAGAGGAGTATTCTCATTGAAAAAGTGATGTAATGGACTGTGAAGGTACTAGTCAGACTCCTTCTTTTCACTTCCTCCTCCTCTTTGTCTAACTGTTTCACCCTGCTTTTTTTCTCTCTGTTCCCATCTTCATGTGTTTTTTCTCTCTTTTTTTATCTTGCCAGACCACTTGTTCTACTCCTCTGGGATAACTGAATAAAAACCCAACAGCTCCCTCGCTTGGTCATAAAAGGGAACTGCAGTGCATCCAGAGACATCAGCTGCTGCTTGTCTACTCCCCACTCCATCTCCATAGCTGTATACTTTCCATCTGTTGAATACTCCTCCTCTCTCTCCTCTATTTGCCAAAGTGACATTCCTCTCACCATCCTAGGATACTCAGGTCGGCACTTAAATGGACATTTCTTTTGTCACATTAACTGCCAGAAATGTGAAAAATTTATTAGACTCAAGTTCCCACTGAGGAGTCCCATACTAGTGCTCCTCCTCCTCTTCTTCTCTTCCCTCCTTGTTCATTGTCGCCTTCAAAGAAGAACCACCAGCTCTGTCTGCCCACGGGAGACACCACAGCAAGACAGACAAACCTCCCAGCTCTCGCCTCAACTTGACCATCCCACTGTGAGGCGAAGGAACAAACATATGCAGACAAAAATATATACAAATAGCAGCACTATCTATTAGCACACACTGACTTTTCATGTTAAACGGTACACAGAGCTCAAACTACCACACTAATAAACACACACAATGCTCTGTATTTCTGTTTTTGAATTAATTCACTATGAATGCTATGCTATTTCTATTCCAACAAATACAGCATTAAGTGAATATTTTATATGTTTACCTTTGTTAAACAGTCATGATCAGGTGATCTGATCTTAAGTCACAGATATAGAGAAACACTGTGTGCTTAAGCTTATAAGAACATGACAAAAGTCCTTCCTGTCTTGACATTTAATGAACCTCCTTTGCTGAAACACCCAATGTCTGGTAATAATAATAATAATGATAATATATTTTATTTATAATGCACTTTATATTTGAAGCAACTCTCAAAGTGCTACAAATTATTTCAACCCAAAGGCTCTGATAAAAAGATAAGTTGTAAGACCAGTTTTAAAATCATTAACAGTCTGTGGCATCCTCAGACACCCTGGAAGAGCATTCCATAGTCTAGGTGCCACTGATCAAAAAGCCCGATCTCCCATAGTATGAAGCTTGGGCTTCGGAGGTTTCAGAAGATGTCCTGAGACAGAGCGAAGGTTGCGTGTAGATGTATGTGAAGTAATGAGTTCTTTGAGATATGGAGGGGCATCCCCATAGATGCACTGGTGTGTAAGAATGGCAACCTTGTATTCAATCCTGAATGAAACAGGGAGCCAATGAAGAGATTTAAGGATGGGCATAATATGGTCATATTTACGTGCTGGCATCAATTCAATTCAATTCAATTCAATTCAATTCAATTTGTATAGCACCAAATCACAATACAAATCATCTCAAGGCACTTCACAAAAACTAAAACTAAAAACCCAACAATTCCCTGATAAGCAAGCACTTGGCGACAGTGGAGAGGAAAAACTCCCTTTAACGGAAGAAAAAACCTCCAGCAGAACCGGGCTCAGTTTGGGTGGCCATCTGCCTCGACCGGTTGGGGTGAGTGGATAGAGCAGAGAGAAAAGAACAGCAACAATAAACAACAAATAGACACTGCAGGTTGGTGGGACCAGTAACTGCACATCAGCGATATACAGCTCCAGGACCAGGGACACCTGCAGAAGGTACAGAGAGAACAGAGAGAGAGGGAGAGAGCACAAACTAGGGGAGAGAGAGAGCACAAGGTTAGTGACATTCAATGGTGGAATATACATGAGGTGGGAGGAGAGAAGAGAGGGGAGGGGAAGGGAAAGGGGGGGGTTAGGGTAGGGGAGCTCAGTGCACCGATGGTCCTCGGGCAGTCTAGGCCTATATCAGCATAACTAAGGGATGGTTCAGGGTTGCCTGAAGCCAGCCCTAACTATATGCTTTGTCAAAATTCAAAAGTTATTCAAGAATGATCTGACAAAACAGGATTTGGGGGAAAAACTATTAGATGTTCAATTTCGATGCCATAGGTCAGAACAAGATCAAGGGTGTGATTAAAACAGTGGGTGGGTTTATTAACATTTTGAATTAAACCAATTGAATCTAATATAGAATTAAATGCAATGCTGAGGCTGTTATTTTCAACATCTACATGAATGTTAAAATCTCCCACTATAATGAGTTTATCTGATCTAAGCACTAAATCAGACAGGAAGTCAGGGAATTCAGTTAAAAACTCTGAGTAAGGAACAGGTGGACGGTACACAGTGACAAGTAGAACTGGTTTTTGTGTTTTCCAGTTTGGATGCGAGAGACTAAGAGTGAGGCTCTCAAATGAGTTATAACTGTTCTGAGGATGAAAGTTTAATAATAAGTTTGAGTGGAAGATTGCAGCTACTCCTCCACCTCGACCTGTGCTTCGAGGAACATGATAATTTTTATGACTGAGGGGGGTTGATTCATTCAGACTGACATATTCATCCTGCTGTAACCAGGTTTCAGTAAGATAAAGTAGGTCAATTTGGTGATCAGTTATCAAATCATTTACTAACAAAGATTTAAATGAAAGGGACCTCATATTTAATAGTCCACATTTGACAGTTCCGTTTTTCTGTTCAATAAGAGGAGTGGTCTTAATTTTTATTAAGTTTTTATGAATAACTCCTCTTCTGTTAACTTCTGATTTATTTGATTTATATGTTCGAGGGGCAGACACAGTCTCTATGTGGTTTGAGGGGGGCGGCGGCTCTAAGGAAACTGCAGAGAGGCGTTTTAGACTGAGTCTCTGCGTCCCGGTCCCCACCCTGGATTGTCAGGCTTTAGGTCGGCTAATAAACTCAGCCAAATTTCTAGAGATGAGAGCTGCACCATTCAAAGTGGGATGGATGCCGTCTCTCGCTACCAGACCGGGTTTTCCCCAGAAAGTGGCCCAATTGTCTATGAAGCCCACATCGTTTGCTGGACACCACCAGCCAGCGACGGAACGACGACATGCGGCTAAACATGTCATCCCTGGTCAGATTGGGGAGGGGTCCAGAGAAAACTACGGAGTCCGACATTAATTTAGCAAAGTTACACACCGACTCAACATTAATTTTAGTGACCTCCGATTGGCGTAATCGGGTGTCATTGCTGCCGACGTGAATAACAATTTTCCCATATTTACGATTAGCCTTAGCCAGCAGCTTCAGATTTGACTCGATGTCGCCCGCTCTGGCCCCAGGAAACATTTGACTATGGTCGCTGGTGTCTCTAGCTTCACGTTCCTGACTATGGAATCGCCAATTATCAGAGTCGGTTTCTCAGTGGGTGTGTCGCTGAGCGGGGAAAATCTATTAGAAACGTGAACAGGCAGGTGATGAGCCGTGGACTTCTGCTTAGGAGTACGTTTCCGTCGGACCGTCACCCAGGCTAATTCTCCGGGCTGCTCCGGAGCTGCCCTTGGACCGCTAACAGACCCTGAGTTCGGTGGCTCCACACCAGCTAACGGGGCTAGGCTAGCTGGCTTTTGTTCGAAGGTGAGGAGCCGCGCTTCCAAATCAGTGATCCTCGCCTCCAAGGCTAACAGAACCTTACACTTATTACAGGTATCATTATCACTAAAGGAGGCAGAGGAATAACTAAACATGTGGCACACCGAGCAAGAAAGAGAGAGAGAGGGAGAGGCCATGTTAACTAAGCTAACTAGCTAGCTAAGCTAACCGGTAGGCTAACGAGCGCTAAGTCAGGAAATAGCAATAAATACCGGTCAAAATAGAAAGGTACTTGACTTGTACCGGATTGTAGCAATTAATGAATTGTTTAGAGTTTAGCTAGTTGGTTTTTAGGTGTGTTAAACTATAGCTAGTCTGTTGCTAGTCTGTAGACGAACTATACACGCTTCATCAGGATCCTAGCAGCACAGTTTTGAATATACTGCAGCTTTTGAAGGCTTTTTCCACAAGTCCCAATGAGGAGTACATTGCAGAAGTCCAGCCTGGAGGAGAGAAACACATAGACTAACTTTTCTGCATCTGCAAATGTGAGTGCTGGACGCAGTTTAGCAATGTTCCTGAGGTGAAAGAAAGATGTCTTACACAGGTGTTTGATATGGGACTCATACGTCAAATGAGAGTCCATTTTAACTCCAAGGTTAATAACAGATGTTGACAATGGGATATCCTGATCAGAAAAGGTGATATTAGTGATGTTAGATGTCCTAACCTGGTGTGGGGGTGCCTACTAAAATAGCTTCAGTCTTAGAGCTATTCAGCTGTAGGAAACTTTGCTTCATCCATGACTTTATCTCCTCCAAACAGATGGTCAAAATGGCTGATGGTGGAGTAGATGAGGAGGTTGATTTTATTCTGAGGTAAAGCTGAGTATCATCAGCATAGCAATGAAACAGAATTTTGTGCCGGCTGTTGACACAGCCCAGAAGAAGCATATACAATATAAATAAAATGGGGCCGAGCACTGAGCCCTGGGGAACACCACAGGTAACACTGTGTGTAGCAGATTTAGCATCTCCCAGGGCAGCATGCTCTGTTCTTCCAGCAAGATAAGATGAGAACCAGTTGTAAACAGAGTCAGAGAGACCTACAGTATGATGTAATCTGTGAAGAAGAATGTTGTGATCAACAGTGTCAAAGGCCGAAGTCAAGTCCAACAGGATGAGATGTGATGGAGATCCAGCATCAGCCGACATCAGCTGGTAAGCTTCAGCCACCCTGACATTACACTGTTACCCCGATAAACGTAAGAAATAATTTTCCCTTGATGATACAAGCAATTATGACGCACCCTCAACTTGCTTCAGTCCTACGACCACTATGGAGCATCATGTCATTTTTGTTTTTTTTTCTTTGGAGATCCTCTCATTGAAACACACTCCTTGCAACCAATGTTCCATGTATTAGCTAGATACAGGTATACCCTGGACAGTTCACCACAGAGCTGACACAGACAGATGACTACTCACCATCCACTTACGGCTAATATAGAAGCCAATTAACCTGCATGTCTTTGGGCTGCTGGAGGAAGTTGAAACACCTGAAACAGGTATTGAACATGTGGTCATGTGACTGTGAAGTGATGGTGGCCTTCGTGCCAGCCTGCCTAAAGGTTTGCACTGTTTCCAGCCTCCACTGTGAATATTTGAATGATGCATTCAGTATAGACAGAAACAATTCAATTAATGTTTAATTAGAATATGTTTAAGTTAGATGACGATCAGACCATATCTTAGACAAATTTATACAAAAATCCAGGTAAATCCAAAGGCTACCCTTATTTTTTCCTTCCACTGTACAGTATACGCTATACATACACACACATACAGAAATACCTAAGTGCAATGGGAGATTTGAGAAGGGAAGAACACAACATGAATATCCAATTACAAAACACATCAAACGCACAGAGGATGAAAAATTGATAACTTTGAGACATTTATGTAATCCACAATGGTGCCTTATATAAGTGTTCCATTTATAAGGAGAAGCAAAATATGCAGGGAGGTATTGTTTTCCTATTTTCACAGAAAAAGAAAAAACTCTTGTATGTTGGCAGACATCAGTGCAAGCATGATGACGATAGTGGTTAAAAGCAGATGGACAAATGTGCTCCCTATTTTTCTCCATCTTTCTTAAGATAAGTGTTCACAGAGAAAAAGGAAGTGCACAAATACACCTATAACACCTGTAATTGTTAACATATAATTATCATGAAAATGAAAATAAAACCACTCCTGGGGCCCTGTTCTGGCATTGGATATACATTTACGACAGCAAGCGACTGGGATGTTTTATGTGGCGGTTCATATGCGGCTGTCAATCGTTCAGCGATAACGACTGGTGCTGAGCATATGGAGCTGACAAGGGAGGTTTTGAGTTTCTGTCTTTACTGCTCTGCTTTGAGCTGCAGATCACAGAGCCTTTGCAAAGGCAAAAACAAGCAAGGAAATATGGAATCTCTCTAATTAATTGTAAATTGTCACTGCTTCAAGTGGGGATGCTGAGTGATGTGTGCACGTAGACTATGTGTTTGTGTTTTCATGAGAGAGAAAATGAGAAGCAAAAACAGAGGGAAAGACTGAATAATTTGACTTAACTTTCGTGCCTTATCAACAAGCCACTCTTCAGGGTTTTTTCCTTTGAAACGGCTGTTCCCCACTAAGGCCGAATAAATTAGAACTCTAAATAGGAATAATAATGAGAGCATACATTATTTCTGTTGTTGGTACTGGTTTGATGATGTTGTTGTTTGTGTTGGCAGGAAGGCTCAGATCTCCATATATGAAAAAAAAAAGGTAACTTCTCTGCATGTTTTATAAGTGTGGGGGCTCATTTTAATGGTGACCCAAAAAGATGTCCTAGATATTTGGGTAACATCATTTTGAAAATTCCTGAAACTACAGACAGACAAACAGAGAACACAGAAGAGAGTGAAGGAAAGAGTAGAGAAATGATAAAATGGAACATTGTCTTGTGAAATTCTCTGTTACATCAGTCAAACATACTGTTCTCTGACTACAAACCCTGTTTTGATTTCCAAACACCGAAGCTGTCAATATGTTTAGAGCATTTCAGAAATGCAGCCTGGTTGTACATGATAGTTAATACACTGGTGCCCACAGACCCTGACACGACCACTGATGTGATTGACTAGTCACTAGTATTAAGGATTATGGACATGCTAAAAAACTATCCATGTATATCTATGGATAGTGGACAGCCCCATCTGCTGGCCTTTGGCAATGACCTCAACTGCAAAAGTTTCCCACCCTAGGTCAGTTCCACTACGATAGCGGTTTGACAATTCCTTGTTCACTTCCCATTTGCACTTCTACTCAAGGAAATTCTAAGTGCCATTGTAGAGACTATTTTATTACTTCGAAAACTTGAAAAGCCTGTTGAGCAAATGCGGAATGTATTTGTGTTTAACTTTCTTTACTTTCACACCAATTTAGCGTCACCAGCCAACTAATCCTGCATGTTTTTGGACTGTGGGAGGAAGAACCCGAAGGGAAGTCACCTGCAAGCATGGGGAGAACATTCAAACCCCACACAGAAAGGCCCCACTTTGCATTTAGGCAACGTAGCATTGCAGGTTTAAATGATAAAAGTTATAGCTTCAAATATCTATACCAGCAGGAGATTTAACACTCACCTGCTGTCTGCGGTCAAAACTGAAGAGGTGATTACTTCACTTGCCTGTAGATTGCACATATTTGCATGTCTACATTTGCACCTTCTTATTATTACTGCTCTTGGTTTCCTTGCCTAGAAATGACTGAAAACTGAAACTGTAAATCTTAGACTGTAAATCCAGAGCTAAAGTCCTGAAAATGTGGTCACTGCAGATTTGCAACTGAATATTATTGGCTGGGCCTGGTTTAGGGCTTTTAATCAACAACCTTCCCCGCAACTCACACCTATAAAACACTGGTTCCTAACATAAATAGCCAGCCTCTTTGACACTATTGTCAGGCTAAATGACAGATCATTCCATAAATTATGAACAGCTTGGTTAAGCATCAGATTGCAACATGACAAAACTAGACATACTGCACAGAAAGGCAACACCAACCATTTATTCCTCATATTGGAGTACTATATTATATAGGTATGAAAAGAACTTTAAAAACTTTTTTGTCCAAACCACCAAGACGGAGTGACCTTAAATTGTGTAAGTATGAAAATAAAAGTGTTTTAATCCACCTGATATGTCATATATTTCTGCAGTAGATCAGTAATTAGTGCTGGGTGCAGGCAGCAGACTTGGCCAGACAATTGCCCTCTTTCATGGAGAGCACATCTGAAATTCCAAAATCAACATGTGAAATACAGACAGCAACTCCGATAGCCTCACTGCAAAGGGTGCTGCTCTCCTCAGCCCTAAACATAGACCAGCTTCAGAAGCTACACGCCATGCACCAATTTCACTTTCAGGACTTTCAGGTGAATTAAATGACATGTAAAGTGTGATTTCACTGTTGTGATGCTTTGGGGAAACCATTCCTTAGAGAGAGATGGAGGGGAATTTAAGGGTCACTGTCACTTTCTCTAAAAGCATCTGTGATTTCATTATTTCACTTGTTCTTAATCATCTTAAATTTGCACTTTTTGTTTTCTGAGAGTAGATTATGTTTCACAAAGTTTCAGATTAAATGGTAAAAAATAGTCACCTGTGTGAGTGTATGATGTTTGTAGTCACCTGTGTGAGTGTATGATGTTTGTGAATGCATGTGTGGGTTTTGAGATATAAAGAGGGCAAAGTGGCTGTAACCTTTTCAGTCCAGTCACAAGCCAAGTATGAAGTGCTGCTGCCAGGTAGCACAAAGCACAATGTGAAGTTCATGTGACTGTATTAACCTTTCAGACCTAATCACCGACAGTCACGAATGAGAGAGAGAGAGAGAGAATCAGTAAATTGAAAGTTAGAGAAAATTCAAAGATTGTAACAAAGTAAGCAGAGAAGAAAACAATTCAGATATGTTTTGTTGCTCCTCTAAATCCCCCAAGTCTACGTTTCTATCTATGGTTTGTTTTGAGACAGAGAAAAGAGACTCTTGATATGCAGAAGTGCAGATTTGGCACTGAACTGTCAAGAAAATTGAAGCAGAGATCACTGTGCGGCAACCCCTGTAGCTTCAAAAGCAACAGAACGACCACAGAGAATAACACTGACATGTTCTTATACCAACACTGAAAGCAAAAAAGTCTGTATTATTTCCATAATTTGTTTCATAGCTTGGAGCAGCTTGTCAATGTTCCTGCTGAGGAGAGAGCAAGATAATAAGCTGGTGGGACAAGGAGTCTCACTGGTTCCATGACATAGGTTTATAGTTTTGTCATACTGGGCTTTTGGCATGAATATCAGTGGAGCCTTTGGCCAGGATCAGCTGACTTCATTGAAAGGCGAGATACAGTAAAGCTTCCCAGAAGGGCTACTATTACTGGGCAGATCACAGGGCAGCAGCATATGATCTATCAATGCAATATTATTTCTCTCAGAGGGAACTGGGGCAATGAGGGACAGACAAATAATTGATGTTTTTACCTGTAGGGAAAAGAAGCAAATTTCACAGCTCAAACATTTAATCCCTTGGAATTCACATATAGGTCCATTTTCCATTACACAGGTTTAGGACTATTAGCTCTAACCGGTTTGACTTGGTTTTGGTCATTTTCCATTACAACTGGATACAACCTCAATGGGGGCAGGCCCTCATAGTACGGCGGTAAGAAACCATCTGTGTTTGTGTTTAGCCATTTGCCTTGCCAAAGATGATAAAAATAGAAAAACATTTGCTATTGTAGGTTAAAAGCCACTTTGCACATTATACCTGAAAAACTAAGAAATTAATATTCATGTGCAGGTGTGAAAGTGATGTGCATTCAGTATTTCTGTGTGGAAATCAGATCTACTTTCTCTAGCTCTACATGAGGTCCTAAGGCAGCATCACTCACACCCCAAACTCGCAGACTTGCTATAATTGCTCCTCTAGAGTTTACTGTGAGTATGACATGCCTCCAAGCTTAACCACAGCCTTTGTAATGGTCTCAAACCATTTAACACTGAAGTGCTTCTTTATGCCCCTGCCACAGAGACACCTGGTGGTACTAAGAGACCTCGTAAGAGCAATATTTAACATGGTAATGTTCGTTTTTTCACCCTCCCTCATTTAATTGTCACCTACTATCATCAGGCCCAATTTACTGTCCAACCATTCAGAGTCTACCCACTTGGTGTATGTGGTGAGTACACATTCACAACTGACAGATTTGAGACTGAAGACTGAAGGAACAGAAGGATTGGCATTGTTTTGGAATATATTTTTTATGTTTTCTCTGACAACATGGAGTATTGCTTTTTGAAAGGATGCCTAGTGGTTTTGTTGATACAACAGTGCACATCCAAAGGTAAGGTGGCATTATGCAAATAGGTGTGATTATCCATGTGATGATGGCTTTGTATCTTATTTAAAAAGAATGTGTACACATGGTATCCAGTCCAAAATAATATTTTTATTTGCAATAGCTTACATCTATATGTGATGTGCTATGATCATCTTTGCATCAATGACACTGTCAGTCAATGCGAAGGACACAGAATCTCACCAGATAATGATTGATTAAGGCATATGGCGTCCTATCCCCATAGGCCATAACCAAAAATCCTTGGACCTGTTCCTTCATTGGTCAATATTCCTTTATCATTCATATCACTAAAACACACAATCCCACATATATTCCCAGTTTGTCCAGATGTTTACAGCTGCTATAGCACGGCACTGCTTGTACGCCTGCACTTGTCTGTCTTGTGTAGTTTTTGTGTACACAAACACTTGCTGTAGAATTTGTACTGTTTTATGTAGCGCCATGTTTTCTGGAGGAATACTGCTACACTTCACTGTGCACTGTATTCACTGTACATGGTTGAAAGGACAATAAAAAGCCCTTGAACCTTGGACCAAAAAATGTTCAATATGTCCTCGCTAGGTCTGTCGATCTCCAGACAAACCATGACAGAGATCGCCCTTGAAGATGGTCAAGCCTTACCCCAGGAAACCTCCCCTGCAGATGTGGTGCCACTAGTTGCCCATCTAAGCCTGAAGAAAGTTCAGCAGGCTGTGCAGGAGGCTTCAGAGCAAGTAAAGGGCCATGGAGCAGAGGAAGTGCTAAAGGAGCTGCTGGAGAGGGTGGTAGAGGCAGCCCTGAGCCAGGGGGGAGGAGGGGGTGTAGCAAAAGAAGATAAGGCTGCAGTGCAGGAAGTGGCTGAAGAGGATGATTTGGGAGCTGAAAAGAGAGAAGATGAAGTTAACACAGATCAAGAGGTGTTGGAGCAAGTGGAGGAGGAGGAGGTGAAGGGTAAAGAAGTGGGCGCCAAGGGAGGAGATACTGGTGTTGGAGAGGAACAGAAGGTAGTAGAGGTGAGTGCATTCAAAGATGTGGCTAAAGAGAGGAAAGGAATTGTCAAGGAAGAGGGGGAAACGGCAGCTGGACTTATAGTGGAGACCACTCCAGGTGCAGAAACTGAAGGCAGAGAAGCAGACAGAGTTGATGTTATCAAGCAGGCTCTAGACACTGACAATAATAAGTCAGCTGTAGAGGAAACAATAGCTGCTTTAGCAGAGACAGGAGGGGATTTAGCAGTGCAGGGAGCAGAAGTGGAAGCCAACAATGACCAGGTTGTGTTGTCAGAAAAAAAAATAGCAGCTCAAACAGAAAAACGGGAGGCAGGGGAAATTCCAGCTGTTGTAGAAGTGGAATTGGACAGAGAAACAGCACAGAAGACTGTGGAAGAGTCTGAGTCTAGTGTGGTGGTGGCTGATATGGAGCAGATAGAGGATTTATGGGGAAAAGAAGACGGTCCGAAGGAAGAAACTCAGGTAGACGAACCGGTAGGTGAGGTGACGGTATGACCTTCTGATTATGAGAATTATGAGATGAAGATCACACCAACAGTAGCAAAAGAGCTAGAAGAGCAGGAAGTGGTAAATGCAGTGAATAATGCCAAAGTACCAGAAGAACAAGGTTATTTGGTGGGAGGAGGAGTTGCTGAAGAGTCAGAGCATAGAGATTTTGGAGAAGCACCAGAACGTCAGACAGATGGAGAAAGTGAAATCAATGAGGAATCAGTGGGATTGGTGAACGAAGGTGGTGTCCAACAAATGGGAGAGGAGGCACATGATGCTTCCAAGACCTTACATGGAAGTGAAACAGAGGACCAAGGTGAGTTATGTGTAATTCCAATAAGTCGGGTAGGAAATGTGGTGTATTAAAACCTGTGCAGTGGTCAGAAACTGGCATCAGGCCCCCTTGAATCTCAATTCCAGACAAATCCCAACACATTGAAGTTACTTCCCATTTAATTAATAAGAAATTTAGCTACCCCATTAAATTCATATTCAGTTCATGGTTATCTGCTAACTATCTGAAATGTTGAATATGTAAAACCTGCTCATAATGTAGGTCATATAAACTGCAATGATATTTGTCTTTAAACATTCAGCTTCATTAGACTCATTAGCTTTGGTTGAGCTTGCATTGTTTGCATCTTAACCTACTTTAAAAGTGGAAAGCTCTTGAATGCCAATTTTTAAAGAAGTTCCTTCAACAGATTTTACAGTAACATCAGGTAGTAGGCCTAGTACCTGATGTTACAGTAAAATCTAGTTTTTCCGTATTCCAGGAAATTGTAGCTGTGGTTGTATCACCTGTGCAGTTTGGTTTGAAAATGAGCAATGTTTTAAAATGTTTTCAATGTAGAACTGGTGCCTGGAATAAGTTTATGTTTATTCCGAATATCCCGACACAAACAATAACCATTAAAACCACTAAACTACTAAAATTCCCTTAAAACCTGATGATTATTGTGAATGATGCACACAACACTTCTGTACTACAATTTTAACTAAATGCGTACAAACTACAACGAACTGCCTACTACTCTCAGCTACAGCACGTATTATTCTACATTTCATACGACTACTCGACAAACCCTAAACCTTGGCCTCTTGACTTCATTTTCACGTGTCACATACCAAACCACTCTTCTAGAGGTGCTGGTAATCTCAGCCCCAGAGCCTGAAGACAGTGCTGAAGCCTCCATACAGCAGAGCCCTGAGAACCAGGTTCCCACCCTGACCCCATTTTCAGGTGGGGTGGTGACAGGTGAAAATATTCTTGGGCATGAAAAATCAAACCACGGCAATGAGATCATCACACCAACAGATGACCTTTTGCCACATCACCTCGTTGTGGTTCAACCTACGCTGGATAATTATTTGAAGGATGTTCTAGCTGAGCCCCCTAAATCAAAGGCAAAGGAACCAGGAGAGACTAAAGAGCTGGTGGAAGGTACAGGTAATATGAAGTTGAAAGTACAATACATTGTAGTGTAGTTTTCAGAGTAGAAAAGTATATGGAATTCAACTCTTGGAAATGCACTTGGTCTATAAATGGATAGGAAGAAATTACTCCATTCTCTTTCTATGTATGTACCTGTGCACAGTATCACACACATGCCCCGTTGAACTAGCATGACTAAAAACAGCTGGAAAGCAGGTAGGTAGTGTTAGTCACTGTATACTTCATCTCATTCAAAAAAGTTGTTTTGTAGCCCAACATTTTCTGTACAGTCCAAATGTGCTTCACTTAATGCTGCTCAATTTCTATCTAAAATTAATTCACGAAGCCTGCCATCCACTGTTTGGAAAGACTGAGCTATATTATACGTCCAACTACCTCAGACAAAAATAGATTTCCATTAGAACCCTAATCTTACCATACTGTAGCATGAATCTCTCTTTACAACAAACTCATTTCCTTTATTTTTTCTATGAATGGGAATCCAATAATATTTATTCTGTATTCAAACTAGTACCAGCTACATCCCAATGCTTCTTCTCTAATAGCTGAAATAAGACTTCTGATTGCTAGCAATACCACTACAAACACAGATGGGACTCAGAGCTGTGCTGGTACATGATTGCTTCTGATGTGGTCTAACATTTGTTCACTGATAAACGATGAAATGAGACTGCATTTAGTATTGCTTGAGTTTTTTTCCCTAGTATTCTGTCTAATATATGATATGTTGTAGTATTATTCCACATACAGGCAGTTCATTTATAGAAGGGCAGTGGTAAGCAATGACAATAATAACTGTGATTCTCTGTTTTTCGTGTATATTTGTGTAAGCAGTACCCCACCTCTTCAGCGGGAATGTGAAGAAGGGTGTGTTGAGCCAGAAGAAGCTACAGGAGGTGACTGCAACGACGACATGATCCCTGCATTCAACAGTACACTCAACAGTATGTACACATTTTAAAGTACCTCTAGTGGTAGCAGAATTGCTGTGAAGTACAGAGTGTAAACATGAAAACAGATGGATTAGAATTAAAGGGAAGAACAACGTAAAGAGGGACATTTACCAAAGATTGTGCCTCTTTTTTTGGAGCTAAACAGTTAAATTAGTTCAAAGTGTTCCTATTTACTATAGAGTTGCAATAGAGTTTTGTGTCAGAAGAAAATGAAGAAAAGCGGTACTAGCAGCTAAAAGTTGCACATTTGGCCTCAAGGAGTTCCCATTCATGGGGGCAATTTATGGGAGGACAAAATGGACAAAACACCTCAGCACCTACACTATGGATTTAAACTACACATTTCAAACTAAAATCTTTCGCAGGTCTTAGGTTTGGCCATACAGTTTGATATGAATCACATCTTTTGAATACTCATAAAAATCTTTTAGTATTGCCTCATGTTATGTATGGAGAGACCTGCATTCTTCACTATTCTCCCCAAAGAAAAGAGTTCACTAAATATTGCTCTGTTAGGATTCTTAGGAGCTATAAATACAGCTATAACCACCAGGGTGTACGTGATCTCATACAGGACTCATATACATCCCCTCTCTCTCACGACAAGATTTCTTCTTAGCATCAGATCAACTACCACCAAACTGATTTCTACAGTGTCAATGTCCCTGTCACTGGCTAGATGTCAGACGTGCCCATTGTGGACCAGCTAAATATGGTGCACTGACCTGGAATTTTGTGGCTCATAGGGACCACTCACTGTGTGTTTCTCAGCTGATTCCCTCCTGGCTGTTTTGTAAGCTATGCACTCAGGAAGCTGCTCACTGCATCACGAGAGTGAGAGTCCCATGAATCCAGAGCATTAATGGGTTGTACCACTATTTTTCCTCATCCAGTTAGCGGGGTTGGATCAATAATAAGCCAAAGGTGTGTGTGTGTGGGTGGATCTATGGCTTTACATAATGTTACATATACTATATGTGATCCTAATAGTGCATGTCTTTTGGATCTCCACAAGAAAATGTGCACAAAGACACACAGAGAAATTTGATGCATGCCTAGCACAGATGATAACAAAGCAACACTGAATTATTTAGCAGTCAACGGAGTCATCTTGAAATGTGTCCTTGTTTAAAGACTTGTCACTGGAAGAGCTTATCACTAAAAAGAAGTCAGAATCACTACAAACACTGCCAACAAACAATAAAAGTCTAAAATCTGCAGAACAATAAAGGCACAAATGCCTACTCATTGTACAGATGCCAGGAGACAAAAAGGAAACCCAATGAGTGCATGTAAACTATAGACACTTTGAAACCAAATATGTTCTATTTTAAAGCCCAACATGTCAAGCTAGCATGCAAACCTCTGCCCCTGCTCCACTGCATTCCATCCATCCTTCACTTGCATCTTCAGTGTGTTCACAGAGGCTAATGTAGGAATTCAGAGTTAATACAGTCCAGGGTTGGACTGAGACGTCGAGCCACAGTGCAACAGAAGATCGGAAATCTGTTCACAAAATGACAGCTGTGACACCCCAGTCCTTTCTTTAGCCTCCTCTGATTGGATAAAAGGGAGACAATCACTCCAAAGCTTTACTCTATAAGGGAATATCTCTGTACCACTGCCAAGCTATTTACACAAGTTTGGATCAGAAGCCTTTACTGGCACATCTTCATGTCGAGATTTGTTTTGGAGCATATTTCAAAAAAAGAAAAAAGAAAAAAAGTTACGTTCTGTAGCTGTAATACAAAAAGCATTAGAATGGCTAAATGGCTGGGCTTGTATGCATAAGGAAACGTTTTATCTGACAGTCCTGATGCAAGCTAAAAAAGCAAAACAGGGTCCTATTGTGCACTTAAGCTCAATATGGGCCTAAAACTAAAATTGGCTGTTTCTTTTAGATGTGACCTGTCTGAAATTGTAGAGTATTTCCAAATCTAATGCTGAAACCCAACCCAGAAACCAAAGCTACTGCATGTTTTTGCTTTATTATCTTCATTAGTGACTAAGCTGGCTACACTGGTGACTTTCACTCTTCTGTCTTTGCTTGCAGGACACTGCATGGATGCAGATAATTGGTACAGTAAGAGACAGAAGGAAAGAGAATTTTCTTATAAAATAACAAAATCCAAATACGACCTAAGTCCAAACCTTTACATAACAAATAAAGGGCCATAAGGGTTGGGCAGACAACAGAAAATGCATTGTGCACCATAGCAGGGTACAATGATCACAGTGCATTCTGGATCAGCATAAGTGTGGAATAGCGTGAGGATAGCTACCTGGATACCCTTGAAGATAAGTCATTTAGGTCATGCTGAAATGTATTCAGTGTCACCTGCAATTACTCAATAATGTCAAGTGATCTATTTAAATCTTGGTGTGTCATTACCGCCCAGCACATCTCCTTCCACCACAGTTCTGAGCTTCTCCATCTGGTGGGGAGTCATTAAGTAAACCATGCAGTGAGAATATTAGCATTTGCTCCAAGCGGCTTATTCAACAGCAGTTCAATGGCTAGCCTATTACATGCAGACCCTATGTTTATTTGTGCGCTGTGAGTGACTATTCCTGCTAATAAACAGCCCTGTTATTTCTCTTTCTGCCACGACAACTTTTAAATGTCAGCAAACTGCCCTCCTGCCCCTTCTGCCAGGATAGCAGCACTTCACCAACCTGATGTGGCCTGAACCTTGACCCAAAACAACGAGCAGCACAAAGACCATGCAGTAGGGATGTCAGCTCCACAAAGGCTTCAGTCAACACTGGACCAGGACCAGACCCTTCACAGGATCTCAGGACTTCCATTCTCTAGGGAGGTCCAACCATTTATCTATTTCTACTGTATCTAAATAAAACCAATAAGCCAATTTTCACCATTTCACACAATCCAAATTAGTTTAACTACATTCCCAAACTCGACAGAAACTGCCTTGGATTACAGCTGTAATAACTTCTGTATGCAACACATTTGTATATGGTGTGTTTGTGTGAGTGTAAAATGAAAGTAAGCGATACTGAAACACATTTGTCATGTGTAAATGTGTGGAAAGATGGTGTGTGCGTTAGCAGGTGTGAATGAGTCAACAGTAACCTTTTTTAAAATGTGCATATATGTGAGTGTAAATGTGATATAAAATCCACTATATAAAAGCCTAAGATCTGTAGGCTAGAATGAGCTTAAGAAACATTTTCATATTAATGACATCAGTCACAAAGTAAATGAAAGGATTACCCGTTTTATCAGTATAATTCAGTGTTTTGGCAAAACATTAAATTAATTAAATTTCAAAATAAATTAATTAACATTAAAGTTTAAATTTGTAATATTTTGTGTGATTTTTATGCTACATAACTCCTGACCTTTGTATCATCGTTTGTTATTTGAGTAGTATCAAATTAAAATGATAATATTGCCTCCCAGTATGGCTTTTTCTGTTGTTGCTCTGCTGGGTATACTTTATAATTTTTGATCATTTGAGCACATAAATTAGGTAATTAAATAGAACAAAATGACTAATTTTGTTTAATTCTTCAGAGACCCATCTGCCTATGCACAGATAACAAACTGAGTTGTTATTGTGTCAAAAGTGCGGAAATGTACTCAAGGATGACTTCACCATAGACGCTAAACAGTTTTTTATATTCAACAGTCTTTGTATATGAGTGACTGGCATCATTTGCGTTATGATCACAAGGCAGGGAGTGTTTGAGTAAGCACTTGCGTATCCATGTGTACTGTCTGTGTACTGGATTTGTGCACGTGACCTTACACAACCCCGAACCAGACAGGCTTGGTCATGTGCTCAAAAGCTATTTAACCCAAGGGAGGGGGGCAGGCTGACTCTTGGGGGGGCTACAGTTGTGCAGAGGAGAGGAGCAGCATGCACAGTCACAGGTAGGGCAAACACATTACACTGATGATTTTACACAGTCAACTATAGATTGCAATAAGTCTCACAACTTACTTTTCAGTGTGACTGATAGCTTCAGTGCTGTTTGCAGACTGACAGGAATTATCAGACTAAAGTATTATAGTTTAGCACCGTATTCAATTACTCATAAGTGGTATTTCTGCAAAAACGCAACACGTAAAAGTTTCTTTCTTTGTAACTGGTTAACTTTGTTGGTTGTTATCACGGTTTTCTAAAACCACTGCTGCCAACTTATTAGTCTCTCCTCCATTCATTCCCAATCATCAAGCTTCAAAAGACAAGCAAATCCAACCACAAAAAAAGGTTGTATCAGAACAATCTCTCGCCATCTGTGGTTGAAAGCATTTCAGAACTTGTTAGAGTTGAAAGCTAATGGCTTTGTGAATTATGAATAATGTCTCGTACTGCCTGCAGGAGTGTGAAACAAGTGAAGTTT
This sequence comes from Mastacembelus armatus, assembly GCF_900324485.2. Classification (NCBI taxonomy): domain Eukaryota; kingdom Metazoa; phylum Chordata; class Actinopteri; order Synbranchiformes; family Mastacembelidae; genus Mastacembelus; species Mastacembelus armatus. The sequence goes on from NC_046633.1 coordinate 25,711,027, forward strand.
CAGACTAATGTTAAAACAACTGACTTTAATAAAGGAACACAAACCAACAGTATTGTTCTTGAGCATGATTGAAGTGTATGTTGGCTGTGTATTGAACCCCTTATCTTCATTTTACCAAATGTGTGCTGGGCTGAGCTCCAGTCTTTTTCAATTCTGAACATGATAAGAGGCTTACAAAAAGATGAATGGATGTTAAACAACAATTCTTAAAAAGTAAAATGTGTGTACTCTACATCTTTCTGAAATTCCTAACCTCATACCTAAAATATTGCCCTATCTTTCACCTTCCTTCCCTCTGAAATCTGGTAGCATGTGGGCAGCAGTTCTCCTGGTCTTGACCCTGTGCGCCATCCTAGTAGGGGCCCAGTTCCCCCGGGAATGCGTTACCCCTGAGAGGCTGCGAAGCGGTCAATGCTGCCCATCCCCTACAGGGGCGGCAGGGGACGAGTGTGGCACCAGTACAGGGAGAGGGCGGTGTGTGGCCATTGCAACAGACAACCGGCGCCATGGACCCAGTACCCTTATGCAGGACGTGATGACAGAGAGAGGTGGCCACTGAGATTTTTCAATCACACTTGCCAGTGTAATGGGAATTTCAGTGGCTACAACTGTGGGCGATGTCGGCACGGGCTAACTGGACCAAACTGCGATCAGAGGATCTCTGTGGGTAAGAGAGGATATGCTGTCTAAAGTAAAAACCTAAAAATTCAGTGCCTTTCTCCTACCTTAACCTTCCAGACCTCATCTCAAAGACATAGGAAAATACTTCAGCCAAGGGACTGATGCAGCGTTTGCTGTTAGGGAAAGGAAATGTCTGTGTTAATTTTTAACATTTTAATTTCTTTCCTCTTCCTTGGTTCCTCCCACAACTCAACAACTCCTCAATCTCTTCCTTCCCTCCTGTCTTCCCCATTAACTTTGCTCCAGTAAGGAGGAATATCATACAGATGAGCACAGCTGAGAAGCAGGCCTTTGTGAACGCTTTGGACCAAGCTAAGAGGACTGTCCACCCTGACCTGGTCATCTGTATAAGACGGTACAAACAGCACTGCAACTATTATTTTATTCCACTTATTCTGTATTGGCTTTATTATACTAGAATCATTCTACAAACATATACTTAAAAATTGATTTAAAGACCTAATTTCAAAGGAAGATTGGTATTTAGTTTCCCGTCTTCTATTAAGACTGCTAAAGACACCTGCAGGTTCAGTCTAAATCAAGCTTGCATTAGAAAGCTCAGTAACACAGCTATGCATGCCAAGAGACTGCAATGCATACTTTGAAAATGATCTGCAAAACTCATAAAACTTCCCTGGGCCGCTTCCTGTTTAACCAGGAGTGAGTTATCAGTTTAGTAAGGAATAAAGGGATTTACCCCTCCCTGAACCGCCACCTTATCGTGGTGGAGGGGTTTGAGTGCCTGAATGACCCTAGGAGCTATGTTGTCCGGGGCTACAGGCCCCTGGCAGGGTCTCCCAAGGCAAACAGGTCCTAGGTGATGGTCCTGACCAAGAGCAGTTCAAACACCCCTTATGAAGAGAACAGCAAGGACCGTGACGTTGGTACAGCGAAGCCCGGGCCCCACCCTGGAGCCAGACCTGGGGTCAGGGCCCATTGGTGAGCACCTGGTGGCTGGGTCTCCCCCTATGGGGCCCAGCCGGGCAAAGCCTCGAACTCTTTTGAGTGACATGGCGCCGCCCTTCTGTGGGCCCACCACCCGCAGGAGGATCCATAAGGGGCTGGTGCTATGTGGATCGGGCAGTGGCGGGGACCTCAATGACCCGATCCCTGGACACTAAAACTGGCTCTGGGGACATGGAATGTCACCTCACTGGGGGGGAAGGAGCCTGAGCTTGTACGGGAGGTTGAGCGGTACCGCCTAGAGATAGTCGGGCTCACCTCCACATACAGCCTGGGCTCTGGAACCCAACTCCTTGAGAGGGGCTGGACTCTCTTCTACTCTGGAGTTGCTCGCGGTGAGAGGCGGCAAGCTGGCGTGGGCTTGCTCATAGCTCCCCAGTTCAGCCGCCACGTGTTGGAGTTTTCCCCCATGAATGAGTTTCCCTGCACCTTTGGGTAGGCCTCTCACTGTTGTTTCGGCCCAGCAGTGCAGAGTACCCAGCCTTTTTGGAGTCTTTTGGGGGGGGGTGCTGAAAGGTGGTCCTACTGGAGACTCCATCATTCTATTGGGGGACTTCAATGCTCACATGGGCAGCGACAGTGAAACCTTGAGGGGCGTGAATGGGAGGAACAGCCTCCCCAATCTGAACCCGAGTGGTGTTCTGTTATTGGACTTCTGTGCTAGTCACAGTTTGTCCATAACAAACACCATGTTCAAGCATAAGGGTGTCCATCAGTGCACTTGGCACCAGGACTCCCTGGGCCGGACGTCGATGATCGACTTTGTAGTCATGTCATCTGACCTTTGGCCGTATGTCTTGGACACTCGGGTGAAGAGCGGGCCAGAGCTGTCAACTGATCACCACCTGGTGGTGAGTTGGACAGACTGCAGATGATGTTGTCCCGTTGGCTCCATTGAGCCAGGACCTCCAGCGTGCATTGGGGCGGTTTGCATCTGAGTGTGAAGCGGCTGGAATGAGAATCAGCACCTCCAAGTCCGAGGCCATGATTCTCAATCGGAAAAAGGTGGCTTGCCTTCTCCAGGCCAGGGGAGAGATCCTGCCTCAGGTGGAGGAGTTTAAGCATCTTGGGATCTTGTCCACGAGTGAGGGAAGGACGGAACACGAGATTGACATATGGATTGGGGCATCGGCAGCAGTAATGCGGTCGGTGTACCAGCCCGTCGTGGTGAAGAAGGAGCTGAGCCGAAAGGTGAAGCTTTCAATTTACTGGTCAATCTACTTCCTACTCTCACCTAAGGTTATGAGCTTTGGGTCATGACTGAAAGGACAAGGTCTTGGATACGAGCGGCTGAAATGAGCTTCCTTCGCAGGGTGGCTGGGTGCTCCCTTAGAGATAGGGTGAGAAACCCAGACACCTGGGTGTCCGCCCAGATGAGCTGGAGGAAGTGTCCAGGGAAAAGGAAGTCTGGGTATCCCTGCTTAGGTTACTGCCCCCGCGACCCGGCCCCGGATAAGCGGAAGAAGATGGATGGATGGATGGATGGATGGATGGATGGATGGATGGATAAAAGGATTTATAATCTTCTAAGTAACTGCACATACATCTTTGAATAACCTTCTTCCAAGTCAGCTGAGGATTGAAGTAGATTAATTTTTGAAGCAATTCTCAGCTGAAGGTAGAAAAACCCTTTTAACCTCCTAATAAGAAAATTGAATTTCTTCTGTATTAATGGCCACACCCATGTTTGTAGTGACAGTCCTCCAGGGCACCAACACACAGAAGTAAAATGTATATATAGTGCCTATTATATATCCTGTCACTCTAGTCAATGAAGATGGCTTTTGTTTTTACACTGAAAAAATTACAGGATAAACGTCACAAGCTGGCATATTCCTTCACTCTTCAGGTACCAGGAGGTGTTTGGGCCTGATGGCAACACACCACAGTTTGAGAACATCACCATTTACAACTACTTTGTTTGGAGCCATTACTACTCAGTCAGTAAAACCTACCTGGGGCCAGGCCAGACCAGCTTTGGAGGTGTAGACTTCTCCCACGAGGGCCCAGGTTTTGTTACCTGGCACCGTTTTCATCTGCTGCAGCTGGAGAGAGACATGCAGGTGAGTACAAAGAAGCAAAGGAGAAAGGAGGAGGGAGATCATGGAAAGAGAAGAGGAGAGGAGGAATTTTGGGCTGATGAACTGATGAAGGAAGTGAAGATTGGAGAAAGGGTGACAAGGGAAGGAAGGAAAGATGTGTGGGGATTTGAAGAGATGAAGATGACACAGAAAGCTATCCTGGAGGAGAAAGGGGGAGCAGGGAGGAAGGAGGACAGACGCTTGAGATGTGTAAAAAATAAAATATACTTAGGCGATAAGTGGGGGAAATGGTATGAAAGATGTGAACAGTAATGAAAATTTTGTATTTATAGTGCAAAGTAAGTGATATGGTGCTTAGACACCATCTCCGGAGAAATGCATTTCTTACACACACATGTGAGATGATCCAGCCATAAACGTGCCTTCTTCCTTTATTCTATCCGTGCAGGATATGCTGGGTGACCCCATGTTAGCTCTGCCCTACTGGAACTTTGCCATCGGAGGCAATAAGTGTGACATTTGCACTGATGACCTGCTGGGAGCCAAGAGCACCTTCGATATGAACTCCATCAGCTCCAATTCGGTGTTCTCCCAGTGGAGGGTCATCTGTGAGCAAGTTGATGACTACGACGCTTTGGGCACCATCTGCAATAGTAACAGTGGCAGAAACACACCCTTTAACTACACACACTGTGCAACAAAGCAAATGTTTATATACAAGCGTATTCTCAGCCACATCAGAAGAGAGGGCATAAAGCTCATAAAGAGAGCATGTAGAACATAAGCTGCTATAAATAATACCTCACAGTTGTTGTGCTGCATTCAGTATTGCTCAGTATTACTACAGTTTAACTGTTAAATATTAACTTCTAAGTTGAAATGTGTACATCCAAAGTACTGCATACTGCATCTCAACAAACCAGATTTTCAAGTATTTTTGATTCAGTGAGCCTAATTCCTCTATAGCAGACATCCGAACATATAGTAGTTTTCAGCAGTTAATTCCAAATGCGTCAAGAGGTTTAGACTGTAATAAAAGACCTCTGTGTAACAATGTATTAAACTAGATTTGCAGTGATCTCATTCCACACTGGCCCCAGATTACAACACTAAACCACCACCTCTCCCTCTTTTTTTTAAATACACCTTATTCATATTGCATTTTCTTTTAAAGAGGAATTTTGGAGTAATTAAGAAGGGCAATCCTCTTTCACTGCAGATTGCAGAACTCCACTACACAGATAAAACGGTCCTTTTGAACAACAGTGTATGCATAAGGAAAAAGCTTAGGGAAATCACTAACAGACAGAACATGTGAGTGGCCAACGTGTGAGTGATCTGTCTCATTAATTCCCTTAGAAAGTCATGACAAGCCTGGTATTTCCTGTGTCAACAAGCACCATCTTCTTAAATGGGATACAGGGGGGTTGCTTCATTTATGCATGTTCTTGTTGAAGACAGGAATCTTGCAGTCGACTGGTTCCTTTGATCTGAAGGAATAATCTTCAGACAGACAGACAACTCAGTTATGTAGTTTTCTGTTCATGTGCTTGTGTGTGTAGAAGCCAAATTACAAAAAAGGAAGATCATGCACGCAGTAGAAAAAAGACAAAACTTCTGTTCAGTCACAAAGCTCCCACTCACTACTGCTGACTTTTAGTGAGTAATTAAAAAAAAGCTGCCATCCTGTCATGTTTAAGACTGATCAAACTATTCTAGTCTCCCACATACAATTAGAAAGTGGCTAAATAATACATTTGTAATCATCTTTCCATGTCTGTAGGGACAACGGCCTTGAGTCTGAAATACAAACTGACTGCTGCAAAAATGTCATGTTATATTTCATCTGAGCGCACAGACAATTATATTTCACTTCTGTTACATAACAGCAGCTCTGATCACGCAGGCACAGAGACCAGTCCCATCAGAAGGAACCCAGCAGGCAACGTGGCGCGGCCCATGGTGCAGAAGCTGCCGGAACCCCAGGATGTCTTGGACTATTTGGAGCTAAACACCTTTGACACTCCTCCTTACTACTCCACTTCCTCTGAGAGCTTCAGGAACACAATTGAAGGTGCACAATTAGGCTTCTCAGATCAGAATCAAAGATGCACTTGAGAGTTAACATACTCCCTAAATCAAAGGGGAGTATTTAGAATGAGATGGCTCACATACAAGTACTGTGTGACTGCAGAGACACAAGCCAGAAACGCATACACATGGTACAGCCTCCACCCACATGCACATATGGCTAGCTCCAACACAGCATTTGTTGTTCCTAATTTTGGTAAATCACTGTTTTCATTTAGTGGTTTGGCTGATTCACATTTTCTAGGCTACAGTGCCCCCCAGGGGATGTATGACCCGGTGATCCACAGCCTCCACAACCTGGCCCACCTGTTCCTCAACGGGTCAGGTGGACAGACTCACCTCTCCCCTAATGATCCCATCTTTGTTCTATTGCACACCTTCACCGATGCAGTCTTTGATTAGTGGCTACGCAGGAACCAACCAGGTACACACAAACTGAACTAGATACAGTAAAATATCTTGTTCCAAAAGATGAAGAGATGAATTAACCTATTTTTGTCATCTTGCAGGTGAAATAGTATACCCTGAGGAGAATGCTCCTATTGGGCACAACCGCAGGTTCAACATGGTTCCTTTCTGGCCCCCTGTCACCAATGCTGAAATGTTTGTCTCTGCACCAGAAAATCTGGGATACTCCTATGAGGTTCAGTGGCCAAGTGAGCAGCAGCACACATACACACAACCACAAAATCCAGTAGCCCCTTATGACCATCGTTTGTTTTCCCGTAGCTCGGGCCTATACCGTGTCTGAAATCATCACCATAGCCGTTGTTGCGGCAGTGCTGGTGGTGGCAGTAGTGGGTGGTGTGATTGCCTGTGCTGTGCGTGCCCAGTCCTACCACTCAGCTGACGCCCTGGAGCCACTGCTCAGAGAAACGTTTTGCCGCTACTCAGAGGATGACCGGAGGTTGGATAAATCTCAGTCTGTCATCTAAATCCACGGCTTTTTAGAGAGGCGTTGTTCATGCATTTGTTTTGTTTTTCTTAACATCCCTCTTTCCACCAATAAAGCTGAACTAGTGTCAAACTCGGTGTGAGTCACAGCATTTTGCCATAAATTGTAAGGCTAGCTGAAAATGGCAGATCTTTTATTTAAACATACAGAATAAAGTCCAGACTGTAGCCAAAAGGTTAGATTGTCTGGAGCAGCTCAGCTTATAATGAGCCAGCAAATAGCTGCTGGCAGAAGCTACAGTGATGCATTAACTGGCCTTTTTTGCTCTTTCTCTGGATATATAAATTTATTCATTTTATGACTCAAAAAATTTCTCTCCTACTTTGGACCTTTTTCGTTTCCCAGCTACATGATGCTACTATATTCAGACAGACAAACAATCTATATAGGTCACAACAGGTTTCATGTTTGTTTCCTTATTATTGTCTTTGTAAACTAATCTAGGCTTAGTACTTTGCTATTTGCATGCTGTAACTGTATGAACAGATCAAGTCCTAATAGTAGAGGCTTTTTGCTGCAGGCATAAATTTGCTTTTCAGCAGCCTGAGGCTAACTAGCAGATCACATCACTTAAAGGTAATGTTGCTTCTAACCACTGTTGGATCCAGTCCATTGCAAATTTCCATATGTTCATAACAGCACACACAATGCCCTCATGTGGACAGACCAGATTACTGCAACAGCATTACAAGTCATTCTATTTTTCCACAAGAAATAGTCATATATAGTCATATATGTAGGATTTGAAAAGTCACAGGACAATCCAGCCATAGTCTGCCTGTTGGTCCTTTTCCACTATAATCAACCCATTTACAACAGCACACAGTTTTACTGCCAAGTCGAGGTTCATGGTAACATATGTATGTGACAGAACATTCATTTATTTCATTTACACTCCAAACATTTCAAATAACACAAACATCTCTTACCAGCAAATCAATACCAACACAGTCAATACAACAAATGAGACAAAATCCATTAAAAGTTAACACAAACTTACCCTAAAAGTGTGAGATATCATGCTAATGTTAGAGGTAGCTTGTTGATTTTAGCCATTTTAAAAAAGTTCATTCAATTTTGGTCATTTTTAAATTTTAAAATCTTGGTTTGGCTTCTCTTTGTTTTTGGGCCTTTACTGCTCTGATGTCTCCTACTCTCCTATTTGTCACCAGAGCAGCTTGACAGGTGACACTAAACTGAGGCATCAGCAAGAATACTGACCAGTCAGTACACATGACTACTGACATGACGACTATGATGACAATGATGATGATTTATTTGTTTATTTACAGGGTCTTGACATGTCAATAATTTTTTCAGACACTTTGCCATATTTAGGAAAATGAAGAAGCAGGAACAGAAGAACAGCAACAGTTTTAAGACAAATATAGAATTTTTTTTGACAAATTAAGAACAGTGAAACAAATAGCTAAGGTAAACATCCAAGTTAATAAAATTATTATTAACTATTATAATTATTATCTTCGACCAACAGTAGTCCAAATCTAATTATGTGGGAGTGAGAGGCTCCTTAGCTTTACCGTGTCAGTATGTCTGAAATCCTGGTTATGACCTTGTCATAGGAAGGAAGAACGAAAAAAAATGTCCTAAAAATTAGAACTGTAAAGAGTCAAATTACTTCACCACTGTATTTTTATTTTAATAAGGCAGAGCTGTTTTACACCTTAAAACCAGCTGATCCAGCATGTCCTGTCATGCTGGTTCTGTGACTAATTATTTCTTGCTTCAGGCTATGCCACGGAAAAAAGGCCTGACACAGGCACACTTGTGTCTCTGTGCCAAATTTTCCACCAGTCTCACTCATTTGCTTGTGACAACTTAGACTGTCACAAGACACATCATGTCCCCACTGGGACATGATGTGCAGCAGAACTGGTGGTAGCTAAACTGATCTGCTGTAACTACTACAATTACCTATAATATATACAGTGGTTACAGTAAATCTCCTGGTTAGGATATTTAAGCAAGAAATGAAACCTCAGCACTGGACTGAATTACTTAGAATTGGCATTTCTGCAGTGCAGGCCGGTATCTTGAAACCTAATCTCAAGGAAATGGAGGGGATAGAGAAGAAAGAAACTGCCAGGGAAAGATCGATCTATTAACATGGATAGATAATTGTGACAATTCAATTCAATTCAATTCAATTTTATTTGTATAGCACCAAATCACAATACAAATCATCTCAAGGCACTTTACAAAAACTAAAACTAAAAACCCAACAATTCCCTTATGAGCAAGCACTTGGCGACAGTGGAGAGGAAAAACTCCCTTTAACGGAAGAAAAAACCTCCAGCAGAACCGGGCTCAGTTTGGGTGGCCATCTGCCTCGACCGGTTGGGGTGAGTGGATAGAGCAGAGAGAAAAGAACAGCAACAATAAACAACAAATAGACACTGCAGGTTGGTGGGACCAGTAACTGCACATCAGCGATATACAGCCCCAGGACCAGGGACACCTGCAGAAGGTACAGAGAGAACAAAGAGAGAGGGAGAGAGCACAAACTAGGGGAGAGAGAGAGCACAAGGTTAGTGACATTCAATGGTGGAATATACATGAGGTGGGAGGAGAGGAAGAGAGGGGAGGGGAAGGGAAAGGGGGGGCGGGGTTTTGGGGTAGGGGAGCTCAGTGCACCGATGGTCCTCGGGCAGTCTAGGCCTATAGCAGCATAACTAAGGGATGGTTCAGGGTTGCCTGAAGCCAGCCATATGCTATAACTATATGCTTTGTCAAAAAGGAAGGTTTTAAGTCTAGCCTTAAAAGTACAGAGAGTGTCTGCCTCCTGAACCCAGGCTGGGAGCTGGTTCCACAGGAGAGGAGCTTGATAACTAAAGGCTCTGCCTCCCAGTCTGCTTCTGGAAACTCTGGGAACTACAAGTAGAACTGCACTCTGAGAGTGAAGTGGTCTATTGGGGTAATATGGTACTATGAGGTCTTTAAGGTATGAAGGAGCTTGATTATGAAGGGATTTGTATGTGAGAAGAAGGATTTTAAATTCTATTCCATATTTTACAGGGAGCCAATGAAGAGAAGCCAATATAGGAGAAATATGATCTCTCTTGCTAGTTCCTGTCAGGACTCTGGCTGCAGCATTCTGGATTAATTGGAGGCTTTTTATTGAGATATTGGGACATCCAGATAGTAATGAGTTACAGTAATCTAGCCTTGACGTAACAAATGCATGAACTAGATTTTCTGCATCATTTTGAGACAGGATGTTCCTAATTTTGGAAATGTTGCGCAGGTGAAAGAATGCAGTTCTAGAAATTTGTTTTATGTGTGAGTTAAAGGACATGTCCTGGTCAAAAATAACTCCAAGGTTTTTTACAGTAGTGCTGGAGGCCAGGGCTATGCCATCTAGAGTAGCTATAATTTTAGAAAAGTTATTTCTGAGATTTTTTTGGCCCAAATATAATGACTTCTGTTTTCTCTGAGTTTAAAAGTAAAAAGTTACTGGTCATCCAGGCCTTTATGACAGTTAGACAGGCTTGAAGTCTGGTTAACTGGTTTGTGTTAACAGGTTTAATAGATAGATATAACTGAGTGTCATCTGCATAGCAGTGGTAATTAATAGAGTGCTTCCTAATGACATATCCTAAAGGAAGCATGTACAGGGTGACCAGAATCGGTCCTAGCACGGAGCCTTGTGGAACTTCATAACTAACTTTTGTTCGTGTGGAAGGTTCATCATAGACATGAACAAACTGGAATCTGTCCGATAAATAGGATTGGAACCACTTTAACGCTGTTCCTCTGATACCAGTCACATGCTCCAGTCTCTGTAATAAGATGTTGTGGTCAATGGTGTCAAATGCAGCACTAAGGTCTAGGAGGACAAGTATCGAAACAAGTCCATTATCTGAGGCTAAGAGAAGATCGTTGGTAACTTTCAACAGTGCTGTTTCTGTACTATGATGTGCTCTAAATCCTGATTGAAAATCTTCAAATAGTTCATTCCTGTGTAAGTGGTCTGATAGCTGCTTAGCAACAGCTTTTTCTAGGATTTTAGAAATAAATGGCAGGTTGGATATTGATCTATAATTAGCCAAGACTCCTGGATCAAGACTAGGCTTTTTGAGTAAAGGTTTGATTACTGCAGTCTTAAAGGCCTGTGGTACGTAGCCTGATACTAGAGATAAATTTACCAAGTCCAATAAAGATGAGTTCATTAATGGCAGGGTGCCTTTAAGCAGTCTAGTCCGGATGGGGTCTAAGAGACACGTTGATGATTTCGATGAAGCAACTACTGATGTAAATTCAGAGAGATCTATGGGAGAGAAGCAGTCTAAACATAACTGAGGTCCTACAGATGATTCAAGAGCTACTGTAGTAGAAGATTCATTTATTGCAGGTATAGGAAGCATCTGCTGAATTTTATCTCTAATAGTTGTGATTTTATTTGTAAAGAAACTCATAAATTCATCACTGCTGAGAGCTAAGGGAACACTGGGCTCAACAGAGCTGTGACTTTTTGTCAGCCTGGCTACAGTGCTGAAAAGAAACCTGGGATTGTTCTTGTTTTCCTCTATTAGTGATGAATAGTATGCAGTTCTGGCTTTACGGAGAGCTTTTTTATATGTTAGTAGACTGTTTTTCCAGGCTAGAAAAATTTCCTCTAAGTTTGTGGAACGCCACTTCCTTTCCAGCCTTCGTGATGCCTGCTTTAAGGTACGAATATGTAAATTATACCATGGGGCTAGTGTTCTCTGATTCACTAACTTCTTTTTCAGAAGGGCTACAGAATCGAGCGTTTCACGCTGTGAGGTTACAGCACTGTCAACAACATGATCAATTTGGTAGGGAGTAGGATTGAGGCAGGCGCCCTCCACTATGTTTATACTTGGCATAGATGTAAATAAAGATGGAATCATTTTCTTAAATTTATTAACAGCGTTGTCGGATAAACATCTACTGTAGTGGAATTTTCTTCCAAACGCTGCATGATCCATCATTTTAAATTCAAAAGTTATTAAAGAATGATCTGACAAAACAGGATTTGGGGGAAAAACTATTAGATGTTCAATTTCGATGCCATAGGTCAGAACAAGATCAAGGGTGTGATTGAAACAGTGGGTGGGTTTATTAACATTTATAACTCTTTTGTCACACATCACACCTGACACTTTCCTCCACCCGTTCCAACCTGCTTGCACACGTCTCTTCACTTCTTTTCCACACTCTCCGTTGCTCTGGAATGTTGACCCTAGGTATTTAAAATCCTCCACCTTCTTGACCTCTACTCCCTGTAACCTCACCGTTCTACTTGAGTCCCTCTCATTTACACACATGTACTCTGTTTTACTGCAGATAACCTTCATTCCTCTCCTTTCCAGAGCAAACCTCCACCTCTCTAGATTTTCCTCCAACTGCTCCCTGCTCTCACTACAGATGACAATGTCATCTGCAAACATCATGGTCCACGGAAATTCCTGTATAACCTCATCTGTCGGCCTGTCCATCAACACAGCAAACAAGAAGCGGCTCAAAGCCGATCCTTGGTGCAGTCCCACCTCCACCTTCAACTCCTCTGTCACAGCTACACCACACCTCTCCACTGTCTGACAGCTCTCATACATGTCCTGCACCATTCAAGCATACTTCTCTGCCACTCCAGACTTCCTCATACAAAACCACAGCTCCTCTCTTGGCACCCTGTCATACGCTTTTTTCAAATCTACAAAGACACAATGCAGCTCCTTCTGGCCTTCTCTGTACTTCTCCATCAGCATTCTCAAAGCAAATATTGCATCTGTGGTACTCTTTCTTGGCATGAAACCATACTGCTGCTCACAAATCCTCTGTAGTTTCCACAACTCTGCACGTCTCCCTTGTTCTTAAAGATGGGCACCAGCACACTTCTCCTCCATTCCTCAGGCATCCTCTCACTCTCCAAGATCTTGTTAAGTAGCCCAGTCAAAAACTCTACTGCTCAACTGCTCCCGGGCGCCGCAGCACTGACTGTCCACTGCTCTGGGTGTGTGTTCACGGTGTGTGTGTTCACTGCTGTGTGTGTGCACTTTGGGTGGTAATGGAATTTCCCCATTGTGGGACTAATAAGGGTAAAAACTTAACTTAACTCAAGTTAACTTAACTTAACTTACTGCCACCTCGCCTAAACACTTCCATACGTCCACAGGTATGTTGTCAGGACCAACTGCCTTTCCACTCTTCATCCTCTTCAACGCCTTCCTCACTTCATCCTTACTGGTCTTTGCTACTTCCTGCTCCACAACAGTCACCTCTTCTACTCTGTGCTCACTAACATTTTCCTCATTCATCAACTCTTCAAAGTATTCCTTCCATCTTTCCATCACACTTGTGGCACCTGTCAATACATTTCCATCCCTGTCCTTGATCACCCTAACCTGCTGCGCATCCTTGCCATCTCTGTCTCTCTGCCTTGCCAACCTGTACAAATCCACCTCTCCCTCCTTAGTGTCCAACCTATCATACAAATCCTCATACGCCCTTTGTTTGGTCTTTGCCACCTCTACCTTTACCTTACGCTGCATCTCCGTGTACTCCTGTCTGTTCTCTTCTGTCCTCAGTCTCCCACTTCTTCTTAGCTAACCTTTTCTCCTTAACACACTCCTGAACTTCCTTATTCCACCACCAAGTCTCCTTATCTGCTTTCTTCTTTCCACACCAAGTACCCTCCTACCTGTCTCCCTGATTGCTTTAGCTGTAGCTGTCCAGTCATCTGGAAGAACCTCATGACCTCCCAGAGCCTGTTTCAGCTCCTCCCTGAAAGCCACACAACACTCTTCTTTTTTCAACTTCCACCACTTGGTCGTCTGCTCTGCCCTTGTCCTCTTCATCTTCCTCACCACCATCCTATGCTCTCTGGCTACACTTTCCCCAGCCACTACTTTGCAGTCATTAATCTCTTTCAGGTGGAAACGTGTTCACTACAGCCATTTCCATCCTTTTTGCGAAGTCTACCACCATCTGTCCTTCTGCAGTCCTGTCCTGCATACCAAACTTACCCATCACTTCTTTGTCACCTCTGTTTCCCTCACCAACATGTCCGTTGAAGTCTGCCCCAGTCACTATTAGGGATACCCTGAATCACCTCCTCCATCTCCCTCCAGAATTTCTCCTTCTCTTCTAACTCACATCCTACCTGTGGGGCATAACCACTGATAACATTCAACATCACACCTTCAGCTTCCAGCTTCAGACTCATCACCCTATCTGACACTCTCTTCACCTCCAGAACATTCCTAAAAAAATCCTCCTTCAAGATAATTCCTGCTCCATCCCTCTTTCCACTCACACCATGATAAAACAGCTTGAATGCTGCTCCTAATCTATAAGCCTTGCCACCTTTCCACGTGGTCTCCTGCACACACAAGATATCCACCTTTCTTCTCTCCATCATATCAGCCAACTCTCTAGTTATCCCTGACAAAGTCCCTACATTCAAAGTCCCTACTCTAAGTCCTACACTCCTGCCCTTCCTCTTCTCTCTTTGCCTATGAACATCCCTTCCTCCTCTTCTTCTTCGACCAACAGTGGTCCAATTTCCACTGACACCCGTCGGATGCCATTCCTGACATAACTTTCTGCATTTACCCGGACTTGGGACCGGCACATGAAGACAGTGGATTATGCCCCCCTGTGGTTGCATTTTCACGTACATATACAAATAAGACATAATAATAAATAATGTAATAAAAACTGTTTTAAACACAATCACAGGTTATAAACATATATTCAAAGGTTAAATTGCTATTTAAAATGGGCTTGTTTCCCTTTTCTCTGGTACTGTCCATTCAGCCATTTTAACATTAAATAAATTTAGCTTGAATGTCCATAACTGGATTTCAGATATCTACAATTAAATTTTGACTAGTCACAGGTATCCACAATGTATTGATGGCTAGAACAATTTGTTATTTAAGATATTTGCAATGACATTTTGACTAGTAAGAAATTTGAAAAGTCCATCAAAAATATCTGTAATTCAACTTTTGACAAAATGTTATTTGTAGATACTTGTAGTTTCAGTTGTTGGTAGTCAGGAAGTAGCTGCACATCTGTAATTATAACATTTAGTCAAAATGTCTGTAAATATCTCCAACGATGTGACTGGTGATAAATACATTCATATCTTAAACCTCTTTGTGTCATGAACTTGGTCGTGGTCAGGAGCAAACTTCAACCAAAAACACAGGAGTGAGGGGAAAGGGGCTTTATTGAACAAAAAACAAGATTAAACAAGAACTAACACACAAGGCAGGAGTACACTAGGACATGAAACCTGAACATGAAGACAAGACAGGGATTCAAGGGCAACAAAGGCATGAGGGTCTGGGTCACACACTTAGGGAGACGCACCAGACCAAACAAGAAAACATGAACATGAAAGTCAGGGAAAACAAGGCATGAGGGTCTGGGTCACACACAAGGAGGACTCACAGACCTAGGGGGAAACATGGACATGAAAATTAGGGAAGGCAAGGAAGGAGCACACAAGGGCATCAAACATAGAAAAAAGACACATGGACAGAGGGACAGGGAATGGACAGAGGGGTGCCAAAAACACAAAAGGAACGAGACAAACACACAAGACAGTGGCAACATAGTAACGGAAAAATAAACCAGAACAACTTAACAACTTAGAACAACTTAGTGTGAAAAAGGAGCAATCCAGGAACAACATAATCCAAAAGGAAAACCAGGAAAACCAGTGGCGTAGGGTGGCAAAAGAAGTCTGGCAAGCAAGGCATGGGCAGCACGACAGATAAGGTAGGACAACAGACATGGTACAACAGACAACCTGGCAAAAACACAGTGACTGAACCAAGGTATTTGAAGTGAGGGACAAAATAAGGCACAGGTGAAAACAATGAACTAATTGGGTCAAAGAAAGTGAACAGAAATGAAACAAAACTAGATCCTGTCATGATCCTTTTCAAAATAAAATAAACAGGAAGTCCAAAACTGCGGATCATGACACTTTGATGCTAAAACAGCTGAGAAAAGGTTACTTGTGTGAGTAAAAACAGACATGTTCCTCTGTCTGAGCCTTAATATTTACTTTTTTACAATTAATTGCAATAATCGTCTGTCCATCCTTCTGTGACGAGTCACAGAACTGACCTATGAAAGGACACAGACACAGAAGGAGGGGCGGGACTTCAAAAAAAAAAGAAAAGGGAGGGAGAAAAAAGAACATGGCGGTAAGCAGTGGAAGCTGGTGAAGAGTGGAAGCTGTTAGCGAAGTTTTGTTTTGTGTGAAAAGGAGTCGAGCAGCACACTGAACCCATGTAGTTGCGTTTAGTATTGCCTGTGGTGCAGCCGTACATGCCAGCACAGCAAAGGGAGACCATATAGAGCTAATGACACGGCGTCAAGGCAGGAGCAGGATAGGGAACAGGCACAGGCATCCATTAGCACAGCCTCAGTTGAAACTGCTGCATTGCCTCTAGACCATTTTGAGACAGGGCAGACAGTGGAACCAGAGAGTGCTTTTGGGAATTGCTTTACCATAGACGTGCTTATTGATGGGGTGAAGACGTGCTGCCTTTTGGATATTGGCTCTGAAGTGACTACTATGTCTGAGGCACACTTTAAAAAGCAGTTTGAGGGCAAAAAGTTGTCACCTGCAAGGTGGGTTAAATTAACAGCTGCAAATGGACTAGACATCCCCATTATTGGGTGCCTATATGCTGACATTGACTGTCTTGGGAAGAAACTCCAAGGCAAGTGTGTGTTTGTACTGAGAGATGGTAAGGCTGATGGGGAAGACCAAGGTGGTGCCCCCGGGATATTAGGAATGAACGTGCTCGGGGAACTGCGTAGGTTGGGAGCACGAGCCTATGTCGCATACTTGTAGAAATGAGGAAACAGGAGCAGTATGTAGGCTGTGATGGGAAAATAGGCTTTGTCAAAATAGCTGGTAGGCAGGCGGTTGTCATTCCTCCCTGTAGTGAAAGTCATTGAAGGTCGCTGTCGGGTCCCACCGAAAATTAAATGCCAGGTCTTGGTGGAGGCCTCTTCAAGTGCTAACATGCCCCCTGGACTGCTGGTAGCCAATGTCTTAGCACACTCACTGGGTGGTAAGGTCCCAGTGAGGCTTATGAACCCTAGTCAGAAGCCAGTTGTTTTGCCTCCAAGGGCAAGAATTGCTGAGTTGTGCAAACCGCAGAAAGTGTTGCCCCGCTCAGCGACACACCCGCTGAGAAACCGACTCTGATAATTGGTGATTCCATAGTCAGGAACGTGAAAATAGAGACGCCAGTGACCATAGTTAAATGTTTCCTGGGGCCAGAGCGGGCGACACTGAGTCAAATCTGAAGCTGCTGGCTAAGGCTAATCGGAAATATGGGAAAATTGTTATTCACGTCGGCAGCAATGACACCCGATTACGCCAATCAGAGGTCACTAAAATTAATGTTGAGTCGGTGTGTAACTTTGCTAAATTAATGTTGGACTCCGTAGTTTTCTCTGGACCCCTCCCCAATCTGACCAGCGATGACATGTTTAGCCGCATGTCATCGTTCCGTCGCTGGCTGTTTAGGTGGTGTCCAGTAAACGATGTGGGCTTCATAGACAATTGGGCCACTTTCTGGGGAAAACCCGGTCTGGTAGCGAGAGACGGCATCCATCCCACTTTGAATGGTGCAGCTCTCATCTCTAGAAATTTGGCCGAGTTTATTAGCCAACCTAAAGCCTGACAATCCAGGGTGGGGACCGGGATGCAGAGACTCAGTCTAAAACGCCTCTCTGCAGTTTCCTTAGAGCCGCCGCCCCCCTCAAACCACATAGAGACTGTGTCCCTCGAACATATAAATCAATTAAATCAGAAGTTAACAGAAGAGGAGTTATTCATAAAAAATTAAGACCACTCCTCTTATTGAACAGAAAAACAGAACTTTCAAATGTGGACTATTAAATATTAGGTCCCTTTCATCTAAATCTCTGTTAGTAAATGATTTGATAACTGATCACCAAATTGACCTACTTTATCTTACTGAAACCTGGTTACAGCAGGATGAATATGTCAGTCTGAAGGAATCAACCCCCCTCAGTCATAAAAATGATCATGTTCCTTGAAGCACAGGTCGAGGTGGAGGAGTAGCTGCAATCTTCCACTCAAACTTATTATTAAACTTTCATCCTCAGAACAGTTATAACTCATTTGAGAGCCTCACTCTTAGTCTCTCACATCCAAAATGGAAAACACAAAAACCAGTTCTACATGTCACTGTGTACCGTCCACCTGTTCCTTACTCAGTTTTTAACTGAATTCCCTGACTTTCTGTCTGATTTAGTGCTTAGATCAGATAAAGTTATTATAGTGGGAGATTTTAACATTCATGTAGATGTTGAAAATAACAGCCTCAGCATTGCATTTAGTTCTATATTAGATTCAATTGGTTTCATTCAAAACGTTAATAAACCCACCGTTTTAATCACACCCTTGATCTCGTTCTGACCTATGGCATCGAAATTGAACATCTAATAGTTTTTCCCCCAAATCCTGTTTTGTCAGATCATTCTTTAATAACTTTTGAATTTAAAATGATGGATCATGCAGCGTTTGGAAGAAAATTCCACTACAGCTGATGTTTATCCGACAACGCTGTTAATAAATTTAAGAAAATGATTCCATCTTTATTTGCATCTATGCCAAGTATAAACATAGTGCAGGGCGCCTGCCTCAATCCTACTCCCTACCAAATTGATCATGTTGTTGACAGCGCTGTAACCTCACTGCGTGAAACGCTTGATTCTGTAGCCCCTCTGAAAAAGAAGTTAGTGAATCAGAAAAGACAAGCCCCATGGTATAATTTACATGTTCGTACATTAAAGCAGGCATCACGAAGGCTGGAAAGGAAGTGGCGTTCCACAAACTTAGAGGAAATTTTTCTAGCCTGGAAAAACTGTCTACTAACATATAAAAAAGCTCTCTGTAAAGCCAGAACTGCATACTATTCATCACTAATAGAGGAAAACAAGAACAATCCCAGGTTTCTTTTCAGCACTGTAGCCAGGCTGACAAAAAAGTCACAGCTCTGTTGAGCCCAGTGTTCCCTTAGCTCTCAGCAGTGATGAATTTATGAGTTTCTTTACAAATAAAATCACAACTATTAGAGATAAAATTCAGCAGATGCTTCCTATACCTGCAATAAATGAATCTTCTACTACAGTAGCTCTTGAATCATCTGTAGGACCTCAGTTATGTTTAGACTGCTTCTCTCCCATAGATCTCTCTGAATTTACATCAGTAGTTGCTTCATCGAAATCATCAACGTGTCTCTTAGACCCCATCCCGACTAGACTGCTTAAAGGCACCCTGCCATTAATGAACTCATCTTTATTGGACTTGGTAAATTTATCTCTAGTATCAGGCTACGTACCACAGGCCTTTAAGACTGCAGTAATCAAACCTTTACTCAAAAAGCCTAGTCTTGATTCAGGAGTCTTGGCTAATTATAGACCAATATCCAACCTGCCATTTATTTCTAAAATCCTAGAAAAAGCTGTTGCTAAGCAGCTATCAGACCACTTACACAGGAATGAACAATTTGAAGATTTTCAATCAGGATTTAGAGCACATCATAGTACAGAAACAGCACTGTTGAAAGTTACCAACGATCTTCTCTTAGCCTCAGATAATGGACTTGTTTCGATACTTGTCCTCCTAGACCTTAGTGCTGCATTTGACACCATTGACCACAACATCTTATTACAGAGACTGGAGCATGTGATTGGTATCAGAGGAACAGCGTTAAAGTGGTTCCAATCCTATTTATCGGACAGATTCCAGTTTGTTCATGTCTATGATGAACCTTCCACACGAACAAAAGTTAGTTATGAAGTTCCACAAGGCTCCGTGCTAGGACCGATTCTGGTCACCCTGTACATGCTTCCTTTAGGATATGTCATTAGGAAGCACTCTATTAATTACCACTGCTATGCAGATGACACTCAGTTATATCTATCTATTAAACCTGTTAACACAAACCAGTTAACCAGACTTCAAGCCTGTCTAACTGTCATAAAGGCCTGGATGACCAGTAACTTTTTACTTTTAAACTCAGAGAAAACAGAAGTCATTATATTTGGGCCAAAAAATCTCAGAAATAACTTTTCTAAAATTATAGCTACTCTAGATGGCATAGCCCTGGCCTCCAGCACTACTGTAAAAAACCTTGGAGTTATTTTTGACCAGGACATGTCCTTTAACTCACACATAAAACAAATTTCTAGAACTGCATTCTTTCACCTGCGCAACATTTCCAAAATTAGGAACATCCTGTCTCAAAATGATGCAGAAAATCTAGTCCATGCATTTGTTACGTCAAGGCTAGATTACTGTAAGTCATTACTATCTGGATGTCCCAATATCTCAATAAAAAGCCTCCAATTAATCCAGAATGCTGCAGCCAGAGTCCTGACAGGAACTAGCAAGAGAGATCATATTTCTCCTATATTGGCTTCTCTTCATTGGCTCCCTGTAAAATATGGAATAGAATTTAAAATCCTTCTTCTCACATACAAATCCCTTCATAATCAAGCTCCTTCATACCTTAAAGACCTCATAGTACCATATTATCCCAATAGACCACTTCGCTCTCAGAGTGCAGGCCTACTTGTGGTTCCCAGAGTTTCCAAAAGCAGACTGGGAGGCAGAGCCTTTAGTTATCAAGCTACTCTCCTTTGGAACCAGCTCCCAGCCTGGGTTCAGGAGGCAGACACTCTCTGTACTTTTAAGGCTAGACTTAAAACCTTCCTCTTTGACAAACCCTAACCCTAACCCCCCCCGCATCTGTTGTTTATTGTTGCTGTTCTTTTCTCTCTGCTCTATCCACTCACCCCAAGCGGTCGAGGCAGATGGCCGCCCAAACTGAGCCCGGTTCTGCTGGAGGTTTTTTCTTCCGTTAAAGGGAGTTTTTCCTCTCCACTGTCGCCAAGTGCTTGCTCATAAGGGAATTGTTGGGTTTTTAGTTTTAGTTTTTGTAAAGTGCCTTGAGATGATTTGTATTGTGATTTGGCACTATACAAATAAAATTGAATTGAATTGAATTGAACTGAATTGAATTGAATTGAATTGAATTGTTCCCTGCCACCTGACTTTATCCACCATAGCACTGGGCACGAGGAATAGGCCCACACCTCTGAACTGAAACATTAATGTGCTTTTCCACCATGACGGAATATTCTCTCACTGAGATTCGCATTAAGTGAGACGGACATTGCTGTTGATGTTTAAAGACACGAACTTTTCCACACGAACTTGTTTGAAATGGCGGTGTAGCTACACTACGGAATATGAGCTTGGCCACTAGCCTTCTCGGTCTTGTGCATAACAGTGGACTATGTTATTTGTTAAATGTTTTCTGTGCTCGAAAGAAATTGTTGAGTTTACAGACTGGGTTTAAGTTTCAACATTTTAGTAGCCTGATTCAATGGATGCAGCCTTAAGCTTTTTCTTATGTTTTCTTGTAAGGAGGGTGTAGCCCATGTATAGCAGCTCAAGGAATACAGTTTGATGGAAAATATATGGTTAAGGTAAAATATTATTTTATTTTATTATTTTATTTTGAGTATTGATAAGGTTATTGTCCCGGGGCACTTTAAAAACTTGGTGACTTCGAAAATTATTCTTTAAAACTCCACCGGTGTGGGCAATTAGTAGTAGGGCAAATAATCTTAAGCTACTGTGATAATGTGATAAGGTATTTGGAGACAATGAAGGCCTCTTTTCTTTTGTGATTACTAGCATACATATATTCTCAGTTGTTATTTTGTTTATTACTTTCTATTTCATTTGTTTGAATGTTTTCATTTTTTTATTCAATTAAAGGGTGAAGTGTAAATAAATTCATCACTTAACCAGTTAATATTCTAGTCTGTTGGTTTGAGTGAAAGGGTGGGGATTTATGAGGTAGGTGTACATTCACCGGGACCTGTACAATACTGACACAACCACATAGCTATAAAACAATAAATGTTAATTGGTTAATGTTCTTTAATGGGTATAGTTTCGCCTGTTACACTTCTACTTTGTAAAATGGTCTGACTGGTGAGACTGGAAAGAGCAGTAACTTTGCAGTAACAGCTTCATGTTGCAGCCTGAAGTTATGTCAGTAATAGTTTAACTCTAGGTTAATTTTTAATGTTTACACAGTTTAATGTGCTAGTTTTCTCATTTACCTTCCGTTCTCCTGTTTCATGCTTCCTGACCGCCATGAGCGCACTTTCCGCCCACTTCCTCCCTCATGTGTGTCGCTAAATTACTGCCCCTCTTTCCGACATTGTAATTAGTTCCACTTCGCTGCAGTGCGCGGCCTTAGAATCAGGACAGTCATCTTAGTGTGAGTGTGAAGGACCAGATGTGTTTGGGGCTAAAGCCCAGGAAAGATTATGCCCAACGACGGCAACAAGTTTTCTTTGTTAAAGGCTGAGAATAAAATGTCAGTGCAGCTGCTGCATGGGAATCCATTGTTTCTATAATAAAATAGAATTAAAACATATAGATTTGGTTTTAGACAGCAGCAGATGTAAGATGTATTTTTCACAAAAGAAGCACCATTATTTTGCAGGAAACATACAAGTTAAATGCAAGAAAAAACATTTTCAATTTGTCCATCTTAAAACCATCTTGAGCCTTTAGGCCAGGGGTATTCAACTAAAATTTAAAGAGGTCCAGTTAGAGAAAATTTCTTGAAGCAAAGGTCCGGAAGATCATAATCACAATATTTATTGTCATGTAACACACAACTGAACATATCTGTATGGCTGTAGATATGTATAATGTTCTCTCATTAACTAAGTTCTCTCTCTTTCTCCGTCTCACTTTACAGTTTCTCTCCCTTTGTTTTCTACGTGTATCGCTCTCTTTCTTTTTCTTTGTACTGTCTTTTCATGCAGTGTTGCCAACTCGTCAGCAAGGAAAGTAGCTATTGGCTGTCCTAAAAGTCGCTGAATGACGTCATCGCGTAATTTGCATAATGTCCATGGCACATGCTGTAATTGTGATGGACGCTTTTGCCAACTTCAGAAATGGAAAGTAAGAGACAATTGTGATTCTTTATAAGAAATAAGGGACAGAATAAGGGACACTCAAAATATTTGTACTGTGCCATATAATGTAGCGTGACGGCCTGCAGTTAATAAGTTCTCAGAACTAAATACATTTGCCTTGCTGTAAATGACTGAGGCTGTTTGAGTCAAATGCAGTGATTTATTTTAGACAAAGAACATTTTACTTTTTATTTTATTTTATTTTTTTATTATGCCATGCATCAGTACAGATCACGCACATACATGATCGCACACGCGATTCATTTGCAGTCGGGACGCGGAGGCACGAACACTTCCTGCTGTGACTGCAGCTGGGAGGGAGGGACTGCTGCGAGAGGACTGGGCCGCCTGTGAAGGCTTTGGGACGGGGGAGGGGCCCGCGGCTGCAGCTGATTTGCCGTCTTACTGCGGCAAATTGAGAAGTGTAAGAACGGTGCAGTACAGACACATCAGAGTCTCCAAAAGTCTCCAGTAACACCAGAAAAAGTCGCCAGATTTGTCGCTAGTCGCTTTAAAAAAAAGTGTCGCCGGAGGGGTCTGAATACTCGCTAAATATAGCGACAAAGTCGCTAAGTTGGCAACACTGTTTTCATGTGTAACTTGCCTCTAGCGCTGTTTACACTGTAGAGTCGTAATATTTACCGCGTGGGATGCACAGACTTGATTGGCTGAGTGGTATCACGTGGGATGGGTCAACTCGCATGCAATTGGTCTGTGCGTTTCCACTAGGGTAAAGTCTAAAAAAGCTGCTCCGGTGGAAATAGAAGCGCCCCGTTAGGTTTTAAATCACAATCTTCTGTTTTGGCTGTACGTCCGGGTCCGTATGGGGCGGCTTCTGGGTCCGCACCCGGACCGCGGTCCGCCTGTTAGTGACCTCTGCTTTAGGCAAAGCAATTGTTCATCTGGAGAAGTATAAAGCAGCCTGTGATGGCGGGGTTTCAACAAAGCTTGCAATGTGAACAGATGGCTCTGATTAATGCAGAGGCTTCCTCCTATTTTCTAAATGAGACATTTCTGTGCAAATGTATTGTTTGTCATGTTGTCACCAGCAACTCCATTTAATTAAAATGAAAGCTCTGTACATTTACAAAAATAAAAGGTTTTTCTGGCTGTTTCTCTGACTCAGGTTGAAAATGTCCTTTCCTTAATTTCTTCAGCTTTCTCTAAAATGTTGTTTTTATATAAATAATCCTTCTCTTCTTTTGTCATGTTAGTAGTGTAAGTGTTCACGCCCGGAGGGGGGGAAGGATGGGGGTCAAAAGTGGGCATATCCGATCACATGGCCATGTGACATCATTTTACTTTTCCTTTTATAGGCGGCGCTAATTGTCATTGGTTGGTCGTGGCAGACCGTTATGAGGCGTGGCTTTATTTTTATGATAGTGTGTGACTGTGAGGATCGTAAGCACATCGCTGCACAGCCCAGTCACAACAATTGGGCCTACCACCCATTTCCCATCACGCATAGTGAATGCAAGCTAAGGTTGGGTTTTCATACAGTGGCGACACTGATATAGGTTGCAGAGTGTTTAGCTAGATCGATGAAGCCATCAAGCTGGATAAAGTTGGCAGAATTTTTGAGGGTATTAGAAAACGTATCTGTTTTGATGCTATGGAAACAGGGATATGCCTGTTCCGCAAAGCACAGAGCAGAACCTGTAAACCCTAACGGTAGGTAACGGTGGTTTAATTTGTGCGGATGTGTACATGCGCATGTGTGTGTGATTGGTGTTTTTTTAACCAGCATCTTGTGGCTTAACAATGCTTTTTATTTCTGTGTATTTTAAAAAGAATTTGACGGACCCATGACACTGACTGAGCTATGTCGTTGTATTATGACATCATCAGAGTGAGCACCGCAGGAGAATATGGGCGTGCAACCTGGAAAAACAACAGAGGTGTTTGTACAAACGATGCAGATTGCTGTGGAACACTTGGCTGGCCGAGCATTAGCCCTCTGCTGGATGGACAGAGACGAATGGTGCTACGCTTAGTCGATGATGCACTGTCGCAGGATGGTAACGAGTGTCTGTGGGGTTTTGTTGAAAATCAGACCTTGTGACCTTCACCCGAGTTCATTAATGGAGAGTTAACAGAAGACGGAATGGAAGTTAGGAATAGACACACCGGTTTATTATAAAAGTACAGAGACATCTCCGGAGATCCACTCACACACGCAGGCAGAGAGATCTGACTCTATAGGTGAAAACTATACACTATTATAGCAGTTGACCACCGCCCTACCAAAAGGAATTTATGATATTATCTTATATGGAGTTGTTATTGCCAACTGTCTTCTATGTGTTCTGGGTGGGGGTTGCTTGAGCAAACTAAGGCCAGTTACTTCCTTTATCTTATGTGAAGTCCCCATGGGTGCATCGGCATTCCATAGTTTCCCATCAGATTTTCTCGTGAACCGCTTCGACCTGGTGGTGCAAAAGCTTTGGACAGAGCGATTGATCCCAGCTGTTTCTGCTTTCCTTTGTGCAAATGGGACTAAGGCTGATGATGCCAAAATCCGCGGTGCTGTAGAGGTGATTTTGCGTACGCTAAAGTCTAAAGTCTGCAGTCTGGAGAAAAACACCCCCGATCTGGGGGTATGGAAAGTCTGATAAACTGCAACTGCTGGCGTAGCTGGTTGATTCATGGATGCCCGGCTGGAGTGACAATGTCATGGTAATGTAGAAGAAAATGTTTGATGTTTATGCTATTGAATTGTGCAACATTAAGAAAAGTTTTACACCTGTCCTGAAGTAGCTGAATGTTTTAGGCTCATCCTTGATAAGCTGAATGTTTTTTTTTTCTGTATTCATATTGTTTGTTTTAAGCTCATCCTCAACAAGCTGAATGTTTTCATTTATCAAGTGTTATATATGCGTGCATGCGAGTTTACCAACGATCTATGTTTGTGGTTTTGTGAATAAAAAAAAAAAAAGTTTTGAAAAGGAATGTGTCATTGTTTTTTGACAGCCGACAGGGCCCTGACAGCTGGGGAGCATCGATGAGCTATGTACAGCTGTTAAAGAAGGCCACAGGTGTTAAGCCGCCATTTCTAATTATTAAACATTTTTTACATGGGCAGGATGCTTAGACCTTGTACCCAGCAGCCAGGAAAAACCTTCTGAGGAGGAGGGTAATAGTTGGTGCTATAAACAAACAATTCCAGGCTGACCTCATGGACATGAGTGAATATTCAACAGAAAACGACAACATGCTATACCTTTTAACATGTGTCGATGTATTTTCTAAATATGTGTAATGGGGTGAGAAAATGCTATTTATGAGTGACCCCCATATGTGTGTATTTGTGTGTACCGTTTTTTTTATTTTTTTACAACACGAAAACTTTTCTAATGTAAAACATATCTGTGTGGCCTTACACCGCCATGCCAATAGATGGCGCACTGAGCGCTTGTGAAAGACGCGAGAGAGTTACTTCCCCCTGGTAAGCGGGCTCAGTAATAAACTGAATGCCGCTGTGTTAAGACGCAACTTTCTTGTCCTCTCGTGTTTTTTCACAGGTATGAAAATATTTCAAAAATGTGTTCATTTAACCGTATGTGTGTAAAGTGAGATGTGGGATACAGGGAGTTTGGATGAGTATTGAATTGTACCTACAAAAGAAAAAGTGTTTTAATTCACTGAGGATTGTAGGAACAGTTGAAGAGTGAGTCGGATCATGTTTTATGCCTGACCTGATGTGTATTGGGATGGGAGGGATGTTCTGTCAGACTGAGATGCCGTGTCGGTGCTGCCTATTGTATGTTTTAGGAACCACGTTTCTCCATGTTTGTTGTACTCTTGGTTCAGTCGCCATTTTGCTTGTTCAGCACATGCGTTGTTTCCGTGTGTGCATGTGCAGGAGTTACATGAAAACAAGAAAAGAATCATAACAAATGAATATTTCAAGTGCAAGGGAATCTGTAGTATTTTTCTTGTGAAATCTGGTCTTCAATTCAATTCAATTTTATTTGTATAGCGCCAAATCACAATACAAATCATCTCAAGGCACTTTACAAAAACTAAAACTAAAAACCCAACAATTCCCTTATGAGCAAGCACTTGGCGACAGTGGAGAGGAAAAAACTCCCTTTAACGGAAGAAAAAAACCTCCAGCAGAACCGGGCTCAGTTTGGGCGGCCATCTGCCTCGACCGGTTGGGGTGAGTGGATAGAGCAGAGAGAAAAGAACAGCAACAATAAACAACAAATAGACACTGCAAGTTGGTGGGGCCAGTAACTGCACATCAGCGATAAACAGCTCCAGGACCAGGGACACCTGCAGAAGGTACAGAGAGAGAGAGAGAGAGATAGGGAGGGAGAGAGCACAAACTAGGGGAGAGAGAGAGCACAAGGAGGAGCTTGATTATGAAGGGATTTGTATGTGAGAAGAAGGATTTTAAATTCTATTCTATATTTTACAGGGAGCCAATGAAGAGAAGCCAATATAGGAGAAATATGATCTCTCTTGCTAGTTCCTGTCAGGACTCTGGCTGCGGCATTCTGGATTAATTGGAGGCTTTTTATTAAGATATTAGGACATCCAGATAGTAATGAGTTACAGTAATCTAGCCTTGAGGAAACAAACGCATGGACTAGTTTTTCTGCATCATTTTGAGACAGGATGTTCCTAATTTTGGAAATGTTGCGCAGGTGAAAGAATGCAGTTCTAGAAATTTGTTTTATGTGTGAGTTAAAGGACATGTCCTGGTCAAAAATAACTCCAAGGTTTTTTACAGTAGTGCTGGAGGCCAGGGCTATGCCATCTAGAGTAGCTATAATTTTAGAAAAGTTATTTCTGAGGTTTTTAGGCCCAAATATAATGACTTCTGTTTTCTCCGAGTTTAAAAGTAAAAAGTTACTGGTCATCCAAGCCTTTATGTCAGTTAGACAGGCTTGAAGTCTGGTTAACTGGTTTGTGTTAACAGGTTTAATAGATAGATATAACTGAGTGTCATCTGCATAGCAGTGGTAATTAATAGAGTGCTTCCTAATGATATATCCTAAAGGAAGCATGTACAGGGTGAACAGAATCGGTCCTAGCACAGAACCTTGTGGAACTCCATAACTAACTTTTGTTCGTGTGGAAGGTTCATCATGGACATGAACAAACTGGAATCTGTCCGATAAATAGGATTGGAACCACTTTAACGCTGTTCCTCTGATACCAATCACATGCTCCAGTCTCTGTAATAAGATGTTGTGGTCAATGGTGTCGAATGCTGCACTAAGGTCTAGGAGGACAAGTATCGAAACAAGTCCATTATCTGAGGCTAAGAGAAGATCGTTGGTAACTTTCAACAGTGCTGTTTCTGTACTATGATGTGCTCTAAATCCTGATTGGAAATCTTCAAATAGTTCATTCCTGTGTAAGTGGTCTGATAGCTGCTTAGCAACAGCTTTTTCTAGGATTTTAGAAATAAATGGCAGGTTGGATATTGGTCTGTAATTAGCCAAGACACCTGGATCAAGACTAGGCTTTTTGAGTAAAGGTTTGATTACTGCAGTCTTAAAGGCCTGTGGTACGTAGCCTGATACTAGAGATAAATTTACCAAGTCCAATAAAGATGAGTTCATTAATGGCAGGGTGCCTTTAAGCAGTCTAGTCGGGATGGGGTCCAAGAGACACGTTGATGATTTCGATGAAGCAACTACTGATGTAAATTCAGAGAGATCTATAGGAGAGAAGCAGTCTAAACATACCTGAGGTCCTACAGATGATTCAAGAGCTACTGTAGTAAAAGATTCATTTATTGCAGGTATAGGAAGCATCTGCTGAATTTTATCTCTAATAGTTGTGATTTTATTTGTAAAGAAACTCATAAATTCATCACTGCTGAGAGCTATGGGAACACTGGGCTCAACGGAGCTGTGACTTTTTGTCAGCCTGGCTACAGTGCTGAAAAGAAACCTGGGATTGTTCTTATTTTCCTCTATTAGTGACACTAATCACTAGTCACTTGTATGCAGTTCTGGCTTTACGGAGAGCTTTTTTATATGTTAATAGACTGTTTTTCCAGGCTAGAAAAATTTCCTCTAAGTTTGTGGAACGCCACTTCCTTTCCAGCCTTCGTGATGCCTGCTTTAAGGTACGAACATGTAAATTATACCATGGGGCTAGTCTTCTCTGAATCACTAACTTCTTTTTCAGAGGGGCTACAGAATCAAGCGTTTCACGCAGTGAGGTTACAGCGCTGTCAACAACATGATCAATTTGGTAGGGAGTAGGATTAAGGCAGCTGCCCTCCATTATGTTTATACTTGGCATAGATGCAAATAAAGATGGAATCCATCCATCCATCCATCCATCTTCTATACCCGCTTTTTCCTGGTTCAGGGTCACGGGGATCTGCTGGAGCCTATCCCAGCTCTCTCTCGGGTGGAAGGCAGGGGTACACCCTGGACAGGTCACCAGTCTGTCGCAGGGCCACATATAGACACACAAAGACAGACAACCTCACACACTCACACTCACTCCTACGGGCAATTTTAGAGTCACCAATCAACCTAACATGCATGTTTTTTGGACTGTGGGAGGAAACCGGAGTACCCGGAGTAAACCCACGCAAGCACAGGGAGAACATGCAAACTCCACACAGAAAGGCCGGGATGCGAACCCACGACCTTCTTGCTGTGAGGCAACAGTGCTAACCACTCAGCCACCATGCTGCCCAAAGATGGAATCATTTTCTTAAATTTATTAACAGCGTTGTCGGATAAACATCTGCTGTAGTGGAATTTTCTTCCAGACGCTGCATGATCCATCATTTTAAATTCGAAAGTTATTAAAGAATGATCTGACAAAACAGGATTTGGGGGAAAAACTAT
The DNA here is from genome assembly GCF_900324485.2 of Mastacembelus armatus. Taxonomy (NCBI): domain Eukaryota; kingdom Metazoa; phylum Chordata; class Actinopteri; order Synbranchiformes; family Mastacembelidae; genus Mastacembelus; species Mastacembelus armatus. Next base: position 25,740,645 of record NC_046633.1, read on the forward strand.
TAGATGTTCAATTTCGATGCCATAGGTCAGAACAAGATCAAGGGTGTGATTAAAACAGTGGGTGGGTTTATTAACGTTTTGAATGAAACCAATTGAATCTAATATAGAATTAAATGCAATGCTGAGGCTGTTATTTTCAACATCTACATGAATGTTAAAATCTCCCACTATAATGACTTTATCTGATCTAAGCACTAAATCAGACAGGAAGTCAGGGAATTCACTTAAAAACTCTGAGTAAGGAACAGGTGGACGGTACACAATGACAAGTAGAACTGGTTTTTGTGTTTTCCAGTTTGTATGTGAGAGACTAAGAATGAGGCTCTCAAATGAGTTATAACTGTTCTGAGGATGAAAGTTTAATAATAAGTTTGACTGGAAGATTGCAGCTACTCCTCCACCTCGACCTGTGCTTCGAGGAACATGATAATTTTTATGACTGAGGGGGGTTGATTCATTCAGACTGACATATTCATCCTGCTGTAACCAGGTTTCAGTAAGATAAAGTAGGTCAATTTGGTGATCAGTTATCAAATCATTTACTAACAGAGATTTAGAAGAAAGGGACCTAATATTTAATAATCCACATTTGACAGTTCTGTTTTTCTGTTCAATAAGAGGAGTGGTCTTAATTTTTATTAAGTTTTTATGAATAACTCCTCTTCTGTTAACTTCTGATTTGTTTGATTTATATGTTCGAGGGGCAGACACAGTCTCTATGTGGTTTGAAGGGGGCGGCGGCTCTAAGGAAACTGCAGAGAGACTGAGTCTCTGCATCCCGGTCCCCACCCTGGATTGTCAGGCTTTAGGTCGGCTAAGAAACTCGGCCAAATTCCTAGAGATGAGAGCTGCACCATTCAAAGTGGGATGGATGCCATCTCTCGCTATCAGACCGGGTTTTCCCCAGAAAGTGGCCCAATTGTCTATGAAGCCCACATCGTTTGCTGGACACCACCTAGACAGCCAGCGACGGAACGACGACATGGGGCTAAACATGTCATCGCTGGTCAGATTGGGGAGGGGTCCAGAGAAAACTACGGAGTCCGACATTAATTTAGCAAAGTTACACACCGACTCAACATTAATTTTAGTGACCTCCGATTGGCGTAATCGGGTGTCATTGCTGCCGACGTGAATAACAATTTTCCCATATTTCCGATTAGCCTTAGCCAGCAGCTTCAGATTTGACTCGATGTCGCCCGCTCTGGCCCCAGGAATACATTTGACTATGGTCGCTGGTGTCTCTATTTTCACGTTCCTGACTATGGAATCGCCAATTATCAGAGTCGGTTTCTCAGCGGGTGTGTCGCTGAGCGGGGAAAATCTATTAGAAACGTGAACAGGCAGGTGATGAGCCGTGGGCTTCTGCTTAGGAGTATGTTTCCTTCGGACCGTCACCCAGGCTAATTCTCCGGGCTGCTCCGGAGCTGCCCTTGGACCGCTAACAGACCCTGAGCTCGGTGGCTCCACACCAGCTAACGGGGCTAGGCTAGCTGGCTTTTGTTCGAAGGTGCGGAGCCGCGCTTCCAAATCAGTGACAATTGGTGTGTGTATTTTTGTTGATACTCTGTCATTGGAAACTAGGATTATTATGAGAAAATGTATGATCAAGGTGTATTTTGCACTCGTATCAAGTGTACTCATGGACTTGTTAAATTGTATTTCACAGAATGCACTTTGACTTTTGAGTTGTGAAGTGTTGAATATTTTTCAGAATTTCAAGAGAGCTGATCTCAGTAATAAACTGAATGCCGCTGTGTTAAGACGCAACTTTCTTGTCCTCTCGTGTTTTTTCACAGTTTACTTACCGGTCCACAGTGCCTAACGCCTGTGTATCCTTTGCTGCTGGCCCAGATATCCCCTAGCTCTGAGGCCGGTAACAATTGGGGGCTCGTCCGGGATACAGCACGTCCTGCCTTGGGAGATTGTCATTGCAACAGTGCGAGCCCGTGTCCAGTGTTTCAGGGAAGACTGCTGTGTCAAGTGTCATCCAGAGAACAACTGCCACAGGTGATGCATCAAGATGACCACCTTAAGCCAACGCTGGCTGCTGGTCTTCAAGATCCAAAAGAAACTTTCGGTTTTGAGTTTTACTCAGCTGCAGACGGTTGCAAGTTCGATAGATGATGGCCACGAAACTTACCCTGTTGCAGATCTAAGTGAACCTGAGCTGTATGATCTGATTGTTGCCTACATCAGAAGTGAGAAACTAAAAGCTGCGGAAGATGTGGGCATGAGTTAACTTCTTCTCCTTTTTGACCTACTCGATGTTCTATCAGCTCCAGACACCAGGGCTACTGAACCTGGTAATGTCGTACCTGTTTCGATGGGGGATTCACCAACACACCACCATGGTCTCCCTCCAACTGATGACGATGACGATGGAGAAGTTCATACACAACCCTTAAATGTGGAAAGAGACACTCACACACAACCCTTAAATATGGACAGACATGCTCACACACAACTCTTAAATACGGACAGACACTCTCACACACAACCCTTGAATATGGACAGAGACACTCACCGGCAGCCATTTCAGGGAAAAGGCATCCCCTCAGTGGCTGGTATGCCAAGCTGCATTGGTGCTGCTGCTTTGGGTAGGATTAATTCATCATCTAACCTTTCTGATCATGTTGTAAGGTTGTCTGATGTTTCAGCTTTGTTACCACGCAGAGAATTTAAGTTACATGGTGGTCAAATCTCTGATGCAGGTTCTGATATCTCTTACAACAGTTTGAGTAAACAAATGGATGAGGGGTTGCAGGAAGGTTTTAGTGAGTCAGAAATAATCAGAACTGTTCTGAAGATAACCAAACCAGGTACTTTCAGGGAAATGCTGAGCAATAAAGAAGACCTTACTGTAGAAGGCTTAAAGAGATTTCTGCGGTCACATATCAGGGACAAAAATGTAACTGAACTCTTTCAAGAACTGAGTAACGCTAGACAACAAGACAGGGAAAGTCCACAACAGTTTCTTTACAGAGTTATGGGGTTAAAGCAACGAGTTCGTTTTGAGTCGCAACAACCAGGTGTTAATTTCAGTTATGAAAAAAAATTGGTTCAGGGCACTTTCCTTCATACCATTTACCAGGGTTTGAATGAGAAAGATAGCCATCTTAAACCCTTCCTTTCAGACATGCAAGTTAGTGACGACTTCCTACTGGAACAGGTGACTAAGTCTACCTCCGAGGAAGAGGGACGTTTGAAACGGCTGAGCACAGTAGCTAAAACAAGATTAGTGACTGTGAATTCAGTTCGAAATGACTCAGGTGAGCTCACTGACCAGAGTAGACAGACAAAAGTTGACTCTGAATTACAGGCTAATCGTGATGCTATCAAGGAACTGACCGCTCAAGTATCCTCATTAACTAAGCATCTAGCTCAACTGACAACATCCACTGATACTAGGAAATCGATAGACAATGGCACACCTCCCATTCGTCCCCAACCAACCACTGAGACAAAAGGAAAATGCCCCAGGAGGGCAATATGAACTGTTCCCACTGTTTTATTTGTGGACAAGCTGGTCATAGGGCTATTGGCTGTCTTCAACGTAGGCTGTCAGGAAACGGGAAGAGGTCGCTGGAGAGGGGAAGCCTGTGACCTCAACCAGCTCTGAGCCCCAGATAAAAGCCAAAACCCCAAGACATCCGCAAACAACACCACGGTGTCAGGTGGACCCAAATCGACGAGTAGCTCAGCTCATCGGCAAGCGGTGTATGGTTTCAGCTTGAATTAATGGTGTATCTCTTCCAATGTTGCTGGATTCCGGAGCTCAGGTGACAATGGTAGGAAAGGCATGGATGGAGAGAGAATTACCTACTGTCAAAATACAGCCTCTTGAATCTCTCTTTGCTAGTCAGTCCTTGGAAATAACTGCAGTTAATGGCACAGGGGTACCTCTTGAAGGTTGGGCTGAGGTTTCTCTCCAAATCTGTAGCCAGAATCATGGACACATGTCTATCAGAATCCCACTTTTAATCAGTCGAAACTGTAGCTGTCCTGTTTTAGGTAGCAATGTCATAGCTGAGATCATAAAAGAAAATGCCAGTCGGGATAACAAAATTGATGTTTCCACTATTCTAGAGGAAGCTTTAGGCATCAGTGCTTCCACTGTAGAAGCCTTAGTGCTGGCTCTCCAGCAGACAACCCTGGCTGAGACTTCACAGCTCAGTGTCCGCTTTGGTAAGAAAGGTATAACAATACCTGCTGGACAGATTCGAGAAGTTAAGTGTTGGATTCGGGGTTGGTCAAGTGGCAGGGCAATGCTGTTTCAGCCTATGGTAGAAAATGACTGCATTGATGGTTTGGAGCTGTTTCCAGCTTTAGTGGATGTTCCTGGGGGATTGTCAAAATGTATCAAAGTTCCAGTCCAGAACTTTACTAAACATGCTGTCTACCTGCCACAGAGGACAATTCTTGGCACGCTGGAAGATATTGTTGATCTTAAACCCCTCCAACAGTCCACTGCCATTTCTTAGTCCAGGCACTATGATACTCTACAATTATGCTCAGTTCAGTTAAGGACTGATGATCTGAAAAATCTTGAAAACAATAGTAACCCTTCTGAGCATCCAAATAAAAATAAATGGCACCCCCCAGTTGACTTAAGCAGAGGATGAACAAAAAATAGTCAAAGAGATGCTTTATGAGCAGTCAGATGTATTTGCTAGGGATGACACAGATATTGGTTGCATCCCTGACCTACAACTTAAAATCTGCTTAAAAGATGATACACCAGTTCAAAAGCCCTACAATGCGGTCCCAAAGCCCTTGTACAGAGAGGTAAAGGACTATGTTCAAAAGCTGCTTGATCACGGGTGGATTCAGAAGTCCATGTCACCTTATTCCTCCCCCGTGGTCTGCGTAAGGAAAAAAGATATGAGCCTGTGAGTCTGTGTGTGGACTTCCGTGGACTAAATGGTAAAACCATCCCAGACCGCCACCCCCTTCCATGTATTCAGGATCTATTGGATAATCTGGGAGGTTGCTCGTGGTTCTCCATATTAGACCAAGGTAGTGCCTATCACCAGGGCTTTGTTGAGGAGAAGTCTAGGCACCTCACAGCTTTCAACACGCCCTGGGGATTGTATGAGTGGATTCGCCTACCCTTCGGCCTGACCAATGCACCAGCAGCTTTCCAAAGGTGTATGGAGGGTGTGCTGAATGGTCTGAGGGATGAGTGCTGTTTCCCATACTTAGACGATGTTCTCTGCTATTCTGAAACCTTTCAGGACCATGTCAAAGACTTGAAGAGAGTTTTCTGCCGTTTATATGGTGTGAAACTACGCCCAAAGAAGTGTGAATTGTTTAAACAGCAAGTGAGGTATGTGGGGCGTCTAGTTACAAGTGAGGGCATTCAAGTCGATCCCAAAGACCTGGAAGCAGTGCTGCAATGGAAAGAGCGAGAACCGAAGAATGTTGGAGAAGTTCGAGCTCTTTTAGGCTTTCTGGGCTACTATCGATCCTTTATTCAGGATTTTTCCCGAATAGCTCGCCCACTGTACCAGCTTCAAGAGAGTCCTGGTGAGAATGGGGAGAAGCCTGTCAAAAGTAGGACAACTAAACTGGGTGTAAAAAAGGGCCAGTTACCATCCAAGACACCAGCATCTAATGAGGGTCTGGGGGTGGTACTCTATCAGGAACAGGGGGGTAAACTACGTGTAATCGCCTATGGCTCCAGGTCGCTCTCACCTGCTGAGAAGAACTATCACCTCCATTCCAACAAGCTTGAGTTCCTCGCTTTAAAATGGGCCATCTGCGATAAATTTCACGATTACCTCTACTATGCCCCCACATTCACAGTATTCACGGATAATAACCCCCTTACCTATTGTTAGAATAAGGGCATTGTAAATTGCTAACTGTGTTATGAGAATTGTCATTTTGTAGACAGATTTATGTAAAGGGTGTAACCAGGCATGTCATAGTTGAGGAAACCCAGGTTTTCTGTGCAAATCACCAAGACATGCGAATGTATGGATGTGAACTCTGTATGAACTCTGAAGTTAACCTATGTTTCAACTTTCCCCTGTTGTGTAAAGTGAGACGGTGCCTGGAACCCATGTAACCACCTCCAGATATAAATTAAAGTGTTCTAAGCGGGCTCGGGGCTGCAGCCGGGGATAGCACCAAGTGTGCATCTCCTAAAAGTCACGAGCTCAACCTAGAAAAGAAAGTCTCTGTGTAGATGTTTGACTAGAACCAACATTTATTGGTGTTTCCGCCCGGTTTCCAATACAGCATCAATGGTGAAGAGGAGGACGAGGACGCTGGAAAACTGTGCACAGTCGGTCCCATAGGGGATCGAGGAAAATCCACCCTCGTGAATTCGACGGGAGGTCGGTGTCTACTCGCCTGAAAAGATCCTCTTCACTTCTGCTGCTTGACGGAAGCCGGACAAGAGACGTATCTGCAGAAATAGGTGAGCTGCGTTGACTTCTATGTCTGGGACATAGCAGTGTCAGGGACACTAGAAAACAGCTGTAGAGTTCGTCAGGGACGAAACCTATGTCTGGACATAGCAGTGTCAGGGACACTAGAAAACAGCTGTAAGTTCGTCAGGGACGAAACCTATGTCAGGGACATAGCAGTGTCAGGGACACTAGAAAGCAGCTGTAAGTTCGTCAGGGACGAAACCTATGTCAGGGACATAGTAGTGTCAGGGACACTTGAAAAGTAAAAGCGCTATTCGTCAGGGATGAAAAGAAAGTATCAGGGATACTGAAACACGTGTGAGTGAATGAGAGCGTGTGAGTGAATGAGAACGTGTGATTGATGGTAGTTGACGGACTATTGTCGGCTGAATAGAGCAGCGTCACTACCTATTTAAACTGTGTATTTTGTTGGGCACAAGTAAAAATTGAAAAGTTGAGTGTGGTGGACGGCTGTATCCGCAGGTAATTAGTACCTGTAGAAGCTTGATACAGTGGACGATCCCCGCGCTGTTGTGACTGATCGTTTGCTTGTGCCAAAGTTGCAACTATGGGAAAGGGGAACAGTAAACCCCAATTAATGGGGGATCCTAAATTTATGAACACTTATTCTCCTGGATCAGCGAGATATTTAGGAGAATGGAAGAAAAAGTATGAGTTTCCTGGAAAATTGGAAACCTGCCCATGCGATAAATTGGTAACTCAGTTAAAAGCAGAAATGGCCATAGTAGAACCTAAGAAAATTGATAAATTTAAATTGCAGCTCATTGAGGCAGTAAAGTGGCAAGAGCAAGCTGAAAAGAGAAGAGATAAAAGTCCCTCATAGCAGCCCTCCAAGAGGACCCAGCTGATTTTGTAGGGCGCCCACAAGCATTAATTCAACAAGAAGAAGCGGCTGCTGCGGCTGCCGCACCTGTGATGGGGGCAGCGAGGACAGCTGCGAACCCGCCTCCTACGGCTGGACCTGCTCTAATCAGTCCTAGCCGCACTAGATCAGGAAATCTGTATGGTCCTTTAATTGATGAGGTCCAGGGACTGGCAGAGGCTATGTCAAAATTAAGTCCGTTTAGGGACCTCCAGGGCGATGGGTCAAGGATGGGGCCCCGTCCTGATCCGCCGCCCTGGCCACCATTGATCGACCCAGCCAGCATCTTTCCAGCCATAGAAGTGCCTAACCCTCATTTTGGAGTAGGGAATGACAACAGGCCCCTTCTCCTGGTAAGGAGCTGGAGGATGCAGTAAAAGGGCTAGGGGACCCCTTCGTTAATGTTCGTCAATGGATTGAAAATCTGCAACAACTTAGACAAACTTACAATTTGGACGGGCAGGAGATTGACTCAGTGTGCAGGAAAGCTTTAGGACACAGATATGGAGGAGTGAGGGGAGGATATACAGGGCAGACTCCTGGCGGGGGAGGTTTTGGCCCCCGGAGACCCAGTCTTAGACAACCAAGTTGCATTACTGACAGATAGAGTAAAAAAATGCATTTGTTAAACCTCCTGATTACCAAGCTATTGCCCAATGTAAACAGAAAGAAGGTGAGGATGTGCAGGACTATAGAGGACGGCTAGAGGAAGTGTTTAAGACAAACAGTGGTTTGGACCCCTCTGACACTGTCGCTTCCCCCTATCAGCAACAACTGAAACAGGCCTTGCTGAGTGGGTTTCTTCCGTCCATCACCCACCACATCCGAAAGCTAAATATTAATACACCCACAGATGGAGTGACTCAAATAATGAATTATGCACAGCATGCCCAAGACTTACAGAAACATAAATCAGAACAACAATCAAAAGCTGCAGTGTTTGCACTACTGGATGTCATGAGTGACAGGGGAGGAGGAGGTCCTTTACAGTACAACAGGAGAGGTTTAGAGGAAGAGGCAGAGGTAGAGGGAGCTCAGGAAGAGGTTCTGGAAATAGGAAATGGAAGGATGATGTATACTATAATTGCGGTAGACCAGGACACTTTGCCCGTGATTGTGATGAGCAGAAACAGAGCTCAGGGAGAGATGAAGGCAGACGATCAGAAGAGTATAGGAGACTGGGACCCTTTAACCCCCAAGCATGACTAGGCCCCACTGTAGATGAAATGCTGGACCTTGAAGAAATTGTAGAAACTTATTATAGTGCAGAAGGGAATAAGGTAATGCCCATTAGAATGTTAAAAATTAATGGAGTGAAAATAAAGTTTTTGTGTGACACAGGAGCAGATAGAACAGTTTTGAGGGATAGAGTTCCTGGAGTGACAAGAGGTGATAAAAATATTTTTGTAAAATCAGCGAATGGACAGGTCACCCCTTGCAGTTTCTCCCAAAGTTTTATGATTGAGGATGAGGCATCTGGCTTTCAGGAAAAGGTAATGGCAGTTTTGTGTCCTAACTGTCCTCTGAATTTATTGGGCAGAGATCTGTTGAGTAAGTTAAAAATATCCCTAGTGCCTACTACTAACGGGATGGCAGCCATAGGCCCGGGGGAGGAGATCCCCTCTTACGTAGTGCTGAAGCAAGGGGCGTCACATTACTGGTGGTCCCTAGATCTGCCCATGCCTGACCCTGGACGCACAGGAGAGCAGCTCCTGCGCCTGCTGCCTGATCCTCAACCACCACACTCAGAAAGTCTCTCACCAGAGCAGATGCATGTCACCCTCTATTATAAACACACCCCAGGTCCAGATTTTGACTATGTACGGAAGTTTGAGAAGTTAGGGCCACAGAGAATAACGCTTAGGACCCTTTATACTGATAGGAAAGGAAAGGCAGTCTGCTCTGTTAGTCTTCCTCCAGAAGCTAAGCGCCTCATGAAGGGATGGTCACCTAATCCTCACTTGTCAGTGTCTAAGACGAATGACATGCATTGGGAGGAGTTAAAGCAGTTTTTGAATAAAGCTGAGAGTATTTGTGATTGGCATGAGGATGAAGGGGGCTGGTTTAGTAATAGTGTGGGAAGCTGTTTTTACAAAAACTTAAATTGGGTTGTAACGGCCACTCCCCGTGTTCACATGGGGGAGGATGACCGAGAATGAGTGTTACTTCTGGAGGAGTTAGATCCGTGTTTGGCTGAGGTGCCTGACAGTTTCTGGTCTCGAAGCAAAACTGATGTAGGCCTAATGACCACAGCTCCAGAAGTTATTATTAAGGCTAAATCTGATTATAGACCTAGGATAAAGCAGTATCCCCTTAAACCAGACGCCCTTCAGGGAATCAGGCCTGTAGTACAAGAGATGCTTGATGCAGGGATCCTGGTGAGAGCACCAGAGGCTCAGTGTAACACCCCTATATTCCCAGTGAAAAAAGCTGATGGGAGGAGTTGGAGGATGATTCAAGACTTAAGGGAAGTAAATAAAGCAGTTGAAAGTAGGGCCCCGTGTGTCCCAGATCCTCACACTTTGCTGAACCATATAAAACCTGAAATGAAGTGGTTCACGGTTGTGGATCTCAGTAATGCTTTTTTCTCTATCCCAGTACATCCAGACTCACAGGGATGGTTTGGGTTCACCTTTGAGGGAAAGAAACTCACCTACACCAGGTTGCCACAGGGTTATGTTGATAGCCCCACTATATTTGTATCAGAATTGGAAAATTGCTTATCTACATTCCATGTGCCTTCACATAGCCGAATTTTGACCTATGTGGATGATATCTTAATTACATCAGACACTCAGCAGCATAACAAAGACACGGCGATAGCACTGTTCAAACATTTAGAAAGAACAGGTAACAAAGCATCTCCAAAAAAGCTACAGTGGGCTGCTGCTGAGGTTGTATTCCTGGGTCATAAATTAACACCAGAAGGCAGAGCCCTGACTGAATCCAGGAAAGCAGCTATTCAACAAGCCTGTAAGCCTATCACTAAGCAACAGATGATGCAATTCTTAGGGCTGTGTAACTATTGTCGACAGTGGATTCCAGATTATGCTCAAGTAACACAACCGCTGTTAGACTTGATTTATGAAACACCGATGGCCATGAAGCAGGAAATACAATGGGCTCGCAGAGGAATGAAGACAGCTGGAGGACAGTCAGTTAGACATGCCCCACTCTTAAAAGAGTTATTACAAGCTGTCATGTTACCAAAACGACTCGCTGTCTGTATATGTGCCGCACATACGAGGAAATTAGATCCAATATCTAAAGGAAACAATAGAGCGGATGCTATAGCAAAAGCAGCGGCGCAGGGACAGTTTGGAAAATGTGACCTTTACCTCATGGAAGTCGTGAAACAGCCTATAGACCATGAAGTACTTTCAGACATGCAGAAAAGAGCTCCACCGGCTGAACAGCAACTCTGGCTCAAAGAAGGAGCCATAATTGAGCAAGACCTTTTTAAGATTAAAGACAAACTTTGCCTGCCTAGAAGTCTTTATCATACGGCAGCTATTTTGACGCATGGGCCTTGCCATGTGTCAACAGGAGGGATGGTATATGCAGTGGAGAAGTATTTCTACGCACCACCAGGTTTTAATAACTACTCAAAAAATTTTTGTAAATCCTGTTTGACTTGCTGTAAGCATAACCTACAGGGAAATCTCAGACCAAAGAGAGGGAGATTCCCCAATCCGGACTATCCATTCCCAGTTATTCACATGGATTTCATAGAGTTGTCATAATGTCAGACATACAAGTATTGTCTTGTTTTGATAGATGCATACTCTAAGTGGGTTGAGATTGTGCCTAGCAAAAGTGCTGATGCACTAACAGTGGCCAAAGCGCTGTGCAAAAGTATAATCCCAGATCATGGGATTCCACAGCGAGTCTACAGTGATAATGGTCCACATTTTGTAAATGAAGTAGTTACGCAGATGTCTAAACATCTGGGTTTTGAGTTGAAGAACCACTGTTCATACCATCCCCAAAGTGCAGGCCTGGTAGAAAGAACTAATGGCACTATAAAGATGAGACTGAGGAAAACTATGGAGCAAACAGGAAGAACATGGGTGGAATGTCTCCCCCTGGTGAAAATGTATATGAGGGTCACGCCAACAGACAGAGGCCTGACCCCGTTTGAAATCCTTTATGGAAGATCTTTTACACTTCCCATTTGTGAAAATGTGTGTGAAAAACCTCAAGGAGAAACTACTCTAGCTGAATGGATGAGCAAGATGTTGCAAACTAGAGAAGTC